>NC_086043.1:9115045-9771295 GCF_947568885.1 Cydia strobilella
CTTATTGTTGATGGTGCACTCCAGGAGTCGTAGCACGGTACGCTTATCACCATGCCTGTCACGTTCTAACAAGCATGTGAGTGCGAAAGTGACGGACTTAGTGATAGGGGAAACCATGCTGCGCGGGCAGACAATGAAATGAAAAAAGACAGCACCGTTTGCCTAACTAAAAGGAGGTAAAACCACTCACTTTTCTAGTAGCATTTCGTTTCTGTAAGGGTCACAGACGTCACAGTTCTAACCTAACCTAACCCAATGTTCTGATAGCATTCCTTTCTGTAAGGGTCACAGTTCTAACCTAACCTAACCCACTTTTCTGATAGCAGTTCGGTTCTGTGAGCATCGCAGTTCAAAAAAAAGTCCAGGTCCAAGTTTGGGTCTGGGTTCATAACTCATAACGAAAAGAATAAATCGCCAAACGTGTCGTTGAAGAGTTCCATTCTCATCATCATCAGCAGTTCCTCTTCATCAAATGTTAATTTTGTATGTAAATGCTGGATTTGTTGATGAAAATACAAAAATCACTATATGTATACCTTTCACATTTGAGGAGTTCCCTCGGTTCCTTATGGATCCCATCATCAGAACTGGAGCTTGACAAAAATGTGTCTTGAAAACTTAACTTGCTTAACAAACATAAAAAAGAAGACAAATCGCCAAACGTGAACTATGCGTCATTAAAGAGTTCCATTTTGATATTTCTGATCATCATCAGCAGCTCCACTTCATCAAATGTCACTTTTTTAAATGGAAATGCTGGATTTGTTGATGAAAATACAAAAATCACTATATGTATGCCTTTCACATTTGAGGAGTTCCCTCGATTCCTCATGGATCCCGTCAAAAGAACTCGAGCTTGACAAAAATGTGTCTTGAAAACCTAACTTGCTTAACAAACATAACGAAGAAGACAAATCGCCAAACTTGAACTATGCGTCATTGAAGAGTTCCGTTCTGATCATCATCAGCAGTTCCTCTTCATCAAATGTCACTTTATTAAATGTAAATGCTTGATTTGTTGATGAAAATAATAAAATCACTATCTCAATTTAAGGTTTATGACTTAAAATCATTAAATAAAGCTAAATTTGGAATTTTTATTAAATTCTCAAACCATTTGTTTAATGATAAATAATATCGAACGAACCATTATTATGAGCGTTTTACGTTTTGTTATCTGTCAAAAGCTACTTAAACACGCTCAATCCAAGGTCAAATTACTTTCCCCACTAGTGGATAAAATGCGTTTTTACCCGCTTGTTTTAAAGGATAAAAGACGGCTTTCCGAGCTAGTGAGGGGAAAATTCTTTTTTGATTGTAAGTACATACATACAGATTGGTCTCGTTTTTGTCAAAACGCAGTTCTGATGATGGGATCCATGAGGAATCGAGGGAACTCCTCAAATGTTAAAGGCATACATATAGTGATTTTTGTATTTTCGTCAACATATCAAGCATTTACATTAAAAAAACTGACATTTGATGAAGTGGAACTGCTGATGATGATCAAAACGGAACTCTTCAATGACGCAAAGTTCACGTTTGTGCGATTTGTCCTCTTCGTTATGTTTGTTAAGCATGTTAGGTTTTCAAAACACTTTTTTGTCAAGCTCGAGTTCTGATGATGGGATCCATGAAGAATCGAGGGAACTCCTCAAATGTGAAAGGCATACATATAGTGATTTTAGTATTTTCATCAACAAATCCAGCATTTACATTTAAAAAAGTGACATTTGATGAAGTGGAACTGCTTGCTGATGATGATCAGAATGGAATTCTTCAATGACATTATAGTTCACGTTTGGCGATTTGTTCTCTTCGTTATGGACCCAGACTCAAACTACCCGGACTAGGACCCGGACCCGGGTCTGGACATGGACCCCAACTCGGACCCGGACCCGGACCGAACCCGGACCCCGACTCGGACCGGGACCCAGACCGAACTCGGGCCCAAACTTGGACCTGGACAGCCGGACATGGACCCGGACTAGAATCCGAACCCAGACCAGGACCCGGAAATGCTACTAGAAAAGTGGGTTTTTGAACTGCGATTCTCACAGAACAGAACTGCTATCAGAAAAGTAGGTTAGGTTAGGTTAGAACTGTGACCCATACAGAAACGAAATGCTATCAGGAAAGTGGGTTAGGTTAGGTTAGAACTGCGACCCATACAGAAACGAAATGCTACTAGACAAGTGGGTGGTTTTACCTCCTTGTCTACATAATTAGGCAAAAGATGCTGTGTTTTTCATTTCATTGCCCGGAATCTAATGAAGAGTGCACCATCAACAATGTCATCTTTCAACGTCATCCCCCATTGAAGTCGGTGTTTTTTCTTAAACTTTTTTTTATTCTTGTTTTTCAAGCTTAGGTAATAGAGGTAAATGAGTTCCTAGTGAGAATTAAAAATGAAGAATGAGCTCTTATATGTATGTACATATTTGAAACCGAAATATCGATTTAATGTTTTGACTATCAAAAACGTATTACCTGATACAGTTTACCGATTCAATTCGTCTGATAGGCTAGCGTCACTCTTTATAGTCTCTTTCTCAGTCTTTTAAGAGGATTGCATGAAATTACAAAGTTAGAATTGGGAATCACAGTCGAGGCTTCCCTCAGAGTAATTAAAACGCTTCATATTAAATGGCCGCACTTGACTTTACCGATTGTAGGTACGTAGGTAAATGACTATTTCGTTTGTATAGTAGGTAGGTATATATACCTATATAATTGTGTACTTAATTCGATTAATTTTTTTGTTGAAAAGCAAGGAATCGGATGTTTCCTTGAATTTTATTTAGTAATTTAAAAAAATACAGGACCAAATAGTTCCTTTGACATTTCTCATTTATTAGGTAGGTATGTAATTTATTTCTGATTTCTGACTTTTTATAATATATAAAGCATTAAAAAAAAACAAACAATAACTATCTAGTGCGGTAACGAGCCGCGCTAGTATAATTAAGTATGTAGGTACATATATAGCTAAAACATTATTAAGTATTTTTTAAGTATTTTTCATATTTGGTCTAAAACTTAATTGAAATTAAATAAATCAAACGTGCAAAAACCGGCCGTCAGTTATTAATTTAAAATTAAAGTTAAACTGTGCTAGAATGAAGTCTTAGTACTGTTAAACACATAAACATAAACCAGTGCGCAGGTTTCACACGAGATGATCGACAAAAACTGACGTGAATCGAAACTTTGTTAGTCACTTTCGTTTTCTATTAACGGCTATCTGCAATTTTATGCGAACGACATCGACATGCGGTTTTTGCAATAATTTCAATTTAATGATATATTTTCCTCGCTGCAATTATGATTAACTGTGACAGTCTATAAAATGTTTAATTATAGATACTTCTTACTGCACGACTACCTGACATTTATTGTGCCATTTAATCTCGCCAGATGTCTTCGCTTAGTGATTTACTTTTCATTGAAGTAGACACACTTAGTCTAATAAAAATTCTTTCATGGCCTGTTTGACATTTTGTGGGTCAAACAATAATATTCAATCAATTAGTAGGTACTTATTAGTATCTTGAAAAGTAAAAAATTCATTCGGTACTATGGATTTTCACCTTTTTCCTAAAAATAAGACCTTAAAAGTCACATTGTTACACTTTAGACACACCTTTTCCCTACGCACTTCAATGGAACTAAATGAATCAAGTTTCTAAAGATCATATTTTATTTATGATGCTCCATCGCATTTAAGATGATGTCCAAAAGCGTCTAACAGCATAACGAAGTGGGCGAGAAAGCCGAGTCACGTAAAGCAATTACGCGTGCAACCGCGGCACGCTTCGCGTATCATATCATCTACAGATCTACACTCCGCCACAGCCACAACCCCGCGTAGTTCCGACAAGTTCCGCCCATATACCCCTCATAGGTTTAGCTCAAAGCGCACAACGCTCATTCCATATCCAAGCGTTGCCCAAACAATTACAATTACTTATGAAGTTATGATTAAACTATTTGTCGAAGAGGTGTTCCATTCTGCTCTTCAACAGTAGTTCCATTTGACTATAATGCTTAAGTAAATGAAAATACAAAAGTCATTGAGTAGTTTCGTTCTAGTTTTTATCAGCAGTTCCACTTCATCAAATGGCACCTTTTTTAATGCAAATACTTGAATTGTTGATAAAAATACAAAAATCGCTATATGTAAACTTGTAAGATTTAAAAAGTTCGCTTGATTCATCAGAACTAGATTTTAATAAAAATGGGACTAATCTGGAAGTATTAGTATAGTATAAGAAGGCAGACTCTGTCTATCTGAAATCTGGACCTAGTTTTCATATGTATTCGCAAACATCTCGAGAAGTTAGTGTTTTGTATCTGATGTCCAGTTTTAATTACCCATTATTGGTACATGTAACAAGGCGCGTGTTATCATCTGCGTCATCAGTTCCGATGTAGATATGTTCCGTTCGACTTATCAGAGTACCGGTTATACAGAAATAGCTGGACTCCAACGGCATTCTATTGCTACGGCTACTACGCGTATAATTAACAAATTTGCAGATTCCTAGGAAAATAGCGAGCAGTGTGCATCCGTTGCAGAGTAGTGAAGTGCACCATTTATCTTGTACACATAACTTGCATAAATAGCCATCATACTTGCTCTTAATAACTTAAAATTTCGATAGACCCAATAGAAACAGTACTTAGTGAGATTAGCTATCGTCGAATCTCACAATCGTTTTTTTGTGTTGAAAAATTTAAATTATTTACGCCATATTATGATATTTCGTCAAATACCGATACTCTTTGCTTTTTTGGTGACAATTGTCAAATTGAATTTCATCAGACTCCGGTTACTTTTGAAAAATTGTATCTCTTAATCGTGCCTGGGCATTAATATTTGTTATACTGTACTCCCAACTTGCGTTTTAGTTTCTTTTTAGGGTTCCGTACCTCAAAAGGAAAAAACGGAACCCTTATCACTCACTCGTGCGTCTGTCTGTCTGTCTGTCTGTCCGTCTGTCACAGCCTATTTTCTCCGAAACTACTGGACCAATTAAGTTGAAATTTGGTACACATATTTAAGTTTGTGACCCGAAGATGGACATGTAACGTAAACAAATTAATTTTAAACACGGGGGCCACTTTTAGGGGGTAAATGAGAAAATTCAAAAATTAAGTTTATTAAACTATATCGTGTTTAATATCAAATGAAAGAGCTCATTGTGAGAATTTCAAATATTTTTTTTTTATAATTTTAAGATAAATAGTTTAGAAGTTATTCAAGAAAATAGGCAAAAATTGACCATTCCCCCCTTTATCTCCGAAACTACTGGGTCAAAAATTTTGAAAAAATACACAAAATAGATCTTTACCTATAGATCACCGGAAAACCTATTAGAAATGTGCAGTAACATACATTGTTTAAACTGTGTAATGTACGGAACCCTTGGAACGCGAGTCCGACTCGCACTTGGCCGGTTTTTTTATATTATTTCCACTCATATACACGAGCTCCTTCGATCCTAATGTGAGAAAAAATTACTCCAAAATTTCATACATTTTTTATTTGTCCGTTTTGTTCATTCATCAGAAGGTTGTATTGAAAACGTAACCAAATGGACCATAAAAAGGGGGGACATTTTTTTCCTTAGTATGTATGGAAAGAGCTCGTGATTTTGAGTAGAAATACCTAATATAAAAATTCCCAATTCTAACACAAAAGTTGGGGATACAACTTTAAATAGAAATGCCCGTCTTTTTTCCAATCACACGGAGGGAATCAATCAGAGGGTTTATCTTCAGTATAATTGTAATATAATGTACTTCTTTTCATAGATAGATTATATTAGAAACGTAAGATTGACAAAGTTTACATCATGTTTAAATAAATGTAATCAATCACACAAAATAGCTGACAACTTTTTGTATGTCCTAAAAAGATGACTGTATTATATAATTCGAAGAATGAAAGATTCACACAGATCTCACGGTGCATTACGCGTGCTTAAAAAAGGAAATATTGCCGTGTGACGGATTTTACTTACTATTATTAATGGTTTCGTCCATTACCCAAAAAATAACCACAACGCCTACATTACGGCCCGCCTGTAATGAATGATCTTACGTAACGTAACACACATCCGTTAATTCATTGAAATCTCAATTGTTACATTTGTTACTACAGGTGTGTCAGTTAATTTTGGACCCACGCAGTTTTGTGATGATTTTTTTTTTTTTACTAGCCTAGTTTAGTGTCCCACTGCTGGGCAAAGGCTTCCGCTCGCTTAAATAAATAATAAAATAAAAATAAAAAGCCTTTATTAATTCTCTATAATATACATAAAAAAATAAAAAAAGGTTTAAAAAAGTTGCTCTAAGTGCGTTCCAGATGCTGTTATGCGAAATAGAGTCGAACGCTTTTGCGTAATCGATAAACGTGAGGTAGTGGGCGTTTAAATTCCGTGTATTTTTCGATAACTTGATCAACCGATAATATAATACAGACAGGTAATCTTCATTTAAATCACCAAAAAGAAATATTTTTAATAATATAATTGCAATTATAAGTACACAAAAATGTAAGTACTTAATTTAATATTTATTATATTATATTACATTTGTGCTGAAAAAATAAATAATTATATTTTTTTTGCACATACGATTTCATAATTTATTGATGTTTATTATTTAAATAACATATCTACTAGAACAATAAAGTATCAGTCGTCGATTACATGAGGATATACCGTTTTCTTCTACTACTAATTGCGCACATGTCTAAGATCCTAATCTATGCAATGAAGGGCACGCAGATTCGCAAAGAAACGACGTTTCGTGTACATTCACATCACGCTCACTTTCTAACGACCGTCGAAAGAATAAATGAGAAAACCTTAACAGGCATTCCCATACATTAATTTAGAAAAACTTTCAGCTCGTTACCAGCCAATTAAAAGTCCCAGCACTAGAGTACCCGAGTCGTTAATCAGAGCCGAAAGTGACTAGGCAGATATAAGTCCAAACACTCGGTAATTATGCTCCCATTAAATACTCTATCATTGACAAGCGCGCAATTTAGCGTAATAACGATTAGTCAATATTATTAACATTGTAGAATAAGATTTAATTTAACCCCTTGACGTGAATATTTTGGCAAACAGAATGATTGAAATTGAACTCTACGAGACGACTTCAATAATGACACTCAATATCATTATCTTGTCAAATTATTGGTAGATTTGGTAGGTATAACAGTCTTGTAGGGTCAGTAGGCCGAGCACATGATTGACGCGACAGTATCTTGCCGCGAGATAGGCTACCCGTCTTTTACTAACTGTATGAATTAAAGGGGGACGGGTAGTCTTGGAGTATGTCGCGGCGAGATACTCTCGCGCCAATCATTTGCTAGCCCGGCTGGTGGGATAAATTTAAGACACGGGTAAAAATAAGAACGTTTTTAATACTCAGAAACTTATTATATTTCATTTCTATGCCATTTAAAAAGAAGTCTACACACAAGGTTTCTTTTTGAATGGAATAGGAATGAAATAGAATAAGTTTTTCAGTGTTAAAAATAGGGACTTACATATGTTCAGCGGGCTGAGCACGGTAGCATTTTTATCGCCTGTCACCATGCCTGTCACTTTCTAACATGTATGTTAGTGCGAAAGTGACAGGCGTAGTGGCAGGTGATAAAAATGCAACCATTCTGACACCGCTGGAGCATAGAATTGAAGTCAATTGATCAACCAGGCAAAGGCCGGTATCAAGGCATACATCGCACTCGCTAACAATAGAAAAGTTAAATATTAAATTGAGACTAGGTGTTCAAAATAATACAAGGATTCCGTGGGAAAGCGTCACTTTCCCCGTAAATGACAATAAAAACCCATAAATATGGGTGATTTTCGGAATTTGCCGACATTTCGAAGTAGTCGCAATTACCCGAATACACAGGTTACTTAACTAATGTAACGATATATAAATTATAATCAGGACTTGTTAAATTCCTATGTGGATAAGATGAAGTTAATAAATTTAGTGTTATTACACTAATTACGTGTGCAAGTAAAACAAGCTACCTATGTGTGTATGTATGTAATGCTATTTACATTGTTTCTAGTTAACTAGCTTTCGATGTCAAAGAAAAAGACTATCAAGTATCTATTGATGGTTCTTTTGTCATTGTGTTTCATTGTGCATTTATTCAATTCACAGAAACAAATCGTTTTCACTTATTGGGTCAATGATCACGTTCTCATGTACTAATTGGTAGGTAGGGATAGAGGGTTACATATCAAAAAACCCAACATTTATTTACCTAATTTCGAGTCACCCTTGCTAGATCCACCTATTTTTTTTAAATACCTAATGGTCAATTAACCTAAGCTCATATCATAACACCTAATGAACGAAATATCTAGTGCACGTTCCACCTAAAATTGTTTTACCTCAGCTCTGAATACCTATAGTCGATTTACCTAAAGTTGACGCACCTAATGCTCGAAATACCTAAATCCGATTTACCTAAATTACCTAATACACGAAATTTACCTAAAGCTGATATACCTATTGCTCGAAACACCTAAAGCTGATATACCGAATGCATGAATTACCCAAAGCTGTTATACCTAACGAACCAAACACGTAAAGTCGATATACCTAATGCACGGAATACCTAAAGTAGATTGAACGAAATACCTAAAGTTAATATACATAATGCACGTAACGTTATAAAAAAAAACATTTATTGCAGACAACATTGATCCATATAACATTTAAAGTAAAAATTTAAATAAAATTATGTACCTAATTAGGTATAATAAATTTTTACAAAATTAAAAATGATAAAATCTAGACATTATTGAGCATTTCATTGATTAAATTCAGATTAAAATTAAAAACTTAAATAAAAATTAAAAACTTGATACTAAAAATTATAAGATGCGCAATGCGTAAAAAGTCAGTAGATAAACGTAATCCAAATATATGTACATAAACAAACTTATTAGGTCACTTAAGTTATTTGTAGTTTCGGTTAGTTAGTAAGGTTCTGTAAAACAGTACTAACTACAACATATGGCCACAATTTCAAACCCTTAATAAACTATTAATACAAATTTTCTTTTTGGTCATGTCTGAGTTTTTTATCAATTTATGAAAATATTCTGTTTTAAAACTGCGACATTCAAATAATAATGGTTCAAAAACCTTTTTTTTTCCGACGGGGCACCCCTTTAATTTCATGCATTAGGTATAATAGTTTTAGGTGAAACGTGCGTTAGGTAAAACGTGCATTAGGTATATCGTGCGTTAGGTGTTTCGTCCATTAGGTTAATTGAGATTAGGTATTATAAACGCCCTCTGGTCGCAATACAACTTTTGTCATATTTTAAATTGGCATAACACTTTATGCATAAAATTGTAAGTCATAAAAACTTTAGTTAGAATTATTCCTGAGCATAACTGGGTTTTTGTCATAAATGAGTTATGTCATAATTTTTATAGTCATTAATTCAATTCGCATACAATTTTAAGTCATCTGCTTGATATCCATAATTGTTTTTCGATCGAAGGATTTTAGTGCATAATATTAATATAGACATAAAAAATAAGTCATATATTTAGTGTTCATAATATGTTTTTTTCATAAATGTTACAAAGCATGAATAGTAAATATGTATGGTTGCGCGGAACCCATGAAGCAAATACTTATTACTAGTCATAATCATAACCACACAAAGACCGTATAAAAGCGGAGATCGAAGGAGAGGAGCCCCCTCCAGTAGGAGTAACGGTTTTATAAAAGAAACTAATCATAGATATAGATTTATTTAAACAGTAGGTAGGTTAGGTTCGTTAGGTTTCTTTAGATGTACGAAGGTCAAACCACGCAGAAATAGGAGCCCCGCGAGAGCGGGACTCCGTCGAATTAAGTGTTTGGACGGAGATTAGGGAAAAGGTTATGGAGGAGGGTGTATATACGCCTATAAATAACTAAGTATGTCTTAAACCATTATGGTTGTAAATTATTATGCTCCAAACAATATACCTAAAAACATAATAAGTATCGATAAATATGCTTTTACCTGATATGACATTTGATTCATTATAATTAAAAACTATATGCACATAAAATATATGACAACTGCTGAGTATGTCATCAAATATTATGGCTAAAAATGTATGACTCAATATAATATAATAAGTTGTTATGCGTATCAAAGATATGACTTAAACTTGTATGCAACCCGATATGGACCCATTATAAAAAATCATTCAATGCTTAGGTAAAATGATCGTTAGATAATTTAAAAATTGGTGAATCGAGCATAGGTGATTCGACATTAGGTAAATTAATTTTCAGTATTCTGATATGTAACCGAGATAGAGACATATGGCGATAATGTTGTCATAGCTATATTACAGTTAGGTAAATTACATTATCACGTATGTACATATGTATAGGTACCTATATTAAAAAAAAAACTATTAGAAAATTCCACTATACTTCGGTGGAAATATAATAGGGTCAAAAATATTGTTTGGTTTCTACACATATCTGAAACTACAAAAAATACTACTTATGCTTATGCCATTAAATTAGAAACATATGGAAATTGCACAATATATAATCACTTCACTTTTCGTTTTCTTTCGTTTCTTTTTGGATAATCCTGCATCATACCTCATATTGTGATTATCTAGCGATTCACACAATGTAGTGTGACGTATCTATTAGATGATTCGATGAAGAGCAGCCTGGGCTCAAGGTTACGCCACGCAACACTTTCACCTCCCGCCCGCAAGTTCGTTGCTCTCCGAAATCTGCAGATTTCTGCCGCTCCATGCAGTATCAATGGCGCGCTGAACGAGCCACGAGGCTCGATGCCATCCTAGCCCATAGGCAAACTATGACGTAGACTAAAATACACCCAAATTCTGCCTAATAGGACTTATTTCAGTCTAGCATAGAGATTCTATTCGTTGACGTTTACGTTCAATGCCTGTGTTAATGGTACCGAGAAACGTAACATGGCCCACTTTCTCTTTTAAGCATATATAGTCTCTTTCTCGCTCGCAGTCTCCTGGCTTGGAGGAGGGAGATGACTGTATTTGAGATGGTGCGTCGAGGAAGCTGGCCAGCTTGCTTTCTTCGCAGCACTTGGCATTGGAGGCGTACGAAATCCGGAAACTTTCGTTACCCGCGCAATTGTGCAGGCAATTGAGCGGGCACGGCCACTATCGACGGCGTGCCGGCGACTTGTTATTGTTACAATTAGCCGATCCTTCATTTATTGCATCACAACGAGACTTGACCTTCTTGGCCGACTACTTAACAATGCGGTAATCACGTGAAAAAGTTGTGACGCGATATTTCTACATTATAGCTACTGTACATAAAAACGAGAGTATTTTAAACAATAAGTACTCATTTAGTATTAATTATGCATATTATTTGAAAGTACATAGTTATTTGACAATTAAATTAAAACAAACGTATCCAAGGCTATTTTAATAAAATTAAAATTACGGGGAAACATCTTTTGACCGACATGTAAAATTAAGAGATTGTGCGTCAATTTAGGTTTCGCCGGCTTTAATATTTAACACCTTTCTAAATACCTAACCCCAATAGAGGTTAGGTATTTGAATATGACAAGCATTGTTTGGCTTATGAACCTGCTGGCGCGTCAAGTCCCGGCGCCGGCGTATCGCTGTGCCGATCTGTGCGCGCTAGATACGCACATCAGCTCCAGCAGACATATCTCAATCAACCAATAAGCAGCGCACGCCTCGTTAGAGGATATTAGACTACCAAATTTTAAATAAAATAGGTATCAAAAAATTGTTGCTACAACATGAAGTTATGCGTAAACTGGATATAATACGATAGATACCTGCAGTGCAAATTCATTCATAAAGTGGCCATGCAATTTTCCAGCTGGGTACAATGCCTGAAACAAATTATAAGGACTCATTTAGGCGGTGCGAGAAGATCGGTAGGCTGAATTTGACGTACCTAACCTCAATAGTCCACAATGTAACTAAACTCGCATGCGAGTTCGCGCGCCGTCTAAATGAGCCCTAACTCTATAATAAGCCCAAAGCAGTATACAGTAAACCATAGGTACTTATAGTTACAAACTATACTGTATCAGAAATTTAAAAAAATGCATATCAAACCTTTTTTAACAATAAAAGAAACGCAGAAGCTTATAATAAACAATTCGTTTATTTTATTTTTCTGTGATATAAAGTTAACAGACCGTATGATCGTCGATATGATAGTTTTATTTGTCGTAACTTGATATCTAAATTATACATTCCTATAAACATACCACAGAAACAAAAGGGAGAAAGTAGCCGTTTAATAGACTTGAAAACATCTGACCAACTATTTAAAAATTATGATATCAAAAATAGATAATATGACCGTTTGATGACGATGTTGAATCCGGTCGGCGCAAGTAGAGCGTCGAATCGTTTCGAGTTTTACTTTTATTTGATAGCGTAGCGCAGGTTTAATACTTGAATCGTTAGCTAGTGTAGGTCGCGGTAATCATAGTTTTTATTTAATAAATAACTTCGACACCTTTTCCTACAGGTTTTGTAGAATAATACCCCAGTCAAATTTGACTATTGGGCCCCATACTAGGGAATGCTCCCGGGAATTATTATAAAGTTATAGTTTAAGACATATTTTTTTTACTAGCGACCCGCCCCGGCTTCGCACGGGTGCAATGCTGATGTATTATACATATAAACCTTCCTCTTGAATCACAATTTAAAAAACCGCATCAAAATCCGTTGCGTAGTTTTAAAGATCTAAGCATACATAGGGACAGACATCCATCCAGACAGCAGGAAGCGACTTTGTTTTATACTATGTAGTGATAGATCTTGTGCGTAAAATTTCACATTTTACGAAAATTATTGAATAAAGCTTATAAGCTTTAGTACCTATAGGTACTATAATTGTGATTTTCTGCTTGTAGATTTTCATCATTTTGTTCTTTTCTAGCTTGTGTTTGTACTGAATTACACAAAATTGATTCTTAATTTTCAGTTTCATATAAGTAATTCATCATTTAACAATAAATACAACAGTGAATACTCAGTACCGAAAAGTACCGAAGTACCGGGAAATCCCGGTTCTTTCCCAGTACCGGAAATGTCAGTCCCGGTTCTGGGAACAGTACCGGTTCCGCATTCCCTACCCCATACATTCCACGACACTTCTCTTTCCGCACAGACTATATGTTAAATACATTGGTACTCTTGGTACATTCTAAATCAATAAACAATTAACATATACGTCATACATTATCGTTATTTTTTATTAGCAGGAGCTCTTGAACACGGACGACAATAATAGTTATTTGTTTTACAAGATTGTTTTAACCGCTCGTGCTAATATTGACACCCGAGCAAGCGAAAGATTTCAAAAAAGTGGAATCTTGAGCGTTGTGAGGGTTTCAAGGCACGAGGGATAAACAAAATTTGCCACCGAATGAAACACAAAATCCACCACACCAACGCGAATTAAATATCAAACAAACACAAACCAAATCAAATCCAACACAAACCAAATCCAAATGCTCGTTATTAAATATTTATCGTTCAAAAGTCAATTCTACCAGCCATCATAAGGAACAACTCAAAATTTGCATAAGATAACTTTGCCACACATGTGGATAAATGCAACTTTCTCATCAGTTTTTGAACAATCAAGAGAGCCTTTACCAGTTAGTGTGGTGAAAAACAAATGAAATGCTGTCATTACCTTCCCTCTTTTCTGAATATCCTTGTCGCTCCTATAACGATAGGTACCGTCTACCTACGTTACCGTCGTAGAATTTAGCACATTTTAACAAAACAGATATTGTTCTCAAAATTTACGTATTCATTTATTCAGTGTGTGGTACGCGGCGCGTCAAACGTGTTGATGTTGGCCTGAATTTAGAGAATTCCTACTAGATTTATATTCCTAGTTGAGTCATCGACTCGCGCGGCAGGTCGTCGTTGAATTAACTCGGATGCAATCAGGCGCCGATGTCAGCTTTATGCTAGTAAGTCGAGAAACTTCCGTCTCTCGAAGAAATTGGCCCGGTTTTCTGAGAAAATTGCTTCATTTACATAAACTTGTGGCAGTGGATCAAAAAGCAAGTAGGGCTATACGCGCTGCTCTCATTATCGATATAAGAATACGAGCATGATCTAAAATATATACTGTACTAAACCTATCTACCTAAATAAACAAGTGAAAAAATATATAAGGTTGCATTGTTATATTACAGAGTACGTACGACCATCCTCCGTTTTCATCTCCATATTCAGACCTTTCGATTGTACCATAACATTTGCAGCGTCTCATCGATGTAAATTAGACGTGCAAAATTTCAGCTACATAAATCGGAAACCGGAAAGTGAGTCTAATATAATTTGTAAGATTTGATGAAGAAGTGGTTGGAAAAATGGAATCTTGAGCGTTGCGAGGGTTTCAAGGCACGAGTGTTAAACAAATTTTGCCACCGAGTGAAACACAAAAAATTTCACCAACCAATACAAGGAAAATACTAACTGTAAAATATCAAACAAAATCAAAACAAATCGATTCGAAATGAATGTTATTAAATATTTCATTCAAAATCATCATTTAAAAGTCAATTCTACCAGCAAACATAAGCAAACAACTCAAAATTTGCATTTGATTACTTTGCCATACATGTGAACTTTTACTAGCTGGTGTGGTGAAAAAGATTTTGTGGTTTTACTATGCGGCTCTTTATTTAAAAATAGTTATTTTACGATATAATTGCGAAATTGGCTTATTAATTTTTATATAACATGCATAACTTATAGTATTACAAATAAAGATAACATGTATTTGAAATATTTTTTATAGAGTACTTATATAACATAATAATTACGTGACAGAAATACCTTCAAAACTTTACATTTAATCATACATGTAACATACTAAATTAGTAGGTTCTGTCGGATGTTCTACACTATAGTCGTCATTTTGGTTGAGGGCGAGTATAAAGCAGGTCTCCGTTAGGTATGACGACCAGCGATGCGAGGTTAGGTTGAATTGCGAACAAACGAAATTGTTAACGGTTAATTTGATTTGATTTGTTCCCGAGTGGAAATTTGAAGATGTCTTAAGAACAATAAGAGCAATTCCGCGACATTTTCTCACCATAGGCTCTCGCACAGCGTGGGCGTTCCGGGCTTCCATTTCCAACCGGAACTTCCACAGAGAAACCTTCCTAGGCTCCGTAACTTTCCTCAGCAACCGATACCCGTATCGCATACTCGTAACTCGGCCCTGCGACACTTATTAGACATGATTATCATAAAGCTGAGCTGTGTCGCGCAATTTCAATAATCAGTCTTGCTTTGCAGGCTTTCTCACATTTAATACTTAATTGAGCATACTTATTACAGAAATTCCACCAGACTCAACATATTTGAAGTTGATTTTATAATAACAATATGTTAGAAATTACCGTACTTACCTACTTATTCGCGTTTTACTATAGAAGAAAGTAATAAGACGATATAAAATGCGAACTCGACCCCCGTTTGGCCGTTTGGTGTCCTATACAACGCGTGGTTTTTCATAGCTTTTACTTTGCATAACACCAATCATTTCATGCTTTGCAATATCACCAATCAAGTTATAATTGATGATATTTTTCTCTATACATTTTTGAGTCTCTACACGTACAATCAAGTACAAGAAAAAAAATCTACACGTAGGGTAAAGGCACCAGTGCTCAGCCTTTCTTACTTATTTTTGGCTGTAATTATCAAACCTTTTCTACTTTTCATGTCAAAAGTAGGTGATATTATAGATTGATAAATTATTAATTAAAAAATAGTTTAATTAAAAAAAAGTGTCTAGCATGAACCACAACACTACTTCAAAGAAGTGCTGTCTTCTGACATGAAGGATCATGTGATATGCGCCATTTTTTTTGGAGTGTCACATGGTATTTTGATAAGTCGTTAACAGCCGAATTATGATATCTTGTTAAAAGAATGTGGACACATGATTAATACTTATTCTATCTGAAAATAGTAAAAAATGAATATAAATCCATATAAAAGTAACATTTTTAAGGTGGCTGACTATTGGGAATTACTTTTTTGTACGAAATCCAATAGTCAGCCTCCCTTGGCTGACTACTGGGTTTATGGCAGTAATTTTGAAAAGGTCGTAAACCCAGAAGTCAGCCGGGGGAGGATGACCATAGGAATCAGAACTTTTTTATATTTTCAAATGAAATCTAAGTCGTTAAGCCAAGCCCCTTTAAATATTTACATTGTACAAGTAGCTACCCAGTAGTCAGCCTGTGGCTGACCATTGGACATTGACATCGTGGAACTCAGAACCCACTAATCAGCCGTTAAAATGCGATGGCTGGGCACTGGGTACTTAAAGGCTGTCTATTGGTACACAGGGGGCTGATTATTGGCAAAAACGCACTTTCATTATATTTAACGAAATATTTCTAAAAGCAACGTTTAAAAACGTTTTATTCCCCACAAAACTTGAACTATATGAAATTCTTGAACAGTAAAAACTAATAATTCTTATAGGTCAATTAGTAAGCAAATCAAACGATTTTGAACATAAAAATTTCGTAAAAAGGCTGACTACTGGTGCCTTTACCCTACAATCTATCAAAATCGTGCAGTAGACCATTTCGTGAAAAGCTTCAAAGGTAAAGAAAAGAAAACCACTTAGTAAAAGGAATGAGCACATAAATATTTGTCTGTCCAGAATCCATGCGTTTGCGCCGGTGACCCAGTGCGGGAGCCAAGCCGGGCCCGCCGTGCATGGATAATTTCTTGACGTGTGAATCCCTTAGTTATCCGGGCTTTCGTGAATCACTTGCCTATGCCTACACGTTTATGGACTTTAAACGCGGCCTTACTGATTTTTTAATTTATTTAAAAAAAGTTTTAAACTAGCTTTTACAATGCACAATTAATTAATTAATGGATATGAATGATTATCTTTATTGATCCTTGTAGACTTTCAAATCTTAATAAAAGATTCTTAACACTGATCATTTTCATAATATATTATTTAAAAAAATGTTTAATTCAGATTTCAAAATCCATGTTGTGTTAGTCTGTTTACATTGAGACTTAAAAACTAGATGTTAGTAGTTAGTAGGAACATGTATAATTATGGACTTCCCAGAAAAGTTAATACTTACATACATACATAGGTATTGGTATTTCTTTAAAGCGCCTGCTTGTTGAAAATAACAGCTGACAATTTTATTCCTTTCACAATTTCGTCGGCATAACTAATTGCTCATCAACGTTCTTATCTCGACGATCTATAATAGCAGGGGAGGCGACGATGCTAATAAATGTGTAGTAACTCGAGCGTCGTAGACCTATTGAATTGAAATCGAAAGATTAGATGATAGGAAGAAAAAAATGTTATATAATATTTTCTTTTTTAGCGAGCAGGAAAGCGTCTACAGATTTTTTAATATGTAAAAAAACCACCATGTGGAGTTACTCGAGCGCGTCAGATATTGGTAGTGTCAGTTGCGCAACATATCTCTTTTAACAAGGGTATGTTAATCTGTCGGTTTACATAGGCAGGGTGGTCATACGGAAGGGTAGAAAATTTGGAACAAAATAATAATAAATAACTTGCATTATTCCCTTCAAAATAAAATAAAATCGAACGCGCTCGAGTAAGTCAAGGTCGCGATTTTTTTACAATTTTGTGACCCTGCCACTCACTTACGGAGCGCTAAAATCGACAAATTATTGAAATGGGCACAATTTAACAAGTAATTAATCCACCATATCTTAATCTGACGCGCTCGAGTATTTCAAGGTGGATATTTTTTTTACTATTCTGACGGGATGTCCTTGACTCCTTGCTCGGTGTCAAGGACGCATACTTGGTGGAGTTACTCAACGGGATGCAAGGTATCCCCTATATCTTAATCTGACGCGCTCGAGTGACTCCAAAAATCCCCTCTTGGGCTCCCCGACCATAACTAACAAAATCCGGGATCTATTTGTTCCCCATGACCCCCGGAATCCAAGGCTTCATGGCGGCTGCGTTCGCGGCGGAAGAGAAAGTCGGCCCACTGTCTCAAGGACGAGGGCGTCGCTCCCTCGTTGCGCAACAATCGTGATATAATTGATGCGCCAAGCCACGTGGACTACAATGCGGATGCCGATTGAGCCATCGGCGTACTAAATACGGATGCGGTGCTTTTGAGACGCTGACGCGATCAGCGCGGATTGAACGCGAGATATATTCTCAGACATATTTGTTGAGCAGTAAGCCTCTACCCGTAAAAAATGTATAGGTACTTAGTTGCCAGAAAACTTTTTCAAACCGTATATTTTTCATGCTTTCCAAGACCTTCTCATATGGAAACTTTTTGGGTTTTTTGATTTAGAAAGTGGCAGAAAGTGCTGGAAATGAAAGTTGTATTGCAAAATTAGACAGTTCAGCCATGACATCGCCAAAAAATTTATAAAAAAAATCTATTTATAATAGTTTTGAAAAAAAAAAACGTCAAATATCAAAATATGTTGGACGTTGCCAGGTTCGGCGTAAATAAAAAGATACGCCGCGATCGCCGCGTAATGAAAAGACGTCCAGTATTTTGGACGTTGCCGAGTATACAGTACTTTATGTGCATAAGGTTTTATTAGTCGACTTAATTCATGTTGTTTTTAATAAATATAGAATTATTGCATTTTTTAATTAGAAATACACTTATTGATAATGTCAACTTATGTAATGAATTGAAGTAAAACCTATTATTTTTATATTTTTGTTGTTTCTATAATAACTTCATAGCTCGTAGGTGGTAAAATTTTACCAGTCAGTGGCGTCATTATAGGTATTTAACATTAAATCAAACTTAGCGGGATATCATAGGATGCAGTAACATCTGAGAAATGGTTTTTACAATAATGCATGCGCTTTTATCAAAATTTTCGTACAAAAAATCAATTGAAATCGGGTCTGTCTGTTGATGAAAGAACAGCAAAAAAATCCGTAAAAAATATTCTTTTTTATCGATTTAGTTCATTAAGTTGTAATACAGTAAGTAATGACTTTTTAAAACGTTTTAAAATACCTAACATCCCTTTGTTCAATTTATTTACCACAAAAACTACAAGAATATATAATAATTTTACTCTTTGCATACTTAGCAACGTCCAACATGCTGGACTTAGAAAAAGTGCCGTGTAATCGACTAAGGGCGAAATACTGGACATTAAGTGTGTTTTAATTTTTTAAGTGTGTTTTACCCATAAATACAACACATTTTTATGTAAATCATAGTGCTACGTAAGAAATAGTTAGTAACCTATTATATGTTTTAATGCTGCATAATACTGTCATATAAAAAAATATTGAAATATGGGAAAATGACAGTCTGTCGGATGCTTCCTTGCAAGTTCTGCGTTCTATACTTCTGTAGGACTTTGAGAAAAATATATATTATGTTTACACTGGTTCCCAATATTTTTTTATTTAATTAAAAATAACATATTCACTACTCACTTACGCTACCAGGAAAGTATCGCTAATATCGCTATGCATTAATATTTGGAGCAGTTTTTTTTTTCTTGGGATGTCCACTTGTCCAGTATAGTGAACTTTATCGATTTAAGGGTTGGACGATGGCACCGATCTTTTTGATTCAGTCATCAAACGCCTATTCATGGCTTTCTCTCTAATTTTTCCGATTGAGACCTGAGATGCCTACACGAGTTCACGCTTTAACTGATCATCAAATACGATGATGAGAATCGAACATCAATTGCGTCAGAGTTGAATGATCACGAAATAAGACGTAGTTATGCATTGTAACAGACATCATCTTTCTCTGTTGTTATCTTGTAAATGGGAGTTAAATACCCTTCAAAAATTTTAAATTTTAGAATGAAGGGAGGAAGATTTCAATTTTTAGTTATTTAGGTAGCAAATACTAATTTAATTGGATTGGAATGACATGCATTCTGTAGAGTATTGTGAATTTAGGTGATATGTAAGCTTTTTCAAAACGTTTGTGAATTAATTTGTTTGGTTTAGTAGGGGAGATCGTGGCTAAAAGTGCCTGGGGTAAGTTGTTCCGATGAGAATAGGAACGCAAGTAAACAAAGGAGCGATTTGTATGTAATTTGTCGCGAAAGGTTGGGATAGGTACCTACTATGTCATTGCAGGAGCCGTTTTAGTTTTGTTTCCATTATGATAGAATAGTAGTTACGGAAAACAATGACGGCACAACCTACCCCAGACATTTATTTTTACGTTTATTTTATTTTATTAACTGTACACAAAAATAATCAAGTATTTTGATGAATTGCAAAACTATCAAAGTTCTCTGTATTAAATCATTGCCGAAAACAATATGTGACGTCCAATGGCTAAAGGTACCTTATGGAGGGTATGGAGTGATGCATATCCCAGTAATCTACAATAAATAAGCTATCGATAACACAAAAGATCGACTTCCTATGTTGTGTAGTTACGGAAATATTATTTTTAGAAAATAATGTTGTAATATGAGCAACTTTACGATAGAGACATTTTAAGTTTAGCCACCTAAAAAACTATCTATCTTTTAGTTCTGACAATGAGAGACAATTACACCTCTACATAATTCTAGATATTTTGTTTGTATGTTTGTGTTTTTATTTTAATATTATTATTATAGTTTTTTTGTAATTCGACATTAAGGGACACATCTCTAAGTAGTTAATTGTAATACTTTAGTTGATATTTGCAGTTTGCAGCAAAACGGAACCCTTAAAGGATCACTCGTGCGTCTGTCTGTCTATCTGTCCGTCTGTCACAGCCTATTTTCTCCGAAACTACTGGACCAATTAAGTTGAAATTTGGTATACATATGTAAGTTTGTGACCCAAAGACGGACATGTAACGTAAACACATTAATTTTAAACATGGGGCCACTTTTGTGGGTTAATGAGAAAATTAAAAAATAAAGGTTTTCAAACTATATCGTGTTACATATCAAATGAAAGAGCTCATTGTGAGAATCTCAAATATATATTTTTTATAATTTTAGGATAAACAGTTTAGAAGTTATTTAAGAAAATATGCAAAAAATGAGCATTCCCCCCTTTATCTCCGAAACTACTGGGTCTAAAATTTTCAAAAAAAACACACAAAATAGATCTTTACCTATAGATCACAGGAAAACCTATTAGAAATGTGCAGTCAAGCGTGAGTCGGACTTAATTATTAAGTTTTTAATCCAACCCCTACGGGTTTATTAAAGACATTTCACGCACGTTTCACATTAAAAATTTTTAAATTGTGTAATGTACGGAACTCTTGGAACGCGAGTCCGACTCGTACTTGGCCGGTTTTTTTTATGATGATTGAAATTTCATGTTGACTTGTAAAGATGCCCTTGTGGCCTATTTGCTGAATAAATGTTGAAGTTTGACGTTTGAATGACTTCGTATGTCTAATAAAAAACACATAGGTACAGTTTATTTTTGTAAGTTTACATTAACACCGTACGATGAAAAAAAAATTGGTTATGGTTATGGCGCTTGTTTGGTTGCAGTTAACACGCTCCTCTGCTCGCTTCGCTCGTCGTCCCACCTATCTTGACCCTATCACATGACCACACGTTATTATATTAATACACATTTAGCCAATTGAATTTATTTGGCGAATGAAATATTTTCCAAACGTTGTATGTCTTAATTATAATGTAATGTATTTGCTTAACAATAATTCTATTATGTAAAACGTATTACATATTATATTAATTAAATAGTTGTGCCGTTCTCGAGAACCTTCTCAATTTACTATGGAGAATATTCTCGAGCGAGAACATTTCCCTTACAAAAAGGAGAACGTTCTCGAGAACGGCACAACTCTATATCAGCTCGAAAATAAGAAATGAATTCATTATATAAATCGAATTTATCGACTAAAAGGATATAATTTGAATAACATATGTAGGTAAATGTTAATGTGTAACGTATCAAACTCGTAACCACAACATGTAATGTAGCAAAAACAAAGCGGAGGCTGGGAAGGTCATGGTCCTTCGGTACTTTCACTCGCGCAGCGCGGGCGCCGCCGCCGCCGCGTTGCGTAACTCACAGATCGCGGAGAAAGCCGATACACATTTCGGTAAGAATAATTAACCGTGCAAACCAGGTATATCAATCTAATGGCTGCCTTCCGTTCCACACTTACACAACGTTACATGCTAAACGACCATGTTATGTAATTTACTAAAATTCTAAATTAAGTACGTAGTTGAATAAAATGTTCACTAATTTGTGACCGATGTGATCGCTTTCTAAGTATATTTATTTATTTAATTTTTATTTCACAAAAGAAAATACAATCGTACATAAGGCGGACTTATTTATTAATTATATTGATCATTTATATATGAACAATAAGGTAAATTAAATAGTAATGGGTACTTACAAAATTGCTTATCTTAGCGGCATATATTCGTGATGTCCTGTGAGCTCTATAACCTGTAACAGAAACATACAGATAGTCATTAACCGGTAGGTACATTAATCTTTGCTAAGCCTCATTATGATTAACAAATCACATACATTTATTAATAAACATAATATAAGACATATTACTATCCAAGAATTTTTAAAGAGATAAAACAACACCAATTGGTCATGGTGATGGTACTTCGCGTAACCTACTCCCTCTTTTCTACGGTACATGAATAAAACAAAACAACTTCGTCCCCATTACAGCCTCTGCATTGTCCACACGTACTCGCAAATAGTACGACATCGAAAACAATATACAGTTTATTGGCATAGTGCCTACTTTTTTTTACAAGCCTCAATACAATGTATTACCTACCTGTAACTAAGCGATTGACTTCAAGTCAACCATTAGGTAAGTATCTATTACATATTGTGAAATAAAAAAAAAACATTTAGACATTGTTACATGTACAGTCAACGTCAAAAATACGTTTACGTTTTTCGCCTTTTTGCAAAGGAGTAAGGTGCAAAAGTGTAAACATATGTTTGACCTCGACTGCACACATACACTGCATTTTGATGGTTAAAATTGATGCTTGTTTGTATCATTAAAGTAATGTATTTTTCACCTCAGCAGCTCGAACAAGCCTATTTTCGTCACTCCCTAGAGTGAGGAAAGTGCGACTTTCCTCACTCCAAGGAGTGAAACAAAGTAGCTTTTTAATTTAGTGAAGGCCATGAACTGCCACTACTTTTATTACAATTTGTCTGTATTATTCTGTGTAATTCGAAATACATTTTACCCTTTAATATGTTCTCACTACTGAGGTGAAAATTGTGTGCAACACGAGAGCAAAGTTATTTTACATCTCGTGTTTTTGAGTCCCTCGCTACGCTCAAGATTGTAACTTAGAATCTTTCGTTTTCTCGGGACTCAAAATAAACACTCGCAAGAAAAACAAACTTTCCTCTCTTGTTGTACAAATAACTATATTCTATCGAAGCGAGAAAATAATGACAACAAATGCCTCCCTTCTATTTATATATTTAAGTGAATTGCAAAAAAGAATTACACAGTTAAAGGACCTGTAATTAGTCTAAAGTTAATTAATTCCATTGTGTTAACGATAATTAAGCCATTTCTATTTAAGTTATATGCATGGAAGTGTTTTTGCATATGCTATAGACATATGTGTATGAATTAAGTACAATAAATACAATACAATTTACATGGTTGATTTCGTAACATAAATTAATTAATTAACTTAAGACTAATCTTAATCACAGTTTCTTAACTACGCTTGTAAGTGAAAATGTTTTGCAATTTACTTGAATTATAGCCGTTATTGTGTAAGATCTTTACAAAATTAACCATTCAAATTGTCAAGGTATTCATAAGGTTTAGAGTAATACAAATTAGCCGGATATATTCTGATCCGCGTCCCCCATGACAACTATTGTTTCGCAAGTTGATGTGTCATAATAGATAAGATACCTATTAAGTAACCGTAGTAATGTGACAGAGGTGTCGCGCAGAATAGTGAAATCGTCCTTGGAACAATGGGGCCGCAGACAATGCGTTTTCCTGATAAGTCTACTCGCGCTGGCGCTCTGCATAATTGCGGAAACTAGAAGTGAAAGTTATATTATAAGATAATGAAAATTTTACCGCCAGCAGCGCCTAATCTTGACATCTTTTAAGTGTTTTTAGAGAACAGCGACGTTATAAAACATGGCCGTTATTTTTAGGGTTCCCTACCCAAAGGGTAAAAACTGGACCCTATTACTAAGACTCCGCTGTCTGTCTGTCTGTCCGTCTGTCACCAGGCTGTATCTCATGAACCGTGATAGCTACTGACCGCGCGCCAACTCCGTGTATTCGGAGGGCGAGGAAGTGGGAGGGTGTGCGCCGCGCCCGTACGTACAAAATGACACCACTGTCATGACGCCCAACATTCCTAACATTTCTCAGCCGTGCACAGAATTCGCGCTACTAATAACAGAATAAAATAAATATTTAAGTGGGGCTCCCATACAACAAACGTGATATTTTTTGCCGTTTTTTGCGTAATGGTACGGAACCCTTCGTGCGCGATTTCGACTCGCACTTGGCCGGTTTTTTGTTGATGGTATAATTGTTTTTTGGTGGCTGCTACAACCTTTTGTTCTTCTAAGTACAATCATTTATTTACGTACTACGTAGATACATCTTGATTATTTGACATTAAACGTGCCGAATAGCATGTCAGCCTATAACTATCTTATTTATATGCTCAATCACAAACATTTATCATAAATATGGTATATTAATGACAGAGTCTAATAATGGCATGATCAAAAACCAATCATAATTATTCTTTAATTATGCATGCATTTTATTACGAATACTGGGGCTATACTATAACCATGAAAATGTAGGACGACCTAGTTGAGCTCCAAATGTAAATCAAGTCTTTATACGAACCACCAATAATTAAGTAAGTCCGGATTAGGTGGATGTAAGAATGTGAATTGCTCGAAGCCTGGACAGTAGCTCGTGTACTTACACTCGTAATGCAAGATGAAAGTGGTGAAATCTCGAAACGATCTGCGAGAAATCGTACCCATAAATAATGCACTAGTTCGGCTTAGCAAGCCCTACGTCGCGCTGACTAGTTATACCGGCGCGATAGGCCCATTCAGATCTAGAGATGATAAGCCGAATAGCTCTGTGGAGATAGGTAACTAGTTGATCATTGATATCTTAACTACTTTGTCATGTCACCTCTTTATAAATTACTGAGATATATCGAGAACTGGTCTCGTAATACAACCAACACCCTAACAATATCTGGATATACTTAACTATTAGGGTGTTGCTTATTTCGTCGATGTTAAAATTTATAATATTCCGCTTAATTTATTTTCTTTCACTAAAAATCAAATGTGGATTTTTTTCAGAATTTTCAATTACGTTTTAGGGGTCGCTACAGAATTTTGAAAATCAGGACCCTTCATACAATATGTGTTTTAATTATTTATTTTTTCTCGTTTTTTCTTTATGGGACGAGTCAGGGTGTATTAATGTGCAGTTTAACATAAAATTAAATCAAATCATAAGGAATCAGGAATAAAAATTAACCTACTATTGAATAACATATTAATAGGTAGCTTCCATATACCTTGACTTACTGTCTCGCTTTAAAAAAAACGTATGAAGTATCCAAATTTTCAAAATTCGGTAGCGATCCCTAAAACGTTATTATAAATTCTGAAAAAATCCACATTTGTTTTTAGTGAAAGAGAATAAATTAAGCGGGTGAGACATAGACAAGTTTTAACTTCGACGAAAAGCAACACCCTAGTAACTTATTTAGGAACAAAGGGAATCATTCTTATTAAAAAATATCTAATAATCAAAGGCACTCATTCTTATTAAAAAATATCTAAAAAATATCTAATATTTGTCTAAAAGACAAATAGATGCTGATAAGCAATATTAATGTGTCAACCCACAAAAACTCAAAAATGAGATTTTTAATGCCATATTGTAGCTGGTCCGCTCGACTTCATTTTGCAAAAATGACCTTAGTGATTTGAAATTTATAAATATACCAAAAGAAGGAAAAAAGGTTAACACAAATCCGTTAACACGTGTTGTCTGTTTTGCATTAATGCGTTTAGTACCTTAACTTATTACAGTAATGGGGAGAACACATACTAAAATTTTAATAATGTCTTAAGAGAGGTTAACTCATTATTGCGGAAATCACATTCCATTAGTTCTGTTTTACCAGAAGCGCTTTGAGGTAAGTGTTGCTAAAAACTGTGTTTATAATATGTAATTTTTTCGAATTTTGTGCACAGATCTGTAAATTTTTGCAGACTTCAAGTAGTAAATACTAATGCTGATCGAAATAAAGTATTTATAAAGCGTTTAATAAACTAGTTTTTACGGGTTTTATTATTGAAATACCGCAAATTGCTGTAGTTTTTCACAGCAATTCATTTTAAATACCTAGTTTAACAATTTCAATGTATGTACATTCGTAAAATAATGTTATTTTTGTAATTATAATGATTTATAACAACTAGTTAGATAATGATTCACATTCTTGCAAATCGAAAAAAATATCATATCAATGCATTATGAGGCTTGATTGATTATTGCAAAACAAAATTTATATTAAGTTAGTATTAAACAACAACACTTTATATGCTATAATATGTTGATTATAAGTTCAAAGGCACATTTACACAATTAGCAAAACTGTGTTAAGTATATTGACACGTTCTTGAGAAAGTTTCACGTCATTATTCAATTCGCAATAAACAAAAAGGGGATTATTACGACAAATCTAAAGTTATTTCGAATATTATAATTATAAATCACTAGTGTTCATTGTATTTAAACGGACAAATACAACAGTTTAAACAAAATCTTAAATTTTTAAAACAAACACTCAAAACCCACGAAAAAATCTTTAGACGCCATTTTCTCAAAATGGTGCTTATGTTGGTTAACACATTATTGCTTATCAGCATCCAAATAATACAGAAAAAGTGTTTATATTTTTGTTAATAAGAGAGCAGCTGATACATTTCGCGTTTTTATGATCGAACAACCAGTTCTTACTTACTATGCGGCTGGTGCTTAGTGCTTACAGCTCAACATAATGACTACACTTGATCGTTCTGCTGTGCTGTGGAGTAAACTCATACACCGTGACACAAACTTCGCATCATAATTGGATCACAATAATTTGATACTTTCTCCAATCCGACGCTAAAATATTCATAAAATTTACACACACGCATGATGTCCACAATTCATTTTCGACTAATTAATACTTTCGGTTTCTTATAACTTATTATGAGTTTGAAACTATTACTCATAATGCGTCTTTTAATTATTACAATCTCGCGTGTAGGACAGCCTAGTTCGCACAAGAGCCATCTTTGGAGCTGAGCGGAATGTGGATACATTTGTGAGTGATAGCGTCTGTCGAGCATGACGTATGACTGGTCTCGACCACTCAGAGAATAAGCTCTCAAACGTTTCTCGACTTGTTGTGTGTAGCTTTCAAGTGTCGCCGATAGTGCAACAAAAGTGAAATCGTTAATTTTCCCCGGACGACTGCATCGTATCGTGATTGGGAGCTCATGAGGGCGCTATCGGCAAAGCTGGGAGAGTTGTGCGGCTAATTCAACGCGGGCGCAGCATACGGGCGCGGCTAGTTTGTTACACGCGCGACAATCTATTTATCACTCGCCAATAACGTAGTTAACGTGATATACAGTGGCACTTTCTCTTGTTATGCCAGTGAACAGGAAGTACCAAAAGTAGATTGACACATAACAACATTCTAAGGGCTTGTACTTTATACCATTATTAAGGGCCCCGGCAAGCTCGATTCTCCATACATTATCCGCTCTCATTTTAACACGAGTAGCTAGTTTGCTCCGAAACTGTACTTTCAATAGGATAAGGTATATCTATGTCTGTAATTAGTTTATGTAGCTTCAGATACCATAGTCAAAAAAATACAGCGAATTTAAGTTCTTCATATAAAACTTGTTTTTGCTCTGTTTCGTTTGTTTTATAAACTGGACTTGGAGCTATACAATGTAAACTAATTATAGACCTAGACATACCTCATTTCATTGTATGTGCAAAGTTTCATTACAATCCGACACATAGTTTTAAAATGAGAACGAAACTATTAATAATAATGTTTGGGGGGGGGGTCTCTCACCTTTTTTTTATATCTACATCAGTAAAGCTACTAGGCCATGTTTGGTAACGTTTTCGTATAAATCAGGGATGCCGAATTCATTTATTTATTTATTTAAACTTTATTGCACATAAAAAGTGTACAACAGACGGACTTAATGCCATTATAGGCATTCTCTACCAGTCAACCATAGGGCTAAACAGAAAAGCGTCAAGGTGGATGCACTGAAAAAAACAAAAAAAAAAATTTGAGCGAAGTAAAACTTCTAAATGAATAATATAATATTATGTTTAATTACATATGTAATTATATGTTATATGTATGTTATTATGTTTATGAAAGTGACACCATTCCGAAGTAAAAACACAAAGAATATGAAAAAACTACTTTTTTTAAAATTCCTCTTCACCCTTAAACCGCTGAACCAATTCAGTTTAAATTTGGTATAAAGATAGTTTGAGTCCCAGGGAAGAACATAGGATAGTTTTTATCCCAAAAGTCATCCCTTAAGGGTGCGAAAAGGGAGGTGGAAATTTGTATGGGCATTCAATAACCGCTGAACCGACAGATAAAATTTGGTATAGAGATAGTTTGAGTCCCAGGGAAAAAGGATAGTGATAAATAGGATAGTCTTTATCCCAAAAAAATCCTTTAAAAGTGAAAAGGATGGTGTAGAATTGTATTGTTGTAACTTGACTTAGAACCTAAACTTGTAACGTGAGACACTTCATTCGGTTTTTGTCTGTCTGATTTAATTTCTTGTCTTATAATTACTTATATAACAATTCAAGTCTTGGAGACCTTTTACACCTCTAAGAATAATTTGATGATCTTTTTTTTAAAATTATTATACATATTTTATCTCTGACACCTGGAGACTTTTACATCTCTAAACAATTTTAGTAATTGCCTGTTCTTTGTATATTTTTATTAGTTTTCTTTTTTTTGTGTAATTCGACATTTAGACTGGATACATCTCTGACAAAGTATCTAATATTTTATTGATTCCATATTTGTAATTGTTTTTTATAAATTTTGGTTTTGTATTGCTTGTAAAAATTGACATGTAAAAGTGCCCCTGTGGCCTATTTGCTGAATAAATGTTAGATGTTTGAAAAATCTGGGTGGCTCCAATTCTTATATACATCTTAAGAACACATAGATTAATTCTGCCAAAGGAAATCTTTTGTTCATTGAACGCCGTATTTGACCTTTTTGTAGCCTGAGCACACTCAACTATATGAAACACAATATTAGTACAACTATTCAATATGTCAATTAAAATTAGTAAATTAAATAACCTATTAGGGCAAAACATGTTTTGCCTTTCCATGTTAGGGAAACCACAATTAGGGTGTATGAACTTTAGGACATTATACCAAAAAGTATTAGGTAAAGCAAAAATAGGAAAAAAACTTTACGAATCCCGATATAGACCTATTAAAATTATACAGACTAATTCAACCTACAATTCTAATTATACATATAATCATTTCACCTTGGAACGATCAGATAGATACCAAAACTATACTAAAATTAATTTAATTTTTTGCCTATGGGTAGGTACTTTGCTAGATTCCACCGCTTCATACAACCATTTTTGTTTTTCCGTGTCAGTAACAACTCTCATGCGAATTTAAATTAATTTATAGCTATTTTAGTAATTTAGTTTAATAATCCGGGGTTAAAATGAATGGCTATGTGACAAATCGATTACAGCCAAACACACATTTTAACGGCGCCAGAGGGCATGTCGAGCTGATCAAAACAATCATGAGTGGAAAGTTGACTTTTCTTCGCACAACCGCATTCCGTCGTGTATGCTCCATGAGACCACTGATAAAATGTTACGTCACTTTCTATAGTTTCTATATTTAGAATAAAGGCGACATCTACTCACTACGGACTATCTACTGGAAATTTGCCATGAATTTTACTATCTTCTTTAAATGCATGCAAAAAAATTCCGTTTCCAAGATATGGTTTCGCGGTGATTTTTCAGTACGTTGCAGCTTGCAGCAGATATCAAGCGAACCACAACGCACTTGACCGTGTTTACCCACAGCAGATAATATTGCTTGACTTATTTCCCAAGCAAAAGAAAAGAAAGCTCCACTTCCGAATGGTGCCTCCTCGAGACAATACCGCGATGCCATCGCAGATAGTTCCGACAACACTCATTTCACACCTTATTGTCAACGCAGTAATTAAGATAAAACTTAGTCTTGCTCGTTTTGGTGAGATCAAGCGTCCGATACAACATGGCTCTACTTTTACAAGACGGAATGTTGAAAATCATGACAGGTAATTAAGCAAGACTGAAATCAAACCTTAATTTAGTTAAAGATTGGCGAAACGATAATTTGTATCAGAAAGCAAGCTGCTTTTATTTCTTGTAATAAAGTATACCTATCATAAAACTCTTAAATTTCATAATGATATTATGATAAAGAAATCACGACTGCTTTCTTGGTCTAGATACTAAAAACCTTAGGGCTCAATCTACTTTTTAATCGTCCAGTTAATTCGCCCCGACAGAATCATGACTTAGCGTGACGTGACAAGATACCGTGTGTCCGTATGTCCGTTAGTGAAAATGTATAAGGGTCGGTTGCACCAAATTGATTGTCATCGTTAAAGAGTTCGCTAAATTTTGTTGTATGGAAAGTTTCATAGTAAACCGCCGCGGCGCGCCGGGTGACGTTGATCGGTCTGTCAAGTGCGGATGGTGCAATTGGCACTAAGTATGAGAAAAGAAGACACAACACGGATAGCTGTGTTGTGTCTTGATGGTGAGTCGAATAAGTCCCTTGGTCAAGTCAAAGCAGTCGCCGACAAAACAGCGCTCTTCAAGAACCTCAGATATCTCTCAAGCGAATATATTCATCAACACCTTACAATCAAGTCGATCAGCATCATTACTGATGTTATTATAAAGAACCTACTCCTAAATGGTGGAATAGAATCGCTCGCAGAGCTGTCGGTGTAGGGTTAACTTGTTTTCACTCAAAGATCGTAAATACGTCAATCGTTCACTTAAAGCGATATTTTTCGTTCCAATTTACTTATGCGCTGGCTCAATTAAGTGCTGTTTATGTCGACAGGAGCGACGGAACCAGTGCTAGCTAACTAACCCGCTTCCTATGCCACTCTGTATACGCGTACAAAATTATCTTGATATTTATTCAATACGAGAGACTGATCCAGTTTCTTAAGCTAAACGAAATGATACGATTTATTGTTGCGACCTCCATGTTAAACATCAGGTTTTACGTTGCGGGTCTTTCGTTTTCACAAACCAAAAAAAAGCAAATAGGCATTGGAACATCTCATTCAAGTGCCATTCAGATTACAGGTATAGCATGACATGTGGTATAGTGATAACAATGGGATAATTTGCAGAGGGTGTGCGTTAATCAGGTGTTATTGAAGGAGCCGCGCCTCGCCTCGGCTGACACACTGACTCGCTTTCCTCTGCGAGGCGCGCCCATGATGTCGAGTCAGTGCCAACGGAGATGCCTCCTGGCTTTAGCCTGGAATGTTATTGTTATTTAGATATAATTTAAGAATATTAATCCTTATTTTGGTTATATGTAAGAAACTAAATTATTGTTCCATAAACAAAGATAAAACTGTGCATAGAAGTTAGTAATCTGGCCCCGTAGACAACATGCCAATCGCTAACGCTACGTAGCGAACGAAACGCAACTGTCACTGTCACACTAATATGGAAGAGTGATAGAGAGACACAAGGCGATTCGATGGCGAAGCGATAGCGATTGTCACCTTGGCTAGGCCAGCTGGGGGCCTAGCCAAGTTGACAATAGTTGATAGAAAACGCCAATCGAAACTTGAATAATATAAGGAAACAGTAAGGTGATTCTTCGTAGCTTCTGTCATCCCGATACATTTTTTTCCTTTTCGTTTGACGTTTATCGATGTACGATTGATAACTCGGGTAGGCTCACTGATCGAACGTATTTTATTCGCGATATTATTTACTAGTAATTAAGCAATAAATCTAAGCCCTTCCATTCAAAGAGCTTCCTATAAAATGTATCTTATCTGCCAATACCATTATAAACAAAACACGTTTCTTTATTAAGTACCAGAATAATAGGCAGCCAATTTGCGGTGCGAGTTTTTTAAGATTTAACTCGTGTTAGCGGAAATTAAAACTGGACATGCTCATTAATGCTTTCACCGCGGGGTTTCCGTTACATTCGAAAATATCTTGTAAACATTAAATCTACTTTACAACCGTACGTAGGGGAGATCAAGGAGAATTGACACATTTTACTTTTTCCGTCATAACTGTTGTATTAGAAGCTAGATTTACCAAGTCTGTATCATCTGATAGCAAATTTCATAACCATTTACCACCTAAAACAGTAACACCATATTGTACTTGGAACTATTTAAAAACATTTGTTTTCTGCATCAATCCGATCTGTTTCAACTCTCCTAATACCGAGGTAACTTGAAACAGGTCATAAAACATTTTCACCGGTAACCGCCAGCTCGATTTAGAATTTTAGTTTTCAATTTCGTCTTTTAGCTGATTAAAATTTTAAAAAGAACAATATGCTGCTTCGTCAATATTTTTGTTGTGTAAACTAAGTAGTTGTTAGTGACTGAAGCATTATGCCACGTATTTTTCAATAACCTTTCTATTGGAAACCAAAGTGCTAAAATTTTATATCATATTCTATAAAAAGATGATGTTGTAGGGTGAACATTTTTGTCGTATAATATTTTAGTGTGCCCTAAAATAAAGCTTAATATATTTACCTTTTTACAATTAAATTAATATATTCAGTGCCATCGCGAGCTACGCGCTACGAGCGTAGCTGATCATCATCATCATCTTAGCCTTTATCCCATATCCTAGGGTTTGGGGTCGGCTCTCCGTATCATTTTGCGCCATTCTTCTCTGTTTTGCGTCATGTCAGGGCTTGCGCCTATCGTCCTCAAATCTTTCGACACTGTGCTCATCCATGTCGTAGGGGGGCGGCCTCTGCCCCTTCTACTTTCAGGAATGTCATTTAGGGCTCTCTTAGTCATGTGGTGGTCGTCTCTTCGCATCACGTGGCCGAACCAGCGCAGTCGGCTCTCGCACATTTTTTCGGCAATAGGTGCAACCTTGAACGTTCCACGGATATGGTTATTCCGGACCCTGTCCATCAGCGTCACTCCTCTTGCCCATCTGAGCATGCGCATTTCTGTGCAGTGCATTACGTGCTCTTCCTTCTTACGCATTGGCCTGCATTCTGCACCATACAGAAGCGCCGGACGTATATACATCTCTTTTGTAGACGTTACCTTTTACTTGGATCGGCATTCGAGCATCACACAGCACCCCTGTTAACGCTCTCCATTTTTGCCAACCTGCCTGGATCCTGTTTTCTATGTCTGCCTGGGTGTTCAAGTCACTTGTTATTATCGACCCAAGGTATTTGAATTTGGTAACTTTATTGATGGGGATATTATCTACTAGTGGTGATGGTCGCGGCATGGTTATTGCGGAATTAGCTACGAGCGTAGCTGATAACACGGAAAAACTCGTATGTAGCTAAAAGCGCCTACGAACAGAACCCGCCTAGCGGGTCGCTGACAGTGAATATGTTAACAAATATATGTAAATTGTATCTAGTTATAAAAAGCTCGCTCGGAAGGAATGTTTAAAATAAAATGAAAACGGGTCGGTTTTAAAGAATTTCTTATTATTTTAACATCTTTACCTTTAGATCCTAAATATTTTAAAAACACAGTCAGTTTTGTTCTATTCGTATAAATATGTAATTAATTAAATATATCCAATGTAGGCAGGTACTTGTTATCATCATCATCACCATTACTTTGGCAAAATAGTATATTGTAAAGTTTATTGAAAGATAAAAAGTCAGATAAAAACCCACGGACCAGAAACCCCATAACATATTCAAATAACCGTTAAGGTAATTTTACGGCTTGTCAGGCTCCAGGTTTATCAGCTGCATCACGCTAAGAGAGAAAGTGTCAATTAATAAGTTATAATGTATTACGTATACCAACTAAATGAGCGAGTGAGTAAAAGTGACCCTATAAAAATATTTTCGTACAAGCCGGCTTGAAGCACCCGCTATCTAAATAAAAATAAATCTGACCTCAATCCAGTTGTTTACTTTCTCGCTTAACTTAGTAAAATCAATATAGCGAATACAGAATGCAATTTGCGCATAACATTACAATGATCTTCGCATAATGCAAATAACAAATATCATGGTTTAAATTGGTGTTTGTGACTTAAAATTGTGAAGACATTTTATTTAGGTGCTTGTCATCTAAATAGCTTTAGCCTCTTAAAGGATGACTCACGTTAGACCGGGCCGTGTCCGGGTCGGAGCTTCCGGCGCTTACTTTTATATGACATGACAGGTGATCACGTGGTGCTTTCCATAGAAAACGAAGCGCCGGAAGCTCCGGCCCGGACACGGCCCGGTCTAACGTGAGTCATCCTTTACTTTACAATGTGCAATACAATACAATACAAATACTCAATACAAATATATTTCTTGACCTTATCTTATGTTAATACCAAATGTTTTAGATATAATTCAATTTTAATAGAAAGAGAAAATACTTTTCACCACACCAGCTGGTAAAGGATCTCTTGATTGTTCAAAAACTGATGAGAAAGTTGCATTTTATCCACATGTGTGGCAAAGTAATCAAATGCAAATTTTGACTTGTTTTCTTATGTTTGCTGGTAGAATTGACTTTTAAATGATGATTTTGAATGATACATATTTAATAACATTCATTTTGAATTGATTTGGTTTGATTTTGTTTGATATTTTACAGTTACTATTTTAGTATTTTCCTTGCCTTGTGTGTGAAAATTTTTGTGTTTAACTCGGTATGTAAGTTTGTTTAACCCTCCTGCCTTGAAACCCTCGCAACACTCAAGATTACACTTTTCGGTTCCAATTTTGAAATCTTTCGCTTGCTCGGGCCTCAATACCACGAAACACACACGAAAGGGAACAACTTTTGCCCCCTCGTAAAACACAACAATATATTAATAATATACAAATAAACAGACCAACAATAATATATTAATCAAAATATCTCGGCGACATCGCCGATAGATAACACGAAGCTGGTAATAAATTACCGATGCTTTAATAGTTATTTGTTATACAAGGGTGCAAAGTTGTATTTTACCCGCGAGTGTGGAATTAAAACACGAGCAAGCGAAAGGATTCTATAGTAACCACGAGCGAAGCGAGTGGTTCAACTATAGAATCCTGAGCGTAGCGAGTGTTTTAACACACGAGAAGTAAAATACATTTGCACCCGTGTGTAACACAAAACTTTTCCCCTAACTATAGCGAGGTAAGTGCAACATCCACAGGCGTTAGATAATCTTCATCACTGGAATTACTCATTTTTTTACAATAATACGATATTATAACAGAAAACTCTGGAAGTTGTGTATTTTTACGTGTCGGAGTCGGTGAGAAAATTTTTGTTGACAATGTTGACATTTCTGACGATGCTTTTTGAAATTGCATCGACTCAACTTGTGCGTTCAGAATTACATTCAACATCATTTAAAAAAACAAATGTTTCTTATGGAATTTAAGGTTTATGACTTAAAATCATTGAATAAAGCTAAATTTGGAATTGTTATTAAATTCTCAAACCATTTGTTAAATGATAAATAATATCGAACGAACCATTATTATGAGCGTTTTACGTTTTGTTATCTGTCAAAAGCTACTTAAACACGCTCCATCCAAGGTCAAATTACTTTACCCACTAGTGGATAAAATGCGTTTTTCCCCGCTTGTATTAAAGGATAAAAGACGGCTTTCCGAGCTAGTGAGGGGAAAAACAATTGATTAGACTATACTGTATCGAGTAGCTGTCTCATAAAATTACAAATAATGTATGCTAATTTATTTTGGTTTCAACGCGCTACATTTTAGCAAATACTCAATGTAGTCATTTTCGAGGTGACATAAACTTTCACGACGACATTTTCTCGAATTACCGTTTTGACATTATCATAACATTGAGCTTTGAGAGTTTCCAAGGTAAACCCAAACTATAATGTTTACACATCCGTAGTTTCAATTGTTAAACCTAAAGGTGACTTTGGGATGGCCCATCTGAGGCTGCATTACTGTCAATTTCCTTAAAAAAAATAAGTGATGGGTTGAACGTTCTAATCGTGGCAGTACCTAATAAATACGCGAGTGACCCGTTCTGTCTCACGGAAGTTTTGTTTGTCTATATGTTCGCGATAAACTCAAAAACTCGCAATAAACTCAAAAACTATTGAACGGATTCTCATGCGGTTTCCACCTATCAATAGAGTGATTCTTGAAGAAGGTTTAGGTGTATAGTTTAACTCGTGCGAAGTCGGGGCGAGTCATTAATACATCGTATAAAGTACGAATTAATCAAAATAATCACTATTTATCTCTACGTCATCTAAAAAAACTATATATCCGAAATTTACTCGATTTTTAATATTTTGGAGATATTTATTAATTATTATTTAATGCGTACGTATAACTAACCACAACTATTTTGATGTCGATTACATTTGGTTGACAATATGCCAGTATCAGAAGTAGCGGATCAGACTACGCGTCAAAAGTCTCTACTTTTCTAATAATTAAAAGACACATTTTAAACGAAAACTGTATAGATATATCTTTCTTTGGAAAAGTATTAGAGGGTGGCAGATACTTTTGGCGGGTTGTTTCATCCGATAAAATATATGTCGACTTTACGTGCTTGAAAACAACCAGTCGTAGATAAAAGCATGAAAACTTTTTGCATAAACTCAAAATCGACATTACAACTTCAACTGAAATTAAATTATTATCTTTTGCAAGATGCATTGCGTTGCATGTTGCACAACTCATAAACAATCCCTCAAGATGGCAGGTCGCAGTGCGTGACGTCCACTTACAAAATCCAAAGGCATCCAAACAATGGAATGGGAAGCCCGCCAGAACGTGGATTTCGTAACACCGCCACCAGCAATAACGTGCGCCTGTTGTACTCACCACATCCGCCCAAGATAAGGTTAAGCTGAAACACTACCTTACATAGTTAGCTACCTACATTTTGTAGGTCGCTTTCGATTTTACTTAATTTGCAAAATGCTAAATGCTTGAGATCTCATACATACCTATTGTACCAATTTAGTTAGTTATTCGATGTAAAATGTAATTAATAGACAACTGTTATTGGCCATCTGTTATGTAAGCATTCATATGTAAAACTTTTATTTACGGCTGTTGTCCTAAATCAATTTGTCGTTTGTATCTCAATCATCAGATCAGAGATAAAAATTTATCTTGAAGTTTTGAGTTTATTTATTTTAACAAATAATAGAATAGTTTTAGATTGTTGTATACTTAGTTGTTTTGGAATTGGCTTTGTATTTTCAGAATCAGAATCAGAATCAGAAACATTTATTGTTCAAACTGTGTAGGTACAAGAAATATAGCTAGGTACATTTTTTTATGGGTATCAACAGTTTTACCCTTTTCGGGCATACAATTTTGTCTTTTGTATGATTATTAATAATTACACTCTCCTTTGTATTAAGTTTAGTGGTTTAGTGTAAACATGTATTTCTCAGGAGGTGATTATTATTGTAATCTTTTGAGAAATAAATATCTTAAACCTAAACCTTATGTCTTATATACCATTCGTTTTATAGTCTATATGTACATGTTGTATTGAATATACATTTTATGTATGGATTATTGTGTACAGTGTTCTTATGAACTTGTATACTTAGCCATTTTTACACCATGACTGGTACTTATGATTAAAAAGAATAAAGTGAAATTTAATGTAACTTTGGATTAAAGCGTGTGGCTGGTTAAGAAAGTCTGCCGAAGCCCACTGTTCACCGGACTTCCTGTGCCACCCCATACCCCATGTATGTATTAAGTAACACTTTTTGGGGAATCGTGTGATGCGCAACGGTGAAAACACGCACGCACCACCTTTGCATTTAACAAGGATTTTGTTGTATACACGCGTACACTAGTAAAGCCCAAGCTTTCCTATGGTACTCAGTGATATGGAAATGATGACGAGAGGATGTTAAGTATGATACTTATGTGCAATTTTTAATCGAAGCACAGTCAAAGCGCTTGGATAGATTAATACTTGTTGCTTATAAAACATCCAGTAACTATAAACCTTGATAAGTTATTAAAACTTTATGGATAATAAATAATTTTCTACTACGTGCTATTCAAATAGATATGGCTAGTTGACTATTATTTCAGCACAAGTAAATATATCTAAGCATTAAGAGTAACCCCTGCAGGTAAACCTATAAAATGCGAGGTGTGTGACGGCTGACCTACTTTCCACCGGCTGTTATACCACATGTCGCTTCTTCGGGCAAACCTTTACTGGCAAGCAGTATTAATCCTATCCAACCACTGAATAAGTGTCATATTCCCGTAAAATACGCGTGCAAAAAGCCGACAGTAGTGAAATACGGTGAGCAAATGCAAATGCATTTCAAACAGCGATATCCGCGCGAAAGATAATTTTGGTTGTGCAAGTGAAAGTAAAATTATGCAACTTTCTACCACCGGGCGCCCCGGTGCTCGGTCGGGTTTGACATTTAATTACGCTGATATAGATATTCGTTATGAATAAATCTAATGAGATATTTATTCCTTGGTTTTATTTATTTATAACTTTATTGCACAAAATACTAAAATAATATACAAGTAGCGGACTGCCTTATGGCATTCTCTGCCAGTTCAGTTTTTTTATCTTTACAGACAAAAGATAATTATTCAGACTAGAAGTGAGACCATTTTAGTTGGTGAGTTACTATATAATTTAGATTTCACGCCATTGTCATTAAAGTTTATTTCACTGTTTAATATATAGAAATGCTGTAAATACAATATGTAAAAAGTACATATAAGTAAATATTCTAATCAATATCATTCCTACAATTAAGATCAAACCTTCGAAACGAATCTAAACTAAATTGTTTAGGCTAGGTACGTAACGTTAGTGATAGGCTACTACCTATTAGTATTAGTTAGAAAGCAGACGTGCAAATTATTAAGTAACATCCTTTTTGAAGGTAGTTAATAGTAACACAGTAAAGTTCGTAGGATCTTGACGCATGTGACGTCATTGCGTGTTAATAGAAAATGAAATATAGCCCTTCAGGTAGTTATTTCACCTATAAAACACACTATAAAAATTACCAACGGTAATTTGAAAAAAACTGACTAAATATGCGCCTTGGCTGCGAAATTTTGTTTCCTTTTGCAGTTCCCTTTCCGATCTCTTTGACAATTTTATTTGTTTTTTTTTATTATTAATTATCAACTAAATGTTTTGAAATACATAGTAATCTAAAAATAACCATTTCCATTTAGTAAATCCGCTTTTTCACACTCACACACAAATTCACAATGAACCACACAAATCCAAATCTACCTTTTGGCAGCAGGCAGATCCAGGCGGGAACAGTTTCAGGATAACACTCGCTACCGATCACTGCTCCAGTTCACACACACTGATCCAATGTCACAGTCTTATCACTTTCGTTTGCGCGGGCGTCACGGGGCGCGCGCGCTGCGTGGTGCGAGTACACTGGTCGCGGGCGCGGCGTCACCTGCGTTATATACGCGAGAAAGTTCGCCGCTGCGGATGCTATCCCGGATCGCCGCGGATATGGAGTCCTTTGATGTCATCAATGTCATCATCGTGGGCAGAAGTTTTGTAATAGAGAGATTTGTTGACGCAGATTTTAATGAGCGTTTTGTTGAATCGTTTGGCTGCATGCGGCTAGTTAACGAACGCGTGTCTGAACCTATTACGCTCCGTGGTCTTGTAATAAGTAGTCAATATGATTTATTTTTCTAATTTGTTGATTTAGAAAAATACTTCAAATTTTATATTAACGGAAAAAATGGAAAAAGTTACACTTCCGGCAGGATTTGAACAGTATCGCTCGCAGACGTATCTGCATGTGAAAAAATTGATTTTAGAAAAATACTTGTTATCTCCAAAATTTTTATATTATGTTAATATTAGGATCAAGGTGAATTTTACTAAGATGGACCACAGGCTGTTTTCGCATTTCCGCTCATTAAAATACAAGGTTCAGCGACGATGGGAACAATCGCAAATTTTTAAATAACTCCTTTTAATTAAGCAGCAAGTAGCAACTTGGTATACGTATCAAACCTATAATTTACCTATTCGGCAGGTATATTTGCAGTTATTTTTTATTACTGTCGATTTACACAAAAGCGCATATTTCGGAAATCAGAGGAGGAAATGGGGTTTTGTGTCGTCTAGTGGGCGGTATATAATAGTTTTGTGTTACACACGGGTGCAAATGTATTTTACTTCTCGTGTGCTCGCTTCGCTCGTGGTTAAACTATAGAATCCTTTCGCTTGCTCGTGTTTCAATTCCACACTCGCGGGTAAAATACATTTGCACCCGTGTGTAACACAAAACTTTTCACCTCACTATAGCGAGGAAAGTGCAACATCCACAGGCGTTAGATCATCTTCATCACTGAAATCACTAATTTTTTTACGATATTATAACAGAAAACTCTGGAAGTTGTGTATTTTTACGCGAGTCGGTGAGAAAATTGCATCGACTTAACTTAACTTGTGCGTTCAGAATTATATTTAACATCATTATAAAAAAACAAACGTTTCTTATGGAATTTTAAGGTTTATGACTTAAAATCATTAAATAAAGCTAAATTTGATATTTTTTATTAGATTCTCAAATCATTTATTTAATGATAATTAATATCGGACGAACCATTATCATGAGCGTTTTACGTTTTGTTATCTGTCAAGCTACTTATACACGCTCCATCCAAGGACAAATTACTTTCCGCAATAGTGGATAAAACGCGTTTTCCCCGCTTGTTTTGAAGGTTAAAAGACAACTTTCCGAGCTAGTGAGGCGAAAAAACACTTCCCACAACCCAGGGTAACATTAATAATAAAGATAACCTTACTTTTAAATTGTTCCAAATACTGTTTTACTATCGGTGTGTAGGTAATGTAATGTACCTTATCTTAATTTACCTACTTAGGCAGATTTTTTAAATTGCGGTAAATTGCCTATTTCCCATTTTTCGTCAAAATCTGCCCTCTACCACAGTCATATCGCCGACGAAAGTTCTCATGATTAATATATTTCTAACATGTAGGAATGATAAATAAATACAAGACCTCAAAGATACAATTTTTCTTTTTTTAACTTCCGAAATGAGAAAAAAATGTACCAATAGATTCCTTACATTTTATAGCAACTATAATTGTATACATAAACGCAATATTTCACCATCAAAATCTCAATTTTCTTGTTTTCCATGCTTCAAGACGGCTTGATCGTGAATCGTGACGTCGCGATCAAGTAGCAACCCTTTAGTAGGTATACTACATATAAGGGGCTTTTCGCGTGTATTAGAGTACGATTGACTGTCGGACTCCTCAAAGCTAACCTGATCAATTAAACCCATATTTGCCCATTCGACCCACTGGAAAAACTCGCTCCTAAAATAGTAGAAGAGAGAAACTGTAACCTCGAGAGCTGAAAGCAAAAACTATTTCTGGACATATATTGTATGGGTTAATAAAAAATTGTCATATTTTAGGGAAATGTCGGGATTTTTTTTTAAGAACTGCGTATTAATAATTTTTGGTTTGACCTCTAGTATGCGTGTGCCAAACGGCTAAACTGTACATCCATTTGTGGTTTTTTTTTGCGTACACCTTCCACTAATTTGGACGATGGTACGAGCAAATAGATAGACAAATTTTAGACTTCGGCGTTGAACGGATAATCATGCACAGGTGTGGTATGTGGTAGTTTGTACCCCCTGTGGCGCCGTCAGGTAGTCTATGTGCATACAGGGAAACTTAATTTAGGTACAGAACAGACGTATAAGTGGCTTTCTGGTAGATTCATACTTATTGCAATTAGCTTCTGCCCGCGACTTTATAGAATGATGATAATAATTAATATAAACTATCCTAAATATATGTCCTATGGGGAGCTAGCGTAGACTCTTGCCAACTTTTCATCATGCAGAAGAAGTGTATCCGCATATTAGCAAATATTCACATTCCTAATAGCTGCCGCCCCCACTTTATTAAACTTAATTTGTTAACGCTGCCTTCAATATTTATAAAGGAAGCGGCCCTCTTTGTTCGAAAACACCCAGATCTATTCCCGATAAAACCGGAAACATCAAAAACTAGAAGCCAATATAAAAACAAATTACTCCTACCAAAATCTAACTTGGCTATCTTCAAAAATGGGCCACAATATAATTGTATTTCAATTTTCAATAAAATTCCGGACACTATTAAACTTGAACCAAGTGACAAATTATTTAAAACGAAATTAAAAGACATGTTAATTCACAAATTCTATTACTCAATTGAGGAATTTTTAAATGATGAAAAGCTGACGAAGTAAAATAGCGCAAATACTTATAATAAGAATTTAAAATACTTTAATTTATTTATTGTGACATTGAATTCAAATTATGATTATTTTTTTTTATTTTACTTTTACTTTTACAATTGCCAAAATCGGAATGTATGGAATGTTATTAAATTTTTTATCTTTTATCACTTTTACAATGTTATTATTTGATGATTATAATTATCTTATTTTATTTCTTTACACAAATTACGGTAGATATATTATAATGAAATGTTTTAATAGGTATTAGATAGTAAGTTAAACATTGTTGTTGTGCCCTAACAGGGTGTCATGAATTTACTTACTTTATTTGTAACACCTTATTTTATGTATCATGACTGTGCAATAAATGAAATATGAAATATAAATATGTCCTTATGGCCTCAAGCTATCTTCATTCTCCATAACAAATTTCATCTTAATCGGTTCGGCGGCTTAAGCCTGAAAAAGGTAACAGGGTGCTTAGCCAATATGCCAACCGTTAACGCTCCGTACATTTTTGCTATTTTTTACATATACATACGTATGGTTGTATTTAGTAGAATAGACCCTAAAAAAATCTCAACTTAAATGCTTTCCATGGACAGGAATATTTTGCGTTTAGCGAGTCTGGCAGCACGACTAACAACTAAGTTGTGTTCGTCAAAACCTACCTAAGAGTAGGTACCTTCTTTTAACTTAAGGAGTACCTAAATATTTTTCTGTGTTAAGTGTAAGTTGTCTCTGGAGGTGCATTCATATTTTAAAACCATTGAGAAACAAACGAACATTCGCTCTACCTTACTGGAAAATATTTCCAATTATGTCTACCAATGAAAGGTTTATGATATCGAACTACTGTAAAGACCTACTACTATTAAGCGGCCCATTAAAGCCCATTACACACTGTTTTAATCACTTTCAGTTAATTATAATCAGTACAACTGTATACAACAGTACATCAGGCGGCCTAGCCAAGGTGACGATCGCTTGCGCTTCGCCATCGAATCGCTTTGTGTATCTCTGTCACTCTTCCATATTAGTGCGACAGTGACAGTTGCGTTTCGTTCGCTACGTAGCGTTAGCGATTGGCATGTTGTCTACGGGGCCAGTACAACTTTAACAATTTAGTATCTAATCGAAATATAAACTATCGTGAGACATATTTCAAAATATTTAGATCAGTACGGATTCACTCACTATTATTTCAACATGTCGCCAAAAGGGACTAAAAATAATAGTGAGTGAAACCGTACTGATCTCAATATTTTGAATTTAGTATCTCGTAAACGAAGCCTACTTTTTTTATGCTTCCTATAAAAGACTTCAACGAGTGCTGGCTTACTTATTAAAACTGATAAAAATAAATAGGTAATGTTTATAATTTTGTAGGAGGAATCATAAAGTTGCCTTGCCTGTGGCCCTATTCAAAACGTGTTAATGAGAGCTCGTTGTTTACCGTATCATTTCTCTGAACTGAAATAATAACAGTTGACTGATAGAGACACGCGATAGCGATATCACGAGCTGTTATAAATAACGTACATTTATTTAAATTTAAACAGTACCTACGTCTGAAAAAACTATTGAGTTTCAGTAGTAATGGAGTGACTCTGTCTACGAAGTAAGAGGTCCCGGGTTCGATTCCTGGTTTGTCTTCATTATAGTTATCTGTTCCTGAGTAATTGATGTTATGTATGTATTTATCTATATAAGTATATTTATATCATCGACTAGACGACTAGACAAGCACAAGCTTTATTTTTATTTAATTAGTCTCCACCCGCGACCTCAGCGTAGAAGTCCACCCTCTTAGGTGTACCATTTCAACAATTATTTTCTTACAGCCTTTTAAATATATATTATAGGTTTAATTTTTCAAGTTCCTTTAGATTTCTAAAGTGAGCATTTTAAAATCAAAATCATATGATCGATTTATATTTACCAGTGTTGGCCGTAATTGTTAATTTTAATTAACCATTGATCAATTTTATTAACCATTAGTTCCGCCATTAACCAATTGCATTAAAGTTAATTCGGATTAAAGTTAATTCGGATTAAATTTTTGAGACGTTAATGGCCATTGAAGTTAATTCGGATTAACTTTAATTCGGATTAACTTCAATGGCCATTAAAGTTTCAAAAAATTAATTAGAATTACTCTCAATTGCATTAACGTCTAATAAAATTACATTCGTGATATTTTAAAATGAGACAGCAAAATGACCCTGACTGAACCCTGGCAGTAGTAGCAGTACCTACCTACTACCAGAGATGGGCAAAATGTAATCGACTAACGATTAACGATTAAGATTACAAGAATTAATTGCGACTGACGATTGAAAACGACGATTGATCAATCTTAGTTGTATAGAGTGCAACTAATTTAGTTGCAACTAAATTAGTTGCCGATTGATTTCGGACAACTAAATTTTGTAATCGACTAATTAGTTAGACTATTTTCTCGCGACTAATGTTAGAAGCAAATTGAATAGAATACCTCGGTATGGCTATGTTGACAGACTGATTAGGACATCTTAACGGATGTTTAAAAATAAAATAGTCATGTATTACTTACGATATTTTGACCGTTTCTAAGGAGTGAGATCTGTTCTCACTATTATTTTATTATTATTATTATTATTTGTAATGCAGGCAGGCAGTTTAAACAACTGATAATGCCTGTATCCAGAGTCATAAACCAAGTTCTCAGTGTTGAGTAGAATTTGCTTTGTGCTTATCTAATTTATTCTTAAACTCATTGACACTTTGGGCCGCTACTACGGATGCTATCCGCTATGGAGGGGATCCTGGGAGTTTGTTCCAAGCGTTGACCACTCTGTTGCTAAAGAAGTGTCTATGAGGATTATTGTAGGACCTGTGAGACACCAGCTTATACTGATGACCTCTCAGACGGTTGTTACTATTGCGTTCTAGCATCTTATGGAAATCTTTAAGGTCGTAGTGTTGGGTTAGTATTTTGTATGTCTCAATCAGATCTAGATTTTGCTACTAAAGTAAGTAAGTTTAATGACCACACGTTGAAAACAAAATAGACCGCGTAGATAATAAACAACATGCAGATGTGTCAATCAATAGAACGTGTTATTTTTAGAAGATGCGTCGGCACTTGCACCAAAATGCAACAAACAACTTCCAGTTCCAGGTAAGTAGGATTATCCCATTGTTTTGTCACCGCGTGACACTAAAAAGAGTTTTACTATTGTCAGAGACAGCAAAATATTGATAGTTTCTATGTCTAAGATTTACTCTGTATCGTATAATTCAAAGTATTAATAATGCACCAACCTACTTTATTGTTTGCGATTTGTAAACAATGCAGTTTTTCGCTATTTGTCGTTATTACCAATATATCGTTATAATAATATTATGGCATTATTTGCATTGTCATTCAAGCATTTCAAATTAAACATGTATACATAATTTTAGCTCAATCGGATGAAGATATCTGCTTCAAAATAAGTCGCAAAATTCTACCCAAACTAACATAGTTACAACATACGAGTACCTCCGTATGTTACATACATACGTACTTGTAGTTACATATTGCAAGATAAAAAATGCAAAAACGGGCGACTACGTAGTTTTAATATAGATTTAATCGTGAAATTTAGTCGATTGAAACTAAAACTAATTTAGTTGTTAGTCGAACATTCTCACAACTAATTTAATCGCAACTAAATTAATCGCGATTAAAAAATGACGATTGATATTTTTAATCGATTGATTAGTTAACTAAAAGATTAATCGATGAATGCCCATCTCTGCCTACTACCTAGTAGAATTCTCGTTTGGTGCAACACAGACATACTCGGTTTTGGTCATTTAAATCGTCTTGATGAGCACTTCGGAGAGCCGTACCCATGATAGAGCTGATGCTGAACCCTGGCAGTACCTAATGGATGTAAGGTTTGGTGCAACATAGGCACACGCTGTTTTAGTCATCCGACTCGTCTTGATGAGCACTTCGGAGAGCCATACCCATGATAGAGCTGATGCTGAACCCTGGCAGTACCTAATGGATCTAAGGTTTGGTGCAACATAGGCACACGCTGTTTTAGTCATCCGACTCGTCTTGATGAGCACTTAGGAGAGCAGTACCCATGATAGAGCTGATGCTGAACCCTGGCAGTACCTAGTGGATCTAAGGTTTGGTGCAACATAGGCACACGCTGTTTTAGTCACCCGACTCGTCTTGATGAGCACTTAGGAGAGCAGTACCCATGATAGAGCTGATGCTGAACCCTGGCAGTACCTAGTGGATCTAAGGTTTGGTGCAACATAGGCACACGCTGTTTTAGTCACCCGACTCGTCTTGATGAGCACTTAGGAGAGCGGTACCCATGATAGAGCTGATGCTGAACTCTGGCAGTACCTAGTGGATCTAAGGTTTGGTGCAACATAGGCACACGCTGTTTTAGTCACCCGACTCGTCTTGATGAGCACTTAGGAGAGCAGTACCCATGATAGAGCTGATGCTGAACCCTGGCACTACCTAGTGGATCTAAGGTTTGGTGCAACATAGGCACACGCTGTTTTAGTCACCCGACTCGTCTTGATGAGCACTTAGGAGAGCGGTACCCATGATAGAGCTGATGCTGAACCCTGGCAGTACCTAGTGGATCTAAGGTTTGGTGCAACATAGGCACACGCTGTTTTAGTCACCCGACTCGTCTTGATGAGCACTTAGGAGAGCGGTACCCATGATAGAGCTGATGCTGAACCCTGGCAGTACCTAGTGGATCTAAGGTTTGGTGCAACATAGGCACACGCTGTTTTAGTCACCCGACTCGTCTTGATGAGCACTTAGGAGAGCAGTACCCATAATCATCAGCATCAGCATTCAGGGTTCAGCACAGCTCTATCATGGGTACTGCTCTTCTAAGTGCTCATCAAGACGAGTCGGATGACCTAAACAGCGCGTGCCTATGTTGCACCAAACCTTAGATCCACTAGGTACTGCCAGGGTGCAGCATCAGCTCTATCATGGGTACCGCTCTCCTAAGTGCTCATCAAGACGAGTCAGATGACCAAAACAGCGCGTGCCTATGTTGCACCAAACCTTAGATCCACTAGGTACTGCCAGGGTTCAGCATCAGCTCTATCGTGGGTACCGCTCTCCTAAGTGCTCATCAAGACGAGTCGGGTGACTAAAACAGCGGGTGCCTATGTTGCACCAAACCTTAGATCCACTAGGTACTGCCAGGGTTCAGCATCAGCTCTATCATGGGTACTGCTCTCCTAAGTGCTCATCAAGACGAGTCGGATGACTAAAACAGCGTGTGCCTATGTTGCACCAAACCTTAGATCCATTAGGTACTGCCAGGGTTCAGCATCAGCTCTATCATGGGTATGGCTCTCCGAAGTGCTCATCAAGACGAGTCGGATGACTAAAACAGCGTGTGCCTATGTTGCACCAAACCTTAGATCCATTAGGTACTGCCAGGGTTCAGCATCAGCTCTATCATGGGTACGGCTCTCCGAAGTGCTCATCAAGACGATTTAAATGACCAAAACCGCGTATGTCTGTGTTGCACCAAACCAGAATTCTACTAGGTAGTAGGTAGGTACTGCTACTACTGCCAGGGTTCAGTCAGGGTCATTTGCTGTCTCATTTTAAAATATCACGAATGTAATTTTATTAGACGTTAATGCAATTGAGAGTAATTCTAATTAATTTTTTGAAACTTTAATGGCCATTGAAGTTAATCCGAATTAAAGTTAATCCGAATTAACTTCAATGGCCATTAACGTCTCAAAAATTTAATCCGAATTAACTTTAATCCGAATTAAATGGCTAATGGTTAATGGCCATTAACCTTTTTAATTGTTAATTTTTAATGGTTAATGGCATTAGCGTTCGGCCAACACTGATATTTACAGACTAGTACCTACTTAGATACAGCTAGAGAAATTATGCAATAAACGTCAGGACTATAATACATTTTTCACTTTACTACCAACCACTTTTATCAATCAGCATGAGGATTAAATACAAACAGATGATGAAGTATTCACCTTTAACTTTCAGACATGTGTCGAGGTCTAGTCGAAGGTCCCTCTTTGTCGCTTACCATAAGGACGAAATTTGCTTGTATCTTTATACCAGTCTTTATACGAATAACCTGTCAAAGCGTCCTTATAACAAGCGACAAAGTGGGACTTTTTGATTGGAAACGACATATATATTTAGCAACGTACCTACCTATTCGCAGTCTTTAAATTGCATATGTATATCTAAGTGCCTGAATTACCATTAGGTAACCTTAAAAAGGGTAATTAAACTTAAAGTACTTTATGATTAAGTATTAAGTTACGTAAGTCTAGTCATTAAGCAGGTGCCTTAGTGAAATAAAAGGCATTGTTACGTGGCGTACGCACTAATCTTGTATTATATCAGATCATTCACCCGCACATGTTGGGGAAAGAAAGTAATACTTACCAAATTCGTGCACCTCACAATGGGCAATTTATTCAATTTCACTCTCTCCGCCAATTTCATATTTGTGCGCGCGCGCCACCACAGCGAGGAGAACAAACCAGTATCTTAACTCAAGGACACTGCGTTTAGGTCACAATCTACGAAAGTCGCGAGCAGAGGCTAGTTACAAACAAAATAGACTATATATCATATGGTACAGCTGCAACGCAAAGGGCAGAATTGATTCTGCATCACACTTTCGAATTAAATGGCCTTTCGTTACGATCTCTCTCCGAACTATTAGAAAAAAAAAACTTAGCATTGAACTTTTCGCAATCACAAGTGAGACTGTGATTTTCGTATGCAAGTACCCTGCAAAAATAAAGTGATTCGAAGTTAAAATACTGATATAGGTAGTATAATTGTAACGCCGCCGGCGCCCGCGTCACATAACTATGTCGGCTACTCCTGCGCCCAGCCCTAGCAGTGATTAACAAATTTAATTAAAAAAAACTTTCTACAAGCCCTGCACTTTATAGAATGATCATGTGATGTAACCTCATCTGCAGCGCGAGCTTTTTATTTAAAACAAATACCTAAGCAATTCATTAAAATTTAAATACATATTCATTAATTATGTTATACTCTGCCCGTTTTCAAGTGTTTAGGATTTTAGAACCCTAGTCTAAGATCGATCTTCATTAATGTGCTTACCGCCCTTAACAGAAGGAACTTATTAAGTTTTATTTAATAAAATACGTGTCTGAAAGTCTAAACATTATACTGGAATTCGTCGTTTTGCCCTGAAGGTTTACTGATAGAAAATACCTCATGGCACTAATGTCGCCTTTTGTACATTGAGTTTTTGTTTTGTGCAACAAAGTTTAAATGAAATCATATGATCGATTTTTTACACACAGTCCCTACTAACTACTTAGTATCTACCTACTTAGTAGCTTGACATCTACTTAGTACCTGGTCTAGGTGCTAATGCTATTTCTTAACAAAACTTTCAGCTCATGAATATATATTATTTAAAGAAACAGTTTCTCTGATGAACCTGCTTAAAAACAATAGCATAGGATCACGAGCTTGCAACAGTCGATTCATAACACGAAGTAAACGATCCTGCTACCTACGCCGCGTTGTATGTGTAGAACTAGTAAAACCCCAAGCCAGTGTGTTAAATTTGTCGTTACAATATTTTTACCTCTAGATTTGTAACACCTCTATGTATTTGTATATACCTATGTATACGTTTATTATGTATAATAATCGAACCTGGTGCCAATCCGACAGTCGGTAAGTTTCAAAATACAAATATTGAGGTAAGTACCTATCCTACAAGTTATCTAACTTATCTTGAAGTGCTTACTCTCTTTCACATATAAAGTCCGACTTTACTAGCGTTTCAAATATAACATTTGATTTCTACGTAAATACGAGGGGAGTACAAATATTCGCGGAATGAAGTATTTGAAAATTAAATAACACAATAGAAGTATTTTTCTTATTCAATATATTTACCCTCGAGTTTAATGCATTTTTCAGATCGACTAATTAATTTATGTAGACCATCAAAATTGTAGATTGTGTTACAGCCTACAGGGGAGCAAAATTACATATTTACGCAGCGAAGGATTCTATAATAGAATCCCGAGAGTAACGAGGGATTCTAAAGTAGAATCCTGAGCGTAGTGAGGGATTCAAGTGTGTTACGCCCAAGATGGAAATAATTTTGCTACGATGTGACACATACTGCTTTTCACATCACCTATGAGGTAATTTTGATTTTTTTAAATATTATTTAAGCTAAAAATATAATGTGCAAAAAAGTTTTAAAATAGTGTCCTAGAACAGAAAAGTGCTCAAAATGAGCCGAAATGGCCCTCCTTCACTTCTTCATCGTCACAAAAAATTATTCCTCGTAGTTCTTTTTTTGGGGTTCCGTAGTCAACTAGGAACCCTTATAGTTTCGCCATGTCCGTATGTTTGTCCGTCCGAAGCTTTGCTCCGTGATCGTTAGTACTATAAAGCTGCAATTTGGCATGGATATATAAATAAAAAAATCCAACAGTCGTACAATAAAATTCAATACAAAATATTTTAGGGAGGACTTCAACCCTATAGTGTGGGGTATTGTTGGATAGGTCTTTCAAAACGGGTCTTCAACAATCAATTTTTGATAAAGTGAATATTTATAGCGAGAAAGATGAAGATGACATGCAGTCTCCGATTGAAAGTAAGTTCTAAGGAAAAAATCATCAATCATCAACCTTGCTTTGCCTTGCCTTTTTGCTTTTGTCGAATTCGATATGAAAAGTAGATTGTTTAACTCGGGTGAAAGGCACCAAGTATCATTTCATCCTTTTGTTGACAATCTTCTATACTAATGGCTCCAGTTTAGCCCATTGTGACGGAAGGGAAGGGTAACTACGGAACCCTACACTGAGCATGGCCCGACATGCTCTTGGCCGTTTTTTTTTTTTCACTTTGGGAACAAAATAATAATCGCTGGGGGCCGGATCCGGGTGGGTGAACCTGAACCGCACCTGTTAAGAGCAGCAGTCGCAACATGGCTCTTGTGAACACCCTTGTCCTTAAAGTAGATCATGAGAATTTCTTTTTAATCCCAAAAAATCGTAGCCATCACCTATCCGGCCGATTCTGATATCCTGACCTTCTTCGGAAGTGGTGCACCAGTGGTGGTGGGTAGGATTGTCACCGCACAGATTCAAAAATTGCTTCGATGCTTCAACTCGTTGCATCTGTTGCGGTTTCTTTCTTTCGTCATGCCAAGATGATCATGTAGGATCCTCAAAATTGTTGTATCTGATACACCAACTAATGCAGCTAAATTTTTCTTTTTAAATCGAGCATCTTCTAGTACGAGTTTTTCAACTTTTTGAACGATATCCGACGATGTGACTTCAATCGGCTATCCTGGGCGAGGGTCGTCTTCAATTAACTCACTGCCATGTTTAAAGAGGCCATGCCACCTGTGAATCATGCTTTTAGCAGGGCACTGGTCCCCGTAGACGGCTTTCATTTCATTTTATTTCTTTTCAGTTTATTTCATTTCAGTTGCGGAGGTTTTCCTTGCTTCGATGGAAATTTGATCACGGCGCGATATTCAATTTGCTCCATAGTCGCACGTTTATTCCGAAATAATTTGTTTGAAGGGCGATATCTTTAAAACAAATTACGGTTTTGAATTGATTTTTTTTTCCAGTTCCCATACCAGATAAGCAAAGAGGTTTTGTACAATTTTACCTACTTCATTCCGCGAATATTTGTACCTCCCCTCGTACTTGCTTTGTGAATAGCGGCACAGATCGCACCCTTTTCTAGCGTACCTAAATGCGTGCCTGCGGGCGTTAGAGTAATAGCGTCAGCGCTCCAACAAGGGCAGGTCCGGTTTGCATAACAATACCGTGTCACAACTTTCTTAAAACGGAACAAGGCACAAATTCGGTTCTGCTTAGTCACTTACCTCAGATCTGTCGTCATTTGCATAAGAGGATTATTCCGGGTCTTATCATTAGTGTTGCAAATTTATGATTTATAAATATAACAACCCGATAAGAAAAGTAGTATAAATACGGCTAGAGACTATTGCAATACACAAATTCTGAACTTATCGATACCTAAACATGCTCATGTAGTCCACTTCCTTATGTCCGGAAACCGCTTTTCACTTGTAGTATGTTGTTGGGCATGGTATTGGATCTCCAAAACTGCCGGGAGACAGCGGCGCCGGCCATCTACTTCAGCGGAATGACGTCATCAAAATGACTCCCGCTTCGTTGCGTTTTGCACCCAAACTAAGCATTGCACATACACGTGTGGGGTATTAAATGAAAATAGATTAAATATACTATGTTTAATTCATACACTGTGTACCAAAATATACAACACTTCAAGAGCAATTTACTAAGAAATCAAAATGATGCAAAAAATGGACGATTATATTAGTTTTTTGATCCTATTTATATTGTTAAACCTAGAGTTTGTGAGCATGACATTTAAATACTAAGCACCGATACCTTTACGAGTTGTACTTCCCATTTGTTCCGTGAAACAGTAAATTTCTTGTGAAAATGAGTTCACATTCGGACTAAATAAATATCCGTTCTATGGGACTTACTAGTGATTACTCGAATTTTATCGTGCCTAGAGTATTCGTAGATGCTTATATAATGCACCAAATGAAGGGTATGAATGGGTCAGGCACCGCAATAACGTCATCGGACGCACGCGCAAAGAATGAGGGCGGATCTGGGTGACGTCGGTGCATTTCATAACACGGACTCACGAAAGAACTCAAGGAAAACGAGTGGGGTGGATACTGGGAGAACCCCTGCGACACCCACAGCGGTGGTAACATCTTTATTACTCATAAAAACTTACTCTTATTACTTAAAACTTACTATTTTAAATGAGCAACAATTTGAGCTCTTTTTGACGCTTCCTCTATTAGATCCGGTCTTTAAACACCTTGCATGCTATAAACTTACATAGTAAGCGAATTTATTATCATTTAATTGCTCAAAACTTAGTATGTTACATATTTCTCTCTTAAATCACTAATTGAATTAAATGAAATTGCATTTTCACATATCTACCATATGTAATGCTACTTTCGCTTTGTAGTACGTGTGTATCAAGCCACAAAATGATTTCATTGTGTGCAGATGAGATGTCACTTCGGAGTAGCCGTCATTGTTTCCAAGCGCTCACGCAAGCTTGGGAAGCCATGTAACTATCTTCTTCAAATACATTGTTATATTTTATTTTTTTAGATAGATCTCCTAAATAACAAGCAAAACATTATTAAAACACAAACGCACATAAACATAAAGTTATGTTCCATTTACACCGAAGAAAGTTTAGGCTATTAAAAATTACGTTATATAAAAGCCTGCGTTCAGTTAACGCAATGATTCTACGCTTTTATTAAAACTGAGAAATTATTAGAGAAGCTTTCTAATATTAAACCGGCGGTAGATTATTTAGGATAGGTACTGAAGTGTTCTTAATTATGTCGTAGCCTCGATGAGTCATTGTTATTGTTAAAATGCGGACAAGGTGTTGCACAATGTCCCAGACCACGCACGTAACCGAGGGGTCCTGCAGTAATGGCCCGCGTATGATTCAGCTGAGAGTGAAAGTGGCACATTTTGCTAAGCCCTCAACGTGCACGTTTACCTACGTACTAGTTTATTAAAACATATGAGTAAATAGTTTACGTTTTAACAATAACATAGATATTGCAATGGGAGAAAACTCTTCTGAAATCTTTTAGATTATTTAAACAGGCAGGCTACAGGTATCGCGGTTGGGAACACCCAAATATTCCGAAATACGTTTTTCCGATTTTTATTACCACGATTTTCATAATCCCGATTTTTTATAAGTCCGAAATATCATAATCACGATTTTTAAAAACACGATGGAATAAAATCACGAATGTGCTATTTCCGAAAACTTAAAATCCGATTATCACTTGACCGAAAGCTTAAAGTTCCGCTTTTACACTTTTCTGAATATATTTCTAAATTCCGAAAAATCATTGTCCGATCGGAAATAAAATAATTCGGTATTCAGAAATGCGGTCTTTTGTAAAGTCGGAAAAATGAAATTCGTGATAATCGTGATATTCAAATAAAGACTCACGTTTTACTTTAGTAATTTCGGAACTGTTGCCAGAAAAGTGGGTTAGGTTAGCTTAGAACTGCGACCCTCAAGAAAACGAACTTTAACAATATATTCGGAATATCGTTATTCGGAAATTAAAAAATTGGAATATTTATAATAGGAATCACATCAATTCGGAATAAGGGCAATTCAGAATTCGTGATCTTACGGAAATACGGCGTTTGTCACTTTCGGAATTGTTATAATCGGAATTATGTGGTTCGGAATTTTAAATTTCGGAATAATGACAATTCGGAATTCGTGATTTCAAAAATCGTTATTGTTAAAATCGGTTTTTGTCACCTTCGGAATTATGTGGTTCGGAATTTACAAAATTCGGCTTTTTAGGTTTTCGGAAATATTAAATCTTCGTGATTTTCATCATTCGTAATTACGACAGTCGGAATTTTGATGGGTCGAGCATTTAAAAATCGGATGAGTATCTCTGTCTTTGTTTGAAATGAGACAGTCCTTTGACAAATTATAATAAACAATAGTAAATATGTGTAAATACAGACCTAGATATACCTCATGTCATTGTATATGCAAAGTTTCGTTACAATCCAACACGTAGTTTTAATATGAGAACAGTACCCCGTTCGTATGGAAAGGTGAATTTGCCGGGGACTCTTAATACCTAAACTTCAATACTACCTTAATAGGTCATCAACTAGTTTAAATGAATACAAAATCTGAAAATGTTGCATGTACAGGTACTATAGGTAAAATAGATAAATGTTTTGGGTCCATATTGGGTTGCATACAAATGAAAGTCATCTTTGATATGCATAACCACTTGTGTCATAATCATCATTGCGCATACAAATCAAAAGTCATATTATATTGTGACATACATTTTTAGCCATAATATTTGATGCCATACTCAGCAGTTGTCATACACTTTTTGGTCATATACATTTTAATTATAATGAATCAAATGTCATACAAACTAAAAGCATATTTATCGATACTTATAAATGTAATTACATATAACGTTTTGTACCATAATAATTTTGAACCATAATGATTTAAGGCATACTAATTTATTGATAGCCGTACAGACACCCACCTCCGTAACGTCTAAAAGAAAATTATAAGCAACACAAGAAACTCCTCGAGAAAAACCTTTTCCCTAATATCCGTCCAAACACTTTGTGGCGTCTCCTCTAGCTGCCACTGTCGACGTCATCTAACAGATGGCGTTAGGGAGCTAGAACGCAATTAGCTAGAAGCCTACATCGCGGTTACGAAGTTTCAAATGTCACTTACTATATATACTCCTTCTGACTAACTCTCAGCGGACTTCGGTCCCCAGGCATAACACCCGCCTGGAGAGAGTACTCTCTATTGCCCACTCTCTACACCTACCACATTGGTGACCTTCCGACATTGGACAGCTATGAAGACCTCAAGATCCTGATGACGCCGCCTCGCAGCAAAAACAGTTTCCTCTCTGTGTGCCACCTTGCATGCCTGTACAGTTCTGTACATATGTATTATATCCTGTAAATATCTTGTAAATATTCATGCCTGGCACTCAACTTCTCTCTCTCTCTCTCTCTCCGTTCGCCGCTCTGGCTCTGAGCAACTGCGCTCGTCACACTGGCTCTGAGCAGCTCCGCTCGCCTGTGACTCTGAGCATCTTCGCTCGCCACACTGGCTGGAGCGCACACCTGGTTTCGCTGCACGCTTCATACGTCGTCGCTGACCCCTCCGCTCAAAGGGGGGCTGATGTGGCGTCTCCTCTAGCTGCCACTGTCGACGTCATCTAACAGATGGCGTTAGGGAGCTAGAACGCAATTAGCTAGAAGCCTACATCGCGGTTACGAAGTTTCAAATGTCACTTACTATATATACTCCTTCTGACTAACTCTCAGCGGACTTCGGTCCCCAGGCATAACACCCGCCTGGAGAGAGTACTCTCTATTGGTCCTCTCTCTCTATTACTACCACAACTTAATTCGACGGAGCCCCGCTTACGCGGGGCTCCTATTTCTGCGTACTTTGTCCTTCGGACAAGTAGAAAAAACCTAACGAACCTAACCTACCTACTATTAAATAAATCGATATTTATGATTAGTTTCTTTTATAAAACCGTTACTCCTACTGGAGGGGGCTCCTCTCCTTCGACCTCCTCTATTATACGGTCTTTGTGTGGTTATAATTATGACTAAAGTAATATTTGCTTCATGGGTTCCTCACAACCGTACATATTTATTCATGCTTTGAAACATTTATGAAAAAAAAACATATTGTGACCTATAACTTAATTTTTTATGTCTATATTAATAGTATGCACTGCAATACTTCGAACGAAAAACAATTATGCATATCAAGCATATGACTTAAAATTTTATGCGAATTTAATTAATGACTAAATAGTTATTTGTTATACAAGGGTGCAAAGTTGTATTTTACCCGCGAGTGTACATTTGCATACATACATGCAACCGTGTGTAACACAAAACTTTTCACCTCACTATAGCGAGGAAAGTGCAACATCCACAGGAGTTAGATCATCTTCATCACTGGAATCACTAATTTTTTTTTAACACACTTGCTCAAAACGACGTTTTTATTCCACCGATTTTTGGTTCATAATCCTAGATATTAAATACGCGTGCTCTTTCAGTGTATTATTCCACTCGTGCTTTTTCATTATATTATCCGACTGAGTTAAGAAGGTAACTGATTGCTAATAATATGCATGGAAAGGGAGCCCTTTAATTGATCGGACTGGCGGCCACGGGCGCGCCTGACCGCCTGCGCGGTGCGCAGCCCGGCCGGCCCGCCCGCCACGCCGCCCGCGGCCGGGGCGAGGGGCGGCCGGCAGTATGACAGAAGCAACACACAATACTAACTGTTTCAACTATTAAAATTTGATTAGTATGAGTTTTTTTTTCTTGCAAGTGTGTTGAAAAACGTCGTATGAAACGCGTGCGCATTGGTCATTACACACATCGGCTTTCTTATTGCGCGCTCGCATACAGCTCGCGCGCACAATATCGCCTCGTGTGTAATGACCAACTTAGCACACTTGTATCATAATGTACTATTACGATATTATAACAAAAAACTGGAAATTCTGTATTTTTACGTGAGAAGTTTCTAAGTAAAAATTTTGTTGACAATGTTGACATTTCTGACGTATGAAATGTCAATGATGCGTTTGGAAATTGCATCGACTCAACTTGTGCGTTCAGAATTATATTTAACATCATTATTAAAAAACAAACGTTTCTTAGGGAACTTTAAGGTTTATGACATAAAATCATTAAATAAAGCTAAATTTGCTATTTTTTATTAGATTCGCAAACAATTTGTTTAATGAAATGATTTGAAATCGAACAAACCATTATTATGAGCGTTTTACGTTTTGTTATCTGTCAAGCTACTTAAACACGCTCCATCCAAGGTCAAATTACTTTCCCCACTAGTGGATAAAATGCATTTTTCCCCGCTTGTTTTAAAGGATAAAAGACAACTTTCCGAGCTAGTGAGGGGAAAAAAATTATGACAACTCATTTATGACAAAAACCCAGTTATACTCAGGAATAATTCTGACTAAATGTTTATGACTTACAATTTTATGCATAGTGTTATGACAATTAAAAATATGACAAAAGTTATTATGCGACCAGAGGGCGCCCCAAATTTATTAGTCCCCGGCAAGCTCGGCCGAATTTCACCTTCCCATACAATCGGAGTTTCGTTCTCATTTTAAAACTACGTGTTGGATTGTAATGAAAATTTGCACATACAATGACATGAGGTATATCTATGTCTGTAATTAGTTTATATAGCTCCAGTTTATAAAACAAACGAAATAAAGTAAAAACAAGTTTTGTATGAAAAACTTATTTTTTTTTAACTATGGTATCTGACGCTACATAAATAGCTACTCGCACAGAATAACTAATAGTACTACCGTACTACTCGTTTTAAAATGAGAGCGTAACTACGTTTGTATGGAAAACTGAGCTTGCCGGGGACCCTTTATTTAATTTCCGTGCTTTTCGTACATATGTGGTAAGTTTCAAGGTGTACAACAAAACGTTTAATTAGGTACTTTTCTATATACAAAGGTATTTAACCGCCTAGTAATCAATTAGTGTCAGACCAAGCTAACTCTGCATTTTGACAGCACTGACTGTGCAAGTGTTATTTTATACGTCGTAATTTTATCGGTTTGACGTTTAGAATAACGCACAGCCGCACAGGCTATCAAAACTGCTGCAGAGTAAGTTTGACCTGATCTAATACTGAAAGAAAAGTGGTGTTGTAAAATGTAAAAAAATCAATAAGTTAGTACTTAAAAATGCTATATTTAGACCGTTCTGCACATCAATTTATCCTTGTTTAACAGCCTGGCTGTAACTGTAGGGACGGATGGGGCTGCCTTTGCCTTGGCTGTTGTAAAAATTGACTAAATCCTTGACATTGCCTGGTCCAGGGGTCGTGATGGGGTTGGCCACTGGCGACGGGTTTACGGCGACTGGTTTCATTTGATTTGGTGTTTTAGGTTGAGCGGGCGTGACGGCTGGTTGCGCTGGTTTGGTGGTGACGGCTGGTTTTCCTGTAGTCAGTACTGGTTGGGGAGCTTGGGCTGGTTTAGGCACTGGTGCTTGCTGGGCAGTTGTGGCGGGTTGAACCACTGGTTGAGGTTTAGACGGAGCGGTCGCCACGCCGCCCGGCCGCGGCGCTGGCTTAATTCCACCTCCCTCCATATTAATAAAGTCTACGTTGGCATGTTTGTCGAGGGGGGCATACGTTTTTTTACCTGTAATTAAAACAAAGATTGGCAACTTAGTTTAACTTTTGAAAAGATTAAGGCCTAGGTAGGTGATTATGCAGTACTTGTATTGTCCTACCAAGTATATGTAATCTACAATAATATATCTACTATTGTAGATTACATATACAATATACACAGGATGCTTTTGTTAGCACTGACCAAACTCTGAAGGGTGAATATGTAGGTCATACTGAATAACTTTTCGCAAAAAAAACAGCATTGACTCTGATCAAAGATTTATATTAACTCCGCATTAGATGGATACACAGTCTAGGAAAAAACGTGCCTCGGAAATCAAGAAAATCTCGCCATCTGTTCGAGAATCAATTCTCGAACAGATGGCGCCACCACGTTTTACCACTTTTGGCCTATTCTCGACTAGATGGCGTTGACGGTTTCGTTTGTTATTTAACAATTTTAACGCATATCAGTGAAAGAACATGGGTCAAAATCATAATAATAAATGCAATCATTTATCCATAGGTGCCAATATCCATTATTTTATGGTAAGTATTTTAACCATCTTCATTTTTAGTTTTAATCGTGTGTCGATAGATGGCAGTGAATTTACTGTGGCTACAACATTTACTATGACAGTATTCCTCTATCCTATATATCCTCTTTGTTCTGATTCACCGAAATGTATGAGACGGCAAAAATATTTTTCGCGATTACGGGGTTGGCCACATAGTAACAGTTGTTAAGAGTATGACCTACATTACATATTCACCCCTCAGAGTTTGGTCAGTGATAATGATAACAAAAGCATCCTGAATAGCCTACTCCTGCTTATAACGTTTCGCACTAAAAGTTGGAGCGGATTTATTTAAAAAATCTGTTATTGAGATTATTCGCAGCACGTCTTGCTCGCATTAATATATGCATATGAGTACGAGCGAGTTGATCTCAAAATGAGACAAATTGGCATAGTTGGGTTTAAAAGTTCAAAGCGGCCTTTGAATCAAAGCACTTACATAAATAAAAGAAATATGCACTTATGTACTTATACTTTTAATTACATATTAACAAGAAATTAACAATATTCATTGAGGTTAGATTTGCCTATTTACAAATTTCCTTCAATAGCCTGTCAAAAATCCTAATTTAAGCAAATGTTCTAAGTACAGTTGTTTTTCAAATAAGTAGGTAGATATTTTAAAGAGGCCTTCTAGTTATGCGTTTTGGATAGGCAGGTAGGTAGGTACTAGGTACTTCAATGTTCAAACTACAATCTGGGACGTTCATACGAGGTGGGTACGAGTGATGATACAAAATAGGCACTTACATTCCACGTAACAGACGACCAACATCAAGGCAAATACTCCGGCCTTCATTGTTGTAGCGTGGCACTTGTGTTATGTCCAAACTTAATATGCAGACTGAGCCTATATTTTATCGAATAGCAAATTTGGACGGACACGATTCGCTCGTCGAGGTTAAGGAGTGATCTCACGACGCACTAGCGATGGCGAAGCTGGCTTGCCGGTCGACCTTTCTTGATAGCTGACCTCATACGATAACAGTTTTCTGAATAAATTAGACCCTTAACAGTAAGACAATAAAGTGCAAATTTAATCGAATGATTGCTCCTCATGCCAATTTCTTAACACCTAACATTGTTCGTTACGGATTTGTAATTTGTTTGTTTTGGTTCAAGTAAAGTAGTAGCTTCAAGTTCCGAGATATAAGTATTTGTGATATAAAGGCGATTTTCCTTAAGTAATAAGAAAATGTAATATTACGATCAAAACAGGATGTCGCTAAATTGGCTTTCAAGATTTACCTATCTAAACATACCTAGTCTTTATCCACTTTAGTTTTATGGACAAGTTCTAAGTTTTATTAGATAGTAAAATAAGCAAAAGTAAATGGTAGGCAGTCGTTAAATTATGAAGATAGCTTCAGACAAACTAAAGTATCTAATAGAAAAGTGCGAAAACTATAAACCAATCAAATAAATCGAGAGAAAACGCGCGTCAATACTTATCGCAAAATCGTGTCAGCTATTACCTCTAAGAAACAATGGCCGTCTTATCTCCGTAAAACCAGTTGGTTACTGGGATAACAAATGGCTTGAATGTACACAAATCTGCTAAGAAATTGTATATCGCCTATAGTAATTATTGTCCTAATAAAGAATTGTGAGCGGTGAGTGTACAGTTGTAACAGTGGATGCAGGCAGATGATGCATAATACATAAAGTAAGATAGATTTTCCCGCCTCGCGCCAGCGCACGCGAGTGGAGTGTGCATTGCGGCTGTGCGCTAGCCTGCGACCGTATGGTGACGATGTCTCTTCTCTGCTTTCTTTTACACATTGCCTAAACAATCGAGCACACGTGGCGGGAGAAACTGTAGCGAGATCAACAACTACCACTGTCATTACTAATTGGAGATAGGAATTATTAACTCGTAAATTAAGAGATGTACCTACTTATATATTTATAATGGGCTATAAATACAAAACAATGTGTATATTTACTTATTCATGTTTTACACTAACGGGATAGGTGACTTTAAATACGTAATTAAGTGCATTTAAATTTAATAGTGTGGTACATAATTAGGTATGCGATGAAAAAAGTAAGCTACATATAACTTTACAGCTTAGGTATTTTTACTTACTTTATATCTCAAATACATATTAAAATAAGCAAGTAGTTAAAATAAGGAATCCGTGACTTATATTGACCGGGATATAGACCGCGATTACCTTTTGTATTATTTTTGAGCTCCCGATATTTCGACGCAGTTACATGCATCTTGTTCACGGGTGACTGAAGATAGCTGGTGGGTGTCAAAGTTGTGTAGAGCGCGCTCGGTCTACCCCTATCCCGGGTCTATATCCCGGTCAATATAAGTCTAGTGAAACTAACCGTGAATCATTCAAAACTCTTAAATAATCCGTGCTCTATACTATACTAAACTGTAGTTCCGTTTCCCTTATAAAAACTTCTCTGAGCATTACAACATCACATAACATACATTACGTATAATGGCTATGTGTACGACAATTGCTTGCTGTTATTGCTGCTATGAGCCATCATATTAGTTAACTTGCAAGTTTTTTTTTCATTCCTATAGTTAGCTCTTTACCCTGTTGACTAACGTCTAACCAACATCCACAATAACCTAAGAACTTTTTTAAATACCTTTATTAAATTTACTTGTTAACTAGTTACGTCGCCTGCGACGCCCTAGCACGTGTGAGGAAATAATCACTGCCATTAACCTTACAGGCTGATGCCTACTTTCAATCGTGTCTAAACGGATGTAGATATTCGTCGTTTCTAAACTAATCTCTCTAATTATCAGCTAATCATGACTAGAATGTAAAACTTAATTTATTAAAACGCTTTAAAAGTGTACTTTTACGGGTTCCGTACGCAAAAGGAATTGGACAATTGGAACCCTATTTATAAAGCATGATGTGACTGCATGATGCTTTAATAAATTTGCCTTATGTTATGTACTACCATAACACGAACCAAATAAATTATATGATTATTATTTCTACTGTAAGTTGTATTAAATTAATCATTACATTTACTTTTATATCATAAAATAAGTAAAACACAAACTGACTAAATATAGCGCGCGCGATCGTGTGCATTGAATGAATGAGTTGAAAGTAGGTATTTGTACCTTATTAGGTACAACTACAACCTACCTACCTACCTACCTATATAACTATAGCGGTAACCGTAAGGCCAGGATTACACTTGTAAGTTTTACTTACGTAAGTAGGGACACAGCTATACTACAGAATGAGATATGAATATCGTTATTCTAGCAAATAGCTTTGTCCCTACTTACGCAAGTAAAACTTACATTATTTTTATTTTATTTTATTTTATGGGGAAACAAACAGCTTACAATCTTACACAATATGAATTAATATTAATAAAACACAAGCCAAAACAGTTTCCACTAATTAATTAAGGCAGAAAAGCTCAAAGGGAACTTAATGAAATACAAAATGTAGAAAAGTAATTATTCAAAGCAATCAGGCAAACCAAAAGCTATTAACCAAAAGCTAAAAGATTACAAGTGTAATCCTGGCCTTACAATACCTTAACTTAATACGCGAAAAACTGCAAAAAAATCACGTTTGTTGTATTGGAGCCCCACTTCAATATTTATTTTATTCTGTTATTTGTTGTTATAGCGGCAATAAATATACATCTGTGGAAATTTTAACTGTCTAGCTATCACGGTTCATGAGATACAGCCTGGTGACAGTCGGACAGACAGACAGACAGCGGAGTCTTAGTAATAGGGTCCCGTTTTTACCCTTTGAGTACGGAACCCTAAAAAAGTAGAAAATCTAATTTATTTTTTTCTATTCTATGGCTTTAATGGTTAAATTAAGACTTCATATACCAAACTATTTTCACTATGGGTTCTCGACTCAACTATAATGACTTCATTACGAAACGCTTTAGTGAACTATACCGGGTTCAACCTCATTTGGAGTACTGTTCTCATCTCTGGTCTGTTACTCCACAATACTAGCTCCTTCCTCTTGACTCCATCCAACGTCGGGCAGTTTGTATTGTCGGCGATCCCGAACTTACTGACGGCTTAGAACCTCTGCCTTCCGAGAGATGTTGGCTCTCTTTGCATGTTCTACCGTCTGTACAATGGGGAATGCTCCGAAGAACTTTTTGATTTGGTGCCATCGTCTCGTTTTTATCACCGCACCTCCCGCCAAAGGAGCAAAGCCCATCATCACTTCTTAGATACATGGCACACCAAGAATAAGCGGGCAGCTCGCTCGTTTCTTCCCAGAACGTGCAGAATGTGGAATGAGTTGCCTCCTGAGATATTTCCTTTGCGCTACGACATGGGATTCTTCAAAAAGCGGGTACTTAGGGTTCTAAAGGGTCGGCAACGCTTAAGTGGCTCCTGTGATGTTGCTTATATCCATGGGCGACGATAACCGCTTCCCATCAGGCGGCTCGTCTGCTCGTTTGCTATGACATAAAAAAAATTAAGTTGACCAGAGTGACGCCGCGCTCAAGAGGACAAACCCAAACGATAGAACATAATTTTTAAGAAAAAAAAAACAGACTTCAATGGGGGATGCCGCTGAAAGTTCACTTATTGTTGATGGTGCACTCTTTGATTCCAGACAATGAAATGAAAAAGACAGCATCTTTTGCCTAATAATGTAGAAAAGGAGGTAAAACCATCCACTTTTCTAGTAGCATTTCGTTTCTGTAAAGGTCGCAGTTCTAACCTAACCTAACCTACTTTTCTGATAGCATTTCGTTTCTGTAAGGGTCACAGCTCTAACCTAACCTACTTTTCTGATAGCAGTTCTGTTCTGTGACCCACCTAAGCCACTTTTCTATTAGCATTTCCGGGTCCGGATCAGAGTCCAGGTCCGTGTCCGGCTGTCCGGGTCCAAGTTTGGGTCAGAGTTCGGTCCGGGTCCGGGTCCGAGTTGGGGTCCATGTTCAGACCCGGGTCCGGGTCCGAGTCCGGGTCCAAGTTTAGGTCTGGGTCCATAAGGAAGAGAACAAATCGCCAAACGTGAACTATGTGTCATTGAAGAGTTCCATTCTGATCATTATCAGCAGTTTCCATTTCATCAAATGTCACTTTTTAAATGTAAATGCTGGATTTGTTGATAAAAAAACAAAAATCATAATATGTATGCCTTTCACATTTGAGGAGTTCCCTAGATTCCTCATGGATCCCATCATCAGAACTCGAGCTTGACAAATGTTTCTTGAAAACCTAACTTGCTTAACAAACATAACGAAGAGGACAAATCGCCAAACGTGAACTATGCGTCATTGAAGAGTTCCGTTCTGATCATCATCAGCAGTTCCACTTCATCAAATGTCACTTTTTAAAATGGAAGTGCTGGATTTGTTTATAAAAATACAAAAATCACTATATGTATGCCTTTCACATTTGAGGAGTTCCCTCGATTCCTCATGGATCCCATCATCAGAACTCGAGCTTGACAAAAATGTTTCTTGAAAACCTAACTTGCTTAACAAACATAACGAAGAGGACAAATCGCCAAACGTGAACTATGCGTCATTGAAGAGTTCCGTTCTGATCATCATCAGCAGTTCCACTTCATCAAATGTCACTTTTTTAAATGTAAGTGCTTGGTTTGTTGATGAAAATACTAAAATCACTATATGTATGCCTGTAACATTTGAGGAGTTCCCTCGATTCCTCATGGATCCCATCATCAGAACTGCTTTTTGACAAAAACGGGACCGTATGTATATACTTACAGACAAAAAAAGAATTTCGAAATCGGTCCAGAAATGACGGAGTTATGGAGTAACAAACATAAAAAAAAAAAAAAAAAAACACAACCGAATTGAGAACCTCCTCCTTTGAAATCTTGAAGTCGGTTAAAAAACGTCAACGAGTTTCTTTTTCAGTATTTTGTTCTACCCTTTTATCTACTGACTTTTAATTTAACACTGTACTCGACTGAAAAGCACTCCATTATATCACGATTGTATAAAATTCAAATTTCAGTACATATAGTTCTACTTTCCCGCACTAGTGCGGGAATGAGCACTTTCCGTGCCTATGTCGAAAGTTTAGAGCCATAATGTACTGTAAAACGTTGTACGATACACGTGCAAATAGGTAATTCACTACTCGTCCCTCCCTGCTCCCTTCGGTCGTGTTTTAATTTATCGCCACTCGTTGCAAATTTCCTACTTTCCGCACTTGTATCGTTAGATACCTAACTATTGATGTACAGGTATTAGGTATGTCAGTCACAAAGTGAAGGTATATAAGTGTATATATTTTTAAAATATTCTACATAAATGCCCACCTACTCTAGAAACAGCATGCATTTAACGAATTAGCGACAAAAAATCAAATCCAAATCATTCAGCGTGTTACGCTCTTAATACATTTGATAACGCCTCACCTTTGCAAACAAAGCGCGTGCGAACCAATACGTTTCCCATCCAACTTCAATACGTCATTAGCATGTCGACATGTGATGAGCAATCAGGGTTGTTATTGATAGCAACATAATATTTATACTAAGGTCAGAGAGAGTTTAAGAGGACGTGGAAGTAGCATCGCATTAGTTATTCAGGGCAATCACCGTAAAAACTGGAAGTCCGCGGGTTGAATATAATTATCAATAACATACTGTATCTAATGCTATGTTATGTTCCACAGAACATCTATTCACAAAACATTTTATTCTCATTAGCAGCACCTCCCTAGTGTAAAATTAACCCCGTGATTAGTAACAACTACGTATTATCAGTGGTTTGACTTACACTGGTCCTGTGACGAGTGATCGATAACCTTTGCGATGAACAAGCCAGGATGACGTCACCCCAGAGGTCGCGCACATCGGTGCGGAGCGGGCGCAGCTCAGAGATCACTAGTGCGCCGTGACTGTATTCGACACCACGTACTGGACCAACATGAAGTGTGCTATAGTCTTCCTTGTGTGTATGACGGCCTGCCAAGCCGACGACCTAGCCTCAGCCGCCGGTCAAATCTTCAACAATATCCTTCCTAATCTCATCAAGAACCAGGCTACTTCTAGTGACGGAAACGGCGCCCAAAACACTATCCAGCAAATCGGTACTGTTGTAGGCGGTGTTGTGAATTATGCCAAGACAAAGAGCTATGAAGACCTTCTTAAAACAGTGCAGGACTCGACGACGGATGAAGATTTGCTGCGAGTCAGCGAAGAGATGTTCAACGCAGATATAAACAACGCATTTAACTTCATCCAAGTGAACCTGCAGGGCCAAACCAGCCCCATGTCTAAGGACGATAAAGCTCCTGCTAAGTAAGTCTTCAACGTAACGCTTTTGTGCCTTTCATTAGACATGCTGTTTTGTAAATAATTTAGGTATTGATTTTCAATGTATTTTTGTCTTTACAGTCTCCTAGCTGTAAGCGATAACGTTTGGAACGGACCAACTATCAAACCATTCGTCGCTCTTTTCGACAACTACCACAAGAATGTCATTAGGCCAGAGTTCGTCACCCCTAATGTGAGTATAATTTACTTTACAAATTACTATGTAGGTAATATACGTCTTCACCGTATAAGTCTGTTTACTAGTTTCAAGTATCACGCCAAATGAGGAAACTTAACGAGTGATGTCATTTCGCAGGAAGAGTCCGAGCAAACTACTTACATCAACACTATTTTAGCCACCGGACCTATTAGGAGTCTCATGTCCTTCCTAGTAAGCAAAGGTTAGTAGCATTCCGTATAAAGTATAAACGCAGCGCCTGGACTGCAACTTCCGTTTGATTATAATTTGCGGGCCTAATGTACAGTTAAAATATTTTCAACAGTACGTTAACAATTCACCCTAAAATTCCGATACGAAATGGAGAAACAGTCTCAAACATTGCGATTGTCAAACGATCAACACAAGATCATCCCGGCACTTTCATTCTGTCAACTACTGTCAGAAAGTGAGGTTTGCTTGTTGTAAGGGGCCCACTGATTACCGGAAGACGGGACCGGGTCCCGTCTCCCGGACGATATCGGCCTGTCAGTTGTTCGGAACTGTCAAATTTTTGTTCTAACTGACAGGCTGATAGTGTCCGACGGACTGATAATCAGTGGGCCCTTTTATGTTTTACAAATACAAAAAATAAATGCTAAACTATGGATCTTTGAGATTGAGAGGAACAAACAAACTCTTCGATTTCGACGCATTCCGTTCATAAATTTCAGCTTTTGCGTTGCTATGAATTGTGCTTAAACATTTTTAGTGTAGCTGAAAGCCTGAATTACGTTCAGCTACTTTACTGTACCAATTTCAATGATAACACAGGTTTGACTCAGCTGAATGAATACCAGGAACAAGTAAACCTGTTGAAGAAGATTTGGTTTACCAAGTACGCGCGCCACTGGACCGGCCTGTGCAAGTGCAGCTGTGCCTTCGAGAACATCTTCATGGCTGAACTCAAGTCCAATGATGTTTTAGGTACGTATGATCTATGCGCTGCACGGACCACCCTTGCGCTGTTACAATAATCTGATGCCTATGTGTAGGTTTTGTATTGTACCTACTGCAAATGTGTGTTGTCTACCTACCTATGTAGGTACATACTTATATGAACTTTTATAGTCGTCGGGCTCGTCATATCAACAGGCAGAAATACAGTCTACGCTCGATTAAACACAATTGTCATTTTTGCAACTATGTATTTAGATAACGAGCAAAGCAGTCAATGTATTAAATATCGACACGGACAGTGTTAAAAATATGTATAGGTACACAACCTTATTCACATACATTAAGGTAGGTAGTGTGCTAGTGTACATAGGTATATATTTTTGCACTTTGTCCGTGTCGATATTTAATACCTTGACTATTATATACCTTATAAGTTAGAAGAAATGTAGGCAGCTGGAAAAACTTTAAATGATATTTACCTAATACTAATATGTAAATATAAACTTAGGTACCTAAGCATTATTTTTCGTACTCATATTTTATTCGTTTCCTTTTCACAGGTCTGCATAGTTGGTTGTTCTTTGCTAAAAGAGAACAAGACCACAAAGCCAACTACCTGGGCTACGTCTCCAAACTTGACTTGGCTGGGGTAAGTAGATACCTGTTCAATTATTTATTGTTTATATGTAGCAATACTCGTCTTAATATAGCAATATCAAATACTGCGTTTGCCAATAAGGCCGACAACAACATCTGGTATATTGTATAGGCTGTGTTATTTCTATTGTTTTATCTCTAGAAAACTTGCCTGATTGTCGACTAAGCGAAGCCTCGTTAAGTCGTTATTAAGCTTCCACTTTTTCCGATGTCGGTCTCAGAAACCGTGCCGTGCCGCCGTGCCGTATAAAACTATTTTTTAACAATTTTTATAATATATCCTTATAATATTATCCTTATATTTTTTTATGTCCCTATAATATTTATTTTCTCCTGTAATCTTTCAGAAAGGACTAATCCTGAAGCAGCACTCCATCCTCAGTGAAACGAAGGATGCTCCCGAAGTGACCATGTTCGTGGGAACCTCCCCCGAGCTCGAGACGGCCCTGTATACCCTCTGCTTCATGGCTCGCCCTGACGGACAGTGCAGGCTGCGTTACAACAACGTGCAGTTCACCATTCAGACCAAGACGCTCAAGTCTGAGAATGTCAAGCTTATAGACACCGCGTACCCAGTCTTCTAAGTGATTAGTCTTTATTACAATACTCTTAAGGTCGCATTACACTAAATTGAAGAAATATACCCAAGTGAAATGACAAAAACCGTAGTCGTAAAGATGGTCAAAAGCAAGATACGGTTTATAGTTGGGTATAAATGAACTATAGCTAAGCTAAGCGAATAGGATAATGTGTACATGACAATACTCTTAAATAAATATTTAACTTACCTAGAACTGTTTACAAATATAATTTATAGACGTTTTAAAGCGATTTATTTCATTATCTACCCCCAATAACCCTGTAAACGCTGGCGCGCTTCATTCCGTTATGTCTCATTCTATAAGAACAAGGTATACAATTGAATGAAGTTTACTATCTAAAGGTCAGGTTGGGTATCTCATGTGATAAACTCAGTCAAGTGGGATTCGCTCAAAATATATAATTAAGTAAAACGAACAAATCTCATATAAATAATATGCTTTTAATTGCGATACTGTTATTGATAAACAACGTGACGATTTCATAATCATTTCAACTTTACGACAGAGACTCGATTGTACATTATTGTCTATACCTATGACACAATTTAATGAAACTAAAGCTCTATTTACACGGTGCGAGAACTTGCATGCAATATTTGATATTATGTTAATACATTGCTTAACTGCAGAGTACAATGAATTCAGTCGATCGACAAAATACCGCAATGTAACGAAAATCGTATGCAAGTTCTTGATCCGTCTAAATGGAGCTTAAGAGTCTCATTTACAAATGTTGTATACATGTAAGGTCTAGGATGAAAATTTTATGATGACAGCCATAGAAAAATTGTGAATATTCTTTTATACAGCGTAGGCGAAAACAACCCGACCAACTTTAACCACATATTTATTCCTGATGGTATTGGGAATTACAAGTTAAAAAATAAACTGGGACACATAAATGAATCTCGTTCACTTGTTAATACCAAACAAATGACATTTGTATTCATATGACATCCTATTTTGTGTAGGGCGGGATTGTAGGTATAATAAAGATTTTAAAACTATATTGGATAACTGGATTTATGCCCGACAGTAGCCGTTATACCCATTAAATATCGGAATCTATGGTTTAAGTCTGGTCAAAGCGTTTCGTTCGCTTCGGCGCAAACATCTATCAGTATCACTCACCCATATTAAACAGTGCGATAGACAGAGAGAGGCGGTTGGCATACTGGCTAGGCCCCTTAAACAGATTACTTCACGCATGCATGACTTACATAGAAAATAGCTTATTTCTTTATTATATTAATTTAGATGTAAAAGTAGGGCGTCAGCGGGCGGGGCGTTTTTTACACAGACTCGATATTGCTATTGGAAGTTATGCTAGTAACTTATATTATGTAAGGAGGACTTGACAAGAAAACTTGATGGATTTCATGTTGTGATATTGGTATTAATATAATAAATGTACTGTCTCCTACTACCTTTTTTGAAATAATATACCTAAGAAGAATATAAAGGTAACAATTATAACAACAAAAGCCAACACAATGAATAAGAAATTACTTAGCATTCTTAGCAATAGGGATGTTGCCGGTAGTTAAATAAATTGTTTCACACCCTGCAAAAGGCTGCAAAAAGAATTAAAACTTGGACTGCAGTGCTTATTTAACACAATTTTTATTTAATAAACAGGAAAGAACAACAAAGAATAAGTAACTTGACCGCGACGTAACGTTTCTGTGTTTCATATAAACTCCATAGTGGGTAATCGTTTTGACAAAAGAAGCTGATTTCACTAGTCAGTCAAACCATATTGCCAATTGCATTATATAATGTTTCTAAAATTTAACACTGCCTTATATCACATGTCGTACATTGTCATACATTATTTTCATATTCCTCATAGTGAATTCGGTAGTAAAAGAAGATAGAAAACTATTTGATAAGATGTTAATTTATAAAAACTGCCATTATAGTTGCTGCGTAAATTACTAATCTACGTAAGTTACTGTTTTTTTAAACACATTTTAAAAGTTTATTTCATATTAATTAGAATTATAATCTAATGGATCACCAGGCGCTGACAAATGTGCTTCTATGTATATAACAATCATCATAGTCATGTATTCGTGAAGTAATTTTCCAAAGTTATATTATCAAATGGCGCCGTTTTCAAGCAAAAGGTAAACTGGCTGGCGGTATTTATAAAACATATTTTATAAACAAAAACATACAACATATTTTGTTTAAAATTTTATCGAAAACCAACAGTATCAGAGTTTTGAATGATTCACGGTTAGTTTCACTAGACTTATATTGACCGGGATATAGACCGTGATTACCTTTTGTATTATTTGTGAGCTCCCGATATTTCGACGCAGTTACATGCATCATGTTCACGGGTGACTGAAGATAGCGGGTGGGTGTCAAAGTTGTGTAGACAGCGCTCTGTCTACCCTCATTCTTGCGCGTCGGCTGCGTTCACTTTCAACGTTACCAACGGTCGCATTCACACTTGTTGGTCCGGTCGCGTTCACACTCGTTGGTCTGTCCAAACACACTACACTCACGGTGTCACTACGCGTGTTTGATTCGGATATCACTGGTTTTTTACACAAACAAATCACAGGATTCCACACATTTGACAGTTTAAACCCATCTTCACAATTAAAATTTTTGTATTTGTGAATTTCAACGGCTTCTCTTACCAATCTTGGTATATAGTGGCGTTCTGTCGAAATGACCTTGGGACTATGCAACTCGATCCAGTGATTTGTACCCGACTCAAGGAGATGCTGAGCAATAGCTGACTTGCGAACGTCATTGTTCTTGACCGCAGCAATGTGTTCTTTAATTCTGCAGGCAATAGTGCTGTCAAATGTGTGGAATCCTGTGTTTTGTTTGTGTAAAAAACCAGTGATATCCGAATCAAACACGCGTAGTGACACCGTGAGTGTAGTGTGTTTGGACAGACCAACGAGTGTGAACGCGACCGGACCAACAAGTGTGAATGCGACCGTTGGTAACGTTGAAAGTGAACGCAGCCGACGCGCAAGAATGAGGGTAGACAGAGCGCTGTCTACACAACTTTGACACCCACCCGCTATCTTCAGTCACCCGTGAACATGATGCATGTAACTGCGTCGAAATATCGGGAGCTCACAAATAATACAAAAGGTAATCACGGTCTATATCCCGGTCAATATAAGTCTAGGGACCAACAGTATCGTTCCTTTCGCCTGAAAATATTACAAATACCTTTACAAAAATGAAATCTCTTACAAAATCCATCAACAATATTTGTACGAAGTATAACAGTCAAGAAGAGTATAATATTCTAAAAAACAATAGTCAAAAATACTTAACAGTGATGTTAAAGGCCCTTTAGGGTTTTCTCATAAGTAACAACTATGAATATTGCACTAGAAATGCATTTAATAATGCAAGATGCAACACTAGGCATCCGGCTTGCAACTGGTGTTTCCAGGACAAAAAGGCGTTTTGTAGCTCACTACGGGTTTCAGCGCAAATGGCCACATTGTCGGCGTATATAAATGTCCACTTTGCTGTATCTTGTGGTGCATTATCGGTAAGTGAGTCTAAAGCCAAGCAAAACAGGAAGGGACTCAGTACTGAGCCTTGGTAAAAGCCTTCCGTGACCGCTACTGGTTTCGTCTCACCCACCACTGTCCGCACCATGGATCTTGCATCCCTGTACATGTCGACAATGATGTTTACATATTGCTCGGGGTCGTTCTTCTTGCGAAGGCTCCACCAGAACACATAACCAGAGAGGCATTTTACGATTTTTTTTATTTTTGCGGTATACCCTCTGGGCAGGACAGAGTGTAACATGGCAAACCTGCATAGTGCAGCCACCGCGCGCACTGGCCGGCTGTAAAAAAAAATTAAGCCATTCGCCCGTCTTTTGTTTTTTCTCATAATTTTTCTCTGGGAATTTTGTTGCAAATAACCCACAACTCTGATTACTAATATTTATTTAATGTGACTCCATGCTTATGTGATTTGTGTTAAAAGTATTAATACGATAGTAATACGTGGGCTGCGTCTAATGCAGGTAAAATTTGTATAGTATTAAGTTTATGTTTAAATTAAACCTAATCCAAGTCTTATTTGTACGTCACTGGTTTTTTGTAACTGAATGAGGCTTGGGTTAGGTTTCAACCCGGAAACTAAGAACGCACGATTGTTGCAGCCCTTTCTTTTGGTTTAAAACTGAAGACGCATGATTGAAGCTACTTATTTTCTGGATATTCGCTCCTCAAGTTTTTATCTGCTTGCGCCTGGTGAGCCCGCGTAGCCCGCAGTTGCTACTACCGCTGCGGAAATTCATCGTTCGGCTCGACGAAGATTGGAAATCGAAAACGTTAAGGCCAGTGACGATATTTTATTGGTTTTGACTCGTGTACTGACAGAAATTAGTTTAATTTATTGTAAATATTTTATTATTATATTGTTTTACTATAAGAACCTAGTTTTCATTTTCTACCGCTCTAGTTAGCCGGCTACAAGAGATCTCTTCTCAGGGAAAAGCTAATTCACTAGTAAACGAAATAATCTTGCGAGTGTTTATTTTGAGTCCCGAGAAAGCGAAATATTCTAAGTTAGAATCTTGAGCGTAGCGAGGGTCTCAAAAACACGAGATGTAAAATTACTTTGCTCTCGTGATGCACACATAATTTTTCACCTCAGTAGTGAGAACATATTAAAGGTTAAAATGTATTTAATAATACAGACAAAAAAAAGTATGAAGTGTCAGTTCATGGCCTTCACTAAATTAAAAAGCTTCTTTGTTTCTCTCCCTGGAGTGAGGAAAGTGTGACGAAAGAAGGCTTGTTCGAGCTGCTGAGGTGAAAAATAATGTTCTTCTGTACAGTGTCGTTAATACATGACCGCGCAGACGCTGACAGACACATTGTATAGAAAACTATTATTTTGTCTGCCACGGCACGTGTCTGGCACCCTCAGTGTCTGTAAATATAAACCGACCTTTAACGAGCATTGTTTCAATAAGTATAATTAAGTGGAGGAGTTCTTGAAAGCGGCTTCAACGATTTCAATAAAATGGGTTGGCTTCCAAGAAAAACAGAGGCTTGTATAATTTTGACATCCCTTTGCGGGTAAGTCCAAAATGATTATTATGAATCTACCCTCTAATTCGATTTTGACGTCAGATGTTCGTCACACTAATTTCGATAAAAAAAGTACTTTTGTGTATAAATGTTGAAAATAAGTATTTTATACCTACTCACACGAATAATTTGTTGGAAAGTGAAGTTGTAGGTAGCAAGAACTATAGTCAACCTTAATGTGTGAACAATTACTAAAAATACTTCAATTCCATTCCATCCTTATACTTAAACTGATGAAGAAACGAAAGGAAATAAATATAAACTACATGAACTTAATACTAGTCACTAGTAAATACTTCTGACTAGAATACATTAGTTACATACTTGCGTGTACAATATAATATAACACGTAGATTATCGGAGCTACAAAAATCAAAAAGATTATAATTAACTTTTTAAATGCCTTCTATTCTCCACGTCACAGTGCGTACTACAAAATAACTTAATAGTACCTAAGTAATCGTGTACAGTGTACACTGTCATTATGTTCATTGATTTAACAACATTTACAGAATGGAAAAGCAGGTGTAAAATAAAATACTGTTATTGGCATTTAAAAAGTTGAGAATGACAAGAATGACAAGATCAACCTACCAAAGCTAATTTATTTATTTATTTAAATTTTATTGCACAAACAAAGAGAAATGTACAAATGGCGGACTTAATGCCAAAAGGCATTCTCTACCAGTCAATTAGGTCTAATGTATGTGAAATAAACTAAACTAGACCGGAAATGTTAAATGACGATATGTAACAATATTGACAAATACATATTTGACTCGATTTTTGGTGTATTTTATTCTAAATAAAATAAGCAAAAATGCTGTTACCATTTAGTTCTTGTAATATGCAATATTTAAAACTATAAGACAAATAATAAAAAACTTAGAACTAGCATTAACAAATAGATAAAGTATTGTTTATACAATTTTTTTTAAAAACATCTAAGACGAATCGACTCGGTGTAATTACAAATAAGAATTAACTAAATATTTACAAATTCATAATATTTGCACTGATCGTATGCTAGTTTCTCTTAAATTAAGTATATAATTTAACGTGTGTTGTGTTCAGGTAAAAGGTGAACTTTGATGTTGACAAAAAGTCTGGATAAAAATATAAAAGAAGTAAATTATTGACAGACAACAAAGTGGTACCTTTTACCTGAGAACGTCACATATACAGTAGTCGAGCCCAAAAGTCCAAAGGTACAGTCAACATCAAACGTAATAGATCAGACTAGGCGTCAAAACTATCTACCATTCTCTTATAACTTATCAAAATGAGAAATGTCTATAGGTAGAATAATGAGGGCTATCGTTTTCGTGCTCACCAGTTGGCGCCACTGAAGATGTAGGTCCAGAAAAAGGGATTTCAAAATTATTCTATGCTTATTTTTATAAAATCAATACGTTCTAATATACACAAAGGTATTTTAACGTCTATATGTGCCATTTTTTCAACCTGTTTAAGTTTGCATATATTTTAATTGGCATTTTTTTTTAAACCACTAACATTTATTGAGCTATATCTATTGTTTACTATGATTAATCAAATATGGACAAAGATTTACTACAATTATGAATAAGGAGTGAAAATCCCCGATAAAAAAGCTTGAAACCCCCAAAACTTCTATGCATTTTACATTTTGACAGACCTCCATCTACACTAGCGCCCCTAGCGGCGAAATTAAACGCGGTAGCCCTCATTAAACAGTTGTGACAGATAGTTTTGAATGCAATATATCTCTATTTGGAAGAGTATTCAGGGTGGCAGATACTTTTGACGCGTTGTTTCATCCGCTACTATTGATGATGAGTATGATGACTGTACTGCATCTAGTCATAATTCGAACTGACTTTCAACATGCGTAATTTTTGTTGACTGTAAAATGTAAGGTGCAACTGATTTCAAACCTGACTTTACATTATAAGTTATACTTATTAATCTACTATCTAAACGAAATAGGATCCATATTCGTGTGGCATAACACCTCGCCGAGGATAAAACGTATGCGTTAATGAGTAGTTGAGCAGATTCCTTATATTAGACGTGTAGATATCCGCGAAACGGAATAATCTCCTTGAGAAGTACGTGGGGTTGTGGTAAGTCCGAAACACACTGCCGAACTGGGCGTTGAACACTGCTTTGATCTCATTCCTGGAACCGTCACAACATTTCCTACAATGCGAGAGCGTGAAAGGCAAACACACAAGCGTTATTGATAATTAAGCCAATTGGGAACATATAAATAATTTTGAATAAATAACCATGATATACTAATAGAGATATATGTAGATAAAGCGTTATATGCTACAGTCACTTGCGTAGCAAAATCAACCCCAAATCAAAAGAGTTGACGTCGACTGTCTATAATAATTCATTAAAAATGTTGGTACTAGTGTAAGTATACTTAGCACAATATAGCATATCATACGAGCATATAAATAATATAGATATATTATGTATTTTCGCATAATAAATACAACTTACAAGAACGTCGGGTGGTCACAGATTTTGCAATATTTTTATTCGGATTTAATATAATTTTCGTATAGAATGCCAAAACTAATTTTTGTACAATGAATCGAAACGAGTCGAGAACTGTTATTAGGCCAGGATTACACTTGTAAGTTTTACTTACGTAAGTAGGGACACAGCTATACTACAGAATGAGATATGAATATCGTTATCTTATTCTAGCAAATAGCTTTGTCTACTTACGTAAGTAAAACTTACAAGTGTAATCCTGGCCTTATACAATGAAATAGGCAAAATAGTATTAACCAACGAGCAACACCACCGCTTATACGATGAATTTCCGAATATCTTGAAGTGTTACAAACTGTAAATATCAGTAAGTATTTTTACTGTTGTGTACAATTAAATATCAAATAATATAAAATATAATTTACATATTCAGGTGGCGAGAAAGCCACTTTTGGTAGAACACAGGTAAAAGCCCGCATGGCGTTTCTATGGCATCATGCACATGGGTTTAATGTTGTAAATTATGGCCGTTATTGAGAGATTGAGAGTAGATGACGAGACTTCAACCATTACAACCAAACAAACAGTTCGTAAACAGAAATGTGATCGAATCAGACTAACTTTGAATTTGGCAGTTATAGTCTGACCAACTGTTTTCGTCACGTCGTAAGAAAAAGGCCTAATACTAAATCAAATTTTGTAGACGCGGAATGTCGACCATTTTTTTTATGTTTACGCCTTTATTAGTGACGGCTATACTTCAACAGAGTTTTTTTTACGGTTCGTAGAAAACTAGGAACTCTCGGTCCGTTCGTAGCAAAGCTCAGTGCTAGAAAGCTGCAATTTGGAACGGTAATCTAAACCGTCGAAAACTTGGGTACCTCCTGTACACGTAACGTGGGGAGGATTTTTTTTCGTTCGTGGGGTCGGTTTTAGGTCTTTCAAAAAAAAAAGTGAACTTGAAAAGTGAATATTTTCGGAAAGAATCGTTTTGATGGTCGAATGTGATGGGCGGGCAACTACGGTAGGGTTTACACTGAGCATGGCCCGTCACGCTCTTGGCCGGTTTAAAAAGTTAGCATACCTCAGGAAGTCCCTCTCCGCCATCCACTGCGCAAGGACCTCAACAGCCTCGGGCTCCTTGTAGTCCTGGTGGTCCTCGATGAGCTGCGTGAGCATCTGCAGCCAGTTCGCGTTCTCCTTGAACTGCTGCGTGTTCAGCGTGTTTATCTCGTGCTGGAAAGGAGTTATAGTTGGTCAAACCAAATTGTCAGTAAAAATGAACAAAAAACACTCATCCTTTTCTTTTGGGTGCTAGTAGTAGTGTAAGAGAAAGATAGTATGATAACACATTGGGGGGAGGGGGATGGGGGGGGGCGAAAATTTGTGTTATGTAATTAATGGATGACCCCAGAGGGGTAAAGGTTACAAACCAGTTGTGGTTTGGATCCCTGTCATTTATCTTACACAAAAAAGTTTGAAGAAATATCATTTAAAATTTAGCTAGGTTCAGTATGAGGAAACCACACTCATCCCATCAAGACCTTGTTTCTTCAGGTGGGTTTAATAAGGTAATTCGTGAAAATGAATGCCTCCGCCAATTTTTGTCACTAGGTTTTCTATCCAAACCCCTAGGATCCTTTGGGATATAATCGGGAATGCGTTAAGACCAAGAGAATGATTTTTTGACATATGTATGCGAACTGGCAAAACTGATGGTCTGAGAACTAACCGTGAGCTCGTTGATGATGGCGCCGGTCCGCCAGCCGTGCTCGAGGGTGACGTCGGCGAGGTCGCTGTAGGGGTGGTCGCCGAAGTACAGCACCTGGTGACCGCTCCAGCCCGTTAGGTCTTGTAGCTGCTTCACTGTGCCCTACAATACAAAAATAAACATTTGTATACTTAAAACCTTTCGCTACAAGCTAATCATGTTTTTCTTCTGTGTCGAACAACACTCGTTTCTTTTATCGACGCTAAAGTAGCGCTATGTCGTAGCCGATAACATGGACCCAGTATGTAGCTAAAATGCTTCGCAATAGAGGCAAATCACAACGTGTCGTGATTAGCGCTGAATGGGCTAATGTTCCAGGGAAAGACAAAGATGAAATACCTTAATACAATTGTCCTTCTCCCGGGTGTGTATTGGCGTTCTTGATAATCCAGCGTATGGTTTGTGATACCCTAAATGATAATCTTGCCCTGTTTAGGTTTACGATCATAATATCAAACTCACATCAACCTCGTAGGGCTATACAGATGAAAGGCATAAAGCCATCAGTTATACCATTTCATAAAGGGACCTAAGATAGACCTAATATAGGACCTGTGGCACTCCCATTTTTAGTAACGTTACATTTGACTGGGACTCGTATAAATTAACTTTTTGTGTTTTATCGTTATGTAATGAGGACAAGAATATATGCATGTTATACGGCTCAATATGCTTTAAATTTTCGCAGTGTTGTTCCATAATCCACTCAATCGAAAGCTTTAGACAGGTCACAAAATATTCCAATAGAATTGTTACCTCATAATAAATGATGCCTTTCTCTAATGAAGTAACCTTCTCCCAGATGTGTGTGTTGGCGTTCTTGTCGAACACGCGGATGGGGCGTGACACCTCCGTGAAGAACTTGGGTTTGTTCGCGTTTACGATCACCACGTCGAAAAACTCCCGCCAGTCCAGGCCCACCAGCATTTCCATGCCCGCGTTACTATAAAAAAGGGAACTACTAGTTCGTAACTTCATTGACAGAACAGGACAAAAAGCATCAATTATTTCTTTTCCAGAACCAATTAACCACAAATCTGTTATTTGTATTAATAAAACCTGTTGTGTTATTTTTATATGCAAATATATACTTAGCGTAGATTGCGATATTATAACCTTAAATAGATGTCATAAACTAAAAAAGTAGCCAAGGCTGTACACATCTATTTAAAGCAACTTTTAATTTCTACAACAAATAGACACTAATTTTTCACGAGCATTAAATTTTTTTTTATACCACGTCGGTGGCAATCAAGCATACGGCCCGCCTGATGGTAAGCAGTTTCCGTAGCCTATGGACGCCTGCAAACACCGTAATGCAAATAAATCGTATTGTAGAGGTACCGTAAAACGGGGTCACCAGAAATCGCGGGGTGAAAAGAGAAAATTTCGGTACTTTCCTTTACAGCGTTATATTATAAAATCTACACTACCATGGCCAATTATTTCAAGATAAAATTATAGTAGAATATTTAATCTAACGTGAAGTAATAAATATTTTAGTTTAAAGTGAGGCCTTGTTAAAGTAAGATATATAGGTATTGCCTGTCTGAACTTTGACATAGCAGTGAAATGCAGGTTAGTTATTGTGTTATTTAAAGTGTATTGAGTAGTCCAGTTCTTCTAGTATATTTAAATAATGAAAGATAACGCCGATTTACCTTATTAATTAAAGATAAGTGTGCAAACAACAAATCATAACCGTTTTTACTTCCCAACGGGATGAATAGACACGACAACAGGAGGAGACACGCCATATGGGGTCAACAGATACGTCAACGGGGTGAAAAGACACGACTGAGGGGTGAAGAATAACGAATGGGGGGTGAATGGAATTATTTATGCTAGGGTTGTCAAAACGTATTTTCTCAATTTTTTTATTTCATTTCTATGTAGATATGTAGGTATGTTGTATCGTAAGTATGTAAAATATCTGCGAGTATATACGTGTTGAGCATTTTTTCATAATATATTTTGGTACATAATATTAGTTTTGAGTTTGAACACTTTTTTATGATATTTTACCATACCTATATATTTCGATTTTATGTAAGTATTATGATTTATCACTGCTCCTTAAATAATACGCTTTTAGTGTAAGCAAAGTTGATTATTTTACATACAATACTCATACGTTTTATGAGTAAGTATGTCATAGTTTAACTAAGTTTGATTCATAAAAAAAATGATTTAGTCAGTTTATTTATTTACTTTTATCTCAATATAACCTATTTGAAGTTTGTGACAGCCCTGACTCTTTTTTTCTAATCACCCCATACGACGTGTCTATCGACCCTGTTTTACGGATATGTCGAAATCGGGTAGTTTTTCTTGATTTTTTTCTAAGATTTAAATTAAAAATAGTAATGGTAAAAATACAAAAAAGTTAACTTTATTAATTAAGATATTTGAATTAATTCTTAAAATCAAGCCAGAAGTTCTAAATCGTGTATTTTCACCCCGGATTTCTGTACACAAGTATATGAAACATTCATTTATCTACAATTTAACTGTAGAGCAGAGCAGAGATAGGTAATTTATATAATCAATTAATCAACTCACACAAAGTGGTACGGACTGTTTGTAACCAGGAACAACTTCTTATCCGATTGCTGCAACATCTGGAAGTACTTTCTGAGGTCTGGGTTAGGCCTGATATACTCTTCCACGTTCTGTGCCACGATCTTGTGCATTATGGGGTGACAGCTTTGTACAGAGTTCTGGAAACAGAGGGCAGATAGACTAGAAGACGCTTTCACAATAAAACTTTTCTGTTTCTGTTTGTCGTGGAAATGTGGAAAGATATCTGCTCCTTGAGCCATCTCGTATTCCCTTGGTGTTTACTTGTTTAGGATGTTTAGTTAAGGTTACGATCTAAGTTTGGAAATACGCGTCGAATGCGTCGTGTGAGTCGCGTCGAGTGGAAAGACCCATCGAGAAACAAAATTACAATTAGTTAGGAATTCGTGAACATAAACCACATGGTTGTAAAAATATAAACGTTGAAGTACCTTCGTTCTATGCAATATATAATCATAATCATTTATTTGCACATAAAAAGGGTTTTACATAGCCTAAAAGCATTACTGCAATAAAGTATATAAACCCTGATAAGAAACTACAATGACCTATTAAGACACCTGCAGGTGTAATGATTTATGTTACACTATAGACGGTATAGACCTAATAGCAACGATACGAGAGATGTTAACGACTAGTTTTATGATGCGATTAAAACATCTATATGTGGTATTTTCTATAAAAAGGGACCTTATTGTCGATGGCGCTTACGCCATTATAAACGATGCTCCGATATAAAAACAATGCCGCGCGTCGCTGTGCGGCGTAAGCGCCACCGACAATAAGGTCCCTTTTCATAGAAAATGCCCCATATCGTGTCAAAGGTCCTGTTACAACGTCTTTTATATCCACGGTTGCACTTATATATCATTCACAGCTATACTGCAATGCTCTATTCCCATTCGTTTCTGTTTTACGTGACCGAGGAACAGATAGAAATAGTGCTGCCATCCTTAACACTTCGCTGTTAAGGACCCGCTAGTCGCCGTGAGGAAGTTGAGACTTAAAATGTTTAGTTTATAATAATACCTGGCACTTACGGTGCATCATTTGGGTCAATTCTTTGGGGTCTTTTCGTTGTCTTGTTTTTGTCCCCAAAAAATGTGACGGAGTGTAGCTTTTTGTATGAAATGAAATTTGGTTTTTAATTTTTCTCATGCATAGTATAATCTACAGCTAGAATGACATGCGATAGGACTCGATTTTTTTAAATTATTTGATAGGAGACGGAAATACAAGCGTGACAGAGTGGTCAGAAACAAGACAACGAAAATAATGTTGACCCATTTGCCAGAATTAATGATTAAATGTGTCATTTTCAACCAAAAGGGTACTTATTGTCGGTTGTCAATAATGCGCTATTTCCATATAGCTTCAATTCGAAATCAACCTTATCGACAAGCGACACTGTGGTACCTTTTGGTTGAAAACGTCACAAATATAGTCTGGCAAACCAATTATGTCGGTAGAAAAAGGCGGAAACGACTATAAAAGTATGCTTGCTTTTAACCCTTTGAACGTCACGTCTATTAAATATAACGCGCCATCGTAAACCTTATTGGAATGCATGAAGGTCTATAAATACTTATTACACTGTAGGTAACCGTGCGCGTCAGCTGACGTCTTTGGCTGTTGAAAACTTAAGACATTCGATAATCCACTCACCTTAACATCTAAGAAGAGGATTTCAGGATGGTAATCAATATGGTTCCTAATAAAATATTCTGCCACATTGCATAGCAGTCCCATTTCTGGCACGGAAAACAAGTCTGCTAGATGCACCATCTTCGCCCTGTTGGCCTGAAAATGTAAACAAATCTCTTTATAGCCGCTGCTTATATCAAAATGCACGTGTTTTATTTTCAAAGTTACAGATGTCATTTATTTTATCTCATTAACTATATGTACTTCCTTATTTATAAACATAAAACTCTACAATCCTCTATTGGGTAATTTATGTTTTATCCCTTTCTTACAAATACATAAGCCAGAATGACACGTAACAAAAAACTGTAACGCGATTATATCGATGAACTTAATATACATCCCGACGTTTCTGCCGTGCTAACAACATATGCAGTAATCGCAATTGAAAAATCATGCAATTGTTTATCTTGTTCTCTTTAATTTGAATAATAAGTTCTTTATTTAAGAATCCCCGGCAAGAACGACCGAATTTCACCTTCCCATACAAACGGAGTTTTGTTGTCATTTTAAAACTACGTGTTGGATTGTAATGAATCATTGCATATACATTGACACGCGGTATATCTCTGTCTGTAAAAAGTTTATATAGGTCCAGTTTATAAAACAAACGAAATAGAACAAAACCAATTTGTGTATGAGAAACTTAAATTAGCTGTATTTTTTTACTATGGTATCTAAAGCTACATAAACTAATTACATACTTAGATATATCTTATCCTATTTTAAGTACAAACTTTCAGGGCAATCTACCTACTCGTTTTTAAATGAGAGCGTAACTACGTTTGTATGGAGAACCGAGCTTGCCGGGGACTCTTAAACCATGTTTTTCAAGCAAGTAGGTACCTATATACTGGCAGCCTACTGCATATACGATAAGCATTTCGAACCCTTTACCATTAAACTATTATTACTAACGTATAGAAACGGCACAGAGAGCCAGTATTTTGCGCCATGAGTTGCTGCCGTTTTGGCATCAAACCATAGTAGCGGAGCGTGAATCTCGCGACCTAAACGCGTACGGAAGCGCCATGAATTTTACGGTAGTTTCATTGTTTGGTATGTTGTATCTATAGTAATAATAATGCCCTTTACAGCGTTCGTGGTCAAGTCAACCTATGGCCGCACGCAACATTCTGGGAATATATCGATTCTCCTTGGCGAGAACCAAAGAAAATGACAAATTAACCCTTTATAAGTCATAAGGGTGTCAGAAATTATGCAAAACTGAACCCTTCACTTTGAAAGAAAGTTCAAAATTAGGTGGGACATATATTCCCTCTGCCATTGGCGGCCAAGGCTTAAGACAAACGATTTATAGCTATTTAAAGCTTGGAGCTCGTGTATGAATAACGCCATTAGTCTTTATTAGTTATTTCGAATTCATTATTTTTAGTTTTAATTCTGTGTAGATGGCAGTAAATTTACGGTGACTACAAAATTTACTATGACATAACCCACTGTTATTCTCCTTGATATATAGTGACCAATTTTGCTTCATAATGTAGGATAAATTAGGATAGTATCGAAATATAGGCTATATACTACTTTCTTTTGCAAATTCGAACCCTTTTCCAATAGCTGATGTTTATTACTGTATAGCTGTAATATAATGAATGATGGTGCAAAATATTAAGATGTCTACAATGTTATCTTCTATCGTTTAGTATTTGTGCAGTATCATGTAATCAGTTCCTACTATAATTTATAGATTAGACTATCTATTGTCCAACATGGAAGCAGTAGCAGTTATTTACAATCATACATCAGTGTCATGTCACTCATGGCGAGGGGCTCAATTCGACTTGATTTAATAATAGCACGTGATATGGCGACCATGTGTTAACCTTTGTGAAAAATGACAGTGTCTAAGATTTTGCTGTTTGAAATGCATCAATTTGGTCGACCCGGAATTTTTCATTTAATCTGAGATTTATGTAATTAGATATTCAATGATGATATTTTTGGACTTTATAAAGGAATGAACTTCTATCCTGTAGTAGCAGTGAGACAATATTGCACTTAAAACAAATACCTACACAACCAGATCAAAATACATACAATGTATGAAAACAAACTTATCATCCCTGTCAGGGATTTCCTCTAGTTAACCTTACAGTAATATGGGAGCTGTTATTTTGTTTTCCGTTATTCACACTAACTTTAAGCGAGGTTTAGACTAGCAAAAACTTGCATGCAATTTTCATTACATTGCGGTATCTGTCCAAACTTTTGAATGCAGTTTACCTTAGTAGTCGGCAATGTAAAGTAAATTGCATGCAAGTTCTTGCTAGTCTAAACCTCATACGGCAAATGTCGACTTAGGCTGCGTTTCCATCAGAGATGTGCGAGCGAGGATGATGCGTAAAGAGGGATGTGTTTGTTAAGAACCAATAGAATATCGTCCCCTACCTAAAGCTAAAGCTGCGCTGAGCGAGGTTAGGCAAATTTATATTGGTTCTTAACAAACACATCCTTCGCTACGCATCCTTGCACAACTCTGGAGGCAACTCAGCCTTATTATGGCTATTTTCAAGCCATCAAAAAACAACGCAGAATAGCGCCCAAGGGGTGTGCACTGTGCACAAATGAATGATTGCTTACAAGTGCCATTGATTGCTCCACTGTGTCTATGAACCTTCACATGTTGAATGCTACATTCTTATCTATACTATACATATAAGAAAACAAAGTAACCCGCCCGCGTCTTTCTGTATGTCTGTGTGTCTGTATGTTCGCGATAAATTCTATAATATCTTGTCTTTTTATTAATTATATAACAATTCAAGTCTTGGAGACCCTTTACATCTCTGGATAATTTGATGATCTTTTTTATTATTATATACATTTTATCTCTGACACCTAGAGACTTTTACATCTCTAAACAATTTTAGTACTTCTGTTAGTTGTATAGTTTTTATTAGTTTTTTTTTTCTTGTGTAATTTAACATTTATATTTATGTAATTGTTTTTTGTAATTTTGGATTAATTTTATTGTTTGTAAAAATTGACATGTAAAAGTGCCCCTGTGGCCTATTTGCTGAATAAATGTTTGATGTTGATGTTTGATTCTTCTAAACGGATTTTCATGCGGTTTTCACCTACCAATAGACTCAATAGAGCGATGTTTGAGGAAGGTTTAGGTATAATAATTTATTAAGGTTTACGTGCGAAGCCCTGACGGGTCGCCAGTGTATAATAAGCATATATATATATATATATAAGCATTTCAACTGGGATCTATGTTTTGTTCAGTATTACGCATGTTGTTATGAAGTTATTAATAGAAACACATGCATAATTATAATATGGTATCATCATCCTCCTAGCGTTTGTCTCGTACTGTGGCGGGGTCCGCTTCGATCATAATATGGTATTAATTATGCTAATCATTCTTAGGATTAGGATTTTTTTGTTATGTAGCTATTTATTTACTATTTACTCTCGCTTACCCTGATAGGGTACCGTAATTTATAAAAGCATTAACTAATAATGCTAACACTAGGAATCAATAAAAAAACTTAAAGCCCTAACAGACGGGCGTACCAGAATGCGACCTTGGTCTGGTCTGCTCATCTCTTTTTCGTTTTTTAGGGTTCGGTATCCAAAGATTAAAAACGGGACCCTATTACTAAGACTCCGCTGTCCGTCCGTCTGTCTGTCCGTCTGTCTCCAGGCTGTATCTCATGAACCGTGATAGCTAGACAGTTGAAATTTTCACAGACGATGTATTCCTGTTGCCGTTATAACAACAAATACTAAAAACAGAATAAAATGAATATTTAAGTATGGCTCCCATACAACAAACGTGATATTTTGCCGTTTTTTGTGTAATGGTACTAATGAAACGGAACCCTTCGTGCGCGAGTCCGGCTCGCACTTGGCCGGTTTTTATTAATACCTAAGCCCTTAACGGACGTACGGCGAACCAGCTTTAACTCGAACAGGCCTCAAACCGTACCAAGGTCGCAGTCTGGTACGCCCTAACAGCGGCTAAAGCCAGGGACCGGAAAACCCTTTCCGCGATAAAACCCTTTCAATGGGCGTCCCTTAAACACGGCTAACACATTGAAAGACTTTCCCTTTTGATCTGCAAGCCCATTCATACCCCTACCTTTGACTAACCCTTATCGAAAAGCTAACCAAAAATAAGGCTAGCCCTTAATAAGGGTTACCCTTATCTTTAAGCGCTTTTTATAAAGGTTTCCCTTTGCGTGAAAGAGACAGGATTAGTATATATCTACGCTAGTATATGAAAAGGAAAGAAAATACGTGCCTAGTCAAAGAACGCCGCCGTCGCCGCCGACGCGACGATCGCTCGGATTCAAAGTAATGTGTGCTTTATGAACAAGGTAGACGACTTAAATTAGCACGCTTATATGCTAAAAGGGAAGCCCTCTATAAGGCTAACCCTTATAAGCAATATGCAAGGTGTTGGTGAGCGGATGATAAGGGTTTTGTAAGGGTATTTGGGCTACCGATTACACAAATGTGTGTACACAAATATAAGGGTTTTTAAAAGCAAAATGAAGGGTTTCGTCTAGCAAAGGGTATGGTGAGTTAAGCCTTATAAAACCCGGATAAGGGATAGCGGGCCGGTCCCTGGCTAAAGCCCTAACAGATGGCTTTAAGTTTTTTTATTGACTCCTTTCAAGCAAAGTATGTAGATGGTAGACTACCAAAGAATTGCAATTTGCAGTGCCCTTACAGGTTTTATAGCTGTTCCATATTCAAATGTACCACCTTATGTACCTATAAGAGCAATAAGAGGTATGCCAGGATCGTAGCAAGTGGAAATCCGTGATCTCTGCCTACCCCTCCGGGAAATAGGCGTGATTATATATATGTATGTGGAGCAATAAATGACTGACTGCTTTCCTTATACAAATGTATAATAAAGGGAATATTGTTCTTACAATTATTTTGAACTTTATTTCAAAGTAATGAGGTTCAATTCGGCGTATCTTGTGACACCCTTATGCCCTTTACAGATTTAGCAGCAGGGATTTTTTAGGGTTCCATACCCGAAGAGTAAAAACGGGACCCTATTACTAAGACTCCACTGTCCGTCTGTCACCAGGCTGTATCTCATGAACCATAGATAGCTAGACAGTTATGCAGCTATTTTCACAAGTGATGTACTTCTGTTGCCGCTATAACAACAAATACTAACAACAGAATAAAATAAAGGGCTCCCATACAACAAACGTGATTTTTTTGCCGTTTTTTTTCGTAATGGTACGGAACCCTTTGTGCGCGAGTCCGACTCGCACTTGGCCGGTTTTTTTAAGTCTAATTTCAATATATTTAATAGCATGGCTTCATTCTGATGTTATTTTTTTTTTAATATTTAATAAAATTACTAACAGGCATTTCTATTTCAAAAATAAAGGTTTTAATAAATGACTTACTTTGTGAGCCCTCATGTCACCTTCCACATAAGCTATAGGAATAATCCTATTCCTGTATATCTTGAGAACCTCTTCTGTAGACACAGGTGTCAGCCCTCGGTAAACAGCTCCAAATTGTATTTGGAGGAATGAATCCAACTTCAGTAGCAGGCCTTTTTCAATATCATAATGAAGACCTCTTACAGCAAAGTTTGGTTTATACTCTAGTTTTAAAATTTCTGCTGGATACTGAAAAAATATATATTTTGTCAGATATGGAGGGAGCAAAGTGCTCAAAAATATCTAAACATGCATTTTAACATCTTTATAATAGAAGAATTTGTTCAAATATTTGAATGCACCTTGGCAGGGCCGGATCTAGGGTAGAGCGAGTGGAGCGGCCGCTCTAGGCGCCGGATGGCAAGGGGGGCGCCAAAATGGCAAATGATAAAAAAAGGGTAAAAAGCTTTAACGAAGGGCGCCAATACCCCATTTCGCTCTACCCTGATCAAGGACTCGGGCCGGCACTGCACCTTGGCCACTCCGATGTATCCAATGGTGAGTGTACAAGCAGTTTTAGCCCAAACATATGTTTCAAAAAGCACCTTTAATTTTAGGAACCTTCTGTTATTCAACAAAAGACCACAGTCAAATTTAAAATATGTACAGCCTCACAATTTTATGTGTGCAATATAATACCTATGTGAGAATTTTTAGAACATTGTACCTGTATGCACCAATATCCAAAATATATTAGCTTATAAAGTTAAACTCTATTAGGTAATTTCTACGACATGTGCATGGCAGCACTAACAGCATGCTAAGGGTGTTGAGGGAGACGAATACCTTGACTGCCCGTTCATTAAGTACTGGACAGAAGTAATCATTAGTAGGTCTAAGTAGATATAGGTTACTAACATAGTCGACTGTACTTTAGCTGAAATAAAGAATTTCTATTTTATTTATAAAATCTTCTAACCTTATATTTTTCCAGCAATAAATCTCTGCCGAGATTGTAGAGTAAATGCTCCAGGGTAGGTTTGTAATGTGCCAGTGTGTAGTCATAGTCAAATCCATACACCTGCACTTCCGACAGATCCAGCTCATTGCAGGCAAACACACCCCGTGGATTCACATCTTGAGGCAGCTTTTTGGCTATAACATCAAGCATTTCTTACTAACTAACTAAATAGCTTTTTAGGCTTCCTTACCCAAAGGGTAAAAACGGGACCCTATTACTAAGACTCTGCTGTCCCTCTGTCTGTCACCAGGCTGTATCTCATGAACCGTGATAGCTAGACAGCTCAACAGTTCAAATTTTCACAGATGATGTATTTCTGTTGCCGCTATAACAACAAATACTAAAAAGTACGGAACCCTCGGTGCGCGAGTCCGACTCGCACTTGACCGGTTTTTAACATCAAGTTTTTTGTTATCATTAATGCAATGGAGACAAATCACGTGTAAATAAATTCAGTTTAGATAGCATATATTAAGTTTGTTTCCTGTTTTGTGTTGTTTATTTTTTCCTTGCGTGTTTTTTTTATTTTATTTATACATAGAAAAAGTGAAACTAAAAGAAATTTGTTTATTAAATCATTTACTTGTACTTACCTACTTTTTCAGTCTACAAAATATAATCTAAACAAAAGAAAGTTCTGAATATAACTTCTTGTCACGAACATATAATAAACATGTGTCCAATATGCTATGACAAACAAAAGTTTAATTTTGGAATTCTATAATAAGATACTCACATCGGCATTTCAATTTCGTGCGACAATATGCTTCCTTCAGCAATTCGCGCGTTGAAAACTCTCGAGTACACCTAACGTCACATTTCTTTGCCACTGTGTGAGATAACTTGAAGTTTATTCTTTTAATTACACCGAATATAGAAAGGCAACTCATGTTTGCTAATAATGTTTATCTAAAACACTGACTACATTCAGAAAACTATGTTACTTCATAGTTGTTCCTATTAAAATAACTCGACTGTATGTGAATAAGTTATAATTAGTTGCACTTAACACATAATCTCAGAGAAGTATTACTTCTTATTCTATAAAAACATAAATGAAAATCGTTGCATAATTTATGTCGAATTTAGAAACGTGTCCAAGACGCAACGCGACTACCCGCTCAATGGAATGGAATGAATGGGCTGAATCAGCTGAATGGTGGTAATGTAATGGTCGTCCGAATGGACGAGTGAGAAGGAGGCAACGGCGGAGCGGCGAGGAGCGGCGAGCAGGATGAGCGACGAGCGAGTCGTCTCATTCGAATAACTCGAATCACCGTACCCGTACAGCCGAGTCAACTTTCTAGTTTCTGTGCAACTCGAATCAACTCGATAATAGCGAAGTACTCGAAGTAATAGCGAAGTCCCACGCGAACACGTACTTTTTGGATAGTGGATAGATCGAACAAGTCTTTATTATCAAAATTTGCCGTCAGTGGGTATTCGATCAACTGACTCGGCAAGTCGGCAGTCTCAGCACTCGGTAAATGACGAATTTAAGAACGCGTCGCCGAACTGCATTAATTCGCCGCTTAATTAATTTTGTATTAACCAGAAACATTTGCAAACGATACCACAAAGCTTACAAACAAATGTAAACTGTAAGAATCGAATTTGCGACTCTGGATCAATAGCCCATCGCTTGCCATCTGAGCTACCGAGACTTCCATCGAATATGTCCACCATAGTCATATGACTATGGTGGAAATATTGGAGCATATGCTCTTACGATAGATATCGCTAGGCTCCTCCCTAAGGTGCATATTCGCTATCATCCTATTAAGTCTCGGTAGCTCAGCGATGTTGGCAGAGCGATGGGCTAGTGATCCAGAGTCATGACTTCGAGCCTCGCCCGAGAAAGTGATTTATTCCACTTTTAATTTATTTCTAAGCTTTAATTCGACACTATCGCACTATTGGCCTGACCAAACGTCACCGAAAATCGCATGTGATTTGAAATACATTGCAGAATTTTGCCGATCGATTGAATTCGTTGGGCGCCATTCAAGACAATTTTTACCAGATTTTGACCTTCTCCCGCCCCTATGTAAGGAAAAATAAGAATATAGACCAACCCCCACCCCACCCCCTGTTTAATATTTATGGCGTAAGAATCTGAAGGAAAAATTATTAAACATTGGGTTTGTTTTTATTCCGTTTTTCAAAGAAACAATTTTAGGAACTTTTATTTTGTACAAAAAAAGTTTTTTTTTGGCAATAATCAACTTGGCTTCATTTCATACTTTTTCTTTGTCGACACTCGTACGGATGCACGCGCTTTTTCGAAGTATAATCTTAACTTCCGTACATTACACAATTTTTAACAATGTATTTTTATAATGTGAAACGTGAGTGAAATATCTTTAAAAACCCTAAGGGGTTAGATCAAAATCCAAGTAATTAAGTCCGACTCACGCTTGACTTGACTGCACATTTCTATTAGGTTTTCCTGTCATCTACAGGTAAATAACCATTGTGTATTTTTTTTTAATTTTAGCTAAAATTAAAACAAATGTTTCGGAGATAAAGGGGGGGAAATGGTAATTTGTTGCCTATTTTCTTGAATAACTTCTAAACTTTTGATCCTAAAAATTATAAAAATCTCTCTCATTTAATGATTTGAGCTCTCTCATTTAACATGTAACACGATATATTGAAAAACTTATTTTTTTAATTTTCTCATTTACCCCCAAAAGTGGCCCCCATCTTTTAAATTTATTTATTTACCTGTCCGTCTTTGTGTCACAAACTTACATATTATGTGTACCAAATTAGGCTGTGGCAGACGGACAGACAGACGCACGAGTGATCCTATAAGAGTTCCGTTTTTTCCTTTTGAGGTATGGAACCTTAAAAATAAGACACGGTCGCCCCCCCCCCCTATCCCCCCGCTCAAATTGTCTTACGTAATTAATGAATGGCGCCTTGCTCCTACTTTGTCAGCAATTACATAAAATCGCATGCCATTTGTGGCAACTTATGTAGAAGCCTAAAACTAACTATTTGTAACGATTGCAGCGTCATAGCGCATATTATTAACTTAAGTAAATGTTGTATAAACTTGTAAAAGTTCTTGAGGCTTACTTGCAGAATACATTTTTTAAATTGTTTTTTTTTATTGTATGCGATTTTCAATACGTGCGTATTTAGGTCTGGCACCCCCATCAAATAATATCCCTATTTTTTTTGTGAATATTTTGTTACATCCGTTATAGGAAGTTACAAATCACATTGCATGTGATAAAGCCTAACGTAATAAACACCGTAGCTATTGCTTATTAATGTTCCATTACTATATCAAGCGTTGAACATTTTGAAACAATAATTAATTAAAAACCGCGAAATATGTAAATTCGATTTCGACTATAAAATAGCACTACCCTATCGATTCATCGATAGTGCTCTTTTCTCGGTCGAGTCGAGACTACCAAATCTCATTCGTTATCATTATCATTCATTATTATTTCCATTCATTCATATCCGAAACGTCATAGTCAACCAACCAAACTTAACTTGCCAAGTTGTCAAAATTACTAACAACACGAAACCGGATAAATTTAAAAATGTGAAAGTAAATAATAAATAGAAAATGTACACTACGTACCTCTTATATATAACTGTGATATTTATTTAATAATGCTACATATCTTAAAAAATGACAAGCAAATTGAATTCGGTCGAGTTATACTTTTACTTCAGTTTATGGATTTTTGCTAATTTATTTTCTTTGTTTAAGTTATTTCAGGTTCAGAGTGGTAATTTATATTTACTATAATATCAATATTATAATCTTCAGTCATAATTTTGGTGTTTATGTTCACTTTTGTGCCTAAGATGTTACTGATCACGAACTATGGATTGACAAATTGTTTCTAGTTTTTTTTTTTTCATACCTGAATAAAATGACTCATCAAATTATTCATTATCTGTTTCAGAATTGTTTGGTAATAATGAAAAACCTAAATGGCCAGATCTGGTTGATGGCTGGAGTTTTCTGTCCAGGCACAGAGATGTTTCAGACCTTGAGTGGAGTTGTTGGAAATATTTCTTTCAAAGATCTTGGTACTACCTGATATTTCAATTTGTCATATCTGAAATGGTCCGCACATTTAACATGAAATACTTAAAATATTGGTATATATTATCAAGTATTATTTACATGCTAGCATATACGGGCATTAAACAAATGACCCTTGTTGTTTTTCAACCGATAATATACCTAGCAGTAATCTTCTATGGCGGTGGAAAAACCATTCTATGGACGCTTAGCATTGGTTTACTATTTTGCTTTAATGTTATGAAATATAAAAACTTCTTCTGGGATATTTTTGATGCTGAACATTTTTATGATGAAGAGATATATTTGACACTAGTATGTACTTCATGGATTGAACTGAGATGCATCAGTTTCTGCATTGACTACATGGACATGAAACATAAACCGAATGTCGCTAAAATTGATGTTGTGACCAACATGTTAAGTTACATATTTTACTTGCCCCTTATGCATACTGGACCTATAGTGCTATATGAAAATTTTGAAAAAAGCTTACATGTTAAGAGCAATGATATAACAAAGAGAATGAAGAGATTCATATGGGACATGATTCTATTTTCAATGTATACTTTTCTACTGGATCTAGCTTTCCATTATATTTATTTTTATGCTATGCAGAATGAAATTGAGGTAATTGTTTTTTTTATGTGCCTGCTTACCAAAATAATATTTTCTTTTTTCTATATCACTACACCTTATAAAACGGTGTCTCCCGCCTAGTCTGTCTTTATGTTTGCAATAAACTCAAAAACTACTGAATGCATTTTCATGCGGTTCTCACCTATCAATGGGGTAATTCTTAAGGAAGATTTAGGTGTATAATTTGTAACAATGTGTAACTCATGCGAAGCCGGGGCAGGTCTCTAGTGAGAAGTTATGTAATTTAGAACTATTTAGGTTCCTAGATTTTTTCAAGACATTATTTAAAAAAAAAAATGTTTGCCAGTATTTTATCTATTTCCTCATATACAAACCCTTAATTAAATATTTAAATTATGAACTCAATTTACAGCCATACTACAATTGGATGGCTAGTAAGGTAATTAAGCATTCTCTTATTATAAAATGTTAATAGGCACATGAGTTTTTCTCTCTTGGTCATTCATAATGTAAGCCACCATGGGAAAGAATACAAATAGCTATAGAAAAATTATTAATTATTATTTAAAACTGAAAGTATTAAACAACAATGTAAGAGAGAACATCTGATTTTCCTGTTACTTACATATTTTTTATTTTCAGGCAATCACAGAGCTACCAACAATGGCTCTATGCGGCGGAGGGCTATGGATGGGTTTGGAGTTTCACATGAAGTACGTCATATTCTACGGCACTACATCGGCATTCGCACGGCTCGACAATATAGAAGCCCCGCCGAACCCGAGGTGTATAGCCAGGGTACACGTGTATTCACACATGTGGAGATATTTTGATGTTGGACTGTACAAATTTTTGATAAAGTAAGCATTCAACTACCTTCTCAATCATTACGCAGCGTACTACGTAGGCGAACAACACGCGAACGCGGGGTGAATCAATCCTTCGATACCTATAGAAGTGTCCTACGTGGGGCGATCTCGTTGCGAACGCGAACGACGTGGGCCCGCCGGTGCCGTGCCGCTTCGCGTTCGTGAGTTGTTCGCTTACGTAAGACGCAGCGTTAAATTTAAAATTCTCTTCTAGACCACTTAAAACCTGCTCCCACTTTAAGTGGATTGTTAAATGTCTTAAATGGTATCACTTGACAACCTAGCAGTAATGGAGCGCCCATAGTACTCTGTTTCCAAAAACTTATTAACAATTAGCATGCTTAATAAGGCAGAGGGAATATGTTTCCCACATGATTTTGAACTTTATTTCACAGTGTCTCATGTCTTATAAATGGTTAAAATATTGTGTAACGATAGATAGCTAGTGGGACCAGCATACAATGTAATACCGAAATAATCTTAGCTAGTCTAGCCAAGCTATCTTGATCAGAAAAACACTTATTATGTCTCATTAATTTCAGATATATCTACAAACCCAGCCTCAGCGTAATACCAAGATATATCAATTTACCAGTGACAATCCTCAAATTGACTGCATCATTTTTTACGTTTATATTTATCTTTTTCTGGCATGGCACTGTCTGGGACATATTTGTTTGGTCGGCACTTAATTTTATAGGCATCACATTAGAACAACTGGGTAAATCTGCTGCAACCACTGAAACATATAAATGGTTCAAGAAAGAAGTGTTACGAACAGATGAAATGGAGATACGATTCTTAGCTATGGCCTGCACTCCTCTATTGATAATGTCGGCGATATCGAACTTTTACTTATTTGCGGGTAGTAAGGTAGCCAATATATTTTTTGCATGTTTCCTTCAACCTTCGTCGTGGAACTCTGTGATAGTAACTTTAGCTATGTACAGTTGCTGTCACGTTTCTATAGCCCTTCAAAACGTGCCTTCTAGAACATATATTGATTACGAAAGCTCGAATTTGAAGCCCGCAAAATTATGCAAAAAAATGTAATGACTAAATTAATGTTATGTGCAACGTAGCATAATAACTAGCGGAGTCACGAGGGGCACATGACAAGAGTACTAGATCATTTACGATTAAGCCATTTGTCTTAGACATTTTTATTTATTTTCAATGCCTAATCAAAACTAATTTATGGTCCCTTTTGACCGTCCGTATACTCATAACCGTAAGATGTGCTTTAACGTTAAAATGATAACGTATGCGAGTGGTCTCTGTGCACGTTGCTTAAAGCTCAACAATCAACACGCCCGTCACTGAGGCCATGCATTAACTAAGTTTTCCAAATAAGAAGTGTCTTTTTAAAAATGCTTTATTGTATGGTTTTTACAGAGAAATAAGGCCCTTTAGGGAAAACACTGGTTATCAACACCTTTTATTATAGTATTTGCCGTTTGAAATTATGTATACTGTTCGAATACGCAGTCAGTTGTGCTTGCCGTTCTCGGGTTTGTTTTGTAATCTGTGGGTAAGGCCAAGCACCAATTTAACTTTAAATACTAAACTTGTATGTAACAAACGTATATATTATACAGGTAAAATAGGATATTCTTTAACATGTTCTTATTATTGCTTGCAACAACTATTTCACTAAACCTGTATTGTATGACTAATTCATATTAGTTTGTCCATTATTAATTCTATGTGTGGCCTTACCTATTCTCTCTGGGCTCATAAAAATTAAAAAATTTTTTAAGTAACAATTTTATTTTCGTTTAAATTATTTGTAACAACTTACAGTGTTAGAATAAGGATATCAACTGATATAAGTTAGAGCCCTTAAGTAATAAAAAGGAGTGCGTATGCATAGCCTCTATGAGATCGTTTGGGTCCCCTGCGACCCCAGCCGCCTGGTGCACTTGTATCATTTCCTGCCGAGTAAACACGTTTTTGCCTAACTGGTGTGCCCGTCTAGTCAACGCATCCAGAAATTTCTTCAACTGCAATAAAAAATAAACGCGTATTAAAATTACCAAGGAGTCTGGCACTCAAGAAGTTTAAATCTATTGTATCAATAAGTCATTATTTAGTTAACAGTGTGGACGATGGCAGTAACTAATATAATATACAAGATATGTTACTTCTTCTGTAAAAAGTGGCTATTGACTTTAGTAAGAAACTAGCAAACTATCTTTTTTATTTATTTTATTGTATATAAGAAAATATCACAAAACTGTCGAACATTATGTTGTGTTCATGTTCCTACATAGGTTGTTTTTTTTTATAAGTGCATGTGGTCTTATGGCTAATAAATACGTACCTTCGGTTTTTAATCCGACGCTAATTGTTATCTTTTTGTAATAAACATTAAAATAAACATGTACTTACTTTATTTCTAGAGCTGACACCCGATCCATTTATTGAGCGAGATAGTTGTATATTTCCGAACTCGTCACTGAACGTGTCTATGAGACTGTGTTTCAATAAGCTGATGACGTCATTGGCATCTTGGACCGTAGCTTCTTCTCTTAAGCCTGCCCTAGCTCGCGCCTAAAAAAATACCTATAGTTATTTAGTTGACTATGGTGTGGTTGAAGTTGTGCATGATTCTGATATTTCTGACTAATTAAATGCCAGCAATATATCTAATTAGGAACAGTCGCCATCAGATATATGGGAGCGTCCAAGGTGTTCCCAAATATCTGAACAAAGCCTCTATTGTCAGGACGTTAAATTACATGTTGAAATATTTTTAAATACCTTGGCCACTCCGATATATCTTACCTGATGGCGACTGAACAACATTAATTGGCACAGATGTTGATCCCATTGAAGTATCTGATTTTCAGTTTTTGTGCTGGATACTAAAATCATCTTGTCATTTAGCATAGTTACGAAAAAAAATGCAAATAGTCGAGCTAAGCTCTATTTATTAGGGTTCCGTACCCAAAGGGTAAAAATGGGATCCTATTACTAAGACTCCACTGTCCGTCTGTCTGTCTGTCACCAGGCTGTATCTCATGAACCGTGATAGCTAGACAGTTGAAATTTTCACAGATGATGTATTTCTGTTGCCGCTATAACAAATACTAAAAAGTACGGAACCCTCGGTAGGAGAGTCCGACTCGCGCTTGTCCGATTTTTAAAATAAATGTGTACCTGTGTCAACCTAATGCAGGCTTCAAGCTGCCGGGTAGTGATAGGCGTGCCGTCGTCTTGGTGATTATGACGCAACTCCAAATAGAACTCCTGCAGTACGTTTGCTGCATCATTGCTTAGCTTCGGATGGACGTATCTCCGCGCGTAGGCGATGTACTTGCGAAGCAGGACGGGCGGCAGCGTGTCTATTACTTCGCCGGGCCTTAGACGTAACCGCTTGCTAAAAAGTAAGTTATACAAATTTATAATTAGAAAAAAATTAACAAATTAACGCTATGTCATGTCACGCTTCATGCTGTGAATCGAATTGGTTTTATGGAAGTTACTATTAAAAATAATGTTTTCAAATTAACACTAAGTAGGTACCTATTGTGTGAAATTGAAGAAATTAGCAATTAACTGAAATTAATGATGTGGAATCAGTTGTTAGCCGGAAAATTGGAATATTAGTCACATTAAGTAAGTGTTAATGTGGAAAATGAACTTATTAAATTTTTTGATAAGAAGAGCCGGTTATTAAACGAGGATTTACCTATATTAAAGCATATTCCTGTTTAATTTCCTTGTCAAAATTTGCCCACCTATAGAAAGGCTATTACGTACGGCTTCCAAAACGGAGGTCATGAGTTCGAATCCCGGCTCGTACCAATTAGTTTCTTAGAACTTATGAATTTAATATTAATCATACCACGGGCTCGACATTTGTAATGCATATCGAACGTGTTCTAGTCTAGATAGGTATTCAAGTATGAAATAAGTTATAATTAGGTACCTTAGAGAGGCATCATTGTCACTTTGACTAGTATTGATGGTCGTGTTTAGAACAGTCTTCGCGGAATTTTGTCGTTTATGCCCAGAATGCATTGCTAATACGTGTTCTGACAGCATGGCGTCAATTTTCTAAAATAAAAAAAACATTTTTATACTGAGAAAGGCATAGAAAAACATTAATTAAATAAACATTTCCCGCGATAGAACCACCTATTCGTTCAGTGCATCTACACTGTATTTTTTTTAGAACGACTTGCATTGCATATACCAAGTCTAAGGAAAAAACGTGTCTCGAAAATCAAGAAAATTTGATTCTCGTTCAGAGGGCGCTACTAGCTTTGGCCTACTGTCGTATAGATGGTGTTGACAGTTTCGTTTGTTATTTAACAATTTTAACGGTTATCAGTCAAAATCATAAAAATAATTAATGCAAATAAAAAAAAAACATTTATCCATATTTAAATACATTTTATCGTATTTTTATAAATCTTCATTTTCAGTTTTAAAGTGTGTCGACAGATGGCAGTGAATTTACTGGGGTTACAAAATTTACTATGACAGTACCGATCTAGTATAAGTTACTCTATGCATATATCTAATAGATGTTGATGTTGATTGATAAGTGAAACTCACCTCATCAGGCTGATCCAGCAGTATAAACACGAGATCAAATCTTGACAACAGAGCAGAATTCAGCTTCAAATTTTCAGCAACTGTCTTGGCCCTGTAAACCATGTTACTCGTATTATTATATAAAAAATTTAGGTCAAGTTACGTTTCTGTCATAGTGTTCATTGTTATCACGGGTATACTAATATATCCTAAAGAAACCGAGGCATGGGACGATTTGGATTAAAGCAATGGAAAATATATAAGGGTCGCAGTCGATGTACGAACGTCTTGTGCGCCTCAAACTCAGTGTCCGATCTCGGCCCTCCTGTATCCGCTAGGGAGCGCACTAGCGAAGTCGGTAGTTCGGCCTTCGTAGGGGGATACTTCACCATTGGGCTTTCGGGTCGCTGTTTTTGACATACTATAACCTCACTTCTACTTGGCATTAGGCTTTTGCGAAACTTTAAACCTTACCCTCGTGCCTTATAGATAGGCCTTCTCACAGAAGCACGTTGCGCGGAGACGATTCAGATTCAGAGCTTCGGTATTCGCAGGTCGTACCCACCGTCCGTCCTGCGGACCTCTGGTTCGCCTTTAAAACACTCAACTACATGCTACGTCCGAGTTCTGCCCTCCTGTAGCTCAGCCCTCACCAAGGTGAAAGCGGGTCTTCAAAAGGGTTTTGCACAAAAAACCATATAGCTGCAAACAACGTCCTTCTTGTAGCTGCTGCAGTTGGGGTTGGCGGCGGCGAGTACGGTGGCGCGCGCGGCCAGGCTGCACACGACGCCGCCCTTGTCGATGCGCCTTTGCCCCGTGGCTTCTAAAAGACTGCTGTGCTGTGGACCTTCAGGACTTCAACCTTTGCAGGCCTTCGTAGCTCATCATCAGGCCTGCGGCCCACAGGTTTGTTTTTATCACATTCAAGTACCGGCTACATCGTTTTTCTCTCCTGCGAGTCAGCCCTGGGTAAGGTCGAAGCGCGTCTTCAAAGTCCAGTTTTGAATAAAAAACCATATAACTGCAAACAACGTACTTGTTGTAGCTGCCGCCGTTGGGGTTGGCGGCGGCGAGGACGGTGGCGCGCGCGGCCAGGCTGCACACGACGCCTCCCTTGGCCACGCTGACGCGTCTTTGCTCCATGGCTTCTAAAAGACTGCTGTGGTGTGCCGTCATCTGTAATTAAATGCAATCTTTTTCAGAGATAACTCTTCGAAATAATGTAACTAATTATGCTTACTGTGCTTTTCTTTAACCCTTTAACGCGTAACCCTAGTGACAACGACACGCACGATCACAGTTAAAAATGAACCTTCATGCACTACGTACGTATCTACGCACGACCTGTCGGTATAGTGTCTCTTCTCAGCAAATTATTTTATTCGCTAACATCAAAGCACCGGCTTCTAACGGGAAGTCGCCTCCCGCTTCGTGTCCTAAGGCCACGGTCAAACTGCCCGCAGAGGCCGAAGAACCGCACACGTAGACACCATAGTAATGCAATTTTCAAAACATACCTTATCCAGTTCATCGACACAGCAAACTCCTTTATCCGCTAGCACCAAAGCCCCAGCTTCCAAAGCGAAGTCGCCTCCCGCTTCCCGTCCTAAGGCCACGGTCAAACCGCTCGCGGAGGTAGAAGCACCACATACGTAGACACCTGAGTTGAACAATACATATTAGATTCAATATATTACAATATATTATTGTTTAAAAAACTAATTCAACTATAAGTCAATTCAATAAATCTAAGGGTTCTTTAAACAATAAAATATTTGACTTTGACTAGATAATAGAAGCATTTTAAATGTGGATATATATATATGCATATTAATGCCAGCTAATAAGCTGGACACGCAGACTGACCAACCTTGCTGTGCTAAGTTGCGCAGAGAGAAAACGCGAACTCGCGTAAACCATCAAATCAAGAAATTACCTATACTACTTGCGGTAGATAGATGTCCCTGTAGCCAACTAAGCCCATAAGATTAATTCTACGTTTTTGCTCCTCTTCTGGAATATCTCCAAGCCAGGGTAACACCGTGTAAACTAATAAACCGAATAGAGCCTTATAACAAAAATCTTATAGCAAGAACTTGCATGCAATTTTCGTTACATTGCGGTATCTGATCAAACTTTTGAATACAGTTTACTTTAGTAGTCGGCAATGTAACTTAAATTGCATGCAAGTTCTTGCTAGTCTAAACCTCGCTTAAGGTTCATTTCATTTCACCTCTTGGGGCAGCATGAGCAGCTGCTTGTAGTAATTGCGACTTCCCCAAGCCAGGGTCCCCGACCACCAACACGTGGGGGTTGGACCTCGGCCCGTCCTCCAGCTCCGTGCCCCCCATGAGCCCGAGGACGAGGCCCGCCTTCACCGCCTCGTGACCGAATATGGCAGGGCATAGAGAGTGGACTAGCAGACGGAATACGTCTTCTGATGCGTGGATTTCCTGAAGCAGATAAAAATAATGAAAATGGATAATTTAGTTCAAGCTTCCGATTAAGAGCAATACCAAGCTGTTGTTCTAATAGAGTGCACCTACCTAAATATCAACACTTACAAACGTGATTGTGAATTCTGCCCCACCACCACCACGTATAACTAATAATAATATTGGGGCAGAATTAGGGCTCATTTAATCAGTGGCGTAACTAGGGCGGGGCTGGGGGGGGGCACGTGCTCCGGGCGCCGTCCAAGGGGGGGCGCCAAGACGGGCGAAAAATATAAAATTATTTTCAAAAACATTGATTGTTCCCGCCGCGTCGAACGTTTGGGGGGGGGGGGGGGGGGGGCGAAAATTTGGTGCCTGCCCCGGGCGCCATTTCCTCTAGCTACGCCCCTGCATTTAATTCATTATTTGGGCGGCGTGAGAACTCGCATGCGATTATAATTACATTACGGACTATTGAGGTATTTAACTTACAACTTACATCAAATTTAGCCGCCCGATATCAAATACCGCCATGTACCTAATGAAAGTTACATGCGAATCTTCGCACCGTCTAAATGAGCCATAAGAGAAGAACAATCAGTTAACTAAGTTACCTGAATAGCATAATAGTCTTTCAAAGTAAAAGAGAGTGTCGGATTGCTAAGGTTCCTTTGGCTGTGTATGGATACTGCTTCTATGTAAAGTTGCAGGAGCCGAGCAGCTCTCTTCTCTTCGCCACCTTTGCTTTCACCTCGAACCTGTAAAGAGAGAAAGATAAAATTTGTATGATATTGTAGGTTGCTGCAGTATGCCTAAATACTCGTAATATGTAGATACAGTAAAAAAAAAAAATTACACTTTTGCACCTTACTCCTTTGTAATAGGGTGAAAAATGTATAAGTATTAAGTACATATCTCGAATGTATATTATTTATCCTTCATCTATCCAGTCTTATCATAATATGAGGCACTATCTTGAAAGGTTCTGAAGAATATATCCACAACATCCGCTCACTACCAACGATTTCTCACAAGCATGATCAGATGGTTTGTCCACCATGTTGGGGCCTTCTAACGCTTCATCCGGTACGCGATTGCCAGTTAAGAAGATTTCTGTCCATTCACTTCACCGCATAGCTATGTCAACAAACTTAGTTCGCTTGCAGGTCTCTTTATTTACACATAAGATGATTTTGCAGAAAAACTTCGACCATAGCTCGCTCCATTGCCCTTTGAATGGTTTTGGCTCTGTCTGAGTCCATTGCGAGTGACTAACTCAATTATTTCAAATTATAGCGCATTAATTAATAAGAATTAAATTATATACTTGCACTATCCCAGTTACTGAAAGCACATCGCCAGGACACGCAGTACTAACAAGGTCTCCTTTCAGTTCTATTTCCACACTTCTTGGAATGGTTCCCGAAGCAATCTGGAAAATATAAAGATTGTTTATACTTTGTACCTTGCGGCTTTGATATAGAATCTAAATCTGATAAATCATTGTAGACTACTTATACATGTTTAGGGCTGATTGTTGGTGCACAAAGCACACGAATAAATTTATTACAGAACTGTTAAACTTGGCGGATAAAAATAATGTCCAGTATAGAAACAGTGCAAGATGCATACCTACTGCACTTCATCACTGAACTCACATTTTAATATAGAGATATATAATTAATTACATTGGATATTATAATACAAAGATTACCTGTGACTGTATTTCCTGAATTTTTGCCACCTGCCAATCCGTAGTAACGGTGAAAGGTGATGACTGCAGTGGTTCAAATTTTGTACCACTTCTGCAACTCTGGCAAAAACTGGGCACTGAAATTCATAATATTAATGTTATTTCAATCCATCAATATAAAACTTTTCTTTCCAAAATAGTGAGATAAATCAGTGGTCTAAATCACCAAGAATAATGTTTAATGAATGCATCCTGAATACCTAAATTGATAAATCCCTGTTGAAATTAATAAATTTCGAAGGAGAATAGATGTTTAAAGTTTTGGAAATAGTGCTGTTTAAATGTCTCACCTGTGAATACTCCCTGTGGCATGCACAGCATGACAACTGGAGCATTCAAATGCCATACTAGTACATGTCAATCCAACGCTGCCAACCCTTATGACTGTGCCTTTAATGGTGACCAGCTTGCCTTAAACAAAATATAATTATGGCATTTTATAAAATTGTTTGATGTAAATCTCAGAGCCCTTAGAGCTTAGGCTGGGTTAGGCGGTTTTCTGTGTGTGTGGTTTGGTGCGTATGTTTCTGAGCTGTGTGTGTGTATGCTTGACTCGATTTTTTTTTCTTTTGAGGTGGAATTATTTTGATATCTTTATTATATAGCTTGGAATGAACATACTATGAGTGATATCTATTGTAGTGTGAAATCTTAATATTGCCTTTAGACTAATTCTTTAGCAGATATACCAAAATAGGGTCTCAAAGTTCTTTAAAACACAGTTTGAAAATAATAGTTTTCGTAAATGTGGAATAGTATGCAATTGCCACTATTTCCATATTATAGCTATTTGGCAAATACACTTTTCAATGAAGTATCTTAATAAAGCTTTTATATGTCTCAGTTTTATTTAAATGAGTGTTATATTTACCAAAGTAGTTGACCTTCAAATTGGCAATAGGTACAACAGGCTGGTGGTTTAGAATTCTTACTTTTATCTTTGTTTCACACTTGAGTGCCTGAAAATTGAATAAAATAGTAAAATAAAAACAGGTTTTTTTGTTAGCCAATAAAAAATATAATATGTACTTAAGTGTAGATTGATTTTATCTTTGGATTTTTACCCAGTGGCGGATTAGTCACATGGCAAAAGTAGCAAATGCCACGAGCCCCGCGCGTTTGGGGGCCCCGCGCACCTAGGCATTGCGGCCGTAATAAACCTAAGTTTTACTTTCTTCACTTTGTCCGACAAAATTAAAACAACCCATGGGCCGCATGTTAAAATTTGCTACAAACCCCGCGCTTGCTTAATCCGGCACTGGTTATACCTATCTCCCTATAATAGATAAAATAGAAATTGTAATCAGGTTTTTACTCCTCCACTCTCTGTTTTAGCATTTATCCCAGTAGCATCAAGTACATTAAAGGAAAGTGAATGGCATTGTAAATTTTTAATTGCTTACTTTTTTCGTTAAAAGTAATTAATAGCGTTGTTGTAACACAGACAATTTATTTGAATCCACCAAACATCCAAACAATTCAAAACTATGACATGTCAATCACATTTCGAATAGATGCTTGCATTTATTAGCAAATGTATAAACTCATACTAAACAATAATCAATATGTAAACAGGCCCTAAGGTAAGTGTACACGCTCGTAGGGGCCTTATCAGATAAAAATAAATCACCAATTATCTCCAAAATTTGACTTTCAAAGTTACTTAACTTAAGCCCAGGAATGCACCCATGAAATTAACAGACTACAAAAACACCGTGTATACTGTTGTTACAAACCGCTCCAGAAATGTACAGGAGAGTGTCAGTGTCACGTGTCAATTGTCAAGTTTGTGAATTAGGCGCCAGGTTTTCACTTAGTAAAAAATAAAATAAAAAATGTGAACTTATATACCTCATGTAGACAGTATTCCAGTAGAGGCAAAGTAACATCAGGCTTCTCAGATAGATCGGAATTAAATGTTGACCACCCGCTGACAAATTGTTTATCATTCAGTAAACTTTGAATATCTAGAGGGATGCTCCGAGTTTGGTCAATTTTCTCCAAATCAAACATATTCCTATTCTCTTCTATGAACACTTTGAAGCATTTGATGTGGTCATTGATTTCTGGGTCAGATTGATCTAAAACAAACTATGAATATAAAAATACTGAAACCACAAAATGTCTTGCAAGGAGAAAGAAGTTCGTAATTAGAGTATTTAATTGCTAAAACTTGCCTCGTGAAGGGAAGTATAGACTCCACACATTATTTCCAGCATATATAGGTACAATAATCGGCAACTGATTAGCCGGTGCTCTAGACACGGCCGAAGTGCTTGGTCGAGTTGTATTACAAGAATTGTTCAAACTTCGATTATCAGCATTATTTGAGCTGCCCTGATTGCGAGGACGGTACCAATTATTTCTGTAGCGCCCCCTCCAATTACGACGCATTTTATTTTCGAATAACAGTTAAAACGAAAACGAGATCCCCGCGCCTAAAACTTTGTTTGTACAACAGACAGAGTAATTTTGACATTGACGCTATTGAGAGTAGTATTGACATTGACATTTTACAGCTTTCCTTAGGGATACCATATACAAAGTAAAAAGTCCCAATTTTCTACCCGATCCATTTCTTTTTAATTCTGCCTGTACTTTAATAGTACATTACGATACCAGTACGAAAAGTAGGAAACTCGCAACGAGCGGCGATAAATTAAAACACGACCGAAGGGAGTGTTGTAAATCGTCACGAGTTGCGAATTACCTTTTCGCACGTGTATTTTACAACGTTTTTACAGTACATATGACCCTTTAAATATTCAACATATTTACGTATTGTGCTAATTATCGCACTAGTGCGGTAAAGTAGCACCATATGAACTGTACAGGTTTTTATTGTTGTTTTGAAAGTCAAAAGCTACTTAACTGGGGGCCTTGCTAAAATGACAATCGTTTGGAACGCTATTGTCTCTCTATCACTATTTCATGCCGGCTGTACACACTCGTCGATACACCCCGAGACAGGCAGAGAACGAATGTGTACATGCTCCTCCTTGTCTCGCTCTAACTCGTCTCGTCTCGGCGTTCTCCGATTGGATCGGAGTGGTGAAGAGACTCTTGGCGAGAGGCTCTCGACGAGTGTGTACAGCCCGCATCATAGTAGTGCGTGTGCATGTCATGGAGTACTTCTATACTCCATGATGCATGTGTTATTTTAAACGTTATAATATGATAATTTCATGGACGTTTGACGATTAAAATAACACTTGCACAATCTGTGCTATCAAAATCGCTGCCAACTTACCTTGGTCTAACGTTATTATAGTCCTTGTCTACTTGATAACAGGCAAACAAATTAAAGAGTAGAAAAATGCAAGAAATTCGGTTTTCATATTTATATGTGTTTGTGTGTTGCATTGCTTTCTTTATGCTATTCTTCCTTTATGCCGGCGGCACTCAGTCACAGCCACGGACAGTCAATTCAAATTCTTAAAGCATACAACCTACACTACACACACAACAGGCAATTTCATATTTTTTTTCAAGTATATTTATAAAATGTTCGTATAGCTGCAACTGGTATTTTTATAACATGAAAATAACGTCCCTATATGCAAAGAAAAATTGTTTAAAATTCAATCGATACATGTTCGCGCCAAATGAAAATGAAATGAAATGAAAGCATTCATTTCGGATACAAATAATCCATATTATGTTAAAACAGGCAGAGCCGCCATTCGTGTGACTTTGTGACGTAGTAACAAAGAAACGTCAAAACTTGGATTTGCTATAGTGACGTCACTCATGAGGAAAAATGGCGGGCGGCGTTTGCCGTCACGTGACATACCTACCGATAATAAAACTACGATTTTAATTTTTAAATTAATTAATCTCATGTTTTTATAACAAAACAGTGTTGAACTCGTACTTCTTATGGTAGATATATATAGACATACTTTCATAGATAAATCTAATAGGGTTATTACGAAACGAGTAGGTACGTACTGAACTAAACAAAGGGGATGAAATGAATTGTACAAAATTTGATAACATTAATAGCCACTAAAATATTTAATAAAAAACAAAATTACAATATGACGTTAAACAAAAATCTCATATAAAAGTGGTTCCAGTATACTATGATTATATTAATTAGCCAAAATAATCCCTAAGCAACAATACTTTATATTATAACATTTGCCCTTAGATTTGGGGATAAGCACTACCAATTAAATTTTTACTACGATAGCGGAATGTGTGAGAAATTATTTGAACATCTTTATTGGCCAGCTTCAGCCTGCAGTCATTATCAGCACGGGTAACAAAACAAATAGTATACAGTGCTATTTCCAGTTCCGGCGATGTTCCAACGAACATGGCATCAACAGGTTTGTCAGCACCATTCTGGTTAAAGTGGAGTTTAATTACAGCTCCTTTCTGTAAATATAAATAAATAGTGTAGTACTCATAGTGTATAAAATAGTCCATTACTATTTTGGGTGGTTGGCTGCTTACTGCTTAATAAATTCAAAGGGTTATATATGTTATTGTAAATTCTGAATATAATTTAGTTAAAAAAATAACAGCGAGGAAAGAAATGTCATGCGAGGAAAGAAAATATGGCATCCGGCAATTATACATCCATCCATTCACCGATGTCTGGATTTACTGGTTAAATACCTATATATATTTATTTTACTCACGTCACCAATGGGCAAGTATTTAAGGTATCCCAAATAGTTAACCCTGTTTGCTGCCTCTTCTTTAGCAAAATAAATCCAGTTATGCAGTCCTGTACAAATATATAATAAATTAATATTATTAGTGCGTTGCCATGGTAACCCATACGACTTGACAGTCCATGTACTGATAATATTAGTCTAATACCGTTCGAGAAATGGGCCCCAGATCATTGTCAAATAAAACTCGGACTCCTGTTTCTTACATATCAGTTTTTTTTTGGGTTAATCATTGTCAGAACTGTTAGCTTTTGCTTTCCTTTGAGTATGAACTGTTTTTTGTTTATATTCTGTGAGACGTAGTGGAAAAGAAAACATTGAACAATTGAAAAATACTTATTTACCATAATCATTTTCGTGTGAAATCTTGTGGAACACAATTCTTTGTGTTTTCTATATAGTGTAGGCACATGTAAACTCGTAGGTACAACGTCTTTTATAGGTACGTATTAAGTCTAAATGAGCCTAAATATGTATCTACTCGTGTATAACACGTGTTTCTTAAATAAATTAAGTTTATATATGTTTTATCACTTTTGATAAGCGTTTTCATATTATGATTGTACTTACCCAAAACTTCTCCGTTCTTTAATTCAGAAACAAAAATATGTTCAAATCCTGAACTGCTTATTTTTCCTTTACCTCTTGAATACAATCCAAACCACAACTGCTTTAGAAAATCACGCTGCTGTCTTGGATCCGGTGTAACATATCCTTAAATGTCAAATTGAGTATTGTTAATCTTCATATTAGATGAATAAAAAAAATTCATAATACGGATAAAAATAAAACGATTAAAAAATATAGATTCACTTAAAAACTGTAATGAGTTTTGTAAACTTTTGTACCATCCGTTACATGATTGTTGACACAACAACATCAACAGCAACATGATTATAGACATTTTTCACATCAAGTTTGAAGATTGCATGTTAAAGTGGATCTGTTATATGTAGGTACCTTATACTTAATTAAAAAACAATAAGATTCACATTATTAACTTAGCTACAACTTTATTGTGTCAATACTTTAAATGAAATTGACATCATAAAGGTCGTAAAGAATCTAAATAGGACCATAACCATAAAAAAAGCTCACCTTTTTCCTTCAAGAAGTTCATCATGTGACGTATGACGGTAGTAGACATGATAGCGTCCATAAAAGCATTTTCTTCGTTTCTTTCCTGAAAGGAAACTACTTACATCTTGAACTACTTTTTTATGAATTCCTTTGGTATAATAATAATTATTAATATTAACATATAAGTACTTATAAAAGTAGCTATATAAATACTGTAAATATTTATCTTGTTTTCACTTCTTTGTTTTCATGAATCCATTTCTCGGTCAGTAGATTACAAAGAAAAGTCGACAGCAACAAGAACAACGATTAGTGCTTAAAATAGTTAATTCGTAATTTGGTGACTGGCGACAAATTCATATTTTTGTTAATTAAAATATTTTATATATTGGATATTAGGTACTTTATAAATTAAGTCAGTTTAATTTAAGCAACATTTTAACTAACCTGCGGAGTAACATATTCATTAACAAGAGTGTCCTTTTCGTAATTATCTAATAGAGGTACAAATTTTTGAATTGTCGGAATATTCCAGGCTGCTTGTGAAACTGTTAGTAATCTGTGGAAAAATTGTAAACAAGACTTATATTGACCGGGATATAGACCGTGATTACCTTTTGTATTATTTGTGAGCTCCCGATATTTCGACGCAGTTACATGCATCATGTTCACGGGTGACTGCGTCGAAATATCGGGAGCTCACAAATAATACAAAAGGTAATCACGGTCTATATCCCGGTCAATATAAGTCTAGTGAAACTAACCGTGAATCATTCAAAACTCTAATTGTAAACAAGTCATTTATCATCCGAATGATTCGAATAATGACGGACAAGCTACAAATACACATATCAAATGAGATGATGGAGTATGTACCAGGGACCGGACAACCCTTTCCGCGATAAAACCCTTTCAATGGGCGACACTTAAACACGGCTAACACATTGAAAGACTTTCCCTTTTGAACTGCAAGCCCATTTATACCCTTACCTTTGACTAACCCTTACCGAAAAGCTAACCAAAAATAAGGCTAGCTCTTAATAAGGGTTACCCTTATCTTTAAGCGCTTTTTATAAAGGTTTCCCTTTGCGTGAAAGAGGCAGGATTAGTATATATCTACGGTAGTGTATGAAAAGGAAAGAAAATACGTGCCTAGTCAAAGAACGCCGCCGTCGCCGCCGACGATCGCTCGAATTCGAAGTAATGTGTGCTTTATGAACAAGGTAGATGACTTAAATTAGCACGCTTATATGCTAAAAGGGAAGCCCTTTATAAGGCTAACCCTTATAAGCAATATGCAAGGTGTTGGTGAGCGGATGATAAGGGTTTTGTAAGGGTATTTGGGCTACCGATTACTCAAATGTGGTAGCTTTATATAAGGGTTTTTAAAACCAAAACAAAGGGTTTCGTCTGGCAAAGGCTATGGTGAGTTAAGCCTTATGCAATACCCTTATAAAACCCCGATAAGGGATAGCGGGCCGGTCCCTGGTATGTACATATCAAATTAATTACGCAATGGAAAGATAAGAGTAGTGACACAGAGGACTTCTATAAAAAGTTAAATTTAGTTTGAATTTAAGTTAAATCGATTACCATTAGCATCATAAAACTAATGCAACAGCAATTATTTATAAATAGAATTGAAAATACATAAAAATAATGCAACAGCAATTATTTATAAATAGAATTGAAAATACATAAAAATAGAATAACTACATAATGATACTTACGGTAGTGACGCCTTATCTTCTTTTGATTGGGATGTTGTTTTTTCTTGATAATTAATAGTTACATACTTTGCCGCATTATTAGTATCCTTCCTCAAAAGCTCTTCACTTAATGATTGAAGTTCGGCATCACTTGGACCATTGGAACTACTGGCTTGGTTGTTATTTTTATTGTTGTTTACAATTGCACTTGGCAATTGTGGAGCCACCGGTCTTGACGTTGGAGAGGTCACTCCTGATGTTGAAGATGAAGGTTTCGTTGAGGGCTTTACAGTACTTTGTGTATTAGACCCTGACAAAATAGAACTGTAACTTTTGGTCGTTTGTCCTGGAGGCAGTTTCGGCGGAGATTGTGTGACAGGCTGATTTACTTTCGTACTTCCCCAGGCCGATACAGTGGAGCCTTGTTTAGTTGTTCCTTGCAAGATGGAACTGTAAGATGGTGGCTTTGGTGTTACAACTCTGTTACTGCTTTTACTATCAAAAAAGTTTACTAGATCATGCACTTGTCCAGGTCGTTTTTGATGATGTTGAGTATTATCTAAAGGCTTTGGAGTTGTGAATTTTGGGTTAACGAAGTCTCTTCTATGGGGTGTGTTTGATGGGTTTGCTGTGGTTTTTTGCGAAGTGCCGAGTGATTGTGTTGAAAATGTAGATGGCGTTACGTAATCTCTCTTTCCAGTGGGATTAATAAAGTCTCTTTTGGGCGATGTTGCAGTTTTAGCTGTAGTTTGCTGTGAAGTACTGGATGGTGATAGTGATGAAAATGAAGGGGCTACATAATCTCTTTTGCCTGAGTTTGTCTGTGTCTGCCCTTGATACTGTAATGACCCTGTAGCTTCATGAAGCAGAAAATCCGAGTTTTGATTGTATCGACGTGACTTATCAATCTCCAGACCTGGAAATATAAATCAACATGTAATTTTTTTATCTGATTCTTATTAAAAAAAAATATCTAAGAAGCGTGTTAGGTGACATTATTATACCCTGACTACCCTGACTGTGTTAAGGCAATCTATTTTTTCCCTCGCTAGCTCGGAAAGTTGTCGTTTATCCTTCAATACAAGCGGGGAAAAACGCGTTTTATCCACTAGTGGGGAAAGTAATTTGACCTTGGGTGGAGCGTGTTTAAGTAGCTTGACAGATAACAAAACGTAAAACGCTCATGATAATGGTTCGTTCGATATTAATTATCATTAAATAAATGGTTTGAGAATCTAATAAAAAATGCCAAATTTAGCTTTATTTAATGATTTTAAGTCATAAACCTTAAAATTCCATAAGAAACGTTTGTTTTTTTATAATGATGTTAAATATAATTCTGAACGCACAAGTTGAGTCGATGCAATTTCAAAACGCATCGTTGACATTTCATACATCAGAAATGTCAACATTGTCAACAATTTTTTTACTTAAAGCCTTTTCTTACTGACTCGCGTAAAAATACACAACTTCCAGAGTTGTCTGTTATAATATCGTAAGGAAATGAGTGATTCCAGTGATGACGATGATCTAACGCCTGTGGATGTTGCACTTTCCTCGCTATAGTGAGGTGAAAAGTTTTGTGTTACACACGGGCGCAAATGTATTTTACTTCTCGTGTGTTGAAACACTCGCTACGCTCAGGATTCTATTTTAGAACCACTCGCTTCGCTCGTGGTTCACCTATAGAATCCTTTCGCTTGCTCATCGTGTTTCAATTCTACACTCGCGGGTAAAATACAACTTTGCACCCTTGTATAACAAATAACTATTACCTTATTGCTTAAAATATACACGGTGAAATTGAATAGGTGATCAGGTTGAAAAATATTAATACCAACCTAAATATAATTTAATACCTGATATCTCATGCAATTTACTTCACTGTCTAATTAATTACAGTAAATGATATTGTTAAAATAAGTTTATGGCAAAAAAAGAATTTTTGGTACAAGCTTTTATCGCTGACTGTACTTTTCTTTCCACAGGCAACTAATATACTCATCAAGACAACAGTTGTTTTATCACAGAGTTCTTATGGCCACTTCCTCTTTCCATCATCAGATCAGCTCGCTGGTATCATAATATTGATTTGTCACCCGATTTACATAATAAATGTATGCAAATTTTCAGCTTCATTGGAAACCGGGAAGTGGGTCAAATAACTTGCAAGATTTGACCCGTACAAATATAGGTACATTGCAAGTTAATAATAAGTTTTTGGCAAAAAAAATCATTTTTGGTACAAGCTCTTATCGCTGACTGTACTTTTCTTTCCACAGGTAACTAATACTAATAGAGACATTTCTAAAAACTCCAAACACAATTAGGTTGCTTTGTTTTATCACAGAGTTCTTATATACACCTTCTGTCTCCATCATCAGATCAGCTCGATGGATGGTACCATAATATTGCATTGTCACCCGACTTACAAATTTTTAGCTTCATTGGAAGTCGGGAAGTTGGTCATATTTAACTTGCAAGATTTGACCCGTACATACATACATGCATGGGTACATTGTAAGTTAATAAAAAGCTTGTAATTAATAACGTCATGGACACCCTAATTTTATTGAATGGAAGTACTGGAAGTAGGTGTACGTCAATTGCCATCGCTTTGGCGGAAAATTTATCAATTGTTACCTTGGAAAAAGGTTTAAACTCTTTAGACAAAACCGCAGGGAAACTTGTACATATTTGGCACTTTTTCATCAACTCCACACAACCTCAAACAGTTAGATAAACAAGGTGAAAAAACGACTCACACTGGTTAACATAAAAACAAAGGAATATCGTAAATATCACAGATAAATGTTTATCAGACATTTTCACTACATATGATTAACTTATATAAATAATGATTTCACAGCAATTCAATATTGTGACTAGATTGACCACTTTCGTTAACACTGTCTAGCCAGACGCTATGTTGAATGTTCACTAAACGTGTACCAAGACGTTCATAATATCTCATCTGCCCTACTTGTGGCTGCTTGTACCACATTTACTGCCACAGACTTTTAATTCTACATTACATGAACCGTCGTTAGATAAGAAAATTTTTATACCGTAAAAATATTACATACCTAGTAGTAGAGGTAATATAATTAATGCGAATTGTTCGATTTTAAAGATTTTATATTTATATTCACCGTCAAACGAGGTAAAGAAATCACGCACAAGAAACAGATGGCAGCACAAAATCCATTAAAAAGATCTTCCGCGGGAAATATAAAAACTTCCTCTTTTAAGGGGCCCACTGACTATCAGTCCGCCGGACGATATCGGCCTGTGAGTTAGAACAAAAATTTGACAGTTCCGAACAACTGACAGGCCGATATCGTCCGGCGGACTGATAGTCAGTGGGCCCCTTTATAAACTGAACTAGATGTCACGTACCAAAGAAAAAGTGACCAAAATATAATTTATATAATATAGGATGTGTGACTACTTAAAAACACAAATAAAAACATACATATTAAATAGTATAATGTGATTTGTTCCCTAGTTGAACTTCCTCTTTTATTACTAAAATAATTAATACAATACATTAGTGTATTAAAACCACTGACTAAAATTGTCTAATAAGTGACACATTAAAATAATGAATATATCCTTGTACGTGGCATTGTGGCACGAACATTTTAGATATATAATTTGGTTATTTAATAATAAAAAGAGTAAAATAAGTAAGGTCGAGCAAAAATTGCCACGGCCATTAGATTAAGATAAATAAAATATATATATCAGTTTAAGATAAATACAAAAATAATTTTGACATGAATTATAAAAATAGAAAAGAAGTTACTTCTCTCTCAGTCCCTTAACTTAACTTTTAATATTTACCCTACTTTATGGGTAAAGGAATTCGCTGACCACGCTTAAATACCAAAAAGAACTACTACAACACATCAGACCACCAAGAAAAACATATGCAGACTAGACTAAAATCGGTCCGGTACGCCCGTCTATTGATATCGTTATAGGAAACGGAACAGCATGTACAAACAAGAAAATGTCTATGGTAGAAAACGATTCGATATTTAAATTTGAAATTGTTCTCAATTTCGAACTACAGTTTTTATGTGAATGTTTGACACTTACGTCAATCAATTATAACAGAGAGGCTGTTTGTGCATTTTGTATTATTTAATTGAATTGATTTTCTTAAAGCCATGGCAGACGAGGCTGGTGGTGCGGAAGCTCCGCCTGCCGAAGGCCCGGAAACCAGTGATGACAAACAAAGAGCGGAAGACCTTGAGAAAACTGCGGAGAAAATTGACAGTCTAACACATATTGCCCACCGCAAAGCTTCTATGTTTCCGCAATCACAGGCCACTCAGGAACGGGTAGAGGTGGACCGAACCGCGCTTGAGGCTATACTTGACGTCGGGTCACGGCTGAAAGACATCCAGAAGAAAAGTAAAGTTTCTATGAGCGCTTTGGCACTAGGCCAAGAGTCTTATAAAGAGAAGCAAGTAAATAAACTTTCTGATTAGACTACTTTGTTTTATTTGTCTAGTTAATTTAGATACAGTTCTGAATGACTTTTACTTTTGTAGGCTAAGGCAAAGGAGGCGCGTAACAATCGCGTGGGAGGTCTGAAGACTCAGCACAGGTTTTTACTCGAGATGGCAGGCGCAAATTTGAATAGAAAGGCAGAATATGTACTGGTTAGTTTTTTTTATTATATGTATATTAGTAAAGAATTACTTGAAGTAAAAATGGACGCCCATATCTAATTTTAAGAGGTATTAGGTATGTATAGGTATCTGTTACAATTATTTCTTACTACAAGGACAAATACTTCTCACAGACAGGTACTCAGTTTCTTTTAGACGAACAGAACTTATCATCAGGAAATCTGAGACCTATAAAAGTTCCTACTTCTAATGGAATTTGCGCTCAGGTGAAACTCTTAGGACCTTGTCATATTTTAGACCTTGGATGACGTCACGCTCTGTACAGTTACGAAAATTAACTCGTATACTTACCATTAAGTATATTGTTATGATAACAATATGAAAGCCGCTAGGTATCTCACATTATTGTCACTGTGACAAGGTGCGAAATTGGGCGTAGCCACGGTGGGGCAAGTGGGGCAGTTGCCCCACCCTGATTCCTGACAAGAAGCTAAGAATTTTTAGGCACAATTAATGTAATAACAAAGTGAAATATTAATTTAGGTAATTTAAAAATTACTCCGCGAATTGAGCGCGCATGCACAGAGATCGTGTCTAGTTATTTGTGATTTCCGAACGAAGTTATGGCCAGTCCAGACGGGAGCAATTTTTCGCCAATCTGATTAAATTGTATGATCAAATCAGGTAGTGCGGACGCAAACGCCAATATGGCTCGTCGATTTCGGCCACCGATTATGACCGATATTACTGATAAAAATGATGTGCATACGCAAGAATACCAATTGGTGACGCTAGTATTCGTGTTTGGGGGCATTTGTTTAATTTAGAACGCTCAAATATCACCTAGGCACCGTTCCTCTTTTCCCTAACCCTCACTCTCTTGTAGATAGTTTCGAAAATATTCGAGCTGTTTCAACCGTACCCTGTTACCGGGTACACTACATAATTCCGAAAAACGTTATGCCGAATTTCAGAATACCGAATTTTATTATTCCGATTTTTAAATGCTCGACTTATCAACATTCCGACTGTCGTAATTACGAATGATGAAAATCACGAAGATTTATATTTCCGAAAAGCCAAAAACTGAATTTTGTCAATTCCGAACCACATAATTCCGATGGTGACAAACACCGAATTTGACAATTACTTACGGTTTTTGGAATCACGAATTCCGAATTGCCATTATTCCGATATTTTAAATTCCGAACCACATAATTCCGATTATAAAAATTCCGACAATGAATAAACGCCGAATTTTACATTTACGATTTTTGAAATGACAAATTACGAATTGTCATTATTCTGAATTTTATAATTCCGAATTGACGTTATTCCTATTTTAAATATCCCAAATTTTAAATTTCCGAATAACGATATTCCGAATATATTGTTAAAGTTCGTTTTCTTGAGGGTCGCAGTTCTAAGCTAACCTAATCCACTTTTCTGGCAACAGTTAGTTTTTTTGGGGGTCGCAGTTATAACCTATTTTTTTTTGTTAGGAGGGAAAAATGCATTACGCATACCATCCGGGTGCGGGGGGTGCCCCGAGTGGTTATGTGGGACTCCCGTCTAGGCTAATGAGGCCCACGGTGTACCCACTAAAAACCCCCCATTTGCCGCCTCGCCGCCCTATTGGAGGGGTTACAGGAACGCTTGCGCTTGTCATCCGCGACCCCACCGGCGGCGGCAGCCGCCCACGAGCGCGGCTCCTTCGCGAATACCCGAAGGCCCTTCACGCTAGGCGCGCCAGATGGTAAGACGCGCCTTCCTCCTCGGCTTCCATTCTGTATTGTAGCGGACCCCCCCGAGCCCGCCACAAGGAAGCCACGGGCGCCAGGAATTTCCCCGGCGCCCGGCGACAGATCAGGTCTATGGTTCTGCCGCAAAACCACAACTCGGCTGCAGAGGACAGGGAGAACGGCACATCGTAACACCGACACTCCTCTTCCTATGCAGCCCTACCAACGCCGCTACAGCGGAACGGCCCCGCCAAGTTCGCAGGGGATAGGGAGAGTGGCGCATCGAAATACCATCACTCCTCTTCCCCTGCGATCCCACCTCGGCCGCCGAGGATAGGGAGAAAGGCTTACCGCAATACCGACACTCCTCTTCCTCGACGGTCCACCTTCGGCGCATCACAAGCGGGCTTAACCAGCCCACTTGGAGCGTCCTCCTCGGGCCAGCCCGCGCCTCAAACAGGCCGGCCCTGGTTGCCTCTTCGCTTCACCGTGGGTGACCAAGCCACGGTTACTAAGCCCCTCCACCACGACAAGGTGAGCAACCCGCGGGGGGTCGCAGTTATAACCTAACCTAACCCACTTATCTGGCAACAGTTCGTTTTCTTGGAGGTCGAATCTCCGAATCCGAATTTATTTATGCCGAATTTTTATGCCAAAAATATTTTATGCCGAATTTAAGAATGCCGAATTTAACGTGATTGCGAATAAAACGTGAGTCTTCATTTGAATATCACGAATTTCATTTTTTCGACTTTACAAAAGACCGAATTTCTGAATACCGAATTACGCAAACGAAACGTGTCTTCATTTGAATATATCGAATTTCATATTTCCGACCTTACAAAAGACCGAATTTCTTAATTCCGAATTATCTTATTTCCGATCGGACAACGGTTTTTCGGAATTTAAGAATTCGAAAAAACATTTTTTCGGAAAAGTGTTAAATCGGAACTTTAAGCTTTCGCGCTGTAAAACGACAATCGGATTTTAAATTTTCGGAAATAGCACATTCGTGATTTTCTTCCATCGTGTTTTTAATAATCGTAATTTTGATATTTCGGACTTATAAAAATCGGGATTATGAAAATCGTGCTTATGAAATTCGGAAAAACATATTTCGGAATTATTGGGTGTTCCCCCCTGTTACCATATATATATACCCAGCCTCCCCTACTACTTCTGCCCCACCCCTTAAAAAATGGTACATTAATCCCATTCCTTGACCGCGTACCTTTTTTCAGGGTGTCTGATTTTAGAGATAAGCTCCGCTTCGAATACCGATATGTTATTGAACACCAAAAACGTAGGTACTTTAGAAAATTCTTTCTCCGGAACTAGGGGTCAAACGACGAATTGTACAAAAAAACGTAACATATCTAAGTCTGAAAAGCTAATAAGGTACTGTGCGGTGCGGCTGCTCAAGTGAAAAGTTTTTATTTCAGGAAGGTGTTTACGATGCGGATATTCATATTGATTTGTTGGACAGTGCAGTCGCTGAAGGTGGCCGCAACTGTATAGTTCTCTGCGATGCCTTGTTACCACCAGTCAAAATGGGTAATTTTTGACATAATATCTTGAACGTTTCTTATACAAATATTATGAGGAACAAACCGAACATTTTTAAAATAGTTAAAACTACTTAAGTAAATAGTAACTAGGCAGTCAATATTTTAATATTTAATAGGTATGTGCTCAAACACTTTCTGACCACGCGTATAATATAACTTTACTTCTTTCGCCATACCTACTTCTAAACTTTTGATGGTACTTGAAAAAAAAAACATTTTGTCGAGTGGTTTTTTTTATCACTGAAAGACTAGGAACGTCTGCACTAAAATCATATAGGTACTTATTATTTCAGAATCCGGCCGATTTGTGCCTAACCAAAAAGGCAGGATGGAGCGAACTTATATTTCAGACGCTTCGTCTATTGGCACTTGCGGACGATGTGTCGCTATGTATAGGATTAAAAACAAAGTTATTGACACTAAAAATGTTGCCGACGTAAGTGCCTCAAAGCATATTTCATGATATTGTTGCGTCAATAGTTTGTAATGGCGTGTTTGCAAGCGGCGAAACACCCAGTGTGAGTGTGATTGTGCCATTACTTACCACTGCTACTCTGTTGAATGGAGACGATTAGAGATAGTAAATAGTCTCGTCTTCATGTACACCTAACCTAACCTTCATAGCACACCTAAAAATTCTGCACCAGATCGGCACGGCACCGTCTCAACCCGTCCCGCTCTGTAGGTATTCTTTATTAATCTTTATAGGAAACACAATACAACGGGAAACTAGGTTGGCGCCTAGTTGACGGTGAGCCAACTCGGGGCGGCGGCGGCGGCGACGCTGGTCTGTTGCCGAGGTTTTGGATATTTGCATTTGTGACAGATGTTTACTCAAATTTCTCTACTGCTGACTATACAGTTCTCATTAAATAGATGGCGACAGCCAAAGTTGCCAAACACATTGCAACACATCCTTGTCCCTATAGTAGAATCTGTTCGGAAAGAGAAGAGTCGTGGAATGTATTGGGACATTCCGCGACTTTTCTCTTTCCGCACAGACTCTACCAATATAATCTTGAAATATGCCGGAACATGGCCGAATGAGGTATATTTAAATAATTCGTTCTCTAATAGCAAAGGTGGTGGGTTACAGGATTATTACTTGGTCTTCATTGACATGGACCAAGAGAAAGAAAACGTAGTGTCCGGAGTATACAAGATGTTGACAAGCGCGTATGTGCCCGCTCTAAAGGCGTGTAAGGCGTGGGGTGATATCAACCCCCCAAATCCTAAGAGCGACGATATAATAAAAACGTACTTGTCTAAAATGAACTTGTTCTTTGATTATTTAGCAAGTAAGTATTAAAATACATTAAAGTTACCTTCAGGTAAATATACAATAATTCTAGATTAAGTAATACGTGAAAATAAGCTCTGGCTCACTTGAGTGGTTTTTGCACCTAATGCATAATGACTGATATTAATACCTGTTTTACATTTATTTTTTGTCATAAACTTGAAAACTAACTCAATTTGACCAGAGACAAAAATCGACTTGGATTGCTGCACGAGATTTAAGGTGAATGAGGTATTATATGAGGAACATCTGTCCGATGAAGAGAAAATGAAAGTGGCTATTACGAAAACTTACGTCTTGGAAGAAATTTGTACTTTCGTGAAACAGTGGATGAAACAGATTACTATGGTAAGTCAAAGCTGCTAGAATCTTCTAACTTATATGACGTACCTAGGTACAATTCTTAGTACCTTTTCCATCAATATTTGGGAAATATTGCGGCTCTAAACACATAAGATAGGTAGGTATTATATTATATTGTTTTTTATTAGTAAAAATTTTTTTGTTACAATTGAGCAAATTAACATTTATTCCTTGTATGTTATTGTGTATTTTTTTGTATTAGCCCATTTTAATGTATAATTTCCAATGCGATGTAAATATTGCTTGTGAATAAAATAAATGAAAAGGAATTAAAAAAAAAATGAAATGAAAAAAAAAGACCGATTACCGAAGTGATCCAATAAGTGTTCTGTGAACAGTTTTGTACGGAACTCTAAAAATGGTGGTATTGAGATCGCCTATCGAATTAACATGTATTTGGGTGTAACTTTAAGGTGTTAGTACAAAGTCAGCAGCTTAGAAGAGAACCGTCCAACATTGGTCCTTTGGCAGAACTGGATCATTGGAGACGCCAACTCACTACGTTCACTTCTATCATAGAACACATCAAAAGTGACTTATGCCAGATGTATATACATACACTTATTCGGGCTAAATCCAAACTTATAAAGGTATCAACTTTCGTTTTTTTTTACTTCTAAATGTGCATCTGATATGTATCTAGAAAATTGTTATTTAAAGATTAACCATTTATCTCAGGCGGTTGGTAAAGACGATGCGCGATGATTTTCTAGTAGAAGGTAGCTAAGTTATAGGACTAAAACTAGGGTATCGTCATTGTTCTTCTCGTCTCATTCGTTTCATTCTGTATTCGTCACTTCGTTCTTTACACGTTATTTTGCCGTTATCTTTTTTGGTAAAAGTCTGTAACTTGTTCAGTTCTCTCTTAATGTTTTTATTTTTTGTCACCATGTTTTTCCTTAGTCTCGTTCGTTGTTTGCCGTCCCCGTATTTCGTATGTAGGTAATTACTAATTACTACTCGCCTCAGTTACGTTAGACCTTTCTGCGGACCTAAGAGACTTCGGGCGAGCTTCAGTGGAGCTGAGCTGGGACAAAAACCTATGGCCAAGACGAGCTCTGCATAGTGCTAAAGTCCCGGATCGTCCAATTGCGGCGCTCTTCCGCGCAAAGCCAAAGGTCGAGGTGGGAAAAATCTGTGTTTGGGATTGGAACAATGACCACGTTAAAGTGACACCAAAGGCCGAGCTCCGCATAAAGAGCGTCCATGCAAGGAATTGGCTTGGAACTTGGAACCAATGTGATCTCGGCTCTCCTGCTACTCGACCTTTGGCGTTCGCTTAAATTAAAACGAAGGCGCTACTTGCTGGAAATTCAGGAATACTTCGGGTCTTCTAGAAAGCGCGACTTTTAAGCTTTTCATGGCTCGCAATCTGACCTTTTAGTCCGCCATAATTTTTATGAAGGTCTTCGTTTTAAGGCCAGGTCGCAATTCTTGACAGATTCTCGTGAAATTTTGTGACGAGATTCTATGATTAAATATTTTTTTTTGTCGATCCTGTTTTAGGAAATTTTTCAAAATGCGGAAATTGGCATAAAGGACTTAAAAGGCCTATCTATATGGCGCTTAAGGCCATTGTGGGTTCACTCGTATAACGACTCAACGAATTAAGTATTTTTCACTTACATTTTCTAAGCTTAACGCGAGGTCTACAGCTAACAGAGCCACTAGTAATAACAATGTATATTTGGGTCGTACCTATAATAGCGGCTCTGCAGCATCTCGGCATTACGTGGTGCGCTCCCTTTGGCATCCTAGGGTCTTTAGTTCAATACCCTGCTTGCGGTCCGTCTGTTTGTTTTTTTAACTATACACCTTATGTTTCCCTTCGGGCTCTGCTGTCCAGTATCTCGGCCTCCTTGCCTTGCTCTTCACCTTTGAAACAACTAACCATGTCGTGTTGTGTCCGATCTTTAATTTTATTCAATAACACTAGGTATTATAAGTTCTATCTTTCAATATGATTTTTGCGTATATTGATCAGTGTTTTGCTGAGAAATTAACCACTAAATGATTGATGCGAAATTTAGAACCCACAAAAAAACGCGCTTAGTTTTTTGTGCTAGGCTCCGACTGACCCGTTTGCCAACTCCCTGGTCTCTCCTCTGAATTCTATACTCAATAGTTATAGTATTAATAGTGTACGGTTTTCGGTTGACATCGGCGTCAGCATCTGGACGCCGTGCGCCACGGAAGTACGGACGACGTACAAAAACGCGCCTCGCGCGCTCGATGCCTTTATTTACCGTAGGAAGTATAGCGACTGCTGACGCAATGGCAGGCGTCTAGACGTCGTTCACGGCGTTAATGCCGACGTCAAGTTAGGCCCTGGTCTGCAACAAACGCCGTAGGTCGCTAGACGCCGCCGTGCGCCGCGTCTGGCATGTGAGAGAGACCACTATTGTGCATTTCCATAGTAAGCATTCGTACGTCGCGTACAGCGTCACGCCGGACGCGACCTACGGCGTTTGATGCAGACCAGGGCCAAAAAGCATTAACGGAAGCCCGCGGCCTTAGGGCGATGTGAAAAGCGACGTCACAGGGCGACATCATGAGAACTCGTCGACAATCAGACGTGGGAAAGAATTAAGGTAGAAGGCAAAGGGTCGCAAACGCGCTGTAAAAATTTTGATGTGACTACTGGCAATAGACAACGAATAGTTACTTACTTTTAATTAAATTATGTCTAGTACCAGTAACACCACAAAAAAAAAATTTTTGGGGCGCCACTGAGGCACTCGAAACTGAAAGCCAGCGGCGGCCTGCGCCGCCCCCCGCAGCCTGCCGCCCCGGGCCATGGCCCCCTTGGCCCTAGGGTAAATACGCCCCTGGACCTTTTAATTGTTTTAATATTTAAATAATTTGATAACATTCCATAATTTACAGAAATGGAAATTACTGGACAACCAAGTTACCGATTATTATAATGAAGCATTTGATAACGTTAAATATTTATATGCTTTGGAAAAGTATTGCGAGCCGTTATATAGGTAAGAAGAAGAGTTATCATTGTTCGCAATAGAAAAGTCACAAATGATGGTCAATGTCTGGCACCCGCACTTTACTGACGAGACGGTTCTAACAAAATGGCAATACATCGTGACGTCACCATGTAACGTCGCTATTGCTAAGAAGCTTATAAATAAACTAACTACAAATGCATCTTTTCCCCTCATACTAAAAGACTACGCACCCATATTAAAACATTACAACAACACTAAGTTAAATTAGCACACTAAAGCGGTCCACTGATTACCAGTCCGCCGGACGATATCAGCCTGTCAGTTGTTCGGAACCGTCAACTTTTTGTTATAACTGACAGGCTGATATCGTCCGGCGGACTGATAGTCACTGGGCCCCTTAATGCAGTAAAAACAATATGCGGACACAATTTCATACTATCGGTGTAGGCGTAATAGAAACCGATTAATACTAATACACAGTTGGACCGCGGAACACGCCTCTCCTTAAACGACTAAAATAATTGAACTTATTTAGTCCACAATGTTCAATATTGACCCATTCTAGTTGAGGATTTGAAGTTCATCCTCGTTATTACCTAAGACCTTTGTAAACCCATAACCATGCAATAAAATATGTTGATTTTGATTTGATTTGATTTTGAATTTATAGGTATCTTATTAAATGTATGTAGGCTTAATAGTAAGGGTAAATTGATGTAAATGTATCTGACTGATTTTACTTTACTTACTTTACCTATAAAATTGTTTCTTCCAGGTGTGATCCACATACTATGGAACAATATATACCTGGACTTTTATACACCGTGCGCATGGTTTATGCTACCTCTCGTTATTACAACACCACTAAACAAATATCAACATTGCTGGTCAAAGTCACGAATCAAATACTCAATATGTGCATGGATTATTTAACTAAAAACGGAAAAAAGACCATTTGGAATCAAGATAAACTAAACTTTATCAGTAAGGCATTGGTAAGATTTAAACAAAATACTTATACAGGGTGTCCTTAGCCATTGGACAGAGCTGAAATGTACATATGCATTAGGGTATTTAGAATCAGTATACCAAGTATCATAACAACCGGTGTAGCGGTTACGAAGAAATTAACAAATTACGACTTTTTACTTTGGAGCAGCCTGTATTGTATGTGTTAATAGCTCCTGAGGTAATAAATAGTATGAAACTTTCTTCGACATTATAGATTATCTTTTATTTATGACATTAATAAGATTCTGACTTTTGCCGATGTCATCATTGCCGCACATTTCCGAACAAGTTGTCAAAACACTGCCAATGATTAATACAGTATATTTCTTTTTGTTGTCGATCATTGGAATTAATTTTTGTTTGAAAATATTCAAACGGCTCAAACATGCAACCGGAATCAATGGCTGCATATTTGCGCCGTTTGAGTTGCTCTGCCGCTACGGCGGCCGTCCAAGCCTTGGTCGAGGTCCCTGGAAGGTGGGACGGTGCAAGAGTATCGACGCACGTGGCGTCCCAGACTAGAGGCCGGCCCAGCTTCCAGGGAATGAGGGTCATGCCGTCCGGCCGTTTGCCATCGTCCCTGATCAGGCCTGTGGGACCTAGGACGGGTGGTGCTCCGAAAGGCCAGGCGCAGGATCTAATTGTTATTATTTTGTCGGTTTTCAGTTTTGTCTGGGTTTATACAGCTTTTACCGTGAATGTTATGATGAGACACAAAAAGAAATGCAAGAGGCAGCGGACGAAAAACCTTTCGGTTGCTCTGAAATGTACATATTCGGAAAATTCGAGACTTTTAGGAGAAGACTTATTAAGGTGTTTTTTAAATAAAAGAAAATATAATTTACATAGTGACGTTTGGTATGGTCAAAGACAGATATTATATCCTCTTTGGTATGGTAATACTAATTTAACATTGTTGTTCACAGATTATAGATTTGTTCCAAACTTATATTACCTACTATATCTTAAATAAGACCACTTTAGAGGGCATCGAAGAACATGCGTCATTGTTTAATAAATTCTTTAAAGCTATTTCGACAAAAACCTATGACGCACTGGATCATAGGTATCTTTATTGTTACGGTTTTTGAAATATAATATGACATGAAACTGATATGAAACACTTGTTACGTAGATATTTATGTTATAAATTTCAGACGACCTGATTTCGACAAGGATTACAAGATCTATAAAGACGCTGTTGCTAATCAAGAAGTGTTATTAGAAAACTTCATGATAAATGTAAGTACAGTAAAATGTTTACCTTGTTTATAATAACGAGGTTGATTGTAACGATAATATTTCTCGAGCTTGATTGAACCTGTGATAAAAAACATTTATGTTTTAGAGCGTTAACAAATGTCCTACTACTGAAATAGCTCTACATTTGCTGACACGATTCGAGAATCTCAAGTTGGGTTGCTTGTATCTTGAAGATCAATACTATGATTTGATAAGCAAGTTTACTGCCGAGATTGAATCATTACGTGACAGGTAAAATAAGTGATTGTAGCAAGCTTCACTATTTTCTTATTTTATTAATAATCTGACAAATCAAACATCATTTATTGTCGGGCTGTAAAGGCCCATAGATTACAGACTATACAGACAGCCAAGCCAGCAAATATTCTTTGATTTTATAAGATGGGTAGCTATAGGTAGTCTAAGAGAACATCGTGCCCCCGAGTTTGACAGCTGAAGAAGATGGTGCTGTTTTGTGGAAACTGTCAAACGTAAACTTTTGACAGCCAGAGTCGTTACATTCGATCAATGAATTTCTGCTACCTATTGTGTGCTATTTGCAGTTTTCTAGTCCATGTGCACTTAGTTTTGTGATTACGTCTAATGTGTATATTGCAAAAAAGCGAAGCGCTGGTGGCCTAGCGGTAAGAGGTGCGACTTTCAATCCGGAGGTCGCTGGTTTAACTCAAACCAATGAGGTTTTCGGAACTTATGTATGAAATATCATTTGATATTTACCAGTCGCTTTTCGGTTAAGAAAAACATCGTGAGGAAACCGGACTAATCCCAATAAGCTCTAGTTTATCCTCTGGATTGGAAGGTCAGATGGCAGTCGCTTTCGTAAACACTAGTGCCTACGCTGAATGGTTCCCACGAGCCATGGCAAAATGCCGGGATAACGCGAGGAAGATGATCACGTATAATTGTATATTGCAAATAAAATTAATTAAAATAAAATCATTTTAATTATTTTGGTAGGTATAATGAGGAGAGAGAGAATCCGGACGTACCTTGGAACATGCCTCCCGTGTCCGGAAGAATTATGTGGATAAGGTTCTATGATAAAAATATTCAAGGTCCCATGGCAGAGTTCAAGAAGCAAGATGAGATTATAACACATATGGTATTCAATTCTTATATTTGTGAAGGGTTATTTATGAATAATATAAATGTTTCATGTTTTACCGATGTCACACTAACTAGTTCCCCGTATTAGCCCCGTAGCGAATGTCATATTAGTAGCTATCAAACTTGAATACATATACTATTGCGTATGTAGGTATATATGATTAAAAATGTCTTGCTGTACATTATTGATTATTCGCTTTTATAGTTTTCGTTAGTTATTCAGATAATAAGTATAACAAACATATGTTTCATTCCAGAACACGCAGAGATGTATAAAACTGTTTAATGTCATGTACATAGTGTTTACTGAATTCGAGTTAATTTACCACAAAGCTTGGGCTGAAAATGTCGGTCAGGTGAGTTAAGAATAAATTATGTCCGTACTTAATTTAGTTCCATATGTTACTGTTATTGCTGTTATGTTTAAATTTCTCGTTAAAAAAAGATAAAAATATTACTGTACTGCATTGCACTTATACCTATTTGTATTGAAAGATTTCGCTTGACAACTTAATTACAGTACATATGTTTCTATAATATTTTATCGCCCTAGTGCGGTAATTAGCACTTTACGTGCCAATGTCGAAAATTTAGAGTTTCATTTCTACCTACTGTAAAACGTTGTACGATAAACGTGCAAATAGGTAATTCGCAACTCGTGTCGATTTAAAACACTCCCTTCGGTCGTATATTAATTAATTGCCACTCGTTGCGAATTCTCTTGAAAAATCTTAATAGCGCGAAGTAGCCTGTAAAGCAGCGACATCTACTGTGATATTGGATTGGACAATGGGCAGCTATAAAACAAAACATTACTAAATTTAACAGACAATGCTACTGCTCTGTAGAGTTGTTGTAGACTAATAAGTAATAACGCGGTTGCCGCGGCAGTGTAGATGTTACATAAGTATTTAGATCTGTTATCGGTTGAAATTAAGAAGGTAATCACATCACAGTATTAGTTAGGCAGAATTTATTGATATTTTATATTATAAACAAGATTCTTTAGTTTCAGAAAAGTCATTTTTGTTTGGCGTTCCCACTTTTTAATGTCGACGACTATATTACAAAATTCGCTGTCTGCTAAACAATACTCTTACTATGAAACTTTAATTAATACTCTTTTTTTTATTACTTTTATTACAGGTCAGACTGGGCCTGATAGCGCCACTTCTCATAAGGCACCCTATGACAAATATGTATATCGTTAATTTCAATATTTATATTCCCGAATGTATCAGAGAGGTCGAATATATGTGGCAATTGGGACTAAGTATGTATATGTAATTTAATTAGATACACGTACTTAATGTGGTAAAAATACAATTACACAGTATATATCGGCACTACTTTGAAAAAAAAAAAACTCGGCTTGTTCTGTCAATCAAATGAAAAATGTGGTATCTATGTATGGGATGCATACAAAGTTACTGCCTTTTAACTTTAAGTATCAGTGTGAAATATGAGATTTTTTCACAGTAGTCACGATATTATGTTATACAAACTTGCTAATATTAACAATCTATTCAGGTGTACCAGATTCCGCGCAGGTCGTTGCATATTGTAAAGATCAAATATTAGGAAATTTCGAGAAAATGAAATATTTAGTGGACCGAAATAACAAAATTAGAAAGTAAGCTTTTTGTTCCCATATAATCCTTTGTAAAGTAAAGTAAAGTAAAGTAAAGTAAAGTAAACTTTTGTTTAACTTTTGTAACAATATGTTGAATAACTATTAATTATTTTATTGAGCATTGAAGTATAACAGAATTGTAGGCAATTGCATAATGTATAAAAATAAACAATAAAATATTAATTTAGGTTAATGTTTAGCAACCTCATCATCCATTACCAAAAAAATATGTAAGATATAGCACAAATTAGTGACCTTTTTGCAATGGACACAGTTACAGAGAATAATACAGAGAAAAAAAACAATTTGTAATAGAAGTATGAAGTGGCAGTTCATGACCTTCACTAAATTAAAAAGCTACTTTGTTTTACTCCCTGGAGTGAGGAAAGTCGCACTTTTCTAACTCCAGGGAGTGACAAAAGTAGCCTTGTTCGAGCTGCTGAGGTGAAAAATTATAACCGAAGTATAAAAATGTCCGAACATGTGCAGGAGTATGCCAAAACTATATCTGCCGCTGCTTCGAGCGCAGCTCGTGAAGTTGGAGAAAGCTTTCCAGCCCGGCCTCTCTACAATTACTTGGACATCTCTCGAGATACCAGCGTACTGTAGTGCCATTGAAGTCGTGCTTGATGAAGTCGATTTGTTTGTTAAAGAGGTAATGAAGTTTAATACATTTATCCTCTTAAATATTCTTAGGCATAATGCCTATGTTACTTGTAATATACCTAAACTTAACTAAAATAATGTCTAAGTGGCAGATACGAAATATGTTGATAAAAAAATGCGCTATCTACAAATTAAATCTTCTTGTGTATTCGATACGAGTAGATACAATTTTCTTTAAATTCACCCAGTAATCGACAGTGATACTTCAGCTAACAGTTACCTATTACGCATCGAAAATATTTATGCTGTTCTTTGATTAGTGCCTTTAGTTAATTGCACAAAATTAGTCTTACATATTCAGTCCGATGTCCATGGCCAGATTTGTTAAACTCCACTTTGTCATTCATATGTTACTTTGATATTAAATATTGTTTTTTAATCCCGAAAATGAGTAATCTCATAAAATGTTAATGATATGTTTATTAAATTTTAAAGGTGATAGACATCAAAGAAGCTCGAATTGATGCTATTTTGCAATCCATCACCAAGACCTTATTGGTATTATTGCCTGAACAAGCGGTTGAACCAAATGTGTTCTACGAAGATAACCTGACGAGACGTGATGACATTGGTAAGAATAGACGTCATGCTCTCAGACAACCCTACATTTTTGTTTTGGAATTTTTATTACACCCCTGTAGTCGTTAGTACACAATTGGCACTTAATTTGTATTTACTTGAAAAAAATGTACGGAATGTACCTCTATCTATAGTTTGGATCCAAGCCAAATGAAGTTAGGGGTTAACTGTAGAGCATTTTTTAAAAATTAAATTTTATAGTCAGTTTACATTATGAACCGAAATATACTTTTAAAAAGTGATTAAAAATTTTTTCTGACAGCGACGGAGTTACAACACAAATCATGGAATGCGGAAACAGCTGTGATTGAACTTATCAACAAATTTCTGGACAGTGTTCCTAGCCAAGCAATAAAAGATCTAAAGGATAAATGGTAAGTTCTTTTAGAATACTAACGAAAAAAAGGGCTATATATCTATGTACCTACTGCTTCAATATTACTTTTACAGATACGCAAATTGCGGAAAGTTTCCGAAAAGTTGGAAAAGTTCTCGGAAATTTCTAATTTTTTTTACATAATGTAAACGAAAATATTCATTTTGGAAACTGAATATTTCCATGAGTTTCTTTAACTTTCCGACGGCACATCAGTAGTCAAATTAGTAGCCTTTTCATGGCTATTTGACCGAAATTGAATTCATGACGAAGATGTCTTATTTCATAATGACATAATTATAATATTTTTAACTTGTGCAGAAAACTGTAGAATAAATTTAAAAGTGGTGGAAAGTGGTGTTTAGAAGTGTAACGCTCTTACGGTAGATGTCGCTAGGGTGTCTACCTAAAGGCCCATATGGTGGAAATATTTGCTGAGGTCTTAGTAACTCAGATGGCAGAGAAATGGGCCAGCGATCCAATGTCGTGAGTTCAAGTCTCACCTAAGACAGTAAATTTTTCCACTTTTAAATCTATATAGCATTGTTCGCAGATGTTTCTGCTTGATACAAAACTAACTGTAGAATAGTTATGATGAATTAATTTATTGATAAAGTCTCTGTCTTTTAGGCTAGATCCGGATAAAGCCTTGAAACAAGTTACTTCAGCTACAAGGGTATTTCCAGAAGACGCTGGTTAGTATAGACATTTATTTCGTGGTTTGGGTTTGCGTTGCTTTCTTTTGCCATATAAAGGAAAGAGATGCAATACGAATGTTGGGGCAAATCCTGCGATAACGAGCTGCGAGAAAGCTGACAGGCATAATCCTGATTAACATGTAGTTTTAAACGTGCGCATCTAATTGCACTGTAAGATTTAATAGAGAGCCTCTAACGTTGATAGATAGATTAAGATTACAATTAATGTCGAATGTCTGTTTTTATGTTGCTTGGTTGGTAACTGTTGGTATGGTCTTATGGAGCAAATGTATTATGATACCAACGTGTCATTTTAATGTGCCCGATATAATAAATGTCAACATAATTATTATTGCAGCTTTCTTGGAGATAGAAAATCCGGATCGTTTTGAACCTCAACACGCAATAAATGAATGTAACGAACTATTTGCATATTTTGCTACAAAGTGCTTTGAATCGCTTATTAAATGCACTCGGACGAGTCTTGATTTGCTGAGACGCAGAGCTTCCGTTTCTAGGTGAAATTGTTACAATTTACTCATATGGGTAGTAATATGGGTAGTTATGACAATGTTAGCTATTTAAGTGGCACAGAGTCCTTCCTCGAAATAGTACCTTTCTTCCATCATCTTCCTCGCGTCATCCCGGCATATTTCCACGGCTTATGGGAGCCTGGGGTCCGCTTTACAACTAATCCCAAGAATTGACGTAGGCACTAGTTTTTACGAAAGCGACTGCCATCTGACCTTCCAACCGAGAGGGGAATTATTAGGATTAGTCCGGTTTCCTCACAACGTTTTCCTTCACCGAAAAGCGACTGGTAAATATCAATGGATAGTTAACCAATACATTTTTATTTTCAGTTTCTTAACGATGACAACTGATCCAGAAGAACAAAAGAAACTCAAACCACTAATGAAGACAATGATGTATTTACAAATACCTCGTATTTTAATTACACCAACATTAGATGAGATACAGTCTGCTTTCTCTCAAGTAATCTCTCTCTCTCTCTCTAAATAAATAAATACAAAATCAGTCGATATTAGCTTCTACATACATAAGTCATATCTATTTTCCAACTATTATAGTGAATTGTTGCTTACGAGCATTTATTTTATTTACAATGTTCGTATGTAGTAACGAACGATATACAAGTTGTTTCCAAAATTTACAATCAATTTTCGATCACTTGTTTGACCGTTTGAGTCCAAATTCGACATACTTTTATATTTTATTTTAATTTTAAATTTAGTACACAGCATAACAGTTTAGGAAATAACGATTGCTAAGCAATATTATGATAAAATAAATCTGATTAGTGGATACCGAAGGTCGCCGTGTGAATGGGAACTCCGTGATAATAATTATAAAGCAATATTATTGAATTGGGTTTTGTTGTAATTTAAAATCTTCGCAATGAGTAGACTAGTAAAGAAAAGTTTTTTTTTACAAAAAGTATATATTTTCAGATCGTGTTAAATTGCATCATGGACACTCATAGAAACGTTTTTCAATGGAGTCAACAAGAGCTTATACTGAAAGAAGGTGGAGTCGGCTCTACTTCTGGAAAATCAATGTCAATGCTATCAAAAAGTAGCATCGGTGGTAGGTTTATCTATCATTCGTTAAGGTAAAGGATTTTCTAAATTTATGAGCCCGGCTTTTGAGACAAGAGTAGCTATTTTGTTTATTTTCTTTCCATCATTTGACTTTTCGACGCGTCTTTTTTTATTTATTTTTTGTCAGTTATTTCTGTACGAATATTTCTTAATACATATTTGCTTCTGAGATTTTTTCAATGCCGATTTTTTATAGGTGGATCAAAATCAGGATCAATGATTGGTGGAGTCAAAAGTTACTTCCGTATGGTGTCCGAGCATAAAGATGTTGTTCGTGCCGTTATGGCTTTACAGGGGATGATGTATATGTATAAACCTGACATTGAAAAGTTACTAAAGGTAATACTGCTTGCTTCACAATAAAAATGATGTCAATGTGTGTAATGTCTTGCACACTCCGAGCGTGCAAGTTCGACGCTGTCGCTTAGCGCCCCACGCCACACATAGTGTTTTGAGGAATTAATTCCCAGCAAGCTGAAAATTGGTTTAATGCTTTCATTTGGTCCTAAATGCATGTAATCCGAGTTTGCTTCATCCCAGGAGGTGTGCATAAATTTTGGGAGCCTTAGGAGACAAATTTTTCCTTAGATTGCCAAACCACTCGATGTACAAGGAACTCACCATCAATTACAATTGCGAACTCAGATTGTCACATTTAGGACCAAATGAAGGTATTAAAACGATTTCAAGCTTGCTGGGAATAAATTCTCCGAAAAAATCTAATTTGATTGGCCTATATCCCTCGGGTTAGTATAGCGATGCAGGGAATAAAAAAAACAGAAAATTAAGCTCCAGTAGTTGAGTAGACCCAGAAGTGGAGTATTTTTAAACCGCTTAAACTTAACAATCAAAATTGTAGGTCCGAGTTGCAATGAGCTTAATTTCTTATATGACTGTAAGACAAACCTGTCGAATTTTATTGTGCGTACCAATTTCAGGGTTACGGTAGATATTCTTTCTTGTGGGCGGAGGATAGAGTGCAGCAAGTCCAAGAATTTGTTGATTCTAACCCCTTGAACGTCATCATCAGAGATATGTTGAAGAAGTACGAAGGACAAACGGAAGAAGTGAACAACTTGCCGGAGAGGCATATTATTGGATCTATACAAATAAACACGGGTATATGTCAAATTCATATTAGTTGCTATGTACTTTCAACGTTGCTATGTATTTTTTCTTTTGCTGATGTCGAAAGTTATTGTTATGTGTCAAACGAGATAAAAGTTTTTCATGCATTTAGTGCCTTGTTTTATGGGATTTTTACTTGCTCGTGACTCAAAACTCGCACTTACAGCAAATACTACTTTTGCTCTCTTGTGCATATTAGGTAAATCAATATTTACATATTTTATTTAAATTACTTTTTCTATGGTACGTACAGATAATGTCAAGTTGGGTTTACATGTTGAATCTATTGAATGGAAGAGGATTTTGGGCAAACTGCTGAGTGTGGCTTATAAGGAGCGCGTACTTAAAATGATGCAGTTCATCAACGACCGAATGAAGGCAATGGCCAAAAAGATCAAGGATTTGGATGACGTTCGCGTCGCGATGCTGTGCCTCGAAATGATTCGAGAAGCATTTATTGAGTGAGTATTTTACTAATATCATTAGGGATGGATGGATGTTTACCTTTTTAGTGATAGACAGAGGTCTAATAATATAAACGTTTGGTCCTTTATTGAAACAGTAAACATGAATATATTGGTCCTTTGACTTAATTTAAGGCCAATCATGACTTAATTTAGATATAGCTTCCTATCTATATGTTCTATTATTTTTTAATATTTTTTACACTACATCGTAGTACATTTATTTTGTGGATGCTCATAAAAGGCAAAAGATAACTCCGGGCGGAATTATTAAAACCATAATCCAATCTGCAATTTAATATCTTGTTGAAAATGAAATGAATTCTTGCGCTCATTATTAAATTTTCAGCTTCCGGGAAATGTTCTGCTAACCAGTATTTTTGTCACCTCTGTTTTATTTATAGCATGGACATGGAACTAGATTTAATTGAAGAAAGTTACGCGACATTCCTGCAATTTAACATTGACATTTCCAAAGAAGATTCGGATATGGTTGACGGGCTCCGCTATGCATTTACAAATATGTTAGAGACTGTAAGTACAATTTTATTATGATGATATAGTATTTAAAACTAAATGTAGAATGATGGCGTTGAAATCTCGAACCGATTAGAAATGCTATTATTATAAACAGTGAAATGTATAACATTCTTAACAATTTCTTGTATTTTTTTTAAACTTGAATAAATATGACTATTTAAATTGGAAAAGTCGAATTATTTATACAAAGCGAATCATCACTTATGTAACTTAACATAACACATGATCTATTGAACCTCACCTCAACGCTTTGACTTGGCTTTTTATATTAGTCATCTAATCTACTTACCCCCTTATTCATAAAACTACGGGCCTGATTTAGTTAAATTATGATTTATCCCTTTCTTACACATACATAAGTTAAAATGACAAATAAAGACAAACGATTCATAGCTAATTCAGGCCAGTAACGCGTTTATGAATAACGTTATTAGTAAGTATATACTTACCACCTTTTTTATATGATTGTTATTGCAGGTAAAAATAACAACAACACATTTTTATTGTTACAGGCTGCTTCAGTACAACAAAGAATAGTCGATATGCAAGGTCCACTGCAGAAGGAGTTAACCTCTGGCGTATCGACCTTCATGCAAGAAGTGCTCAAGTTTGACGCTGATTACGACGCCTTTGGACCTATGACTCCGGGATTGACAGCGCGGGAAGCTAGTGACAGGTTGATTTATATTATTAATGGCGCGTTTTCACTTAGTGGTCTGAATAGTTCTGAGCGAGCATTCGTTCCTTCTGTTAATGGTTACCATTGCTCAAATAGTAAATGGAAAGAGCAAACATTTGCTCAACATAAAATGTTTGCCCAAAACACTGAGTGAAAACGCGGCATTACAGAAACAACCTACATAGAACGTAGAATAAGTGATAATATGTACGTATAAAAGTTTCACTGCCTATATGAAATGTTTGACAGCTTAAGTTTACAATTACCTATCGCATTCAATATGGTTATAATTAAATACCTATACTGAATAATTGTTATCTTATCCGTGGTCGTATCGTGGTGCAAACTGTAAAGTAGTAATCAAAATTGTAACAACTTTAAAAACTGCTTCGAGCCAGCGAGCGAGACCCGACCATGAAAAAAGGCCCGGTCGGCGATAAAGACAAAGCATGGCACTATTTTCTCTTTCCTCTTATAGGAATCGCAATAAGACTATCTTTCTCTATCAAAGAGTGTCAGGCCCTTGAGTACAAATCATAATAATTTTTCAGAGTCATATTGTTTCAATCGAGATTTGATGAACTATGGAGAAGATTTGAAATGTATTCCAGTGGTGAAAAACTGTTTGGCATGGAGGTTAAGGATTACCCCATCCTACACGAAAAGAAAAAACAATTTAACTTACTTAATAAACTGTAAGTGTTTTTTTTCCGCAAGGTTTCTTACTTACATCGCTTATCCATTGATTTAACCTTATTGGTTTATTGAAATCGAATAATAAAAAGAACGTTATTAATTATTATTTATTACATTCGTTTCTAAACATTTGGAATAGTTCTGCATAATAATGCTTCTTCCTAACCTAATTCGCTTGTCTAAACTATTTTTATTCTCGTGTTTTTTGTCATTTGCTTATCATGACCCGTCATTTTTATTAGGGTTCCGTACCCAAAGAGTAAAAACGGGACCCTATTACTAAGACTCCACTGTCCACCGTCTGTCTGCCACCAGGCTGTATCTCATGACATGAACCGTGATAGCTAGACAGTAAAAATTTTCACAGATGATGTATTTCTGTTGCCGCTATAACAACAAATACTAAAAAAAAATTGTACGGAACCCTCAGTGGGCGAGTCCGACTCGCACTTGTCCGGTTTTTTTTATCCCTCGTGTATGAGAGACGAAATAAAATGCAAGAAGCGAGTCCTTACTTGCTTGCTTGCTTAAAAAAAAATTGAAAACAACGTTACAATTTTTTTTATATTAAATTACAGGTATAGTTTATATTTAGCCGTCATGAATTCCATTGATGGATACTTTGAGACTCCGTGGATAGCAATTGATATCGAGACCATAATTAATCAATTGGGAGAGTTCGACAAGAGGTAAGAACGAAATAATCTAGACAGAAAAATACAACTGAATTGGAATTAAATAGTGTGGGTATACTATTTGGGCAAAATTGCATGGCCACTTTATGAATTAATTAATTCTTAATGAGTCCATGTAATTTTATACACTATTATGTAGGTAGTTATTGTATTTATTTGTGAACTTCTAACGTTGAACGTCTCCGTTAAGGTGTCGTATGCTGCCAAAAGCGATGAAAGACTGGCCTGCATTTATTGAATTGAAAACAAAGATTGACGACTTCAACCAGACTTGTCCACTACTAGAATTGATGGCTGACAAGTCCATGAAAGATCGCCATTGGAAGAGACTGGAAAAGCTATTAGGTTAAATATACACAGTAATGTAGGCTAAGTCAGCGATAAAAGCTTGTACCAAAATGATTTTTTTTTCCAAAAACATATTGTTTAATAATGTGTTTGATTTTAATATTTAAAGAACAACAGTATAATGGATTTAGCCATCTATCCTTCGTATTTTTAGGTTGTGTTTTGGATGTGGAATCAGAAACGTTTACATTGGCCAACGTAATGGAAGCACCGTTATTGAAATACAAAGAAGATGTCGAGGTAATATTTAAACTTATTAGTTTAACGAATTACCTCATAAAATATTAAAAAACCATATGAACATGTTTGTACGCGTTTTGGTTTGTTTTAGGATATCTGCATAAGTTCAGTGAAAGAGAAGGACATTGAATCGAAGCTGAAACAAGTCATAGTTGATTGGGCTGTTGTTGATTTAACATTTGCACCTTTCAAGAATCGTGGAGATTTACTAATAAAGGCTCAAGATACCTTGGACATTATTACGCTGCTTGAAGACAGTTTGATGGTATTGAATTCCTTGGCGTCAAATCGGTACGTTTCTCCAGTCGTAAATAGTGTTGTAAGCCCCCTATTCTAGAAAATACTAATCAATTTAATAAATAAGCTCTAATCGAGACATTTAGACAAGTTTATTAGATGTTTTTTTCAGGAAACTTTCCACATACAATGCAAATTCAAGGTGTTTTATTAAACACATTAGATGAGTAAGGTAGATCGTAAGGAACAGTTCCTGAAAATATTTGATTTGCTTTAACGCGACGCTTGCATCGCATCGAACAAAACGACTTGGCAAATTATTACATATCATATCATTTTTTATACAAACATTTACCATTGCTGTATTGCTGCGTCACATTAGGGTCTTATTCTCAAATAAATCAATGTTTCTACAATATCTACATAAACATATTATAAATCATATAGATACAACGCTCCATTTAAAAGAGATATTGTATTATGGATCAACAAACTGGTAAGCACCAGCGAAATCCTCGAAAAGTGGCTGATAGTACAGAACTTGTGGATGTATCTGGAGGCTGTGTTCGTGGGAGGAGACATAGCTAAGCAATTGCCTGCAGAGGCTAAGCGATTTGCGGTAAGTTTACATTGGACTAGTTCTGGTATCATTGTATTTTGGTCTCATTAGCTTTTCTGCACTTTCGCTTCTTCACTCATTATATAGCGAAAATGTGTTGTTGTGTGTGACTAGCTAGTCAGTAAAAATAAATGTCATTTAAACATTTAAAAATAATAAAACGAGGAAAGATAAAGTTAACCTTAATTTTAGACAATCGACAAGACGTACGTTAAGATAATGTACCGTGCTCGAGACATTATAAACTGCGTTGAGACTTGCACATCGGATGACAGTCTCAAACAACTATTGCCGCATTTGCTGGAACAACTAGAGGCTTGTCAGAAGTCTCTAACAGGATATCTTGAAACAAAGAGACTTATTTTCCCACGGTTCTTCTTCGTCTCGGATCCAGTGCTGCTGGAGATTCTTGGTCAGGCTTCAGATCCTCATTCGATACAGGTATGTTAGCTGCATATTAACGCTCTCCACATCGAAAGCTGATGATTGTGATGTCATGGCCGCATAAATTAATTAATGATCAGGCTTTTACTGTGATCGAAAAAAATGTAACTATGAATTTGTTGCCGCATTGTTCTTAGCCGCATTTGCCCAGTATCTTCGACGCACTCAACACGGTTGACTTCGATGACAAGGAAAGGATTATCAATATGAATTCTGATAACGGAGAAAAAATACCATTGGAAAGACCAGTTGTATGCATGGGTGGTGTTGAGGTAAAGTTACCTAATTATTTTTACAATCGACAATCCCTAGAGAAATTCCTTAAAAAGAATATGTAACGATAAAATATTATGAATTAAGCTGGTTGTATGCTGGAATGTGGATCAATGCGTATAGGTATTGTAGTCTAACCGAGTTGAAATGCATTAAAATTTTCAGAATTGGTTAAATGTCTTACTGGACACTATGAAAGATACCGTTCGAAATGTGATTGCAAGTATTTCACAAACCTTGGCTGGAGATCCAGAATTTGAATTTTTAGTAGGATTTTGGACATTCCCAGGGCAGGTACAAACATAATAAATCTTATAGACCTTATAAATTAGTAAAATAATTAAAAAGTATTTTTTTAACATCGCTCGGTTAAATGACATGTTAATATTTTGACTTTTTAGGCGGGTCTCTTAGGCATGCAAATCCTATGGACAAGTGACGCTGAATATGCACTTAAGAAAGCTAGAGCAGATCGCTTTATAATGCGTCTTACCAACCAGAAATTCCTCGATTTACTAAATGGCTTAATCGATTATACTGTTAAAGATCTTCTTCCTTTGGAAAGAACTCAGATAGAGACCATGATCACAATCCATGTACATCAGAGGTAAGAGTAATCAAAATATTGATTGCGGTTAACGTTTATTAATTTAATCGAATTGAAACTATCGTGAGACATATTAACTTAACTAACTTAGCGGTTTCACTCACACACCAAATTAATTAATTATTGGGTAGTTTATTAATTTATTTTATTAAATTCTTACTTTTACGTTGCAGAGACATATTTGATGATCTTGTGAAGCTAAGGATAAAATCACCAGGAGACTTTGAATGGCAAAAACAGGCTCGGTTCTACTACTATGAAGATACAGACGACTGTCTTGTGTGCATCACAGATGTCATCTTTTTGTACCAGGTGATATCTTATTGAATCTCAACAAATTCTAATTCTTACATTTACATTTTGAAAAGGTAGAGTAGTTTTTACCGTGTAGGTATGTGGGTTAATTAGGTTGCACTGGATAATAGTACATTGTGCAATGAGGGTGATAATTCGCGACAGCTGCAGGCTGGAGTGAATTAAAGACCCGAGTTTACAATATTCTTTCCCCCGGAGTTACACACAATGTTTTTCATCATTGCAAAGAAAAAACTAAATTGTAAGTCAAATAATGCTTAAATACGGTGACATTTCAAACATTCGTCTTCCATATTGACATTTTTTGATAGGTTTGGCATCTAAGGCACAGACCCGCCATCCGCCATTCAGCCACGATTAAATATTGTGTAAAAATATTTTAACCGGCTATTAAATTAAACAAATTTAATATTTTTAAACATAAACAAAAATAGCCTGAGCCGTGAGATTAAAGAGGCGGCTTCTTATGAGGTGTTTGTTGAAAAGTTAAAAGCTTATTTAATTGATAAGGCATTATTTACGGTTACCTTAGGTTAGGTTATAAACGTCAGTATATAAAAAAATTAACGTCAGTATTTTAAAAGTAAAAGTCATTTATACACCCTAGGGTGTGGCCTTAATACGGTACTCGACTTAAAAGCTCTCCATCATATCACGATTGTATAATAATACATTGTGATACAAGTGTGTCAAGTTGGTTATTACACACGAGGCGATATTGTGCGCGCGAGCTGTAAGCGAGCGCGCAATAAGAAAGCCGATGTGTGTAATAACCAATGCACACGCGTTTCATACGACTTTTTCAACACACTTGCGAGAAAAAAAAGAAACTCATATTAATCATATTTTAATTGTTAAAACAGTAAAAGTCTAAAATCTGTCATACTGCCGGCCGCCCTTCGCCCCGGCTGCGGGCGGGCCGGCCGGGCCGCGGCAGGCGGTCGGTGCGCGCCGGTGCCCGCCAGTCCGACCAATTAAAGAAGGCTCCGTTTCCATGCATATTATTAGCAATCAGTTACCTTCTTAACTCAGTCGGATAATATAATGAAAAAGCACGAGTGTTATAATATACTGAAAAAACACGCGTCTATGATCTAGGATTTATGAGTCAAAAATCGGTGGAATAAAAACGTCGTTTTGAGCAAGTGTGTTGAAAAATACTATTTAATCACAAAACAAAAGCAACTTGAGTTGATGCGTCATGCACAAAAGTAGTGAGCAATAAAATCCTGTATTTTGAACATTATTTATTACGCACAGAACGAGTATTTGGGCATTACCGAGCGGCTGGTAATCACACCTCTAACGGATCGATGCTACATAACACTCTCTCAAGCTATTGGAATGAATATGGGTGGAGCTCCGGCCGGGCCTGCTGGTACTGGCAAGACTGAGACCACCAAGGACATGGCTCGGACCCTAGGCAAACTGGTCATCGTGTTTAACTGCTCGGATCAGATGGACTTTAGAGGTAACTTTTTGGGCGAAGGTAATTAAGGAGTCTGAATTCGGTCTGGATTTTCTGGATTACCTATACTAAAATGACGTTTGCGAAATTTCTTGGTCATGGTTAGCATAAGCCTACATTAATCCAACTGTAGGTCTATATTAGGTAACGTAGGCTACATACATACTAAGTACACGACTCAGTGTGAGTGAAGAATGTTGAAAGTATTATTTTTATTGTAATCAGACAAGAAATGGTTACTTCAGAATTGCTTCACTCAAAATTAGGTTGTCAATTCTTTAGCGACGTGGAACGGTAAAGCCTTAGATTGCACCAATTTTTTTTGGAGACGAAGGAACAGAATATTTAAGAACTAAAGAAATCTAGACAAACTAATCAATAATTTTAAATTAAATTACACTCTTTCAGGTTTAGGACGTATTTATAAAGGCCTGGCACAGTCCGGGACATGGGGCTGCTTTGATGAATTCAATCGTATTGAATTACCCGTACTCTCTGTAGCAGCGCAGCAAATTTACATTTGCCTTACTGCAAGGAAAGAAAAGAAGGAGTTCTTTTTGTTCAGGTATTCGTGTCAGACCAGTAGTTTCCATTGCAATTGCATCCTTCAAGTTTCTTTTAATCCGTTATATTTTTGTGAGATGTCCCGATAAGATTATGGAAATTATAAATTATTTACTTGTAACTATGTAAATTTTTAGTGATGGCGATACAGTGAGCCTAAACCCAGAATTTGCATTTATCATCACGATGAACCCTGGTTACGCCGGAAGACAGGAACTCCCTGAAAATTTGAAGATCCAGTTCCGTTCCGTGGCCATGATGGTGCCCGACAGACAAATTATCATTCGCGTCAAATTGGCTAGTTGCGGTTTCAAAGAAAACATTTTATTAGGTGAATGGTGAATGTTTTACATCTTAGGGATGCCGGTATTTTAAAAGCCACCATTAGTCCTCCTCATCTGAGCATTTACCTACTCGGTTGATTTATAGAGTTCAGTCTGCCGTTTTTGCTTGCTGCTTGCTTTCTTAACTTCCCAAGAATTGGTGTAAGTAGTTTCATTCACATAAACGACTGTCACATTATCTGATCTTTCAACCCAGTGGTGTAATTATTGGGATTACCTACTTGGTTGTGCTTTGTCAATCTGGCTACAACTACTTTAAGGAATAGAACTATTAAGCGATGCCATCGAGCATAAAGACAGTGGAGTAAGCTTTCTTTGTATGTGATTGTCATAATAAGGTTTGAGTGGCCAACTTGACTGTCAAGTCCTAATGCCTCTGAAATACCCAGAAGCTTATAGGGAACTTAGTTTACAACTCTTGGAGCTACATACTTCCTCTACTGTTATCTGTCATTTATACATTCATTAATACTAATATAAGAACATATACATGATAGGTTTGAAGAAAAGTCTATATTGTCTATTCCTTAATAGCACTTGTGCTTTAAAATCGCTAAAACGATACTGCGATTAATGGCTATCAGCCTAACAAAATTAATATTAATACAGTTTTCAAACAATGTTCGCCTACGCGTGCGGCTCCGGCTCAGATTGTTACCCACGCCACTCGCATTTTTTGACCCTTCTTATACAACGGTTGCATAAAGTACTATTAATTAATTAGTGCATTTACGATTAAATTTGTGTTTACTTGTAGCACGCAAATTCTTCACATTATACAAGCTGTGCGAAGAACAGTTGTCTAAACAGGTGCATTATGACTTCGGACTTCGCAATATTCTATCCGTGTTGAGGACTATGGGTGCTCAGAAACGTGCTAACCCTGACAGTACTGAAGAGAACATTATGATGAGAGTATTAAAGTAAGAAAAAATATTCACACAACACTTGTCATTAAATTTTTCTCGACTAAAGAAGAGTTCGCTCGCAATTATTATATATAAATATTAAAATTAGGCTCTTGAAACATTGGAAATATAACATTGACAAAACTTTGTTTACAGGGAAATGAATGTGTCAAAACTAGTAGACGAGGATGAACCACTGTTCGTATCTTTGATTGAGGATTTGTTTCCGGGAATGAAGCTCACTCAAACAGTGCAAAGGTGACTGTGAAATTAAGAAAGAGACTATCACCATGCAATGATTTAAGCCGGTTCATAATACAATGCCGTTCACGTCACTAGATGTTTTTGTCACGTTTTAGAGAAATGCAGCGTGCTATAACTGTGGTGACCGAACGCACAGGCCTCGTGAATCATCCCGACTGGAACTTGAAGATAATTCAGTTGTACGAGACTTCCCTCGTGCGGCACGGTCTGATGACTATGGGCCCCACTGGGTCTGGCAAGACTACTTGTATTCACAGTTTAATGGCAGCGTTAACTGTGGTTGGGAGACCGCATAAAGAGAATCGGATGAATCCGAAGGTGAATTTGTAGATTTTTTTATTAAATAAAGTTGTAATTATTTGGTTAACGGATATTTATCACAGAAAATAAAATCTTTTATAAACGTAGTAGATGTAACTCATGAGTCATGACCATTTCTAGGAATTGCAACTCAATAGTACATTAGTAATATAGCTTAAATGTAACTCATTAGTACATTAATGAGTTACATTTAAACTATTTCGCTTCGAAGTACAAAAAAAAACTTAAAACCAACTTGAATATTTAGATAGGCCTACCTAAATTCGTTTAAGAAACAGAATCGTGACTTCACGTTAGTTCTTGATAATATGTATTTAAAGAATTGTTCATAATTTTAGGCTATAACTGCTCCTCAAATGTTCGGACGACTAGATGTCGCGACTAATGATTGGACAGACGGTATCTTCTCTACCTTATGGAGACGAGCGTTGAAAGTAAAGAAGTCTGATACAACGTGGATTGTGTTAGGTGATTGTATTGCATTACGATATAATTTATGTCATAATTTTATTGCCATTTCATATCAAATCTCACTACTTAGGTGGGTAAGTTCACATGAGACCAAAGCGCCTAATCAAGGAATATATAGGTAATATGTATTGCTTGACATTTGTATACGTGTAATCAATAGTTATTTGTCATATTTAACGATAATAATATAAATTCGTACAGATTAGTTTAAAATAATTGATTTTGTAATTTACTATTATGAAATAAAAATATATTTAAAGAGCCCAAGATAATCAGGTATCTAGTCAAAATACACCGAACTTTAGGGATCTACTTGTAAGTAATATCAATATCAAATCTTCTAAAACTTGTTTGAATTTTGAATGAATGCACCAAATATTATGTTGTAAAAAAAGAATTTTATTTAGATGGTCCTGTTGACGCTGTGTGGATCGAAAATTTAAACTCCGTGTTGGATGATAACAAGACTCTAACTCTAGCCAATGGTGATCGTATATCCATGGCGTCCAATAGCAAATTGGTGTTTGAACCAGACAATGTCGACAATGCCTCGCCGGCCACAGTTAGCCGAATGGGGATGGTATTCTTGTCGTCATCTGTGTTAAAATGGCAGCCGATATTAGAGGTAATATTTAATTAGTTTATAGTCTCAACCCATTAATTTAAAGTGACAACTCCTTGACATGTCATTTTCTATTGTGTAATTTTCTTAGAATAATATGTTACTACCTCTATAAAAACTGTGTAGGTGAGTGAGTAAGCACTAAGCAGAGTAAGCTGGCCGAAACAAACTAAATTAATTAATACATTCTATGTGCATTATTTGATTATGATATGATTTTTGACGCCCGCCCAGGGACATGAAATTTACAATTTATAATATTTGTCTAAAACTTACACATTTAACAGAGCAGAGGCAAATCAATTCACAGTCGAAGTGACCCAATGTTAATAATATTTCATTATACACCGGATTAAATATTTAGCAGCCTGTACAATAACATAATAAAAAATCCGTAATTATTTTAGGGTTGGCTAAAGAAAAGGACTCAAAAAGAAGCTGATTCTTTGCGTAATGCGTTTAACAAGATTTACGATGAGGTTCATGCATTTGTGCAACAGAAGCTACCCGCCAAAATGAAATTACTTGAAGCCATTTATGTCCGGTAATACATTTATGCTACCTAAAGTATTACAGAATTCATTTTAGATAACCGGTTATTGATATAAATATTGACATCAAAAAAAAAATAGCATTAGGTATACAAATTATTTCCTTTAAAATATAACAATCAGGAAAGGTTTAGATACAAATAATTAAATAACTAAGTCAATTACAATTACAGTAATATGTAACGTTTGATTATATGTTAAACAGGCAATGCATCGATGTACTTACTGGACTGCTTTCCATTGAGATTCCTAGTGGAAGTAAGTTTTGTTATTGTGTCATACTATATTTCATTTTGTAATAAAGTTAGTTGTAGTTAGGCCGGCAACTCAAAGGAAACGAGTTTTAACGAGCTTATGTATAAAAATATGACTAACCAGTTTACTGGAAAATTAACAGTAATATAACCCACTTTCAGAAAGTCACACGGATCGACATTTGGAACGCCTCTTTATCTTTTCCATGATGTGGTCTCTGGGAGCCGTATTAGAACTGGACGCTCGCACGAAAATGGCCGAGTTTTTCACCAAACTACCTGTTAAAATGGACTATCCGGGTGGCAAATCGAAGGAATGGGTTATGCCATTCGAGTTCATGGTCAATCCAGCCGGACAATGGCAACATTGGTTAGCTTATTTTAATTGCTCTACAGCGTCAATTTGCTAAGTTGGTGCAATACATTTTTACATGAATGCATTAACGACGACTCGTTCAAAAGATATTAAATTATAATCCGCTGTAAAAGCATAGTTGTTGCTATATTTTATTCATACATGTCCTTTTGTAGGTCCGAAAGCGTTGAAGATTATATTTACCCGACTGACAGCGTGCCTGAATATGCTTCAATTTTAGTCCCTAACGTGGATAACGTCTGTATTTCATTCTTGATCGATACGATTGCTAAGCAGAATAAGGCTGTATTGCTGATTGGTGAACAGGGAACTGCTAAGACAGTAATGTTGAAGAGTTATATGGCAAAATACGACAATGAGGTCAAACTTTTCAAAATGATAAACTTTTCTTCTGCGACTACACCAAATATGTTTCAGGTACATAATTACTTGTATTTCATGTTAATGGGGTTGGCAACTGTCAAAGGTTTGCAGAGATGGCGCCATCATAGCTTGCCCCTTTTTTATGAGATTTGGCTTAAAGGGCTGGCATCCAGGCATTAAAAAAACAAAAAAATTGCACAATTCTAGGGATTGACAGGGCAAGCTATGCAGGCGCCATCTGCTAATTATTTCGACCGGCCAACCCCATTAGATCAATTAGGGTTCCGTAACCAAAATGGCAAAAACGGAAGTTCAGAAGTTAAAATATCTTCAATAGTCCAAAAAATGTTCCCCCACCCCCACTAACTTAACCGGGCGTCCAAAAATATGGAAAAAAGGTAAATAGGCCCTATAGTTTTTATGGCTTTTTCATATCGTATGAAGGCACGGGATCCTCCATTAATTATGACGCACGCTAGAGAACAGTCCGGGTCCGGACAGACACGTCCGACAGTTGGTTTTCTATCACGGGTGATCACGTGATGCTTTCAGTAGAAAACGAAGTGCCGGACGCCTCGGATCGGACCCGGACCGTTCTAGGGTGCATCATCAACTCAAACAAAAATATGTCTCCATTAGAATTTCATACTCGTGTTGTGTTAGATTATTCGTTGACACTTCAAAAGATAAAGAATAGGACGTAAATTTTAACATGTCTCGCGCGTCGAATGATGATCCCTTGGTTGGGCTTAATTTAAAAAATAATTGAAGAAATATGTTTTTGCCTTATTTTTATTACTTGATTGTTACATTTCCAAATGAATAAATGTGCTAAACTTCCAAAAACAGTACAAAAATTTAATGACAGCTACTCCATACAAAAATGAACTGTACTTAATAGGGATCATCATTCGACGCGCTAGGTATAGACAGACGCCTTCTGTTTGACGATGGCGTTTGAATAGACAAGTTTTATTAACACTAACAATTAATAAATGCTATTTGTTTTAAAACAGAGGATTATAGAATCTTATGTGGAGAAGAGAGTTGGCATGACGTACGGCCCTCCCGGTAACAGAGCAATGACTGTCTTCGTAGATGACATCAACATGCCCATTGTAAACGAATGGGGTGATCAGGTAAAATCAATTCACTTACTTTCTGTGTCTTCGCACCAATGCGTTTGTTCCTAGTTATTCTTCGATGTGTGCAAGTCTAAATATAATAGGTAACTTGACGGACATTTTTGAGAAAAATAGATTTATAAAATAATACTCGTATATCCGAAAAGGAAATGGCGGGACGACGGACGCATTCTACCCGAAATGGTGGGAACATAACCAACGACAGGGTCGAGTCCCAGCAGTGGGACACTAAAGTAGGCTAATAAAAAAAAACATGATACATATAATATTTTTTGCACACTTTTCTTGCATTCACAGGTCACCAATGAAATAGTACGTCAAATGATGGAGTGCGGTGGATTCTATTCATTGGAAAAACCTGGAGAATTCATAATTATAGCTGATATACAAATGTTCGGTGCAATGATTCATCCAGGTTATACTTTAGATAGAAAAGGTCCCTGTATACCCAATGTGGTAATAGTGGTCCAGGACACGAAGTAGTGACTATGTAAATGCTTGTTTTGATCACCACTCTTGACCGCCGCACACAAAATTGTATGTTGGGCAGTTTAAGAGAAATCTCATTCCGTATACAGGATCTTAACGCAAGCCATAAAATAAGTTATTGGTCTCCGAGCGAAATTGTACTTTGTGCCACGTTGTCCAAAGAGGAAGAGATTTAGCTTATTAAAGATAAAACGATTAATGTTTTTTCACCACACCATCAGCTGGTAAAGGCTCTCTTGATTGTTCAAAAACTGATAAGAAAGTTGCGTTTTATTCACATGTGAGGCAAAGTAATCCAATGCAAAATTTGAATTGTTTTCTTATGTTTGCTGGTAGAATTGACGTTTAAATGATGATTTTGAATGATGAATATTGAATAAGATTCATTTTGAATCTATTTTCTTTGATTTTGTTTAATATTTTACAGTTAGTATTTTTCTTGTGTTGGTGTGGCGCCTCCCCCTGCTCCTACCTTTCTACACCCATGAACACGAATGTTTAAGCAAATACTGCCATGGTTGCATTGTTTCTATGTATTCTTATTTATCAAAAGGTTAACTATTTATCTAGTGTCTATTAAAGCTACACTAAGTATACCTAATACCATTGTTTACAGGTGGCGGTCGAAATGACATCCCTCCTCGACTTAAGAGACAATTTAACGTATTCAATTGTACATTACCAAGCGATGTATCGATGGATAAAATATTCGGTAAGCGCCACTTGCACCATCTCACTAACCCGGGGTTAGTCGGTTAAACCGTTAATCCAGTGTCAAATTGTACTGGTAACCATGGTAACTCCAGGTTTAACCGGTTAACCCCGGGTTAGTGTGTTGGTGAAAGTGGCCCTAAGACACTGTTTTAATTAAACTTTAAATTGTGAAATAAAACTATGAAAACGGATTATATCGCGTATATTTATTTTATAATACATCATTCATTCATTCATTCATTTTAGTATGTGGGTATTTTTGCACTTTGTAATTTTTCCTCAGTCACCCGTTGACCACGAACGCTGTAAAGGGTTCGAAACGTCGGGATGCATTATAAATTCAATATACGCGTTATAATCCGTTTTCATAGTTTTATTTCATGAGTAACTATCGCGGTAACCGAAGACAATATTAAACTTTAAATTATATAATTATGCACGTTCCTTCATAAACATGTCCTTTATTGCATGATCAGAAACCATCAGTGCTGGATATTTCTGCAAGACTCGTTTTGACAAGAAGCTTGTGGAATTTATGCCAAAACTTGTGCCTGTAACGCGCGTAATTTGGCAGCAGACAAAGGTAATACTTTATTTTGATTTAACCCCTTAAATGCATGTTTTTTAGGATTCCGTACCTCAAAAGGAAAAAAAACGGAACCCTTGATCACTTTGTTGTCCGTCCGTCCGTCCGTCTGTCTGTCAAGACCCTTTGTCTCAGGAACGCTTGGAGGTATCGTGTTGAAATTAAAACTATAATTATACTCAGGTCTATAGAGTATAGACCCTTGAAGCTGTGAAATAAACAAAGTTGTAAGTTAAAGTAAAACGTTAATTTCGACACTCAAAAGAATCAAAATTTATAGGGTATTTCCCGTTGACCTAGAACTATGAAATTTGGCAATCGCATCACTAGCTCGTTAAGCCATCTTTTATCCTTTAAAACAAGCGGATAAAAACGCATTTTATCCACTAGTGGGGAAAGTAATTTGACCTTGGAGCGTGTTTTTAAGTAGCTTAGATAACAAAACGTAAAACGCTCATAATAATGGTTCGTTCGATATTAATTATTATTAAATAAATGGTTTGAGAATTTAATAAAAAATACAAAATTTAGCTTTATTTAATGATTTTGTCTTAAATTATAAGATATATCTTATTTATAATGTTGAATGTAATTCTGAACGCACAAGATGAGTCGATGCAATTCTAAAACGCATCATCAGAAATGTCAATATTGTCAACAAAACTTACTTTTATTGATGATAATTATAATGTATGTGTACGAGAACTATTTTTTATGAAATGTTTTTTTTTTTGCATGTTGCACTTTCCTTGCTAGTGAGGTGAAAAGTTTTGTCTTACACACGGGTGCAAATGTATTTTACTTCTCGTGTTGAAACACTCGCTACGCTCAGGGTTCTATTTTAGACAACTCGCTTCGCTCGTGGTTCTACTACAGAATCCTTTCCCTTGCTCGTGTTTCAATTCCACACTTGCGGGTAAAATACAACTTTGCACCCTTGTATAACAAATAACTATTTCACCACACCTACTGGTAAAGGCTCTCTTGATTGTTCAAATACTGATGAGAAAGTTGCATTTTATCCACCTGTGCGGCAAAGTAATCTGATGCAAATTTTGAGTTGTTTCCATATGTTCATTATCATCATCTTCAACCAATCATTCGCTTTCTCGGGTGTCAATATTAGCACGAGCGGTTAAACAACAGCTTTGCTCATAAAATTACTAAAACCATAACTATTCTAGGCCAAAATGCTGCCAACTCCAGCAAAGTTCCATTACGTGTTCAATCTTCGTGATTTGTCTCGAATATGGGAAGGCATTCTTTTTATTAAAAGAGAAGAGCTGCAAAATATTGCTACTGCTTTAAAACTGTGGTTCCACGAGTGTCTAAGAGTAATTTCTGACAGGTAAACAAAATATCGTGTTCAAAGTTCAAAACTCAAATATAAAGTCATGTAGGCCTAGCAACAGTTAGGTATTACATATAATTATATTATCTTAAGCTAATTATCAGTGTGTTTGTGAACATTCTTAAATCGAATTCTTACTTTAGACCTACATTACACTAACCCATTTATTTTGCTATTTAAGTATACTTAACCTTTTGGACGCCAATGACCGATATATCGGCACCGCAGGTCCAACGCCAAAGTGAATGTGCATAAAGTTCAATTTCAGTTTTCACACTTCGGTGACGTGGCGTCCGATTGACAGCTTTTGTGTTTGACACGGCGTTGAAAAGGTTGAAAAGGCTAATGGAGCAATAATGTTATAGAATCATCAATATCATTCAACATTCACATTCATTCATTCGAACATTTATCATTCATTTTTTTTGTCATCAACTATTAAAAAACCGGCCAAGTGCGAGTCGGACTCGCGCACCGAGGGTTCCGTACATTACATAATTTTAACAATGTATTTTTTATGTGAAACGTGAGTGAAAGGTAAATTGCGGTTAACGTTTTATGACGTATTAAAAAAAACTACTTACTAGATCTCGTTCAAACCAATTTTCGGTGGAAGTTTGCATGGTAATGTACATCATATATTTTTTCAGTTTTATCATTCTCTTATTGTAGAAGATACAGGGGGGAGGACACATATTTTACCACTTTGGAAGTGTCTCTCGCGCAAACTATTCAGTTTAGAAAAAATTATATTAGAAATATCAATGTCATTTTTGAAGACCTATCCATAGATACCCCACACGTATGGGTTTGATAAAAATTTTTTTTTTGAGTTTTCCAAGTATGGGGAACCCCCAAAATTTATTGTTTTCTTTTCTATTTTTGTCTTATTAAATCTTAATGCGGTTCACAGAATACATCTACTTAACAAGTTTCAACAGTATTATAGTTTTTATAGTTTCAGAGAAAAGTGGCTGTGACATACGGACGGACAGACAGACAGACAGACAGACATGACGAATCTATAAGGGTTCCGTTTTTTGCCATTTGGCTACGGAACCCTAAAAATTATTGCGTATACAGTTAGAGGAACATTGATATTACAGATTCACAACATTCGACGATAAAGACTGGTTTGTAGAAAACTTTTGGAAAACTGCAACTAGGGAAATGCCAGAATATGTTACCGACTTTCCCGAAGGAAACACATACTTCGTTAATTTCCTGCGGGAGCCTGCCGATCCTACTGGAGATGAAGAAGAAGAGTTCAGTTTCGAAGCGCCCAAGATTTACGAAGAATTGCCGTCGTTAGTTTATTTTATTGTATTATATTTTAATGATGGATATCGCTTCGCAGTGCACGTGATACAGATGTAGTGCATAATCCTTTACCATAATATTTTCCCGGAAACGTTCGTATTTGTCATACTACTTCAGTCATCCTCAGTACTTTTTGTACCGAAACTGACTGAAATAGCATGACACGTATGTTTTCCTGAAAATACGATGGCACTGAATGTAGTTTAATGAACATACATATTTGACTAGAAGGTAACCAAATCGTTATATTTCTCCTCGGGTAAATTGTTTTATTCGGAGTGGGGTGGTTGTGGCTCCCACAGTGTACTTTTCGGCATATTTCGAACCATTGTAGATGTATGAGTTACTGAAATTTTAACTTTTTTAATTGTAAACAAAACAAGCTTGTACATTTTGGAACTCACTCATGAACTAACTAATTAACTACATGAACTATGTCGCAGACGTCTCAAAATTAGCATACATTGATCACAAAATAAAGTGAGATTATTTTGTGATCATTGATCAATGTACCTAGGTAATTAGAACTTTTCTAAGTCGTGATTGTTGTTTATTACTATCCTATGTTGTTATAGATGGGAATTTGTTCTTATGAAGTTGGGAAGTTTCCAAGATCTATATAACGAACAAGTTAGAGGATCTTCTTTGGATCTGGTGTTTTTCCTTGATGCGATGGTTCACTTATTTATAGTTTCGAGGATCATAAATACACCGAGGTATTTTCTCATTATCATCAATAACAGTAAACAACTTCACTGGTTTCATAATCAATATCATGTCATTATTATAAGTAATACAAAGTCCTAATGTGTATCGTATACACGGTGGCTAAAAATAAATGCGTTCCCGTTACCAGGGAGGTTTTGGGATTATACTGAGCAACTTTTACTATGAGACCAACCCCGAAATTGCGAAAAAAATTTTGGCTGTTTCATACATTTTGGCTGATAAATTTTGGTAAATTTTTTATTCGCGATTTCAGGGTTGGTCCCATAGTAAAAGTTGCTCAGTATAACCCAAAAACCTCCCTGGCAACGGGAATGCACTTATTTTTTAGTCACCCTGTATATCAGGTGTGTTGCTTTTTATGAGGGCCCATGCAGAGGGCGAGTCGCCGTCTACCGAAGATGAAATTTTAAGCCGTTTATAAAGTAGAGGCGTCCGTTTTATTATTCAATAGCTCAGTACAATTTTACCCTATAGCCTATAATACCTAGTACATTTTATACCATGGTGGTTGTTGTTTTCGTATGTGGTAAATATGCGTAGGGACAATATCCTTTTAGTGTACCGTGTACCCCTTACATTTCAATAAATTGTCGAAAGGGCCTTATACTTGTTGGCTTCGGCTCCACGCACGCTTTCTAAATGTTTGGGGGTTTCGGGGCACTCTCTGTGCGGGAAAGATAAGTATAACAAGTTGAGTGAAGAACCATAATACTCATAATTTTATGCTTAATTATTGCTCTTAGTTTGTAATTTTTGTACAAATTCAGTTTTAGTTTAATTTAATAATAATTTTTAGAGGTAACGCTCTTCTTGTGGGAGTTGGTGGTTCTGGCAAGCAAAGTTTGACGAAATTGGCTTCTTTCATTGCAAATTTTTCATTTTATCAGATAACCTTAACCAGGTATGTTACCTACATTATAATTAAAACATGAATTGTAATAAAGGCCTCTTTCTGGTTGGCGGATACATATTTGTTCTCGCGATTTTTTGAATGAGTTTAGCGCCACTCACCTTCCCACTAACCCGGGGTTAAAGCGTTAAACCGTTAACCCAGTGTCAAATTGTACTGGTAACCATGGTAACTTCAGGTTTAACCGGTTCACCCTGGGATAGTGGGATGGTGCAAATGGCGCTTAGACGACTGTCCAAACTATAATATCGGCAAAATAAAAGGTGCAGCAGCCACTCCGTAGTTAACTTTTGTACAGCAACACTGTGCAACAATAGGGGATATTACTGCAATGTTCTGCTACCAGAGTGCAGCACTAGCTTTTAGTAAACCATAGAGTAACTTATACATACTGTACCTTTAACAGGTTTTTGACAAGTTTTCAGAGATAATAAAATATGACATGCATCAAGGCGGTTTGTTTACAGAGGATCTACCGGGAAACGCGAATCCGAAATTTCGCTATTTGCCTCTTTATCGCTCAAATATGCTAGTGACAAAGATGTCAGAGAACGAAATTTCGATTTTCTTGTTTCGCGATAGACCCTCAGATTGTGGTAGTGGCGCCCCCTACGCAGTTTCGCGTAATATTCCCTATAGTACTTAACTAGGTTAGTTAGCTAATTTATGCAGTGTTGCTCCACGAAAGTTAACTGCAGTGTGGAGACACCTAAACTGACCGGGGTCGTAAAACTTTCCATTCACCAAATTTTCGAATAGTAACAGTAGAGAAAGCAAGGAACACTTGATCCTCTGACTGATTTTAACAAGAGCCAAAGGGCGTACTTGGGACGCCAGGTGGGCGGAGGCCGATCGGACGTCCCAGGTATCGCTGGGGCGATGCTGTTGGAGTAGATTTGAGCGCTCTCCATGCCGATAACTGGCGGGAGATGGCACAGGATCGAGACGACTGGCGTATACTCGTGTCGGAGGCCAAGATTCATTTTGGGTCGCTGCGCCATTAAGTAGTAAGTAGTAGTAGTAAATGTTGAAGTATGTAACGTATGAGTTTTTAAAATTTCGCATTGCTAAGTTTTGGTGGGTAGCAGCAGTGGTGTGCAGCGTGTGTCAACTGGGAACTTTCATTGGGAATATGGTTAAGATACACTGATGGTGTCTATACCATCGTAATTTGTAAGAATTTTATTTCTCACTGGACTGGGAACGTTATATTGTGGCCATGAATAATTTAATTTTTATGTACCTATACTTCCATCATTTTAGATCATACAACGTGAGCAACTTTATGGACGACATTAAATATTTATATCGCGTCGCTGGTTTACAAGGAAAGGGCATTTCGTTCATATTTACTGATAATGATATAAAGGACGAACAGTTCTTAGAGTTCCTTAATAATATTCTGAGCTCAGGAGAAATTGCTAACCTGTTTGCAAAGGATGAAATGGGTAAAAATTGTAAAACCTACTTTATTATGATAATTATTAAAATCATAGGTATTCCTACCTTACAGCAGTCAACAGCAGTTTTGTCCTCATTGATATTTTATTCTAAAGTACATTACAAGACTAGTACAAGAGACTACTCTGATTGCAATTTGCGAGCACCAATTAGCGTGAGCCGCTGTTAACTAGGGTAAATCGTCAATTACTGGCCACTCTTTAATAACTGGCCACCTTATACTAAAAATGAATTCTGTTCACCTACAAACAGAATTTATTTTAGTATAAGGTGGCTAGTTATTGAAGGGTGGCCAGTTATTGACACCTTATACTAATCTGTTTTCATTACTTTTGATGAAAAAGTAATGAAATGAAAAAGATCAATTTATCGTTTTGATTACCAGTAGGAAAGAGGTTCCGAGAGAACCACTTGCATTAGTTTGGTAAAATACCGAAATAATGCGTGGCTTTTTCAAAACGTAGCTTCCTGCCACTTATTCCCTACATTGACTAGTGTAACGTGGTAACGTCCACTGTTATCGTGAGGGGGCTTGCTAGATAAAATACAGTGTTGTATTTACGTTCACCACTAGTAATCGAGATACAGAACAAAAATGTTCTGGTTAATCGAATTGATATTCATTGCAGATGAAATTTTAAACGACTTGACTCCCATCATGAAAAAATATGCACCAAGAAGGATTCCAGTGCCTGACGTGTTATATGAATACTTCATTATGAGATCTAGAGCTAATCTACACGTAGTGTTGTGCTTCTCTCCGGTAGGCATTCGAATTTGTAATCTTTGTCCAAACCTTTCTTTATACCTAAGTTAATAAATTATTGTAGCTTTTAATGATGAATGTTTTTAATTATAGGTGGGTGAGAAATTTAGGAGCAGAGCGATGAAGTTCCCTGGATTGATTTCTGGATCAGTGATGGATTGGTTCCAAAAATGGCCAAAACAAGCGCTTATTGAAGTGGCTGACCATTTCCTGAGAGAGTTCCATGTAAGTTATGTCATAAAATTCGTTTTTCAAGTATCATAGGTAATCACTTTATCAGACAGAAGAAGTTGCTACTATAAATTGGAGTTCAATATAAATTTGCAAAATTTTACAAATTTAACTTGCAGATATGACTCGTACAAACATACTTACCATGTTTGTACGGGTCATATCTTGCAAGTTAAATTTCACCTACTTCCCGGTTTCCGATGAAACTGAAAATTTGCATTCATATATGTAAGTCGGATGACAATTCAATATTATGGTACGATCAAGCTGATCTGATGATAGAGACGGAGGTGGCCATAGAAACTCTGTGATAAAACAACGCAACCTAATTGTGTTTGGGGTAGAATTGTCTCGATGAGCTTACTTGCCTGTGGAAAGAAAAGTACAGTTAGCGATAAAAGCTTGTATCATAAATGAGATTTTGCCAAAAACATCAATATTTCAAAAAATATTAGGTTATATATCAAATGCTAATAAAATCAATGCATTATTTGCAATTCCTAGCTCCACTTTATCAAAATACATTGTATATACAGTTTGAAATGCATTGTTCCAGCAGTGTATATGTAACTATCTTTATTAATAGGTATAGGTAGGTAAAATAGTTGAGTTACCACTTTGAAAGAGGCCAAAGGGCAATTTTTCGGTGATAATGGTTTTGTGAAATGAATGAAGCTATTGATTATCATTAACTTAAACTACTTTTGAATGCAGGTCGTCTGTGCTCCAGAAACAAAAATTATGCTTATTGAGATTATGGGCATGGTTCAAGATGACGTAGCCGATGCGTGCGTTATGTACTATGACAGATTTAGAAGACAGGCACACGTTACTCCAAAATCATATTTATCGTTTTTGGAAGGCTACAAGGTCCTATATAAAGAGAAGCACGAAAATATCGCAGAAATGGCCAGAAGGTTTGAAATTTTTTTGGAATTTGATATATTTTCAGAGTATAATATATGCTATCTTCCGAATTATTCATTTCATTCTTTCTTAAGCTCTTCATTGAACCATTTTCACATTATTGAATATCTAAAGTCCTTAAAACTCGAAACGAAGTCTATAACATTAGTTAGTTCTAAAACTTTCGCTTTGAAAGATGTGATAGAAATATTCGCTGTCAACGGGTGATCCTCGCTAGCTCAATTGGTAGAGCGGTGGGCTGGTGTCCTGGAGTCGCGTGTTCGAGTCTCGCCCGAGACAGTAAATGATTCCATTTCTCCTTTATTTCTAAACAGGTAGCTGTTCAAATTGTATTTTGATTACAGAATGACGACAGGTCTCGATAAACTGGTAGAAGCAGCTGCAAGCGTAGATATACTGAAGAAAGAATTGGAACTCAAAGGTATAGAGATTGAAGAAGCTACCGCAAAAGCAGAGGAGGTAAATATGAATATGACGTACTCGTAGTTGTTACTGCCATTCAATTAACCTTATGATCAGAGGCCGGAGTTTACGTGGAAGTTTGAATTGTCATAGTGACTTCTCATTTATCGACTTCCGATATGCAGTTATATCGATACAACATAGAACAAGTCCTATTAAAAATTCACTGTAATAGTAGAAATTTAAAACCAGATAATGTGGAAAAAATATAATGGAACACTTGTTAACAAAACACTTTGAACATGAAATGGAAAAAAAGAACACTGAACTGACGTATTAAATGTGAAATTGTAACTATTAAGTTTCCATTGTTTTTATTGCATATTTCCATTTCACATTTTCAACTACTCAAAAGTTATCTGGAATAGATCGCTCATAAATTAGTGACTTCTCACTATGATAATTCAAAAATGCCAAAAAAATTCTGGCCCCGGCTTATGAGTCCGACAATTTGCCGTATGTTTGGTCTTCACCATAAAGACTTATGCGCCGAAATGGGTAATGACAATGGATAAGTCCTGCAGTTTATAAATAACACCGGTGACATATGAACTAATCTGTTGGGGTTTTTTCAAATAATTAATTAAGTGATTGCCGTAGGTGCTACAAGCCGTAGCAGTTTCACAAGCGGCAGCCGAAGTAGTGAAAGGAGAGGTGTTGGAAGTAAAAGATCGCGCTGTGAAGCTCGTGGCCGTAATAGCAGCAGAGACTGCCGTCGCGGAAGAAAAACTTGCAGCCGCACGACCCGCGCTCGAAGCTGCCGAGGCTGCATTACTGGTTATTCCGAGACCCTTAAATCTATCTTTTGGACGTGATCTATTTTGACCATGACTACTGTAATTTGCTTTGCTCCAACATCAATCGGTGTGATGCGCGTCACATCTCCATGTATGCTGTTTAAATGCCTACTTCTTAGCAGCCTAAAATATTGCCGTTATAAATAGATTAGATGTCATTACACGAAAAAAATAATTGATACCACGGCCTCCAGTGCCTAACGTTGGAATTGAATCAGCATTTTCAGCTTCCGCGGCTGACGCCATAAACGGCCCTAGGTGGTCCCTGGAGATCCTGTTTTCGCTTGCTACTTTGCGAGCAATAATATGCAGGTTAGTTAGCTATATTGCCGTATTGCAGATGAATGTGAATCTTGTTTTACAGACTATTAATGCTGGTGACATTGCTACTGTAAGAAAACTTGGCAAACCACCGTTCCTCATCACACTTATTATGGACGCCGTAATTATACTGTTCAGAAAGAAAATTGATCCTATAAAGCCAGATCCTGAAAAAAACTTTTTAAGTGCCTCTTGGGCTGAATCATTAAAGGTAACATTATCGATACAACTGCCTATTCCTAAACCTTATCGCAACGAAATAAGTTCCACTATCTCATTCTTTATTTGTGTAGGTCATGGCTGATTCAAGATTTTTGAATAACTTGAAATTTTACCCAAAAGATGAAATCAATGCTGAAATGGTGGACTTGTTGCAACCATATTTCCAATTCCCGTGAGTTGCTGTTTTAAACAAAATCATAATTAAATCGAATCACTGTCGTCTTGTTTGATAATGACTATAATGAGCTATCGGAGAGCGGGCCATCGAGTTCCATTAATGGTTGTTTTTATTAATTAGTAGTATAGTCTCTTTAAAGCCCTAAGCTTTTGTTTCCCGTTGACGCCGTATGCTACATACCGCGTAAATAACCGGCCAAGTGCGAGTCGGACTCGCCCACCGAGGGTTCCGTACTTTTTAGTATTTGTTGTTAGCGGCAACAGAAATACATAATCTGTGAAAATTTCAACTGTCTAATAGCTATCACGGTTCATGAGATACAGCCTGGTGACAGACAGACGGACAGACGGACAGACGAACAGCGGAGTCTTAGTAATAGGGTCCCGTTTTTACCCTTCGGGTACGGAACCCTAAAAAGGATAAAGTGCGGAAACGGAGGTAACGGACTGAGCGGACCGGAGTAAAATGGAATTCCACTCTTATTCAGTGGAATTGTACCATTGCGAGTTAAGCGGACTCCGGACGGACACTGTTCTGCTCACAGTGATAGTAATGAGACACTTTGCGGCATACGGTATCAAAAAGAGACCCAGTCCTTAGTGATGGTATCAATTATGCAATAACTAGTTATGTGTATATGTGTATTACTTTATTTATCTTCTATTTTCAGTCAGTACACTTTTGAGGCGGCTAAAGTTGCTTGCGGTAACGTTGCTGGTTTAATTTCGTGGACTATTGCCATGGCTCAGTTTTACTCTGTGAACAAAGACGTCTTACCTTTAAAAGCCAATTTGGCTGTAATGCAGGGGAAATACCAAGCTGCAAAGAGAGAGCTCGACACCGCAGAGGCTCTGTTAGCAGCAAAGGAGGTACTATCATCACTGTTATAGTTATATTATATTTGCTAGACTTGCGGGCCTTCAAAATTCAAAAATGCAAACTTGCACCTGTTATTTATGATTATTTGTGTATCGTATATTTATAAACACAATATCGAATGTTGCCTTTGGAAACTTAAAACATTCTTGCAGTAAGAAAATACGCCTCTTCTTTGGCAGGCGTTCCGTTCCATTCAGCCAATTTATTAAGAACGGTTTTTCAACATTAAAAAATAAACGTGTTATAATACTTATAACTGGACCTTAGCTTATTGTCAACTACAAAACGTTTTGTGTACATCTCAAGTAGACGAAATGTTAACCACTAATCACCTTGTTTTGTTAAGTCGGCCGATTTTATTTTACTGTATGTTTAAATACCCTCTATGTTATTAGTTCTTTCGCTAATTTCATGCAAAATAAATGTATTTGTGTAGTTTTAAGTTCTCATGTAAGTGAATTGTCAAATTCTTAGTGAGAATAAAGAATCTTAAACCTAAAAAAATAATGATGAAGAGGTAAGTTATAAAATATGAATTGCATTTTTTCGTATTCTTACATTAACAGTAGGTTTTTATGTTGATTACGACGTTTAAATGAAACTAATATTAACACTCATCAATAAGTAGTCATGAATTGGAACAAGTAAAAATTTTAAAAAATTGGAAAAGAAAAAAGCACTAGTTCGCGAAAACCAACTTTCCGCACGCTAAACAGCCACGAAAAGTAGCACTTTTTGAGCAACTGTATTAAAAATATTTTTTAAATTTTCCTACCTATTGCACTCTCTTATGAAATGTTTCCTGGACAAAACTTTTACCATTATGTTCTATTTAATCATACAAGCATCATTTTATCATATCAATATAGAGTACGAATGTAAATGTAAAAAAGTGACACTCCTTTAAAATACAGCGTGAGTTAGCTGGTGTCCAGCGGCAATTCGATGAAGCTATGACCTTGAAGCAAGCCGTGTTGGACGACGCTGCCAAATGCCAGGAGAAAATGGACGTGGCTACCTGCCTCATCAATGGGTTGAGCGGAGAGAGAGTCCGGTGGACTGAACAGTCCGCTCTGTTCAAGTCGGAAATTGAGCGGCTCATTGGAGATATAGTTCTCTTATGCGGGTTTGTGCTATTCTATTTGAGTTATCATGTTAAAAACGAATAGGCATACGGTGAAACAGCATAAAACGTAGAAGTTAATAAATAATAGTAGACTTATATTGACCGGGATATAGACCGTGATTACCTTTATCTATCCCGGTCAATATAAGTCTAGTGAAACTAACCGTGAATCATTCAAAACATAATAAATAAATAAATATTGGACATTCTTACACAACTTGACTAAGCCCCACAGTAAGCCCAAGAAAGCTTGTTTTGTGGGTATTCAGATAACATCAACAATACATAAATACATAGGAACATCCAGAACAACGGCTTCGCTTCATAGGCAGGGTAACTGTCACTGCCCACACTAGGCCAGACATTTCGTCAGAAGCTACATTGTTACTCGAGTAAAAAAAAAAAAAAAAATTATGTAATCGTAATTCATATTTGATTTACAGATTTTTGTCGTACTCGGGTCCATTCAATCAAGAGTTCCGACAACTTTTAATAAAGAATTGGTTGAATGAGTTGATTAGAAGAAAAATACCCGTCTCTATTAATTTAAACATTACGGAACAACTCACAGACACTGCTACGGTAACATTTTCTGCACAATTTATTGAAAGCTCTTGCATGATACTCCGGTTTCGAAGTTATTTCTTTACCTATACTTTTTAAGAGTTAAGTTTAATGTGCTTTTGTTCACAGATTGGCGAATGGAACTTATGTGGTCTACCAACGGATGATTTATCGATTCAAAATGGCATAATCGTCACAAAGGCGGCGCGATTTCCTTTACTAATTGACCCGCAAACTCAGGGCAAGATCTGGATCAAAAATATGGAGAAATTTAACGATCTCATTGTCACGACGCTTAATCATAAGTATTTCAGGTGCGTCAATAACAATAAATTCTGGAAGTTTCGGAACAGAAGAATTAATCGAGAAAATAACAGATGCTGTACTCAATTATGAATTATGGTTACTTACTTTAACTTGAATAAAATCTACCTGGATAGCTTTTATTAGCTATTTGCGGTCCGATATTTTGTGACAACTTCGATAAAACAGTTATTCCTCGACGCTATAACCGCGAAAATCGAAGTTCACACATTGCGGGCATCTTTATCTGTCACTCTAATTAAGCCTTATTGAAGTAAAATTGAATTATTGGAGTAAAAGAGAAAGATCCCAGCAATTTGCGAATTTCGGTTTTGGCGGTAGGCCCTCAGAACACTTACGTTACGTTTAACGTTAGATTCCACTTTCGTCAATACCTAATGGATTTTCACAGTTTATGTCCAATTTCTAATTTGTCGATTTTATAATCTTCTTTCTCTACACAAACTTGCCGTATAGAAAAAATAATATTTGATTTCAATATTTTAGGAACCACGTAGAAGATTGCGTATCATTGGGAAGACCAATGTTGATTGAAGATGTTGCAGAAGAACTGGATCCAGCCTTAGATAACATTCTTGAAAAAAATTACATCAAAATAGGTTCTTCGTATAAGGTGCGAGAAAAAGAAAGAATAAAATATTAATGTCCTATTTATACCATATTTATTTTACGTATAGATTGATAGCTTGAGAACGCATTTGTGTCAGCGTGATTAATCTACCGAATACATTTGTATGATATTGATTGATATGTTGATTTGGTTATATATTGGATCGTTGAATTTCCATCTTCAATTATCTTTTACTCTTGATTCGTCGTCGTCGGATCGTTTGTTACTCTAGATACAAAATGCATGGACCGATTTTGATGAATCTTACGTCAATCGATTTGTTTTAGTGGGGTATCATTTTATAGGGCTCAAAGTTTTTTAAAACCATTTTTCATTTTAAGTGACCCTTTAGGTTCTATAACGAGTAAAATTGTTATAATAATAATATAGGTACACTGTCGGGTTTTTTAATGTTTTATATTTACTTCTTTGTAATAAATTATTATTTTATTTAGGTAAAACTAGGAGACAAGGAGATAGACGTGACAGCCGGACATAAGATATACATCACAACAAAACTTCCTAACCCTGCCTATACTCCCGAAGTGTCAGCGAGGACCTCCATTATAGATTTCACAGTAACCATGCAAGGTGCCTGATCTTGTTTAATTATGTATCTGTGCGATATCAAACGCGTCACCATGTGAATTTAGAAAAGGCGCACTTGCGCGCACAATTTTTATAAACTCAATTTACAAATATGGGGTGAATGTAGACAACAAATGGTTCTTAGCCAAGTCTCGTTTGCTATGTTAATGAAGTCTGAGTAAAGCTTTAATAAACATAATTTATGCAGGTTTGGAGGACCAGCTACTAGGTCGCGTGATTTTAACTGAAAAGGCAGAAATGGAAGCAGAACGTACGCAGTTGATTATGGACGTGACTGCAAATAGGAGGAAAATGCAAGAGTTAGAGGCAAACCTCTTGCACAAACTGACCACTATTCAGGGATCATTGGTTGAAGATGTATCGCTAATTCAAGTGCTGAATATTACGAAGACGACAGCTACTGAGGTAAATTACATATTGTTGATGTTTATGAACACATTGAAGTGTTCCTGCTGTTGATAATGTTAGTATACATATTTTTCTACTCGTCGACTGTAATGGTTGAATTAAGATTTCGTATACCAAACTATAATTGCGTACTTTTCGTGTATGGGCTCCCAATTTCGATACGCTGTAGTAAACTGTAAAGATTTTGACCAATCACGTGCCGCCGCGCTCCCATAGAAAAGACATAAACGGGCAAGTATTTCATGAGCATAAAATAATCGCGCGTTTATGTCTTTTGTACTACATTTTTGTCTACTGAGGTACTTACCAATTTTCATTAATTATTTAGGTTTTATAGTAAAAAAATATTATATTTAGGTAAACAATAATTACCTACAAAGTAAGCATTAAAATAATAACAACTTGATTGTAGTCATCGTTGCATGTTGCATAGCATTTGACATAGATGTAAAGCGTTTGTTGCTGTACCTAATGAAAATAGTCATTGTGATCCTATTTAATACTTGACGTATTATTTGTGGTAGGTAGGAGTGGTATTTATGTATATGTTAAATAAAGAACAGTGAGTAACTTATACTAGAGCGGTACTGTCATAGTAAATTTTGTAACCACAGTAAATTCACTGCCATCTGTCGACACACTTTAAAACTAAAAATAAATATTTATAAAAATACGATAAAATGTATTTAAATATGGATAAATGATTTTTTTTATTTGCATTAATTATTCTTATGATTTTGACCCATGTTCTTTCACTGATATGCGTTAAAATTGTTAAATAACAAACGAAACCGTCAACGCCATCTATACGACAGTAGGCCAAAGCTAGTAGCGCCCTCTGAACGAGAATCAAATTTTCTTGATTTTCGAGGCACGTTTTTTCCTTAGACTGTATCCATCTATTACGGAGTTATATCTATCTTTGTTATTACTGATTATATTTATAGCTTGTAAACAGTACATTAACATGCCATTATTTTTTCATATGGTTTTAGGTAAAGGAAAAACTAGATATAGCAAAAGAGACTGAGATAAAAATAAACGTGGCTCGAGAAGAATTTCGGCCAGTGGCAACCCGAGGTTCCGTCTTGTATTTCCTTATATGCAACATGTCTCTTGTTTGCAATATGTATCAAACCTCGCTGGCTCAGTTCCTAGAACGATTTGATATATCCATGGAGAGATCGCAGCCCAGTCCTATAACGCAGAGAAGAATTGGGTTTATTATTGATTATCTGGTAAAAAAAAAATATGTTTTGTTAGGAGTCCGCAGCAATATACCTCATATCATTAAATGTGCAAAGTTTCATTACAATCCAACACGTTGTTTTAAAATGAGAAATGAGAACGAAACTCCGTTTGTATGGGAAGGTGAAATTCAGCCGAGCTTGCTGCGGACTCTTAAGTGGAAAGGGGACGGCCGCTTCTCCATACAAACATAGTCCCCATTTTCCTCCCTGGATATTTACATAATGGAATATTTTGTCATAATTTGATGTATATTAACCATAGCTATGCCCAGTACGTTTGCTGTACGTTTGATTTGTTTAGATTTTTGATTATTGTAAAAATTACGAGCGAAAAACAGATTTCATACAAATTTTTAAAGCTAACTTTTATAATAATTAAAAATTCGATAAAAATAAACGTAGGTTAGCTACGGCTGTGGTTGATATACAACATAAAAATATTTTCAATAATGTTGGTATCCAGAGAGGAAAATGAGGACTACGTTTGTATGATAAGGCGATTTCGCGCGGGTCCTCCACTTTCGTTTTAGCTAAGTTCAGTCCGCAAATCCATACTTCATACTTACTTTACATTATTTACAGACATTTGACGTCTTCAAGTATATATCCAGAGGGTTTTATGAAACGCATAAATATTTATTTACGTTGCTGTTGACGCTCAAAATAGACATGCAAAGAGAAAATGTATCATTTACCGAGTTTCAGACACTCATAAAAGGTATTTACTTATTATATCGGATTTTCTTCAAACTAACATTATGAAAATACTCCATTATTATATTATAAATATTACCTACTACTTACTTTTATTTTCATACACATTGTTAAAAAAAAATCCACTAATAATTTCTTTGCACGTGCGGAGTGGAAAAATGATACATGGACATTGATATCTGTTTTGGTAACTTTATATCCATTAACACTCTCCGTTGACGGTATAAACAATAGCTTTTTTAAAATACTTTAATAGGTGGCGCCGCGTTGGATCTCAATGCGTGTCCTCCGAAGCCATTTAAGTGGATAACGGATATGTCATGGTTGAATTTAGTGTATCTCACTGGCCTACGTCAATTCACTAATATATTAAACCAAATCACGAACAACGAAAAAGCATGGAAAAATTGGTTAATATTTCTTTTTTATGATCTATAGTATAGTTTTGGTTCTTTTTAGGTAGATAGGTATTTAAGAAAGTGGTCCTGTTCTGGTAGTCGAATGGGCCAGTCCAGATGCCGATGACATGCGACTTTCAAACATGTGGTCATGGATTTCAATCCTTGCCATGGATTTTTATTTATTATTTATTACTGGTTAGATTATGTTGGTGTGTGATGCTATTTGAAAGTCAATATATAGATTATGTAGTACCCAACTCACTCTCGGCAAGTCCCCGTGACATGTTTACTGCGGGAAAAATCCTGTTACTGGTAACAGCTGCTGGTAACTTAGAAAATAAGTTAACAAGGGTCAGTAAAGGCGTTAAATATTGTGTTTCAGGTTCGATAAAGAGGCACCTGAAGAAGAAACTTTGCCCGATGGCTATCATACTCTAGATGTTTTCCGAAAGCTGTTAGTCGTTCGCTCCTGGAGCCCAGACAGGACTCTCGCGCAAAGTTTGTAAGTATTTTTTTAATTTACATAATTACATATTATCATCATCATCATCATCATCATCTTAGCCTTTGTCCCATGTCCTAGGGTTTGGGGTCGGCTCTCCGTATCATTTTGCGCCATTCTTCTCTGTTTTGCGTCATGTCAGGGCTTGCGCCTATCGTCCTTAAATCTTTCGACACTGTGCTCATCCATGTCGTAGGGGGCGGCCTCTGCCCCTTCTACTTTCAGGAATGTCATTTAGGGCTCTCTTAGTCATGTGGTGGTCGTCATAATTACATATTATCATGATATTATTTTATTAATCTACAATGAAGTATATTTTGTCTAACTAATGCAAGTATGTTTTTCCTATTTTAGAAAATATGTTGTATCGGCAATGGGTCAAAGATATTCAGAAGCTGTAATTGTTAATTACGAGGTATGTAACAAAGATCATTTTTAAACGTGACACTAGATTAGTATGTTAATTTGTTAGTCTCTGAAGTTGGGCAAGAAATTTTGGTCATTTGGTTTTGTAAAAACAACGTGATGATGTAATGAAGTTCTACGATTTCAGCATATGGTTTTGGAATCACGACCCCTGGTTCCATTGATAGGCTTTTTGGCCATGGGTTCAGACCCCACGCCGAACATTGAGGTGACAGCTAAGCGACTGGAGTGCGTTTGTTCCGCTATATCCATGGGCCAAGGACAGGAGGTTCATGCTAGGAAGCTGATAGAACGCGCCTTAAAGGAGGTAAACTTGACCTGTTTTTATGTAATTGCCAGTTACAATATATTTCATATGTTAAGAGTGTGAGAGAGCGTCTTTCCATTTCATGCTCAGGTTGTAGCAAACATTGAGCATAATGTCCCTTTTAAACATATGTATTTGTAGTTTGTACTACATTAGTTTGAAACAAAGATTCATTGATTGCATAAGATGTGTAAAGTCTAAGACAAATTCGTGCTTCGTATTGAACAGGTGACATAGATGGCGCTCTTCGACTCCGTAAATTTTGTGGTAGCTCTGTTTGTTAAATGTTGACGTTTAACAGTGACAGTGACTACAAAACATATCGTGCAGTAGTGCCACCTGTTGACTGTTAAATTAAATAAATGTATATGATTCTGTTTATCACTAAATTTGTCAAAGCTTATAGTATATGCTCTAAAGGTTGGAGCTCACCATAGAACTCTGCACCAGACCAGCCCGCAGCGCCGCTGCAACCCGACCCGCTCAGTATTCTTAGTAGAAAACTTCATACTGTAGCACACACATAGCTAAGCGGTGCGTTGACAACTCGCAGTAACCGCGCTTCCAACTGGTTGGTGCGCTTGCTTCTCGCCATCGTGCATCGACGTAGGGGGGCTACCGCGAACCCCGAAATTCGCAAATTGCGGGGATCTTTCTCTTTTACTCCAATGAACGCTAATTGGAGTGACAGATAAAGATGCCCGCAATTTGCGAACTTCGATTTTCGCGGTTATAACCCAGGAATGGCGCGATTACCGCCCGTGGCATCGCTGACACACAGGCGGCGCGCTGTCGCCCCGCCCCGCTGCAAGCGTGATGTCAAACAGCTGTTGCCGTGCCTACATGTCTGAGGCGTTGAGTTGCTTGACGTGCTTACGTATAAGTAGTAATGGTTAGTTGACGGCGAGGCGATGAGTTGGTGCGCCGCTGGTCTGGTGCCCAGCTTTTTGGTGTGCTCCAATCTTTAAACATCATAATTATTATGCACCGGGTAGCCAGCATCCACGAGTGCCAAACCCCTGGACCAATATTTTTTTATGACACTTACGTACATATCATTTCAGGGAATGTGGGTTTTATTACAAAACTGCCATTTGGGCTTGGAATACATGGTAGAAGTTATGGAGCAGTTTGCCGAGTTAGAAAAGGAACCGGAGAAGGTTAATGAGATTTTCAGGTATTTATTTTATAAATAAAAATTACTTAATGACAATAATGAGATATTTAGTAAAAATATTACTTTTATTTTTGTTATTGTCTTTTTTTATGTTTGAAAATACTGTAAAAGGATGCTATGATATTTATTTATTAATTGTATATTTTCAGATTGTGGATCACCACTGAAGTTCATCCCAAATTTCCAATTACATTATTACAAATGTCTATTAAATACACTTGCGAACCTCCATCAGGTACGTTTCGTAAAGTAGAGAGGGCCACGGAAGTCACGTTTCAATCGTGAACGCTCGGCTCTGATGTCGTTAGTCGTTACTAATATGTCGTATGGTCGTCTGTGGGTTACATTGTTTAGAAAATACGAGTTAGTGCATAAATAACAATATCTTTGCCCAGAATCGCTTCTCGCTGCTGTGTAATCCGAAATCACTTGTATCGTTCTTATTCATTACAAGAAACTATGTGTTAATTTCCTTGACCTAGATTTTATTTAAATTTCTCCTAACAGGTATCAAGGCCGGTCTTATGAGAACATATGACTCAATGAGTCAGGATTTCCTCGACTACAGTGACAGCCCCTACTATTTGCCCTTAATCTACACCATATCGTTCTTACATACCGTAGTGCAAGAGAGACGTAAATTCGGTCCCCTCGGTTGGAACATACCTTATGAATTCAATTCAGCGGATTGGTTGGCATCTTGCATGTTTGTACAGAATCACTTAGATGGGTTGGAGCAAGGCGAATATATTAGTTGGACAACAGTGCGGTGAGTGTAGAGCAAACGATAACTTTTTGATTATGCTCTATGATCTTTAATGGAGTGATTATTATAAAAAGTTACTCGTCAGTTTTGATTTATGAAACATGGAGATCTCAACACAGGATAACTTATTTTTTTAAAGGTTAAATTTATTGTTCAGTTTAAGGAGTTACAAATTTATTACATGTTTTGTTTTGCAGTAGTAGTAATCACTTTATTGTACACAACACAGGTTTACAAAATAAATTACAGTAATGGAAGTACAAAGGCGAATGTTTGTTTGTGGTATTATTAATATTAATCTAGATGACTGTCTATGCGATTTTATATTATACCCCTTACTTATGTAAGGTAACTTGAGCCCCATAATTTCAATAATTATTTTAGGTATATGGTATCAGCGGTGCAATACGGCGGTCGAGTGACTGACGATTACGACAATCGTCTCCTTGTTACCTTCTGCCGCGTCTGGTTCACCGACCAACTCTTCACTGAAGATTTCCAGTTCTACAAGGGCTATGGAATCATGAAGTTTAAGAATATTCCGGAATACCTCGAGGAGATTGAAAAGATGAAGACGGTTGATCCGCCCCAAGCATACGGACTGCATACAAACGCTGATATTACGTAATTATTACTTAGGCTTCCGTCCAGCGGAGAGAAGCGAGCGAAAAAGAGCGAGTTTTCTGCTGGCGTGTATTTTGTTCTGTGATTTATTTTCTACGTTCATTTCTTGTGCGAGAAAAAAGTCGCTATTATTCGCTCTTTACCGTTAGTCGAACATCTGTGTTTTTCTTGTTAATCGCTTAAGTTAATTTTTAGACCTGTAACTTTAATGCATTTTACGTTAGTTTAAGTTTATGCTTCACATTTCTTACTATTATTATATTGAATGCAATCATTATAGTTACCAACGAAGCAAGACTCAGACTCTCCTGGATACAATTTTGTCAATCCAACCCAAAGAATCGGGTGGCGGTGGCGGGGAATCTCGAGAAGCATCAGTGTACAGACAATCCAAAGAAATGCTGGAAAAGATTCCCCCGAATTTCGATCCTTTCCAAGTAAAAGAGAGGTATCTGTGCCGTTTTTATCTGAGTGGGCTTTACTTTCTTTTTTCATATTTTAGTACAAAATATCTTTTACAGTTCGAACTTTGCTGCCCATATAAACCTTTTTTTTAACACTAACGTTAGGAACTAGCTGTTGTTATCTAATTTAAATGCTATAAATATATCATACAAAAAAAATCACTTAAAAGTCTATCCTACCAGCTAACGCAACTTTGCCTGCCGATTTCAAATAATAAAGAGTGCCTTTCAGAGCGTGGTAAAATAATTCATATAATAACTTTCCATTGTGCGTTAGTTAAAATATTCTTTATTAAACACTATAACTACCTATCCAAAATTCTGAATGCTGTTTTCGTGATAAAAACTTTGTTTTACAGGTTAAGGATAATGGGCCAGTATAATTCAATGGTCATTTTCCTTCGACAAGAAATCGACCGAATGCAAAAAGTTATTGGCTTGGTGCGAACTACTTTAAAAGATTTACTCCTGGCTATTGACGGCACTATTATTATGAATGAGGTAAAATGTGACATGCTATAATTCAATTTAAAACAAGAACAAACTTAAGTATTTTTTATTTCATAAAATAAACTGAAATCCTTATTTACTTTTGCTTTAAAAAAAATCCAGTTTTAGGGTTCCGTAGTCAACAAGGAACCCTTAAAGTTTCACCATGTCTGCCTGTCCGTCTGCAGCTTAGCTCACTGAGCGTTAGTGCTAGAAAGCTGCAATTTGGTATGAGTAAGAATATAAATTAATCACGGTGACAGAGGTTAAATAAAAACTTTAAAACAATGAGGGTACCTCCCCTACACATAGTGGGGATGAAGTATTTTTCGCTTTAATTTTTTTTAAAGGGGTCTTCAAGAACCATTTTCTTCAAAATTTCAAAAGTAGAACAGTAGGAGGTTCTAAATTCGCATGTATGTTTTTTGTTATTTTTTTATTTATTATTTTTTTCATTTGTCTACCGATTTGGGAATAGTAGATTGTGTTAAATTGACATATTTACGGCAAGGGCGTACATTGAATCCTAAACGAAGCGAAGGATTCTAAAGTAGAATCCAGAGTGTAGTGAGGGATTCAAGTGTGTTACGTCCAAGATGGAAATAATTTTGCTACCATGTGACACATACTGCTTTCCACATATATATACTTTGATTCATGATACGGCAGCTGATATTGTTTTCTCATGTTAACAGTGTCCTTTAACATTGAAAGTTAAAGACTGTTTTTGTCTGCGACCCACCTTCACCGCAGTAACCCTATTTTCTCAGGCGCTGCGCAATTCCCTAGACAGCATTTACGACGCGAAAGTGCCAGTGATCTGGCTGAAAAGTTCATGGTCGTCGTCCACTCTCGGTTTCTGGTTTACGGAGTTTTTGGAGCGCAACATTCAGTTCTCAACTTGGTGCTTCATAGCAAGGCCCAACTCTTTTTGGATGACTGGATTCTTCAATCCGCAAGGTTTGAACAAGAATAAAGGCGCGAAGCTTAATGCAGATAGCACCGCAATCGTTTAAGTAAACATGTCATTAAGTAAATAAATATGCCAAGTCCAAAGATATATAACTTCTGTGGATTTCTAAATTGTTATATGCCAACAGGACGCATAAAACACTTTTCAAAAAATCGCACGGTTTACAGGCTCTTATAATGATAATGAGCTTTGAATATTATTATTATCTTTATATATTATTTTACAAATAAGGTAATATTTAATGATGATTTGGCCAAATTGTTGGAAGTAGAAGGCATTTATTTCATCTACTAGGTAAAGTAGTGTGATGTAAGGTTTTTATTGTTTAATAGGCTTTCTTACGGCGATGAGACAAGAAGTAACTAGAGCCCACAAAGGTTGGGCTTTGGACATGGTCGCTTTACATAACGATGTCACCAAGTTTATTTTAGAAGACGTGAAAGCTCCTCCACCTGTAAGTAATATTTTAAATTGGTTGATGCTCAATGTTTGAATTATCTCTTTTATCAGTTGTTTAGTTATATTGTCCTGACTCAGTGATTCGATTTAACTCGTACTCGTAGTAGGTAAATCTGTTCCAATCTTTGTATAGGTATTTTTGACTGTTAACCAAACTTTACCTTAGCGCTGATCTGTGCTTTAATTTTATTTAATATGGGTGTTCGTCTTTTAGGAAGGCGTGTATGTCCACGGCCTGTTTCTAGACGGAGCGAGCTGGGACCGACGGAACCTCCGTCTTTGTGAGTCTACGCTAAAAGTTCTCTACACAGCCGTGCCAGTAATACATGTGTATGCGATTAATTCTACTGCCCCAAAGGACCCCAAATTATATACGGTAAGCTCTATAGTTAATGAGTTTTCAAGTATTTACTAATGCACAACTGCACATTACATTATTATAATTTACTACGTCCCTGAAAGGATAGGCAATACGTATATTATTAACTTAATAGGTTAGGTTGAAATAAACTTGAAACCTTGCATCAACAATGACAGTCTGGTAAAAACTGTATGTTTCTAAAAACTTTATGTACATAATTTATATTTGTTAATCCGGGTGATTTACTTATTTAGGTTTACGTTTGCAATAAGAACGAGTATTAAGGAAATATGACGCCGCGCAAATACTTAGGCGGCTAAGGTTTTGGATTAAATTTTCCCGTGCATATTACAGTGTCCCGTATACAAGAAACCAGTACGTACCGGACTGACATTTATCACGCCACTATGGCTGCCGACGATCAAAAACCCCGACCACTGGGTACTGCGCGGAGTTGCCATACTGTGTGATATAAAATAAAAAACTGACACGTCTGGTAAAACACATTGTCCTACTGAAATACCTACAGTATTCCTGTCAGCCTCGCTTCTTACTAAAGAAACCGTAAAAATTAAGGAAGAAATGCTGCATTATTGCTTTTTTTTTAAGAGCCCCATAAATATAGGTAGCCTATCTGTAAGAAAGGTACATGTAATGAAATAAAGATATATTATGAGAATTTTACCCTTTAAAATGTTATTTTTATAATAATTTATGCGGCTCTTAATAAGGTTGTTGAAAGTGTAATGGAAACTGTTCATTTTATATATTTTATGCGTTTTCATAAATAATATTGTCAGAATTATTTCGAATTGTTTTATTTCGATAGGAATGAAGCCATAAGTATATAATCATTTAAATTCTTTACAAACGTTGTTTACTGGAAAAGTTATTATACAAATCAATACTGTACACGGTACGTAAGTAGTAAATATTACATAACAATTGGATCAGTCAGATTGTTTGATAGGTACTTATTTATCTATTGGCAACGTTCTGCAAAATACCTGGTTTGACTTTATTCTACGGCCACTACATCGTGGTTTGGCGAAGATTTTACATAAATGGTGCATTGTATATCATTAAATGTAAATTCGTCGAACTTATTTCATGTCGAAAAATGTTGAATTTATTCCATGATTAGCCCTTTAAGCGAGGCGTAGACTAGCAAGAACTTGCATGCAATTTACGTTACATTGCCGACTACTAAGGTAAACTGCATTCAAAAGTTTGATCAAATGCCGCAATGTTATGTAAATTGCATGCAAGTTCTTGCTAGTCTAAACCTCGGTTTAGACTTCAGTCCTCCTTCCGATAGTCTAATCGGGTTAAGGGCCAGGTTTGTCCAAGCTGATTTGGTATTCTTAATTTGGATTTATATTAAGAGAAATTCAAATAATATAGTGTTTCGTTTTTCTTATTGGACAATACAATTCATAGCGTACTTGAGAATACAAAGCAATTGTTTTGTTTACCTCAGAACATGGAAATGACCACGTAGTAAACTAGGTACCTGAGAATGGAGACCTGAGGTCGGGTAGACGCCAGGGGTGGCCCAAAGACCTATTATTTGAATTGTTAATAGAGATAGAGTCGATTATCCTTTGGACCTTTAAGATGATTCTAACGACTTTTTTACTATACGTGGTCATTTCTGTGTTTACTGGTAAACCTAACAATTGCTTTGAATTGAAAGTCACTAGTTAATTTACAACTTTAATAGATTTTATACGATTAAATAAAGTTCGTTCGATGAATATTCAAATCAAAAATATCACACAGTAGCATAGTCTCTTGACGACCGGCGTCCTACTCGTAAGTATAATAGTTAACTTTAAAGTTTTAAACTGGAAAATTTTGACTTAGTCGTCAGGAGGCTAGGCACATTTTGTCAAGAAAACTTTAGAAGTATGTGATGCACCAGCACTAATATTCACCGAAACCACAGGGTAGGCATAAAGTTTCAGCTGTATTACTTTGGGTAGCTATTTTGCAATGGCCTGCGCAATGTAATAATAATTTTGCAACAACAGGTACTTATGCACAATTACGCTTGAAGAGCATAGCGTGGTGGTGTTTTACTATTAATAGGAACAACCAGCTTTACTAGAGCTCTCCTAAAAACTTCAAACTGTATCTGAATTACAATAAAGGGTGAGGATAGGTATATACTTATTTGAACAATTGACATTTTAACAATTTAATTGGACGGAGCTAATCGGTGTTTTGTGTAAAAACTGTAAACAAAACAAATCGTTACATATTTATTAAACCTACGTTTAGAAGCACGTTGTAATATGGATGGAAGCATCGTCGTATTAGGTTGATTTTTACACTAAGTTTGACCTACATTATTTATTTAAAAAAAAATATATCGTCAGTTTAGTCTCGTATCGTAGTTTTATATCGTTTCGAAAAAAAAAATAGCAGGCTAAGTAATCGGTGTATTCACTAGGTCTTGTAAATAAGAAACTACATATGGTGCTACTTTCTCGCAATAGTGCGTAAAAGAACAATTTTCGTGCATATGTCGAAAGTTTAAAGGGCCATATGTACTGTAAAACGTTGTGCGATACACGTGCGAATACGTAATTCTTGCGGTCGTGTTTTAATTTATCGCCACTCGTTTCGAATTTCCTCTTTTCCGCACTTGTATCGTTTAACTATTGTGCAGTTATCTAAATTGCAACTTCAACATTGTAGTAGGTAACATGAGTAGGTAGTTTAGAATTGGACTGTCAAGTTTTATCTGGTCAGCTGACGTGACTAAAATTAAGACGATATAGTATACAAAATTCAGAAGTTCTTATGTGTCCTTAGTTTTCAATGTGCCAGTATTTCGTCAGGTGACAACCAAAACTCACTAATTACCACCACAAGTTTTTAGCCATAGTGAACCTTGTTTTTGTTAAATTATTTTTTAGTAATTACTAATTAGTGAGTTTTGGTTGTCACTTGACTAAAATTTAACTTTTAATTATTATTAATGAAACCTCGCCGCCACGTCAATGAAGTAATAAAGTGTCATCAACGCCAAGCCACTAATTGCACGTAAACAACCAGTACCTATAACATATCAAAGTAGTGGCATGTGGGGCACGAAATATACAGACTTTATATCAAATCAATGGCGGCAAAAAGATTAAAGTCATTCACACATTTTACTAGAGTCGGACCAAATTGACTGTACGAACTTTGCAATGAAAAAGTTTGGAGTGTCATCATACACGTCATATTTCTATGAAACTATGACGTGCATTGCGACACGCCCACACTTTGTCACGTTAAAGTCGGTAACAGAGCTTATATGAAATATTATGTCTAACTTTGGTAGTATTTAAGGTGCCTACTCAAATTAAAAAAGATCAGTCTATAATAAGAAATATCGTGTACATGTAACGTTAGTATACATTATTTAAAATACAAAAGGCTCCTGATGGATACAAAGCAAATCAATGAACATCCACGTATCATGGTTGCTCTTTGCATAGATACACTAAAAAAAACATTAATTATCACAACAGCTACATATTCATTCAATATTCATTCTTACTTGCATGGTGTACACCTATCGGTTTCAACGAGATCTAGCTTGCCTAACAAAACAATATAACGAAAAAAATACACGTACAAATTACGAAATTCTATAGGTAGTAGTTTTTCATAAACATTAAACATAAATACAGTCTTATTGTAGGCCTTCGACTATATTTAGTCCTATAACAATACTTTGCATTAATGCTGTATGAATTCAACATATTATTTACAATCAACATTCCGTAATATGTATAATAAAATGATATAAAATCTATTTACTAAACTATGCATAGCTACATAAAAGCTTACACGGACATCATACACATCGCAGTTATAATACGTGTTTCGTTGGAGAGTAGAAACTGAAATATTTAACGTTTAACAACGAGAGACTTAAAAGATAATATTATAGGTACTAAACATAATAAGTATTAACTATGTAGTACATATAGTATGGCGACTACGTCGCAAAAGTAGATTCAACTCTGTGTCAAAACAAGTCATTGATAATATTACAGTACAATGATTGTTATAACATTTAGCGTCTTGTGTACAATACTACGCGTTAAACACAATTATTATAAGAGACACTTTTCGAAATACTATTTGATTGTTATTGCAGAAAATAGTATTTCTACATGACTGCAGTTAGTTGTGTGTATAAAAAAGTATTGCACACTATTAATCAAAATTCCTACAAACTTTGTTTTTATCGCGGTTCTAATTTTATTCATCTGCCAAATATTCACTCCTTTAGATTGTCGCAGCGGAAATTACCCAGAGGTTCCACAGATCTTGACCTAGGTGCTCTGAAACAAATTTTAAACCATACATTAGTTTTTTGTAAACCTTTCTCCAACTCTTGACTGGTTAAAACGTCGATTTAAAAAAAAACGCATTCGATAATGTTTATGGTTCGCGCTCTTAACTTTTACCACGTAGCTCTTGTTCGTAACTTTTACATCCATTTATGTACATATGTTAATAATTTTAAAGGCCCGTTTACGTATCGTACGTAAACGGGCCTTTAAAACGAAAATGCTTTTAAAATGAAATAGCTCCATATTTAAGAGTAGGTTAGTTAGTATAATATTGAAACCAATTACAGTATCTATAATTAAATACATGAAAAACAAAGGACGAATTCAACTTTTAACGCATAAAGTGGTAGAAATTTTGCAGGTGTCGGTGAAAAATAGAAAAATACTCCAAATTTTCTCTTAAATGTTCCATAATTGGTGCCGTTACTATAGTAGTTAGTTTGATAAACATATGAGCATATGACGTACAAATATATATTTTCAAAAAAATCAAAATTCATCATTACCTTCTTCTTGAAAGCGTCAGTTCAATTTTTCCTTCTTTAACTTGTTTGAAAAGCGATATGGCCCCTGCATGGCTCAGTCCACGGGTTGGCACATTATTGACTGACAAGATTTCGTCACCTGTAATGCAAAAATATGAGCACTTTAAAGTATCGAGTAGAAATTTCGTGACAGACAGATGAGTTATAGGAAACGGGAAGGTTCGTAACCGTCACACTGAACACACACAATCAAACAATGTCAGTCAAAGACGTCATGTACTCTGCTCATTTCAAGTAACGATATAGTTTAATTAAAGAGGTTTATAAATGATGTGGTTAATTGTTTATGAAAATACTATTTGAAATCAATTATAATTCAAATGTATGGACCTAGTCTGAAATAAAAAATATTCATTCATTATTTCATTCATTATTTGTCATTCAGATGAACAATTATACAAACATCACCTGTGCAAAATTACGTCATTTTTACGTCATCCGCATGAAATGTTCGAGCCCTGGTGATCTATAATTTTAACTAATAGGTTAAAAAAGGAAATAGTTTGATAAGGAAATCTTATCAAACATTTTCTATGTATGTTTGTATGTATGATTATATTACTAAACAAAAGTGTAATGTTATCATTATAATTACCTTCAAAGATAGTCCCCTTATCAGCACCTTGTCCGTTAGGAAAGACAGTTTTCACGAAAATTCCCATTTGTCCTTTCGGGGAATCGGTCCCTCCAACAATACTAAATCCCAAACTTTTATGACCAGGTCCTTTCCAGAATTCTGCGATGTGCAAAGAATTGTTCGAATAAATACCACTTTGGTGACCCTCATTCTGCATTAATGCGTGTTCTTGCTGACGAGACACATGACCATGGCTTGGAGAGCACCGTTGAGAACCAATCCTATTGAAAAATCTGCTTCTGTTGCTACTTCTCAGAAGTTGTTCAGGAATGCTTTCAAATGATCGGTTTTGGTATAATCTTGGGACATGTTTTATGTAATGGGGTGATTTTTCCTTTATCTCATTTGTTGTGTTTTCAGTACTTGTTGAATACTGCTCGACCATAGGAGGCGGCCTTGAATGGTGAAGAGAAATAGGTCTATAATTATTTGAATGTCTGTTTCTTGGTGTTGGTGAAGATCTCATTGATATTTCGATATTTGTAATATTTTGCAGTGTGGCTGATGGTGCCGGATAAGCTCTCTCTAATAATTTTTCGTCATCACTCTTTTGATTTAGTTGAATTGAAGGACTATTGTTTCCTAGAACTCCTGTTTCTCGTCGTCGAGTACTATGGTGGAAATTATTGGTAGTGCTATTGGTACCACTTCCATAATTACTGTAAAATTGGTTTTCACTAGGAAAATGAGTTTCAATGGTTATTTGATTTGAAGCCGTGGGTTTATGAACGGTTTCCGAAATTATATCAGGCGGAACGTTAGATGTCGAAGGTGCTATCACATTTTGATCGCTAGTATTTCTGTTTATTATCCGACTCAATGTTACTGGAGTAATTTCATCATGGGCCATAACAAGATCAACTTGGTATTTTTGTGCTCCTTCTTGGCAATTTGCTTCCGTTGAACATGAGTTAACAATATGCTGCACTTCTTTTAGTGATGATAAACCTCTTAAAACTTTTCCATTGACATTAACTATTTCATCACCGATCCTTAGTCTTCCATCCCTATGCGCTATGCCATCAAAATCTAGTTTTACCACAATATAACGTATCTCAAAATTAGATCCACTGCTATCGAAGTCTACTCTGTGTTGCGTTAAATAAACTCCGAGACTTTCATCTAACCTTGATTTTATTAATCTTAACTTTCTGAATCGCTTTGTACATGGTCCCCGTCCAAAAATATCAGTTTCTGGTACAGGAATGCTGGGGCCTTCATTATCCACTGGTGGTATTAAAGTACTGAGATTGGGATTAGAGGAATGTTCTACTGGCAATACTTGGGAATGAAGTAATTTAATTTTTCGTGTTTCCACACGTTCGTCTAGTGTGATAGTTTTATAAACGAAAGGTATTTTTTTGTTTAATGTCTTTTTTGGCAGTGGCGGTGGTTTAGCATCATTATAATCTAAAACATGTAATGGATTATTGGGATACTTATGAAACTGTTCCCTGTTATTGTTAATATATTCATAAGGTATGCTTTTTTCTATTGGCAATAAAGCACATGGTGTAGAACTCCGTCTAGCAGGAACATGTACTCTACTCACGTTGATTTTATGGTTTAAGCTCAATTGTCTCGAAAAACTACCGTGCGTTACATCTGCAGTAGTATCAATTGGTTCCGCTCGCACAGTACCTGGTGATATATGACTCGAGTATCCTGGCGGTGAGTGGTTGCTATGTTCATCTGTAGGACGTCCATCGCTGTCATAGCCAGACTCATTTGAACTAACATAGTTGCTTAGTCGATGAGTCTGAAGAATCTCAGTACTTTCTGGCCCGAGATGTATACTTTGAGACGATGTCATAAGTTCAGTTTTTATGTCTCTTACGGACCCTAAATACGGACCATAGTCATACACTGGTAAACTGTTTCGGTTTCTCGGTATAAGCATTGGATCGTAATCTAAAGGCGGTCTATGCGATATCATCGACGAACGTCGGTGAACGTCTTCGACACGCCGTGCGGGGTACGTGCCATCGATTTCATTGATACTTCTCATAGAACTTCTATTGAAATCAGAGTATTCATTTCTTAAGGCAGCATTAAGCATCATGTCTTCATGAACCGATATGCTATCGTTGCTTTGATATCGTTCCTCGGAGCGAGAATTGGAAAGAAATAGTCTGTCTTTGCGAAATTTTGGTGATTTTCTATCTATTCTTTCGGAGTAACTTTGCCTTATGCTGCTTGTTCGTTGTGATGCCATACTGTTTTCTTCGGGTAAAACCGATAATTTAGACCTTAAAAAGGCATACGGAAAGTTTGGTTTTTTACACATACCATTACCTTGTCCTTCAAGATTAGGGATATTATCACAACTAATGGCCTTTGATGAATTCACTAACGCATCTTCAGTTAAAATATTATTATTCTTTGAAGGAGATTTTTTAATTTCGCTATCAGCGTTCTGTAAATCAATATCATCAGATGGATCATCAGCCTTAACATACGTAGATAGATGTGAAGTGGAACAGCTTCGATAAAGTGTAGGTCCACTTGCCACCGGATAACTGTTTTCGGATGTTTTATGGATATTTAGTGTTTGGGACCTAGATGAGTTTAACATTCCCGTTGAACCCATTCTATGGAAGAAATATTTGAATGGGCTAGGCGATCGGTCTCGGGATCCGCTTCTAATGGAATCAGTGTCGTTATCCCTTTTTAGGGAAGTAGTTTCAGAACTGCTCCGTTCCATTTTCCATTGCTGCTTTTTCTTGAACTGGCCAGATATGCTCCTCGGGGACTCTTCATTGAAGCTTTCATTACTAAGTTGTTCTTGTGAAGCTTCTTTTGCGTCAGGTTTTCTCAGCATGTCAAGTTTTTTTCCCATACGACGACCCCACGTTGCGAACACTGGAAAGTAAAGAAAATATAAATGAATATTCATTAGACATTAAAAACATATTCTGGTTTAATAAGGTAGGTATGTAACAAGATGTCACAGTCGGATCACCAGTCGTTGAGAATCGACTGTGTAAAGATCTGTCAGATTACCTATCATAGTTTCTACATCTAGTATTTGACGACATCTCATATTTGGTTACAGCACTTTTATGTAATCATAAATTATGTAGGTACTTTAAATACTTAGAAACTTATCATATAACGTAATTTTTTATTATTAAGCTGCATGTGCTTCGTTCCTCGGAAGAGGCACGTAGGAACTATCGTAACACAGTACAGCAACTTTGTCAGTAGAAAAAGGCGGCAAAAACGGCTGGACGGTTTTTGCCATATAAGTAAGGTGTTGAATTCGTCAGAACAGAATTGTGATAGTGACATGGGCTATATAGATTTTGAGAATTGCACCCTCAAATAAAAAAGGGGGGGTTGTTTTTCTTTTCATAACATTGGAATATGGGTATCAAATGAAAATACCATTTCAAAAATATATGTATCATATCCATAAATTAAACTAAAAAGTATGATTTATAATTTTAAGCATTCGGGTTTTTTGTTTTTGACTTGTCTACTGACTCATCATAATTTAAGAGCATTGCTCTTGGCGTCGGAGTATGCGCCAGTTTTCGCGGTCCTCGGCCAGGTTCTTTAGGTCCCTGTAAGACACGACATTTGCTTTTGCTTTTCTATTGTGTTTCAGTATAAATTATATAGCGCACCTTTCTTCATTTCCCTAACGTCGTCCTCCATGACCATAGCCGGTAGTGCCGTGACTAGGGTGAAGTCGTGCGGGCGGGGTCCAGCGCCAGCGGCGTCTCGGCACGGAGACGGCGCCGGCGTCGCTGCGGCTCGCGGCCCGGTCACTTCCCTGCGCTTCGGCCCTCGGAAGAGGCGCATGACGACCGTTTACGAGTACATCGCGTCGCACCGCACGCGCTCACTGCTCTGTGAAAGGAGACGGTGTCTGTTAATGTGTTGTTGTTAAATAATTTAGTATTGGTTAGCGCATTGTTACTGGTTAATTCTCAATACAACTTGAGACTCCGGTGCCGTTAAAAGATGTAATCGGTAGATGTTGCTTTACGCCACCCCAAAGGCGTGTATACATAAGGGAAGGTAAGAAAAGATTTGCGAGGTTCTGGTAGGCTGCCGTAGCTAAACTGGTTAAGAGCAATGCACGGATTACAGATGTTGCGGGTTCAAGTCCTGCCGGAAGTGTAAAATTTTTCCATCTTTTCCTTTAATAAAAATTAATGCTAATGCTTTGAAGCGCTCTGAAATCATTCAGGCGGTCGCTTGAACTAAACCGTTATCGTTAAAACGTAGGCTATTTTTAGTATGGGGAATTTCTAAGTTTACTACTGAGTAGCGTTGATTAGTCTGTCAAGTGTGAATGAGTTTTTTTTAAGAACTCTTAAATTGATAATCTCGGTTGTTATTAACAGTGATATTTTAAACATTCTACCTAACAGTCAAGTTGCCTACTGATTTCACAAATTCTCAACTATATTCATAGGTAGTCCAGGTTTCCCTACACTACACGGCAAAAAACTAGTATCTCATTCATAAATAATGCCATCCAATATACAGTTGAATGTGCTAAGATGAGGATAAATCATTTCTAAATCAAATCTTAAATCTACTATTTACAGCATTTGGATTGCGTTCGCTCTACAATGTTTATAAATAATTGTAAGTTGTTCAACCGCAGGACGTAGATTTTATGCATCCGTTCTCTACGGTAACTGATACTCATTACTTGATTACTATATATTTACTAGGTAATTGTAGTTGACTCATGCATAGCTTGAAACAACTTAATAGGGACGTACCTAGTTACCTTTTAAACCTTGTTAGTTGGCTGTTTTAAAAGATATAGCCTCTTGGTGCTTGTTTTTAAAAATAGATACTTAATTTCAATGTGATTTCTACTAAGAAGAGGGTTTTTAGGTAAGTAGGTAAATGATGTTTGTGTTACTTAAAATATATAATATTTTTTGTTTTTATACATTTGAATTTGTGTTTTTTATGTATGCCGTTCTGTGGCAAGCTAACGAGTATATAGCTAAAACAGCTTACGGCATGTACTTTATACATCATGTTAAAATTGGTACGAGTTGATTTTTAATCAGCATTCGCGTTTTAATTGCTTCTTTCAAATAAGACCTTACTAATTGTTTTTTTATACTAATATAACAAAATAAAAATTATAAGATCAGATTAAGTATGTTCCTAGAAACTTGGTAAAGTTATCCAGGCTTAAACTAGCCTTAAGGTCTCATTATACACTAAACAGGTCCAAGTGACTCATCTTAATGAGGCCCGGTAGTAATATAGCGGTCGGTAAGCGCCGGAAATCCATGAGACCCGCCACGCTCATACTATGCTAGATTTCATACCTGTTACAACAGACATGCCACTTATAAAAGTTATAAACCATCGATACGGATGCATAATTATTAGTGATGCATATACATGCATCACTAGTTCACTACACCTTATAAAACAAAGTCCTCCGCCGCGTCTATCTATCTGTATGTCTGTATGTTTGCGATAAACTCAAAAACTACTAAACGGGTTTTCAACTTTTCATGCAGTTTTCACCTATCAATATAGTGATTCTTGAGTAAGGTTTAGGTGTATAATTTGTTCAGGTGTTTGTTCGAGACAGTATTTCACTCCGGCCCACCGCCTATAGCTGTATAAAGCGCAGGTTCGCCCACACATGGAATACTGTTCTCATCTATGGGCAGGGGCACCCCAATACCAGCTTCTCCCTCTGGACCGCATCCAGCGAAGAGCGACTCAAATTGTCGACTGCCAGCGTATTTCGGAAAGGCTTGACTCCCTGGCGCTGCGTAGAGATGTGGCCTCGCTCTGCATCTTCTATCGCGTGTATAACGGGGAGTGCTCCGAGGAATTGTTCGGATTAATCCCTGCCGCTTCTTTTCGCCATCGTCCTACGCGACAACATTACCATCCTCACCACTTAGATGGTTGGCAGTCCACAACTGTGCGTTTCTCTAGAAACTTCCTGCCTCGCACAGCTAAACTGTGGAATGAACTGTCGCCTGCGGTATTTTCGGACCGATATGACCTTCAAACCTTCAAGAAAAGAGCGTATTCCCATCTTAAAGGCCGGCAACGCACTTACAACCCCTCTGGTGTTGCGGGTGTCCATGGGCGGCGGTAATCGCTTACCATCAGGTGATCCGTCTGCTCGTTTGCCTCCTATTTCATAAAAAAAAAAGGTTTTGTGTAAACCGTGCGAAGCTGGGGCGGGTCGATAGTATATAGATATAACAGGAAAGTGTAGTAGTTATAAAAAGGACATTGCTTTCTTCACCCCTGGTTCTTTCAACTTCTTCAGCGGTTGGTAGTTATACTAGTTGACTATTTTGCTCTTTGTCGCTACGTTTGTCGCTTAGGACAGCGGAAAGATGACTATCAGACATGACGTATGTCGAAATTGTCCACCCTCGCCAACAATTTTTAATATTTACCTTCATATTTTCGACTAAATTCAAAATTGATGTGGAAAATTAAATTTATTTGGGAAAATGTAAACGTAGATAGTGTTGCGAGTGGCGAACAGTGGCTAGAAATAATCTGTGATAATATACCAGTAGCCGTCCACGACCTGTTCTTGACAACTATTCCTCAGACCAGTCCAAGGTCTAATAATTAGGAGATAAATATAGCGTGGATAAATATCAATTACGTAAACGTTAAGAGGGAACTTTGTTGGCGTTTATGTAGCTAAGCCATATTTGATCTGAGGAGTAAATTGCTAATTGGTATATAAAATATCTAGAATCTAGAACCCAGAATTGGTAATCCCATAATTGTATTACACAATCTAACTCCCCCTCCCCTGTATAATATAAGTAGGTACAATGAGACTGATATCGCTATTAATTTATTAATATCTGGGAGACCGAGCTTTGCTCGGAAAACATTTAAAAGTAAAAAATGCACATTTTCTGAGAGATAAGACCTAGCTAGGGTGCCGCCAGCAGCGGGGCAGGGCCCACAAGCTGCCGGTGGTCAGGGCCGCAGAGAGAGGAACCGGTGGACTTTCCGCACCGTGTCCAAGATCACCGCCTTCTGCATCTGACCCTTATTATTATTATTAATAAATGTTTATTAAGAGTTGTGTACATGTTTATATCAATCATATTTTATAGCTGAATTTATTACTATTTAAAATTCAATTGCATGATCGTTATTATCGTTACACAAATATTAGTAAATGCCGATTACTGATGATTCTCCATACTCGTAAAAATATCAAGTATATCAAGGAGCGTGTCTGCTTATTGAAGTAATCGTAGGCGATTGCTATACGATCAGTGCCTATTAGTTTCTCAGTTATTCTTATTATTTAGCGCAGCACATAGATTACCTACCAATAGATACTATATTTTAAAACAATAACTGGACACCGAGCTTTGTTTTTTTTTTGTAAAAAATAATATTTAGAATAAGCATACAATTTTTTTTTATTGAATAGAGTAATTTTCATTGAGAATTTCATCATTAAATATTAGGTACACGAAAACGGGTATAAATACTTATTATTCGATCCCTTCCAATATCGACACAAAACTTATCCTAATGGGTAACAATTCTGCTACATGCCAATAAATATTAGTAGGTATGCATTTTAATTTGACCTGCCGGTCCCGTCGACACGTCGTGATTTTTCTTGAAATTTTCTGCTACCAATATTTTATACACGCGCGTAATAATGAACGCTGATGATAATATGCGTCTCGCGGCGTTAATAAATATTTAATAATAATTAATGAAAATGCCTCATTATATTCAGCGCCTCTTAGGGTTAATCCTGTTCACGTCTCCTGAAAGTCCTGAATCACCCTTTATGCTCCATCTAGAGATAGGTAAGTATAGTGATCGGAGTATTTAGCGCAGCTGCAGCGTAGCCTTCCAACCGTTCAATCTAATTTTAATGGCCGCCAGTTACGTAGGGATACTCGTAGGAAACATTAATGAATTAAGCGCGATTTGATTAATACCTGCCTCAGTCCTGGACAGGTGCTCAGGGTGAAGTGATCTGGGGTAATTCAGAAAATGGGTTAATTTCGAAAATACATTTCACAAATGCCTTAATAGGCTACTCGACGAGTTCAAAACGGTGAAAAATAGAGATATTACTCCTAAAAATATGTATGATACCTCATGGGTTCGGTCTCGGAGCACTTAAAAAAAGATCTGAAGTAAACGCAGTAACTTAATTCGAAGCGATTAAGTTACTGCGTATTTTTTTCGATTTTTTTTGTGTGCTAATAAACGCTTCGAATACATTTTTCATAGATCATTCCGAATCCAATGAGGTATCACACGTATTTTTAGAAGTAGTATCTCTATTTTTCACCGTTTTGAACTTGTCTAGTAGACTATAATACTAAACGTTTTGCATGATGGTGATGATATCGATAATAATAATATTATTATCTTACGGCCGTTTCGTGAAGTGACGAATTTCATCTATACTACAAAATGTATTATGTTTATAATACTTGTATTTTATGTAGATTTTGATTATTCAAACGTTTATTTTGCAATGCGACGATAGTTAACCGAAAGTGAAACCATTTAAATTTACAAAATTGGTTTTATTTATGAATGGATGAATGAATGATTTATTTGCATATGAATATTGGGTTACATAAGTAGGTGTTGGGTACAATATTTTGAATTTGTTTCACCAAGATTCTACCTATACAGGTGTACATGCACTGTATATTGGCTTGATTCGCTACTAAGAGTAGTAGATTATCGTAATTAACGTTACACGTTAACATTATCGGAAACATTAAATTATATCTATTCATTTTTCAAAAATCTATATGGCCTGATATATCTCCGTTTTCTGTCCAGAATAAAGCCATGAAAATATGGCAATGAAACCAATTATCTACTCCAAAAATACTTAAAACTCATTGGAATGACCCCAAACTCCCTTACTAAATTAGGCTAAGAAATGTGCAGACGGAAATTAATGCAGTGCGATTTATCAGCGCGAACGGTTATAATGATTCGCGATTGCGATCACGGACAGTGCTTGATAGTTAGCAAAATATTTTCTTCTAATTTTTTAACTACGGGAGTGTTTTAGCATTCTATATGACACAAGGGGAATAGAACACGAAAAAAGACATTATATTTTATTTTTAAACGCATGTGTGTGTCATGATTGTCATGAATCCTACGTGTAGTAAGTTCCACCGAAGCCATGAAAGTATTTAATGAACTGAAATTATGATTTTTATAAAGCAGGTTATATAGAGTAGGGGAGAGTCTATTTGACAAGTGGTATCGAGATATCGGTATCCTTGACCGTCTTCCTAAAAAAACGATTCTAACGTGAAGAAAATTCTTTACATAATAAAAAAGTGCTATAATTTAGTGCGTCAAAATCTACTTAAACATTTTGATAGGTTCTAGACAAATCAATACTTACGCTACATTTTCATGTTTTCAAAATGGTAGGTGTTTAAAGCTTTGGGGGAATTTATAGGTAATGGAATGCGTTAAAAGAATGTTATATGTCGTTACAACACATGTTTCGATACAAGTATTCAATAAATAAAGTACATTCAGAATTGTGTATCGGTATTTGTCCCAATGGAGCATCACATTGTAAGTACGTAAAGAACGCACGTATTGATACCGTTATGAGAATATTAATAATCATATATTACTCACGGCGTAGTACTTGCGTGTACAGAAAAATAAGCGTGGAACTAACTCGCTCTGAGTCTTATTACTAACGGAATTTTACATCTAAGTATTTACATCGTTTTTATTGTATTTATTTAAGAGGCCGGTGTCGATTTTAGTCGCAAAAATGTAAAATTGATAGATTAAGTTTGTGAAATTGTACACCTTTTGTTACCTAATTGAAATAACAAGTACTGGTTTCTATTAGCACGTCTTCTTATCTTGCCTTTTATCAGATCAATTTTTTGAAAACAGACTCACTAAATTAGTAATGATTTTTTTTCTGATGGACGTTTAAGTAAATGCGCGTAAAGCACTGATTTGTCGCTCTTATTTGTAAATTTCGTAAAGTTTGCACTGCTAAAAATGGTGAATTTGTAATACACATATTCTGTACTTGACCTTTATCAGATTATATTTTTGTTATATGACTTAGTTCGAGGAAATGAAAGTAGAACCAGAAATGACCTCAAAACAAGTGACAATTTCTCCGAAAATCTACTTATTTTCGACTTAATTTTGATACTTAAACAATCTACAACATTTGCTGAAACTATTCTTATACATCAATTTGTATAATTTACCACCATAATTTTTTGATGAATTTTTAAAAACTGCCCCTTCTCTTCTTACCGGCGACGCACGCTCGCGACCTCAATATTAAAAGGCAAGATGAGAAATGTGCTAATAGAAACCAATACTTGTTATTTAGATATTACTACGTAATAAAACGTGTATAATTTCAACGACTAAATCTATCAATTTTACATTTTTGCTCCAAAATCGACACCGGCCTCTTAACACGCAAAACGTTTGACAAATTTTTAATGCCACTAAATCGATTGGCAGTTCACTCACCATCACCAATATCGGCTCAGTAGTTTTCACGTTCACAAACCTATCTTAATACCTACTGCTAATTACATTTAAAAATCTTGTAACTAATATTATTAATACAATAGTTTTGATTTTATATATTACACATTTACTTGAGACAAAGAAGTAACTTTAATAAATTAGAAATCGGATATTATCTTAGCAACTAATTGTCTAATTAATAGAAAACCATCAAATAATCAGCCATTGATAATCAGAAGCCTTGTCACTGATATCAAGGTTTAGGCATTTGCTTAGTTAAGCCGAAGCATTGACCCTAAAAGAGTTGTTGTACAAATGCTGAATAAATATTAATTAGCTTCTAATCGAGTGGTTTCATCGAAATGGAATGGTCCTGGTCAGTAGGCAAGCGGCGTAAGTAGGGTATCCGCTCGACGTAACAGAGCGTGAACGTGTCTTCGTGCGCGTTGCGGGCTCTTGTGGAAGTTGTGGATTTACGTTGCACCAGCAAAGTAACACAATAGTTTGGCTTAGAAAATTACATACTAAAAGTAATTTACTTATTCTGTAGTCGCAAAAACCGTGTTCAACAATTTTGCGAGACCTACTTATTAGCATTGTTAAGATGTTTTTATCCTATTTAAGATCGTAATTATTACCGCGAAATTTTGGGTTTTGGAGTACCGTAAACCAGACGCCAGAGGGCCTACCGCGAACTATGTTCGATGTGTTGCCTCCCTGTCACACTTACGTACGAATTTACAAGTGCGACAGAAAGGTAACACGCCGAACGTGGTTCGCAGTAGGCCCTCAGTAATGGATATAGAGATAGAGACAATATTTACGGCCTAGGCTTGTAACAGTCCCATGCGTCTTTGCAGAGACGCAGCATGCATCAGACAAATATGAACGCAACCATATTAAATGTATAAAACCGATATGCATCACGACACAACACAACACGACACGACAGACAAATGTGAACCGGGCTTTAAGCATTAAATTGGATTTTATTACTTTTGTTTTCCATCTTCAATTTTTTTCCGCTTTCCAACCTCAGCAGACAATGTCTTAATTCATGACCTTTGACGAACAGTTTACTTTAATAATTTTGTTCATTGAACATGTCGTCAGGTGACAACAAAAACTTACTAATTGGACAGCGTTATGGAATAAGCGATGAAGCGACAATCAGTTGAAACAGAGAAAGTGACCTGGAAAGATTTTTGAAATTAAAATTAGTTGTTGTAAGTTAATTTTTAAAGTAAAAAGTTCATTTTTTACTGCGTGTGTAAGTGTTTATAAATTGTATATCAGTATAAAAAAACACTACCTTTTAGTTTTGAAATTATTTGCGTTTTTCCGCTTAATTATTTTTTGCACTAAATCTACGATGAGGGTAATTTATTTCGTAGTAACGTACTATGCGACATACTCGTATTGTCGCTATGTCGCTTGATACTTTAATGCAATTGGTTTGAGGTGCGGAAGCGAAAGATAGTGCGATTTGAGATAATGTTATAATGAATTAAATGACACATGTGGAGGCGGTTAAGTCGATATTGTGTTTATAAATCATTGAAACTTTGAACTAAAAGAATTAATGACAGATTTTAGGCGTTTAATTCGTTTTTGCAATTTTAAATGTATGGTTATTATAATTTGAAAAAGTAACTGGCGCTTAATTCTTTTTTACGTACCGAGTTAGTGCATAGGCCCTAACATATTTTGATGTGTCGCTTTATTCTACCTCTTAAAATAAGGGTATAAATTTTATTTTCGATCACAGAAATAGTCGAGCACATCGATTTTCATACCCAGATTCGACCTGCTTCAATAACTTTTTTTCGATTTTGTCGCTTAGTTCATAATTCCATAACGCAGTCCAATTACTAAAAAATAATTAAACTAAAATCAACCTTAAATTGGTACTAATACGGTTTACTATGGCTATGAACTTGTAGTAGTAATTAGTGAGTTTTGGTTGTCACCTGACCTGACCATGTAGTTACTTGTAGTGCTTAGTTAGTGCGTATTAAAATGCTAATTGCAATAGTAATAATTTCTCAGACTGGCTTAATAGCCCACAAATTAACTTAGCGAGATTGTAAAGTATTCAAGGGATAAGCCGTAAAAATAGATACAAAAATAAAATGTTAAGCAATAAAATTAAATAAATTAACCTAAGACCCACCATAGAAAGGTTTTCAATTTTTTATTTGAACCTTGTGCTATAAGTAAATTGGAACGAATTTCGTTTGTTTTACAACGCAGTGCAACAAAAGAAATGCTACTTTATTTGTTTAATGAAAGGTTCAAATTAGATTGCAATGAATATGTACATTTTAATGTACATTTAGACTTACGAGGTTAAGTGCTCTACGTAGTGTACGCCCTGATCTGAACATTAACGACGCACTATAACGAAGTATCTTTTAATTACTACATAGAATCATTAAACGTTTTTAAGAACAATATATTTTTAAGCGAAGGGCCGCTCTACAACAAGACTACAAGGGAGCTTCGTATTATATAAAAATTGCACTATTAAGTTTATCAAGGCTGTTAACGTGTCTAATAAAATTCGTACTTTTATAAGGAAAACTTTATGAAACTCTGTTTATTTATGTACAGTTTGTCTGCCATCATATTTTCCTTGGACTACCTAACAATATCAAAACCAGTAAAGATTTGTCATCATACTCATAACGATACAAATGACAAATCTTTACTGGTTTTCAAAAAAAAAAAACTTAGGGGAGTCCCTGGCTAGCCTTTTCTAAGTTTTTTTTTTTGAAAACTTTTTCCAAGTTCCACGATCATTTTATGGTTCCTCTACATGATGGGCCATCATAATGGCCCACTAAGATGGGCCAACGTGTAGAGGGTAGTGGTGTGGGATGGCTAACGGCGCGGCGGGATGGCGATGGGTTGGCCACGGTGTCGGTTTTTCGTCCACACCTCTGGGCCAGCGATGGTGCGTACGCATACACGTGGCCCATTCCATAGTGCGTGCTCCCAACCATCGCATGGCCATCTCGCTGGTCCAGCGCAGCGCTGGGCCATCGTGTATAGGAGCCATTAAACAAGCCGACATTTCAGTTAACAATAAATAACTTTTGAAAATTCTGTGTTATAAACTATGATAATATGTATATAATGAGTGGTCTTTGTGGTCTTTCTAAATGGATGAAGGCAAGAATTTCACAAAGCTCTTGTGTAAAAATATACTATTTCATAATTATTTCCTAAAAATTATTATTAACCCATTGGACTATGTTTAATTTCACGATATCTTCAAGATCAAGCTGATTTTTTCCTAAGTGGGTTTAGAGTAGGTCTTTGGGGTGCAAACATGAGCTGAGCTTAGACAATATTATTAAAGAACATAGTACCTAGCCGTAGGTTGACTTAAATGTAGCCAGGCTGCATTCCAAACCATATTAGCACGTCGTGATGCAACGCAGTGTTCTATGAAAAAGCAAGTTTTGTGCACATTTGAAATTGTAGGTAAAGTGCAGATATTTTTTAATCGTTTCGTCGCGGTAACGCATCGTTAGGGTACCTAAGTTTAGTGGTCGCTAATTGCATAATACGACGCATTCTTTGCGCGCGCTCAGCGCTGACGAACGCCACGAATCGTACTGCGTAAGGCAGGATAATAGTTTTAAATTATCCTAGATTACTTGCCACTTAAGATTCCTAGTAACCGAGTGAAGAAATGCCGCGTAGTTTTACTGTAAAACGCGATTTTATAAATCTAAGCACTTTATGAATGTTATTTATGTACTGAATAAGAACAGAGAAAGAAACATGGTTTACTTTAAAATAACTTACCTACCTAGTATCTTTTTATATACGCTTATTTTGCCTATTGTACTTCAGCCTATACTGATAATTAATGCTTATATTAACACGTTAACTGTAGGCGTGCAATTGTAATTATGAAAATGAAAATAAGACGAAGAAGAAGTGCATTTCGCAAAATTTACATTTATTTACCAATTACGGCGGAGATAAAACATTGAACGAAAATTAAACTTTTCCAGTGGTAGGCATCTTTCACCATACCAAATGGGAAATAGAAAACTTAACACCTAATCTCCTCGCTGCGTTAACGATCAACAATTAGCAGTTAACGGATGGTAGGTACCTAAATGCCGTTTTGTAACGCGTTGTATAAGCAATGCAAGCAATTAAGTTACTTGCGGTTCGTGGTAGACATGTGATGTGACCGTCGTCTTGTACTTACATGTAGCTCAGATCAATAACACTAGATGGTGCATATAAGACAACTACAAGCATTAACGGGTCATCATTCTTCCAATCTAATCTAATGTATGACAGTAAATGCCCGTTTCACATGGTTTCTTACTCGTGTATACAACTTACAAATATTAAGAAATAATTATGGGGATATTCCGTGAGCTATTGCAGTACATAATATACATATCACACGATCCAATAATAAAGAGAAGTATATAATTGAAGGCGCCTCTGACCGTAATCACTTAAACAGGCAAAATATTGTTCTGTGTTCTGTGTTGGTTGGAAACTACAAACATATACCTAAACACTAAACTAACTGTCTCTGTTTAGCCCAATGGTTGACTGGTGGAGAATACCTCAAGGCGTTAATACATTTGTACTCTTTTTTATGTAAATTTGTGCAATAAAGTTTAAATAAATAAACAACATATTCATGACATTTTGCCCTTGTTTGTTCACGACCATGTAAATGCTGATAAAAAATAATATTCGTTTATTTTAATACATATTTCACGGGAAATCTGATGTTGTCAGTTATACCTATATAGGTAACATATTTTAGTTCCTTTTTTATAATTCTTTGGTATAATTTATATTGTTAAATACTGTCGGAAGGTCTTGTCAGAGGGAGTAAGTCTGTGACGTTTAGTTATATCCCGTGCTATAGTTAGGGCACGTTTGACGGCCATTGACATCGGCCCAGACAGGTGCGCGCCGCTAATAGCGACTAGTACTTATGTACCTAATGATAGGGCCAAGATGTTCTATGTTGCTCTTAGCGAACATCTCAAATACACGTTTTTATACACGAATCTTGTGTATCGTGTGGAAACATACAAATAAATGTACGCCACTGTTATCTGTCATGCAATTCATGCATGTCAGATGTATCACAGTCCGCCATTTATACATTGTTGTATATATTTTGTGCAATAAAGTTTAAATAAACAAATAAATATGTATTATGGTCTAAGTAAATAATAAAATATGTCATGTTTTAAAGGCATTTGAAGGCTTGAAGTTAGTTACATGGGTATTACTAATTAGCTAATGTATACAAACATTACCTGTTGCGTTTTACGTTAGGGCTATTGTGGACCAAATAAAATTATGTGCAGCTTTTCCCAGAAATGAAAACGCCTCATACTAAATGGCCGCACAGAGTAACATAAATGTGGTAATTGTACAGCATTACAGTGCGTTGTTAAATAATGTATGTATTTTATTAAGTTTAAAAACCGCGGTGTAGGAACAATTTAATGAAAAATTATAGAACTCATCGCGTCAAGCATGATTCGAACTTAAAGTGCCGTAGGTTCAGAGAGCGGAGTTTTTGAAAAATCGTACCGCTTTTTTAGATCACAAAACCGTTGCCAAAAATGTAAGAAGCAATCTTGAGCATTATCCCTAGTGACTTCGCTTCGCTTGGAAAAAATCACGAACATAGGTCTCAAACGCACTTTAAAATTTGTAACAATTTAGGTATGCACAAAAGCAAAAAATATGAAAATTGCTTCTAAAAATATACCATGTTGTTTGAGTAAAACAAGGAAGGATAATTCTAAAGCTAATATTGTTCATTATAAATATATAGGATACCAAAAATAGCTAGCAATGTTTTCGCGGATGAGTGATCCTTATCGAGTTCCGGTTAGCTCGGCCAATGATTGAATTTCATGTCAAAATATTCGCGGTATTTCCTGTTCAGCGGCTTCCCCGAAATCGTTTTTTGTTTGATCTGATTCATTTAAAACTTTCATTGAGTTAAAGAGAGTTGAATATAACGTAACATTGAGAAAGTGATATAATTAATTCGAGCTATAAATGCACGATAAGATTAAAATGATAAAGTGCACATTTACCTGGTTTGTTTAAAAAACATTTATTGGAATAGAGCCAAGAGTTAAAACATCGTGGAAAGAATTTAATTTATAATACATATATGGCCTGGACTAACATAGTTTATTTTGCTCGGGAAAGACAACAGTATGAGGATTCCATACAAGTGATAGTCTTACTTACCCCACCTTACAAACGATTACAATGTATTATATTGTAGGTAGTATTTTAAACTTTATGATACCCTAGACATAAATACGATGTGTCGTACAAAACGTGAACACATCATGCTTAGAGCACTGGACTGGAAGCTTATTCAGATTTTGAAAATATGATATCAATTTTATTACTTCCACCATCAATACGCTTATGAGTGCTAGTAGGACGTATTGAGATTGAAATCAAATGCGTATAATATTTTTATTATTCTGAATATACCTCCTGCACATGGGATGCGGCATGGTCGCAACTGCAAGTAATTTATCAGATTATACGTCAAGCGCAGCTTCGTTCGATGTAAAAGATACGAGCTCTTATAGGAAACATAACTTCAATATAAAATAATATCATTACGCTACTGTAATCATACTACTAAGTCTGGGTTTTATGTTTATTTCTAATTGAATTCCTAAACTAATCTTGATTTAATCCACATGCGAGGAATAAACTTGAATAAATTGTAGAGTATACGCAATAAAACAACAAAATTATGTAGTAACGGCGAGAGCGGTTAAATGCAGAGCAAAGCGAGAATCCTGAGCGTATCGAGGCGTCGTTATCAAATATAAATGTAATCAAGCGAAGCAAGGTACTGGTTGTTATGTATACGAGACACGAGTATACGGTAATCGTTCAGAATGAAGACATAATATTCTAAATTTTAAAAGGCTTGATTTATTAGAAACGGTTGAACAAGTAGGTCACGTATATTTCAAAAACGCAAATATTCCCATAACTTCTAAAATTATAATAGCAATGTTTCTAAGGCATTTTAGGGAAAAAATCAATTTTCTAAAAGGCTTTTCAATAAATTTTCTAAAGGAATTTTCTGAAAAATGTTATGAGCATTTGTTTGGTGCTCAAAAAATTAAATGTTTTGTTGACATTTAATTTAGGCAAACGTTGACAAACACGAACTACAAAAGCTGGGAACAAAGGCTCGCTTATTAATTATTTTTTTAGTTCTTTGATAATCAAAACGTCGCTGACAGTGAAACAGTGATTATTTTACATGTTCAATAACCGCTCAGTTATAAATTATTTCTATAATAATTCAGCCAGCGTCTATGGATCGGAAATATAAAAATTCCATCACGTAGAGAATGTTTATCGCCATCCATCGCAGGACAATAGGGCGGCGTTGAAAGAGTGCCTAATGGTTAGACTATCTCCCATAGACTTCGCAATACGAAGTATGCAACTCTGCAAGGACTTTCGTCGCATATCGCTTGTTTACTTGTGAAGTTGCATTCCGCACCACTTAGTTGCATCTCACATACTTACCTAAATATACTACGAGTATGTAAAATCAAGGTATTAAATATGGACTATGGCAGTGCCAAAAATATGTATACACGACCTTATTGCCAATACATTAATACATTGACTGTATAACATTCAAAGTTTATCCCTGTAACATTGATTTTGTTTTTAACCATTTTTAATTTACTTGATCTAAACTGGACTAAACTAGTCACGTTAATATACAAAATTAGAATGAAAGCGACCATACCATAGACATAGTATATACAAGTAGTTATAGACGCGCCACCGAGCGACCGGGGGTAAGAGAAATATATTCATATACAATTTGGGCAGCATAGGATTTTTTCTCTTCCACTCTTATAAATTTCGGTATTTCGCCATCGCCTCCTACCTATGATGCCACTCGGTCGGTGATAAGGACAAATCATGACACTATTTTCTCTTTCCTCTTATAGGAATCGCAATAAGACTATATTTCTCTATCAAAGAGTGTCAGGCTCTTGGACCATACCATACGTAGTTAGCGCAAGTCGTTTGTATGTACAACATGGCCCATTTAGTAAGTGATCTGTGGCCTAATAGCAATGCCATCCTATAGGCACCCTATAGGTACTCGCCGTCACCGTGACATCCTAATAGAGATATTGAGCTATTACGGCCAATAAATAGATAAATACATTATTTACATATTGATGTACTTTCCTGAATCTGTTAGTACTGATATGCGTAACTAGGATGGCCTTTAAGGTATCGAGTTGTAATTACACATACATAACTACGAAAATGAGTATCATTTTTTACTCTGGAGTGTATAAATACTTTACCTATAAGGGTTTGTAATAATATTATTTTTCTGATTCTGATCTTAGTGTAGATACTAAATAACGGAAAAATTATACTAACGTGTAGTTATGCTCTCTATAAAGCCTAAACATACGTAGTCTACTAGAAATGATACGCCAACGAACTGCTTTTTATATATTATGTTTATTCCTAGCAGTAAAGTACTTATTGAAAACATGGTGAGGGACCTATTAAATATCTATGTACGTTTCATAAACCAGTACTATGAGTATTTGCACTAGAATTGCGTGTGTATCATGTTGCTTACTTTCCAGTTCTCAATTTTAAGATTTGATTTTAGTTCTTAATCATTGACTTGAAAGTTATTTTATCCTTGGGTCTCGTAAAAATTTTGTAGTTTTTTTTATATTCGTAAGAATCGAGTTACTACCAGCTTTACAACATCCACATAGAGCATAAATGTTCACCTACGTAGGTATTACTATTAAACATTTATAGCCTCTCTTGCGTTTAATAAATTTGTATACTTCATCCTTAATTTCATAAACATTGCATTTTGTTTCCTAACAAATAACTACATAAGTATAGATCTTTACATTTACGAGACGTGTTTTCTTAATAACTTTGGTTTTATATGACTCGGTTTAAGCACCTACAAACAAACACAGTATGAGTAAATTAACTTTGAGCATTTAGGAATACACGTTTGACGTTTAAATCACGGATGCTCATCTCTGCTATAGACAAATTTAATATAAGCAAGGAAAGTGTGGTAACTTCCATACATCAGTTTCCTTACCAAAACGCGAGTTGTCAGTACGCTACTTGACACCAGGTGTCACAGGTGTCGCTACTGACGAAAAATGTACTGCTAAAACAAGTTAATATTAAAGCCTGACCAGTAATATATGACCATTGTCAAGAGGGCGCTGTTCATTCTCATGTATAGGGTGACAGTTCAGTATAGTATGAAAAAATTTGTTCTAGTGAAATTCCGCAACATGGCGCGTGATCATATATTCCTGGTCAGGCTTTACAAGCAGAAGGAGTTGAAAATAGAGTTCCGGTTTCCGCATTAGACTTTTCGCTCGTCGCGACATCTATTGTCAACTAGCAGTATTGATAAATTCCGCTACTTGACGCTAGATGTCGAATACGAAATAACTCGCATTGTGGTAAGAAAACTGATGGATGGAGTTACCACTCCTTCCTTACTTACCTAGGTATATTTCTCTATGTCTCTGCTAATCCAGACTAGCTGTGGCCGTGCAGCGGGGTGTTGTTTGAATGCGCTCCGCTATATTTGATTTGTTTGAAAGTAGACTATTTACTCTGTTATAAGTATAACTTTAGTAGCGTATGGCAAACCTAAAGCTAAGATATTCTTTTGTTTAATTAGTTGAATAGTTCTGACTGTACGGGATGCCCCTAGCCATAAATATTAAGAATTATATGTCATATATAATATAATATAATAATAATGCAATACTGAGATGCTATCATTAGTAGTTATTTTGAAAAGCGTCGTCTAATCCAGATAACATACACCAGAGAATTTGGGACGGGTACCGCCGTGGCCGGGTGGTCTAGTGGTCAGGACGTTACCCGCGTAAGCTGAAGACGCGGGTGCGATTCCCACCTCGGCCACCAGTGGACTTGGTCCGTTTTTCTTTAGTGTATTATATCTATTTCAGTTTATAATTTATATATAGTAGTGTGACTACTTAAAAACACAAATCAAAATATTTCATAAAAATAATTTGATTTGTTCCCTAGTTGAACTTATAATAATTAAACAATAGAAAAAAGGCAATTGAAATGGCATAGGTATGATTAATTTAATATACATCAAATTATGTAAAAATATTTCGTATAATGTCAGTTCCAGAGAGGAAAATAGGAACTACGACTCTATGGGGGAGCTGTCATCCACTACCCTCTTAAGGTCATATAACAACAGTATTGCATAAATCATACAGACAAATTATGAAATCATCGTACCCCATCTGCAAATTTGTAGCTCGCTATATATATATAGTCCTCCTCATCGTTTTCGATGACGGCGACCCCAAATAAACATAAACATTATGGACGTTGTCTAGCGTGAGCCCTAATGTGGCTGGCCAGGCCGAACTTGTTCTTAAATGTTCTATTGCACGCGTGACAATAAAGTTGGCCAGCTGCGTTGAACGTGTACACGTAGGAGGGCTTAGGTTTTTCTTTCCGCAAATGGCGTTTTATAGCTCGCTATACCTACACATACTACACAACTTCTTAAGCGCAACGATATTCGCGAATCGTAAAGAGTAATCTTTCCTAGGTCGAGTTTATTTCTGGCTCGAAACATTAGCCTGTCGTTGTAAATAATTTTGTTTCCAAACAAGTAAAATTTAAATGTTTTTTTTTACAAGTCTGAATAAAAAGCTTTATTACTCCACTGTAGAAGCAAGAATGTTTTTTTTTTCTAGTGGAAGTAGGAATGTTTATTTGTAAGTAATTGAATATTAATTTGTTAGAAGCACAAACAGCCAAATAGATTTTAGCGTTTGAGGTGGTAAAAATACTAAATACTTTGCAATTATTATTCTCATTAAGCCCATGTTTCACAACGGTGACAATTGTCACCTGAAAGTAACAATTGATTCGTCGTACATTGCGGGTCCAACAAGTAAATATGAACTCTGGGTACTATCTACTATCCCTACTCATCGACCCGGAAATGGGCAGGAAGTTGTCAGTGTCAGGTGTGGTGAAATAGGCCCCCGATGGTGGAGTCTAACATGTGACGTATACCACAAAATTCATTTCAGTTGTAATTAATTTTTAAATATTTTTTACACCTTATTTTTATTAGGAAACGCCGGTATTAACTTTTTCAAAACGCGTTGCCCAGTTATCAGATAATAACAAACTAATTTCACGGTGATCGGTGTGTGTTTGTTAGGCCAGGAGTCGAGCTAACTCTAACACAAACACCGTTTACGGTAAAAACGACAGAGGCCGGCATCCGCCAGCAATTAAGCGCAGATGTTGACATTAGGCGGGACACGGCACGAGCCACGACGCCAGACGCAGAAGTTACGTAATTTTCACATCTATGCTGTGATATTGATAGCAATATCTACAGATAACAATATCTACAGAAGCTATTTCTACCTTAAACATAGGCCAAGGAGAAGCCCAAAATATATTACGTGCCTACGTTTAATATATTACCTGCAGCAAGGCACCAGAAACCAAACCTTTTTGATTTATTTATTTCTCGGTAGACCTGCGGACTGGTATCTCGGAGTCGCGAATGGGGTTGGCCGGTCGAAATAATTAGCAGATGGCGCCAGTATAGCTTTCCCTGTCAATCCCTAGAACTGTGTCAAATTTTTGTTTTTTTAATGCCCTGGATGCCAGCCCTTTAAGCCAAATCTCATAGAAAAAGGGGCAAGCTATGATGGCGCCATCTCTGCAAACCTTTGACAGTTGCCAACCCCATTCGAGTCCGCTTTTCCCTTAGGGTTCATCCATTAATTACGTCACACGAATTTCTAGGTATTTTGACCCACATTTGGCAAACCCCTCCCCCCGGTGTGACGTCACATTTTTTCAACGAAATCGGCAAATCGAATTAAGTATTATTAATATTTTATCAAAATATTTCTCACAAAAGAAATATTAGTAATTTTATAACCCAAAACTGATTAGGAAAGTAAATAAAACGAATAAAAACGATTATCGTTTCAAAAACTTGTTATTTAACTGTTACAGCGAATAAAATGATTTAAATAAGTTAAAATGACGTCACAAAGTTTGTGACTCCCCCTCCCCCTTGTCACAACATGTCACATTTTCTAGACCCCCTCCTAAACGTGTGATGTAATTAACGGATGATCCCTTATTTCTAAGCAAAAGATGGTTTATGCTTCATACAAAATTAAATCTATTTGTTTTATGAAGTATGCCATAAAGTTCTATAAATCAAAATACCTATATGTATTTAATATACATATTTTGAGTAGTAAAAAGTAGTTATAGTTTTAATTAACTCGCTTGTAGTTTTATATCTAACTGGTACGGAACGTTTTCAGCTAGAGCCGTGCTCTTTCTCTGTCGCGTAATTTTTAATTGGAAAGTAGGAAAATGCTCTTTAGTTGATGTTTATGAGATAACTGTGTAGCGGAAATGTGTCAGAAGTAATTGATGCGTATAAGAGAAATAGACGCGGAAATAGATGCCTTGGTTATAACGAATGCATTAAGTAAGCACGCAGTATAAGAACTACACAGTTACAATTATAAAACCAGGTAGGTATCTTAATAACCTCTATCTTAAAAAGCTCTAGAACTAAATGGCTTATTAATTATTAATCGTTTAACCACAAATAAAATAATACCATAATAATAATAATGTTATCGTATAAATATATTCTAACATAAGTTCTTGCCAATATTCTACATTATGCATTTATTCCTACTGGACGAGTGCCAAAGGAATTTGTACTTTGATAACATGTGTCCTGCAGTAAAATAAAGATAAAACTCTCTAAATCTTTAAGTCTATGGTAATAATATGCTAAAGTAGTAGGTATTAAACAGAGTAAAATACGTGAAATCTATGGCAACATTCGCGCAAGTCGCGCAACATTGTTGGCATTGGTATTATCGTGTGTAATTTACATAGGTACACAAACATATTAACTACTAAAATCTCTCACTATTAAATAGGTACACAATATATAGGTTGTTTCACGGCCATTCGGTGTCAGCTGATGTAGGTGGACCAAACAGTATGAGTTATTTTTTGGTCAATCTCGAGATTGAGCTAAAATGCATGTTTCATGTTTTTTGACTGATTATATTCGGTTTTTCGTGGAACTTCAATTATATTCAGATTTAGGAGTTATGCCCTTGTATTGTTTAGTACAATCTACATATTCCGCTGGGTTTGTGTGTAGTATGGTTAGAAACATCTTGTATAGAGCGTCCCGTTACCCATTAGAATATCCTTTAGGATTATACGAAGTTATGTTATTGCTTCTCTGTGACAAGTTCATTAGTATTGTGTTTCAGTCCTAAAAAGGCGCTGCGTACTTTCATTGTAATTTGTGTAGGGGAGATGCGGATAAGACGGGGACGCTAAGGTAAAGAAGTAAAAAATCAGGGTATTTAAAAATAATATCTGAGTTATTTATTAATCAAACATTCATTACTTATTATAGTTTTATTTGGCACAGCTTTGGACTTGCTAACTAATCATACAAAATTAAAAAAAAATCAATTAACAAAAATGGCAAATACACCATCTTACCCCACATGTGGGACAAGACGGGATACTAAAAAAAGGGACAATATAGGGACAAAGGGTAAGATGGGGACTTAATTCTCTTGACAGAAATACATATCAAGACATCTTCCAAATCTTCGTCGTCGACTCCAGCACAAGCTGTGTGGGCCCATCGTCCACACTGCTGACACCCAACGCAGTTTTCCGACGATTTTAGGTAGGAATTATTAAGCCCCATCATGCCTCGCATAATTTGCCCCGTCTTGCCTTCGCCACCATTGTTTACCAAAAATATTAGTAAAAAAAAACACACCAAACTTCAAGCATTTTGAGTTACGCCACACGATAATTAATACAATCTCAAATGCGTTAAAAAATCCACGTTAATCAGGCTCTATTACTTACGGTTTTATAACAAGTTATTGAGCTCCCAAATAATAGAGCGATGAAATCGGTAAACACGTTTTGACCTGCACTGAACAAACGCACGCACTCTCACTCGCTGCCGACATCGGACTGATGGCCGCGCGGGAGGGGCGTCCCGTCGGCCATTACGATGCGTTAGTGTGACGTATAGTTTCGTCTATGTGTGGGTGGCCCCGTCTTACCTCGTGTCCCCGTCTTATCCGCATCTCCCCTACCTACACTTTTAGTGGTAGATATGAAAGCAAAAATAAATAAAGTAAGATATTATATGCGGTATATTCAATGCTTTTGTTGTTTTGTAGTTCTGATAATTCAAGTTTGGCAAAGTCGTAAATGCTACTATTGAGTGTTGGTGTTTGTTTGGAATAGCATACCTACGAGTAAGTATGCTACTCCAAATTTCGGTTGATTCACGAATGACATCTATCACTGGTATGTGTAGTACCTATTTTATTTCCATATCAGCCTGTATAATAAGTGTTATTTTAGATGTACGATAGCCTTTTTTTCTCTCTAAATCGTCAACACTTCCGATCCCGGTAAAAAGAACCTTCAAATTGTTGTATGGATAATAAACAAACAAACAATAAAGGATATTTACGTTTATGTTAATAATGCACATATTAGTGTTCGTTATCAAGTGTGACAATCAGGAAGTACTAAGTACATATATCCAAACAGTTGTTTTTGTAAAAAAATTTTTTACTAAAATTGGAAGTTGCTTGTTGTGTTGAATTAAGAGTTTTCTACAAAAAATATTGACATTACGTAATTTTTTTTTAAATACTACTAATTATAGTAATACTACGTGCGGCACACAAAAGGTACATTCGTGCTTATATTTAATGTAATTACTTCCTCTTAAAGTGCCTATAAATTTGTTCCTTTCATAAAACACCTTCACACAAATGAATGTCCAAATTAAAAGTTAGGGTCTATCACTTATGTTCTACATGGGCAATTTGTTCTGGGTACAGTTAGCGCAACAATTTATATCCATGTGGGCGGGCGGCGCGCGCGCCGTGGGCGAGCACCACTCAATGGAGATGCACAGGTACAGTCGGCAGGAATAACCAACTCACAGGCCGATTCGAACACACACTGACATCGGAATGATATCTGAATGATGTAGTTTAGTTATCGTGCGTCTCGCTTGTGCCAATAAATATACGGACGTATGAGCGCAATGTACTACCTACGATGAATTAATGACATCATTTAGATGTCATTCTGGTGTTAGTGTATACCTACACTCGGATGGGCCTGGATGGACGGTATTAGATCATTACCTTAATTTAACCGCTCTCGTTTTATTGTTTGTGATTGTACCGTCCTACACGGGTGTTTTACGGTACCCCACTAAACATTAATAAAAATTTAACAACTCTACAACATAATGCTTTTAAAAAATCGAACAATGGTACGTACAATTTCTACGCCGGATACGGAGTAGAAGCGGTTTGTAAACAATATGGTTCATTGTAAAAGATCTGATTGTCTGTAAGCAAGATTAAACTAATTTCTTTGTTTGGTTTCGTGGTGTTAAGTTTTAAACAAAATAACAAAAGACAGGCAAGATAAGTCTGATAATATAACATGCTTGTGAACATTCTAACTTCGAAGGTTATAAATTATAATCTCTCTTTGGATAGGAACTTTTAAGGGTACTATACCGTCACCAACCTTCTATGGATTTACTAGAAATTAAACTATCGTGAGACATATTTAAAAATATTTAGATCGCTACGGTTTCACTAACTATTATTTTTAGTCGCTTTTGACGACATGTTTAGGACTCTTCGGGAGTCCTTCCTCAGGCACGAATGTCCGCGGCGGCTCTACTCCGTGCACTTTCTATGGATTTCTTTGGTGGACCTTACTACAAAAGGCATAACGTCCACCGATGGACAATTTAGTGTAGGCGATTGTACCATATAACATTATATAATTAAGTTATCATTTGTCAGTTCAATTAGTAAATACGCATTAATGCCTCTTATATTTTTCGAATCCTTCTCGATGCTAATTAAAGCAATAATAATTAACGGTGGAACGGAGGAATTCACCCGTGTGATAGGGACTGATTAGCTGATAAGGCGAGTTATACCGCTGTATGGTGTCGGAAGTGAACGCTTTGCTTCTCGACCAGACGACCACAAATCACACGCGTCAAGCTAAGATATAGTAATGGCCGTAATAAAATAAACCCAACCGTCGTTGTGATTGTTTCCTGTCGGAAAATTTAATACAAAAAAACCTTTAAAACCTGTATTAATTTCATAGGTATGTAAATCCCACATCAGCTTTCGGCCTGTGACTGACAGGATCAGTATAGGAAAAAAATTAAGCCCTTTCTTCCTTTGATTAACTCTCGGTAAGTACAATAAACACGACCCTCAGCAATGTGACGCGAGGGGAGCAGTACAATAAGGTGTCTGTGTTGTCGTGAAATAAACACCCACCCAATAGGTAATTTCTGTGATTTGTTAATAAAACTACACTGTCCATTATCAAATGATACCTACTTTTTGTATGTAGGTATCGTTACACAATACAATAATATAAATGTTTTGTATTATTGTGTTTACTTTATTTTTGTAAACACGTTTTATAATTAAGACTCGGAAATGAAACTTGATTTTTACGAAAGAGGTAGGTGCCTCTACCTAACTGTAATATTTTTAATTTTACCCTGCCTTAAAATTTAAAACATGGACTTATGTTATTTTGATTATTTCAATTCACGTGTGACTTGTAGAATTCATCAATTAAGCGTCTTTAACGCACAATATTGGTCATGCTCATGCTTCATGGTCACGGAATAGACATAACTTTTGTAAAAACTTAATATGCTGTGAACATAGATGTTCTGTGGCTAAAGCCTGGGGCGAACAACCTATTCATTGGCAATGTACCTACGCGATACCTACTAATACCAACATTTTATTTTAATTGAATCTATATTCTATAAATAATAACATGTTGTATTTATATAGTTAGACTCATCAATTCCATCATTTTGCCTGTTTTAAATTGTTGAGCATCATACGTTTATTATATATAAGGATGTAAGGTGCTTCGTTACAAAGTTTACTGAGGTGCTTAGGCAATTTAAAATAAAGCGTGAATCATAAATATGTTTGTGAGATATTTTTGGGAATTACTCCAACGCACCTTTTATTAATGGATTATCTTCAAGTATTTACCTTACATGACTTTTTTTCCTGAAAGTTAAGAAAAATAAACTAGCACCTAAATCTCTGTACAACCCAGAATGATCTAAAGTCATTTACAACGTACACTTAAAATATTACATTAGAGTTTAGACACATAACGCAACTTGTGGTTACAGTAAGTACTAGCGGTGTTCAACAAAACCCAATGAATCGAAACTCTATTAGTGATGAATTAATCTAGTTACCTCAGCGTTGCGTGATATTTCAGTAGTTGTAATATTAGAGCTAAGATAATTTGTACGTACTTAGTGAAAGCAGGTTACTTAATCGATGTAATATATTAATAGCCGGCGCTAAAGGGCTCTAAATTGATCAATTGACCAATCAGTGACTTTCTGCGGCAATCTAATAGCGTTACAAAGTAGGTACACCATGTACTACCCTTTATTTTCAAGGAACTCTTAAATTATTTAATACATAAATGACATATTGTATTATTGTCTGTCATATCACTTGTACGGTGAGCATCAATAGTGGGGGATGAAAAGTATTTGCGACCATGGAATACTTTTCCAAATAAACATATATATGTTACGGCCAACTTGATTAACCGGGCAGTATCAATAATGACCGGTCATTATGAATAATGCCCAAAAGCGTCGGGCATAGCGATAAATTTATTACTTTGGCCGGTCGATATTAATAATGCCCGATGGCCCGTGGCCCATTTTATAATCAAGCTTGAATTTATCACTTGGACCGGGCAGTATGAATACTTCCCTACTTCTAGCCGGGCAATGTGATAAATTCGATCGCGCCGTAGTAGAAGCAGTTTAATTTCTGTGGGGGTTGCAATTCTAACCTAACCTAAACCTACTTTCCTAAAAACAGTTCTTTTCTGTGGGGGGATTCAATTGTAACCTAACCCAAACCTACTTTTCTATAAACAATTCTTTTCTGTGGGGGGGGGGGGGGGGGGGGTTGCAGTTCTAACCTAACCTAAACCTACTTTTCTGTAAACAGTTTTTTTCTGTATGGGATTGCAGTTCTAACCTAACCTAAACCTACACTACAGCTCATCATTACATTGCCCAAGGTAGTGTGGTCATTATTTATAATGACCGGTCAAAGTGATTAATCATGCAGTTTTAATTACATTGCCCACTTGATGCGTGCATTATGCATACATACCGATCATTATTCATAGTGACCGGACTTATCAAATTGCCCGTAACATATATATCTCTACAGTATGCGTTCAAAAGTATCTATGTATTAAAATCTAATCTCCTTTTCTTAAGTTATTAGAGAATGTAGTAGATACTTTTTCCGCCTAGCTTAATCCGTTCCTTTCATGCTGACTGTATTAACTAAAAACGTTAGTGACGATGTAGAAGCACTGCTATATCGATTTATAAGAGCGTTTGTATCGATGAAAACGTGATTGTAATATATTTATGCTGTATCACGTCAGGAATGTTATCGATTGCTTGTAGAGAAGGCTCATCTAAGTAGATTGATAGACACAAATAGATTGGCAAAATACGTAGGGAGAAATTTAAATCACAAATGATAAACACAATAATACTTATTTATTTTTATCTCCATAATAAATGATTATGATTATGATTGATTTAATTTTGTCAATTATGGAGATAAAAATAACCAACGGATAGGATTGAGCGACTAACCTGGCGCTCAATCGTCCTCCGCTCTTGTGAAACAACCATAATGTTATACTCGTAATATCACCGGCCTTAACGAAAATTAAAAAGGCGATAAATAGACTTGCATCTCGCCTCAGTAAAACCTGTCCGCTTCCGGAGTTACGCCAAACCAGTCCGACACCCACAATTTGTATTTTTTTGATTTCATCCTAAGATATCTCCACGAATCGTCACTTATTGCGTAAATAGCGGACTCAGGAAACGACTGACTTCTTAGTCTGAATCCATTTCAATAAATATTATCATCAAACGAGGCTCGGGGCCTAATATTATAAAATTAGCTTACATTACGATACGAGTAGCAGGAAGTTCTTTCTAACGACTCGTTTGTTGGAAGTGATAATTTTGCATATGTTAATAACCTATTAAATGTTAAAATCATGTTTGATAAAATATAAACACGGAATACTAATTTTACATGAAAATACACAAACGCTTTAAACATAGGTACCTAACCTAAGCACTTTTCAATACCATTTCTAACCAACATTTAGGTACTATCGAAAACTGGATTTCTGACCCACTATGAAACCTTTTCACATTTACCAGGTACCGGTCTACATCATTGGCATTACATTGATTAAAAAGTAAAATTATTATGACACTGTGAAAACGTTCTATGGTGGATCACAAATCAGTTTGCTCGATTATATAAATAATGTCATTAATATAATTATACGTCCTACATCATAATCTGTGGTAGGGTTTCATTTTTCGTTTGAGATGTGAGATTTGTCATCGTTGTGTGAATGTTATATATATTATAGTCACAACTATATTTGTATATACAAATTTAATAATCGACATTGTTATTGTGCCTATCCTGATATTTTATTTAAGCTGATCATTTAATTAATTTGAATATTATATAACAACATAATACCTAATGCCTAATTAAATTGACATGTAATATTTAGAATATTATATAAATATATGACTAAATATGACTACATTTAAAAAAAAATGCTACTTTACATAACTATACTAACTTGTGGATTGGTCAGCAATATCGTTTCTCCCTTGTGCCTTGCATCAGAATATTTACAAGAATAACGTATACGTGCAAAGTATACCTAGCAATGCAAATTAGCTTGTGCGTGTGGACTACTGGTAGGCGTTAATGGTAAGTTATTAAATAATACAGCCTTATCTGTACCCATACTGTTATGTTAATAGCAAAAGAAATAATTACGAATGAGCTGACCAGATACGTTAGTCACATCTATAAGTCATCATCATCATATCAGCCCTTTATCGCCCACTGCTGAGCATAGGCCTCTCTGCCAGTACGCCACTTGTCCCGGTCCTGAGCTAACCTCATCCAGAAGTGACCCGCAACCTTCCGGATGTCGTCCACCCAACGAGCCGATGGACGCCAGGGGCTTCTTTCATTCGAAAGCGGCCACCATTCCGTTAACATTTTAGTCCACCTGCCATCACTCTGCCTAGCAACATGTCCCGCCCAACTCCATTTTAGTTTGGTAATGGCGAAACCAACGTCTTGCACCTTGGTGCGTCGACGGATCTCGACATTCCTTACTCGATCTTGAAGCTTGATACCGAGCATGGCGCGCTCCATGGCTCTCTGTGCTACGCGGATTTTATGCACAGCCTCCTTAGTGAGCGTCTATGTCTCGGTACCGTATGTCATGGTGGGCAGGACACATTGGTTGAAGAGGCGAGTTTTCAGGCATTGTGGAATGTTAACAGGTTTCAGGATGTCCGCTAATTTATTAAATGCCGCCCAACCCAGCTGGATTCTCCTGGAGATCTCCTTCTGCTGCTGTGCTTTGTCAAATGATAGAATATGTCCAAGATACAAGTATTGCTCGACCATCTCTAGCATTTCGTTCCCAACCTTAATGATTGGAATCAAATTACCGGGGATGTTCGTCATAACCTTAGTCTTGGACATATTCATCTTAAGACCTATCTTCAAAGAAGCATGGTATAGGCTTTCAATCATGCTTTGAAGATGTTCCAGGGTCTCGGCAAATAAAACAATGTCGTCGGCAAATCTCAGGTGCGACAAGAAGACACCATGGATATTTATACCAGTTTTGTCCCATGCAAGCGTTTTTATGACGTCTTCAAGTACCGCCGTAAAAAGCTTGGGTGAAATGGTATCCCCTTGACGCACTCCCCTTTGGATGGATATTGGGTTACTTAGTTTGTGAAGCCGAACTTGCATTGTTGCCGAGCTATATAGGTCCCGGAGGACATCCACATAGCGAGTATCAACTGAACAGCGATGGAGAGAGTCAAACACGGCCCAATGTTCGACACTGTCGAAGGCCTTCTCGTAATCTATGAAGTCCATGCACAGGGGCCGGTTGTACTCGTGACTCTTCTCCATCAGCTGCTTTACTGCATGGATATGGTCGATAGTAGAAAAACCACTCCGGAAACCAGCCTGCTCGGGAGGTTGGCATTCGTCAAGGATACGAGTTAGACGATTACACAGAATTTTTGCAAATAGTTTGTACGTGTGAGAAAGTAGGCTTATGGGGCGATAATTATTTAACTTCGAAATGTCTCCTTTTTTATGTAAGTAAACATCTATAAGTAGGTAGCTGTAATGGTCAGAAAGAGTGAGTTTCTGTAATGAAACTATAATATTTATATAGGTAAATACACCTGAACGTTTGAAGCGCAAATGGGCGGTTATGACATTGATGGTGTGATGACAGCCTTACATAGTTTTTTGACATGTTATTGATTTTATAAGATGGTATCTTGCAACCTATGTTATACCTAGTCGCTATTCTCGTTTCTGTCATATAACTTGTTTTCCACACTATAATGACTGCTTTAATTTGCATAATGTATAAGTATTACCTAACCTTATTTCAAACAGCGTTGGCAGTTTGCCGGTAACACTACTAATATGCAATTTTCTAAACAAACAAGGTTATCAACTTTAATTGGTCTATATATAATTATATTTCGGGTTATTTGTACTCATTATTGAAAAACCTACGTGCGGTATCAAAACACAGGTAGTTTATGGACTCGTAACGGGTTTTTAAGTTTAATTTGTCCTGTTGGCATGAAAGTAAGTACTAAAGTAGCGTCGTTTTTGTCGTTAAGGCGCTGCGGGATGAACGCGGGAGAATGACCCGACTCAGTTTAATTAAGCAGGCCGCGTTGATGAATTGTCCAGATTAATTCATGGGCCGAGGATCGCGCCGCATTCAGGTCACATATGCGTGTGCGCTACAGACATATTCCCATAACTTACCCAACATTTGTCTTACGCTATCCACTTTAAGTGATCACGAAATTTGAAAATATAACACACGTTTTACTTATAATGGTTTCTCGGAGGCAAGTGCTCGTTAAACGATCAGAATATCAACCGTATGCGAACTGATCGGGCTCCCCTCAATGAGATCCTATCTCAACATCGTAATGTGCGGATAACTCAAACATAGTAAGTATTGCGTTCCATAAATGTATTAATAATGGAAATGTCGGATACAGTAATTAAACTCGCATAGATAAGGGAAGCCTAACAAATTCGAAATCTGAATGAGTTTAGGAAATTTCCACTTCCTGCAGGATTTCCTACGGTCGTAAATGATTTGTTAGAGCGACAGCGATTGCATGTATGTAAATTATAATAATACATATATTAAGTAAACTAGTTATTTTATAAATACACACTTAATTGTTGTTTCCATCGATGAGTTTGCTATCGAAAATAAAATCTACATTATTTCGTAACGGGAGCGCATCCATCATTTGCATCTTCTTCATGCGGACGCACCTATGGTTATGTAAAAAACCCGCACATTGAGTGCACTCGCGGCTTTCTACGATAATCACTGGCATTACCGTGTTTATCATGGAAGCAGTAGCTTAGGGCTCCTCGTGGAGTGCTACTCTAGTGAGTATTACAGCAATCACTGATGCGCTCACGATATCGTTTACTTACTCGTGGCTCATTAAATATACATACACGTAGATTTCACTACCACTTATTGTTTAGTATTTATTATTATAGGTAGGTAATTAAACTTTGTTGTAAACATTACTTACACAAATAAACTAGATAAGATAAGATAAGACACTTATTTATTTGCTTAAACATGCAAAAGCGAAATAAGAATAGGGCGAAATGTTTAGGGAAATGAAACAGGACAGAACTTTGTCGATGTAACAATGCTTCATAATTCCGTCTCAATACATAATTAATACTTCTGAAAAGTTTGTGAACAATTTAATTTTAATACAATTTCTCGCCAGCTCTTAAAACTTTAAAATATACTTGCCTTTTATTATTCATTGGAACCTTTCGTCGATGAAGTGGCTCTATCTACGAGATGTCGCATAAAACATAGTGTACTAGCGACCCGCCTCGGCTTCGCACTTTAGTCATACTTGTTATGGCCATTTTTTGCCCGGATGCTGCACTTCATGATAAAAGCAAGCCGCTTTGCACAGTGCTAGTAGGGACCAAACTGAGTGATTTGACCCGCAGCAGCGCAAGTTTCACCCCTTAGGAACAGAGATGGCGCCACTTCTTTAAAAAATATTTCAAAAAATTCTACAAGCTAAACCAATGAACCGATTTAAATGTTTAATATCTCAAATGAAAGCTCATTATATACATTACTTTGAAAAAATACTCAAAAAATATATACTGATTACTTTCGACAAAAAACGGCATCTTAAGTTTTTTTTTTACTCGATTGATAGTTTTTACTTGGTTTCTCAAAAAAAATGTATGGAACATGAATAGCTTAATGCATGTATATATTACTGAATAAATAACAAGTATTATAAAAAAAAACCGACTCCGATACCTCTCATACTTCACGAAATATAAAAGTTTGAATGTGAGTGTAAATTTCTTCAAAATATATTTCAAAAAATTCTACAAGCTTAACTATTTGACCGATTTCAATGTTTAATATCTCAAATAAAAGCTCATTATATACATTACTTACAAAAAAATACTCATAAAACATATACTGAACCCTTTTGGCAAAAAACGGCATCTTAAGTTTTTTTTTTACTCGATTGATAGTTTTTACTTGATTTCTTAAAAAAAATATTATGGAACATGAATAGTTTAATAAATATATATATAGTACTGAGTATATAAAAGTATTACAAAAAAACCCGACACCCATACCTTTCATTCTTCACGAAATATTTAAGTTCAATTATGCACGTTCTTACAAATAAATCCTTTAAAAGAAATCTTCTACCGCAGTAAGTGCACTGGTTTTAATATGAAATGTGTCATATGAAAAGAAATCACCCAATTTATTTTAATAAATAAAAAAATTATAAATAAAAACTGAATAAAGTTTTTTCCTGGTGGTGAATTACAAAAAAATATAACAAATCTAAAATTAGGAATTATTTTTATTTAAAGTGACTACATTTGTAAACAAAAAACTTAAATGTCCTCTTCGGGTTCATATTTCATATTTATTTATTGCAACCATGGTTTTATAGGTATTACAAATTCTTGGTAGTTCCACATGGACCCCGTGGGGGCATAGCAATATTACATGCATACTTAGAATCTAATCTTAAATCTATGTGTATAATATAAAAGTAGGTCAATTTAGTAGTTTTTATACATATAAGCCGAATTGAATCAGATAATTGTCAGTGTATTAAATACAAAAATAAACGGGCAACTAATTATTACTAGGTGATGTCAAATTATATGGTTCACCGGTAGATGTAAAACTGAAAAAGAAAAGTCGTTTGGTTAAGTACTCATACCATTCCAATACTACAAAATCACTGATCTTACATGAACTGGTTGCTGTAGATTACTGTTGAATTATTTTTGTGCCTAGTTGATAAACCTATAATTTTGTGCCAGACCTATAATTAGTGGTCAGCATGCAAAATAACCCTGGATTGAAAATTACATTAACTTACTTTTGATTTGTACAGCCACATTTGCATGATTTACACTGGGCTGTGCATGGCTAGCTGACGCGACGCCACCCACAATGCATAGTTTAGCAGCCAGATTTGCAGCCACAATGGTCCAAGAGGCTTAATTGAGACCAAATCGCTGTAAATGCTGACCATTCCGGAGTCCAACTCTCTTTTTCTCTCAACTCTGGTTTCAGAGCGTTTCCCCATATATGGCCCTCTTGGTAAGCTGCTCGAAGTGCATGTTTATAGAGAGCAGCTGATGTAGGTGGCAGGGTTGGCAGGTTCTAATTTCTCAGCCAAATCAGATTTGTTCCCTGAACGACGCCCTCCATTGACTGACAACGAAGGTGGACAAATTTGGTTTTCGTACTGGAAGAATTCGTTCAGATCAAGCTGCCTTTCTCTGGCCACTATAAAAAGACGGGAAAATAGGAGTATGTCAACTTTTAAGTTTTTGATTTTGTCAGTTGTCAGGTGTGTAACTACATATTTTAATTTTAGTATAAAGTAACCCTAGATTTGTGTTATTGTTTGGCCAAACGGAACACATAAACGTAAATGAAGTTCACAAATATTTGTTTGCTTCAAAAAACAAGCTTGTGTCAAGCCTGCCTACATCCTACCTACATCAGCTGCTCTCTATAAACATGCACTTCGAGCGGCTTACCAAGCGGGCCATATATGGGGAAACGCTATGAAACCAGAAGTTTCCATACCATGTCCATCTTCTTGGGGATGGACTGAGGAAAAAGAGAGTTGGACTCCGGAATGGTCGGCAGTTACAGCGATTTGGTCGCAATTAAGCCTCTTGGACCATTGTGGCTGCAAATCTGGCTGCGAAACTATGCGTTGTGAGTGTCGTCGCGTCAGCTTACCATGCACAGCCCAGCGTAAATCATGCAAAGGTGGCTGTACAAATCAAAAGTAAGTTAATGTAATTTTCAATCCAGAGTTATTTTGCATGCTGACCACTGATTATAGGTCTGGCACAAAATTATAGGTTTAATGGTAATCAACTAGGCACAAAAATAATTCAACAGTAAATCTACAGCAACCAGTTCATGTATGATCGGTGATTTTGTAGTATTGAAATGGTACGAGTACTTCTCAAAACGACTTTTTTTTCAGTTCTACATCTACCGGTGAACCCGAAGAGGACATTTAAGTTTTTTGTTTACAAATGTACTCACTTTAAATAAAAATAATTCCTAATTTTAGATTTGTTATATTTTTTTGTAATTCAGCACCAGGAAAAAACTTTATTCAGTTTTTATTTACTAATTTTTTATTTATTAAAATAAATTGGGTGATTTATTTTCATATGACACATTTCATATTAAAATCAGTCCACTTACTGCGGTTGAAGATTTCTTTTAAAGAATTTATTTGTAAGAACGTGCATAATTGAACTTAAATATTTCGTGAAGAATGAAAGGTATGGGTGTCGGGTTTTTTTGTAATACTTTTATATACTCAGTACTATATATATATATTTATTAAACTATTCATGTTCCATAATTTTTTTTTATGAAATCAAGTAAAAACTATCAATCGAGTAAGAAAAAAAACTTAAGATGCCATTTTTTGCCAAAAGTATTCAGTATATGTTTTTTGAATATTTTTTATAAGTAGTATATATAATGAGCTTTTATTTGAGATATTAAACATTAAAATCGGTCGAATAGTTTAGCTTGTATAATTATTTGGAATATATCTTGAAGAAATTTACACTCACATTTAAACCTTCATATTTCGAGAAGTATGAGAGATATCGGTGTCGGGGTTTTTTTATAATACTTGATATTTATTTAGTAATATATACATGCATTAAACTATTCATATTCCATACAATTTTTTTGAGAAATCAAGTAAAAACTATCAAATGAGAAAAAAAACAAACTTAAAATTCCCGTTTTTATCAAAAGTATTGAGTATATATTTTTTGAGTATTTTTTTAAAAGTAATGTAAATAATGCGCTTTCATTTGAGATATTAAACATTTAAATCGGTTTATTGGTTTAGCTTGTAGAATTTTTTGAAATATTTTTTAAAGAAGTGGCGCCATCTCTGTTCTTAAGGGGTGAAACTGCCGCTGCTGCGGGTCAAATCGCTCAGTTTGGTCCCTACTATCACTGTGCAAAGCGGCTTGCTTTTATCATGAAGTGCAGCATTTTGTTCATAACAAGTATGACTACTTCGCACGGGTAGTTCAACTAATTTACACAAAACCTTTACAAATTATACATATACCTTCCTATTGAATCACTATCTATTAAAAAAAAATACCGCATCAGAATCCGTTGCCTAGTTTTAAAGATCTAAGCATACATAGGGACAGACATACATACAGAGCGGAAAGCGCCTTTGTTTTATACTATGTAGTGATATTAAAATTTGCTAGCTCCCGACTTGGCTCGTAGTCAAGGCTCAATATACCTAGTATTTAACAACTTTTAAGTATACGAGCTGTATTGTATTATTGTACGGTAAATACTATTGTGCACTTGTGCGTTATGCGTGTACTGTAACTTTTGTTATTGAATACTTTATTGTTAATATACGTAGGTTAGTGAAGTTAGATTACTAATAAAAGTACAGTTCAACTTATTTTTGTTTAATTAAACGACCGGAGATATTCTTGTGTTCCGGCAACTCTTTGACGCTCGAACGGGCGCGAGAGTAAAAATACACGCGCCTTTTGACGCTCTATCGACTTAGAATATGTCTGTTTTACACTCCGTCAATGTTAAAATCTGTTTTGCCTTACTCGTGATCTATTATTAGACGTAACGGCTAAGTGCGACGGTTATTTATACAAAACCGGACACATGTTTTTAATTCAATATGTTTAACTCCGAGTACTTAGCATAAACACCATTATAATGTTAGAAATTGTTATGACTTAGGTCGTTAATTAAAGTTAAATACCTACATTAGATCCTTTCTCTAGATGATTTTACGTAGGCGTAAGTACTGTAAGTAGTATGTTTCTGTAAACAATATGCTTTGTCAAAGATAGATATAACTCCGTAATAGATGGATACAGTCTAAGGAAAAAACGTGCCTCGAAAATCAAGAAAATTTGATTCTCGTTCAGAGGGCGCTACTAGCTTTGGCTTACTGTCGTATAGATGGCGTTGACGGTTTCGTTTGTTATTTAACAATTTTAACGCATATCAGTGTAAGAACATGGGTCAAAATCATAAAAATAATTAATGCAAAAAAAAAAAAATCATTTATCCATATTTAAATAAATTTTATCGTATTTTTATAAATCTTCATTTTTAGCTTTAAGGTGTGTCGATAGATGGCAGTGAATTTACTGTGGTTACAAAATTTACTATGACAGTACCGCTCTATCTTATTATATCCTCTTTGGCTTTGTTTAACCCTTATCTTGGCATTGTAACACCCGTGATACATGGAACAATAAAAAATCTAGCAGGTTCACTTAATTACTTAAAAAAAAATACTGCTATAAATATGTCGATCTACCCTCCTTTGTTATAGTAAAAAATAGTGCACACAAGTGTCATTGTAAATTAATTAGTAATAATCAACATGGCGCAGCGGAAACAACATTCTTACTGTAAGTTTTTCACTTATTTCTTAGATTAGTATATATTTTTGCATAATCAGCATTTTAATGCACTTGCTATCTGTTAGTGTATTAGGATTCACATAGTGGTCGCATTTAAAAACATTTAACACACAGAATATTCTCATTAAACTGTTATGTATCATATTTGATACATTGCCAAGAACTCATAAAAGTACATGTGTATTAAAGTTGCCAAGTTGTCTTTAAAATAGGTGTTCATAAAAAATTTTACTCGTAGGAAGTTCTAAAACATGTTTAAACTATGCCACATTGGTTATCATACTATTTAGTTAGTGAACTTTGATTTTTTTAAAGTAATAGATATTATTTAAACTGTATATTCATACGCTGTAGCCTTATTGCTACGCCGTAGGCCGTAGCGCGGCAAATTTTATTTATGGCAAAAAATGCCCCCTGTTAAAAAAAGTTTTTTTTTTACTATTATAATTATTTACTTTTCTTCTTAAAAGTAGTAAGTAGTTTGTCAAGGGATTGGCATTGTATTAAATATGATACACATGATTTTCCGAAACTGGAAAATCCTGTATTTTTTCATTATTTTTTAACAGACTATTATATTTTAGGTGACAAAAAACTAAAAAATATTAAAATTTAAAATATTTTGAGCCTTGCCAAGATAAGGGTTAAGGCAGTTACAAATACATAGGATCGTTGTGGGTTCAGGGTAAATCTACTCCACGTTGATATTTACATGCTTTTATTTTTGAAAGTAAATTCTAATCAAGGAAACTCCCAATTACAAACGACATTTAAGCAGATACACGTTAAAAGCGTAAACTTAACTTACATACGAGCTTTAAAATAGTCAAGTGTCAGCTGTCAAATATTCTCCAGTATTCCAAGGCACCCAACTGACAATCACATGTTTCACAACAACACTGTATCACTAGAGTCACAGTCACGTTATCAAGCGCGTTCGCGGATCGATCCCGAGCGGCGGCTGAACGTTTTGATAAGAGGTTTAGGAGGAGGCGCGAGAGGAGCGGAGGCCACGGTGCGCGCGACGCGACTGCGGGCTGCGGCCGCCGCAGCGCCGCGCGAGTCTGCCGACTCCCGTGATAACACTGCATACCGAGATAAACGCATCTCATTCATTTCATTAGGTAACTACCTATTGCCGATATTGTTGTGATAAGAATCTTGAGCTTTACTTAGCTGCTAAGCCCCAAACAGGCGCATACTTTTTTGGTCAGTAAAATTTTTGTAAACGCATTTAGCTCTCAATTTTTATGTTGTTTTTGAAAGTTTCCAAACAGTTTACCTAGTGTACATAAAGGAAACTTAAGCTCTTAAATTTTTAATTAAGAGTTAAATTAACTAGAACATGTTAAGTGGCGCTAGCTGCGACAGATGTGCTGCATCAATTAATGCGGTTGATCAAGTTGATGTGTCTTCACATACATATTTAATTAAACTCATTGTCGATGTTATCTAAATACATAGTTAAAAATTAAAAATACTTACACACATGGAAGGAGAGTGATACGAAACGTGTAATCTGATATGTAAGTACTACGTAATATTAAATATTGTACCTGAAGTCAAAAGAATGGTAGGTAATATATTAAATAGGATTATTTTAATATTCCCAAAACAAAGCAACCAACGGAAAGAACACTTACAAATAAAATAAATCTATAATTACAGAACTTATCGCATCAATTCTCGGTCATTTTTATAATCTCTAATAGATAGTTACTTTAAAGATACGGAAACTCCTCATATACTTAACAGCAAATTGTTACTGATAAGGAACTTAAAAATGTAAAGAAGACAACGTTAATCAGGAAAATAGGATCCCGAGTATGGTATTAAATTAATTAATTGCTCTTGCATGTTTGGTAACAAACCTTGAATTCAAACCTGACAAATCTGAGTTCCTTGTATTTAATGCCAGCCTATTACAAATTAATTGTCTGGATAATTACTCATACCACAACTACAAGACAAAGTGATTCATTTGCACTTTTCACATTTACAGAATAGGCACAGTTTAAAAACTCGTGTTAAATTTAGATTATGTAAGGCCTTACCTTTTAGTATAATTATTTAAAACTAATTTTATTCAGCCTGTACAGCGTGGCCAAGTTGGGATGTCTGCTGGATGGTGGGTAGCTATATGGTCCTAGAGCTGGTAGACATTTTAGAGTAGGTCCTTGAGGCAAGCTGAAACGTCTTGCCTTGCCTGATACGTCTTTTTTTTGGTGCCCAAAAAATGTTCTTGAGGCAATCTGTAATTTCTACAAGTGAAAATTGAATATCTGAATAGTCATAAAAACTATGCCAGACGATTTGGCCGGGTCCTTAATCTTGCCACGCGTGAAAATAATTTTTCAAAAAAATAAAAAATAAAGTTTCTTGAGACAATCTGTAATTTTTACAGGTTAAGGTTAAGTAGTTGCGGATGAGTGACGCCGCGTGCCCGTGACTCCATCCCAAAGGCAGAGAGACGAACACCCCAGGTTTTTTAGTGAGTAGAAATCTCACATATCCTCAGTGCCTCCCCCTGGCGCTGGGGAATCTTTCGAAGATTTTTCCTGGGCAAAAAAAAAAAAAAGGTTAAGGTTAAGTATCGAAATAGTCATTAAAAAATAAGCCAGACAATTTGGTCGGGACTTTCTACCTGCCAGACGATCTAGAAAGTTACGGTAGGTATGTCAAAAAAAATCTTTAAAAATGTAAGGGTTCATTTACACCCGCTATCCTGCAGCGGAGAACTATCGGGCAAATTTTCAACTTGCCTCAAGGACCTACTCCAAAATGTCTACCAGCTCTCCGTCTATTTCGCTTGGCCACAATAGTTTTCTTGTTAGGTATCTTCCCTTACTGTTCACCTATGTATGTTATCTCATCAATTCCAATGTTCTAACTGAAATTACAATATTCAACCTACCGTGGCGTGGCGATATGGTATAAAAGTGTACAGCGTCTTCCGAAACGATGAGCACCCACCATACCATACAGTTACATTACTCCAAAATAAAAGGTATTTGTTAATCGGGAGCGGTCCAAATTACCCAGTTGCATTATAATGCAAATGACTACTTATCGTTTATAATTATGATTTCCAATGCGTCCGCTCGGCGGAATCAGGGTCATTTCAAAATCAAACGTCGCTACGGCAAACCTTACGAAATTAAGACTGGTTTTAAGGCAAAACAGATTTTTTTAAGCGTCGCGAAGATTCACATGTTAGGTCGTCAAAGTTAATATTGTCGATTAAAACTACAGAATGCCAGCAAAACGTATCCTTTTTAAGATCAAGTACCTACTTCCGTTAGAGTATCTAACTAAAACTAAGAGAAACTTTTGCACATAATATTTTGCTTTAAAGTAGATGGATTGCATTGTGTGTTTAGCAATGCATAATCACAATCAAATTTCAAAATGAAGATACCATGAAATATCATTACTCATTACTAATCATAGTGCATCCATCATGCACCAATCAATGAGTGCGAGCGGGGGACTTATTGAAAGTCATAATGTAATGATTGTCAGATTATCACAAGTACTCATAATTCTGATACCGTTAACTTTTCAGGATTTCCCTAAGGTTATCCTATAGATCGGTTAGGTTACGTTTGTTTTATGGCAATCCTGAAAAGTTACTCGTTTCTGACAAAACCAATGACTAACGCAAATGCGGACAAACAATACATTATGACTTGAAACTTTATGGGAAACAATAGATACCCGCGGGGGACTTCTATATTGGCATTGTAAATAAATAAAAAAACATTATGAGACATTGTTATACAAATCGACCTAATTATAAGTAGTCCCATAGTAAGTTCAATAAGGCTTGTGTGGTCAATACTTGTATACATAGAAAGCACCCATAACTCGGGAACAAATATTTGTGATAATGATAACTGATAAACACACAAATAAAACCTTACCAGGATTCCAACCCGGGACATCCTGCTTCGTAGGTAGGGCCACTACCTGTATTATACCTGTATTTTGAAACCCTTAATAAAAATATGGGTACCATATATTTTAGCCCATGAAGTAGTGCTGCGGAAATGGAGATGGATCGGACGTACCCTTCGAAGAGGAGCTGCGAACAACGCCAGTATCTCGTTTGAGTGGCGGCCTCAGGACGGAAAGCGAGCCCGCAAACGCCCCCCTTATACACCTGGAGGCGGAGCGTAGAGAACGAGCTGCGAGCCGTAGGACTGAGCTGGACCGAAAATGTGTAAAAGAGTATTTCAAAACTAACTACAGGTCAATCTTAGTGCCTACATTGATCACACGATAATACGAGTGTTTGCGGGAGAGCTGGAATGTACTTACATTAGGCAATTTCGGTATCGATAAGGCAAATATGTACCTACTAGATAATGGCATTGGCGGCAGTTGACTGTCGCGGCGTGTGCACGTTTCGCGCCGCGAACACGTGCGCGAGCACACTGGCTGATAACGAACGTCGCCTACACTTGTTTTGGACAAGGAATGCATGTGGTTGTTGTTATTTCACATTTCTGGAACTTGAAATGCCGGTCAGCATTCAGTTAATAAGATCCTGACCGGCATTTTATAATCATCCTTAGATGATGTCAATATTTTAACGTATTTTTTAATTACAATCTTTTTTAATCTTAATCTTCCTCGCGTTGTCCCGGCATTTTGCCATGGCTCATGGGAGCCTTGGGGTCCGCTTGGCAACAAATCCCAAGAATTAGCACTAGTTTTTACGAAAGCGACTGCCATCTGACCTTCCAACCCAGAGGGTAAACTAGGCCTTATTGGGATTAGTCCGGTTTCCTCACAAAGATCCTTCAGCGAAAAGTGACTGGTAAATATCAAATGATATTTCGTACATAAGTTCCGAAAAACTCATTGGTACGAGCAGGGGGTTTGAATTGAACCCACGACCTCCGGATTGCAAGTCGCACGCTCTTATCGCTGGGCTACCAGCGCTTTTTTTGCCGATATAAATATAGATTTTTAATTACAAGTACATTTTTATATTTATATCGGGTCAGGTGGGGTAAATATAAGACACGGGTAAAAATAAGACAAAGTTTTTAATACTCAAAAACTGAAAGAAGTCTTGTGTGTACTTCTTTTTAAATGGAATAGGAATGAAATATAATAAGTTTTTGAGTGTTATAAACTTAGTCTTATTTTTATCCGTGTTATATTTTACACGGTGGCCATAAAATAAGTGCATTCTCGTTGCCAGGGAGGTTTTGGGATTATACTGAGCAACTTTTACTATGGCACCAACTACGAAATCACGAAAAAAATTTTGGCTGTTTCATACATATTGGCTGGTCCATTTTCTATGGGAAGGTAATTTTTTTTCGCGATTTCGTGATTGGTCCCATAGAAAAGTTGCTCAGTATAAACCTAAAACCTCCTTGGCAACAGGAATGCACTTAATTTTTGGCCATACTGTATTTATCTCACCTGACTCATATAATTTTTCGCGGAATACGTATTAAAAGTTTTTAATAGGTACATAACGCCTTACCAGACAAATAGGTAATCACTATTCTGAATCATCTATTACTGTACTTTATTTGTGCATGTACCTTGAAAATCAACAGTTTGTCGGTATCATTTTTGTTTGAACTAAGTAGTGGTAATGCAATGTACTACTTATTTAACATTTATCAATGCAAAATGATTTTTACGTGGTTTAAAAGTATTCATAACAGTACGGAAGCACGTGTGAGGTGTCAAATTAGATAGCAATCAGCACATAAAGATGATTTTTAACTAGAATTACCTAACCGTTACTCGCTCATGTATTATTCAGTGCTACACTTGTGATTTTAGTTTGTTTAATTGCTAAAAATTTTGAGTTTGCCGAAAATAATTAGAGTGCGCAATATGATGTGAATAACGGTTCGAACGAAAACTCCAGTTCAAAGTACCTAGGTATTTTTGTTTAAAATTAAAGTTAATTAGGCCAATAGGAATAATATGTATAACTAGGTAGTCATTGTTAAACGATTCGATTGTTTGCAAATGTTGCTTATCGCAATAACAGATATGGTCATAAAATTATTCTTGTTCTTGTTTAGTTTTTCTTACTGACCTAGTTCGGGATCGGGAACCATTTTCAAGGAATTTTAGTACCAGGCACCAGGACTGGGTTTTCGGTCCGCATTTAACTTTGATAGCCTTATTTTCGTAACTGATTTGTTTATGAAAGTTTCTGTGTTTGTTAGATTACAACATACACTGGAACATGTAAAGATACCATTTAGTTGCGCTAACTTCATTTCTAGCTAAAACATTGCAATGAAAATCGAAATCGGTTCGAAAACGCCGCATCAAACAGTTTGTTAAAGGTATAATTAGAAACATATCAGCTTGTAAATCAATATTATTTTTGATGTTGTTAAACGTTAAAATCTTAATCTTTTCGAAGTTCTTAACTTATTGATGTAAAGAATATAATCGCTTGCCCTGCGCGACTCATAGGCATGATTTTGCGTAGAGGCTTCCATTCTTATGAGGCAAGTGTCCGCACTGGGGCACTGTGGGCGGTGTACTTGCAACACTATGATATCCTGCGACCTACAATCCTAATCTTAGTTTATTATGGGATGCATGCTCAAATGTTCTTAATAAAAACACGCATGCTACGTGATTGCGTTAGGTTTCCGCTGTCGTTTTTTGGAAAAATAATACATCGATAGGTTTTTTTTGACCCAGTACTTAGTGTGGATCCAATCCAAACAATGAAATTGTAAATTAATCAAATACACAACCGTAATAATCAGTTAATTCTATCCAGTTTCAGATAACAGTGTAGGTAGGTAATAGATTTTTAAGACAAGTCTGATCAACTACCTAACGTACGTACGTACGTACTTACTAACAGCCTCAGGGTCTCCAAAATAGGTAAACATGACCTACGCTTTAACTTAAAGTTGTTATTGATTATATCTAAGCTCGTATTTCTAGAGGAAGCTATAACAGTTAACCAGAACTAAGCAAATTAACCGCGCGGCAGTAAATGTTTGCTCAGATCAAATGTGGTTTCCTCATACTTGCTAACTATTCGCCTGCTTGTTAATATTAATTGAATTCAATTTACTATGCACGCATTTCAGTAACAAACTCAAATTATGTACGAACATCAGATGGCTTAATTAGATAACTGCAAGTTCGTATTAGGCAATTGAGCAGTAGAGTGTGACTGATATATCGTCGCTGCGCGTACAAAAGTCGCCATGTGTTTTTAACCTACTTTTCAGGAGACACAAAAAACTGTTTATTTCGATAATTATTGGAGATAAATAAATCAATATTTTTATGACAAAAGTATTTGCACTTTAACATACATTAAGGCATTACATGAAAAGACATTTTGGTTTTAATAATATGAAAAAAAAAAACTTTTTCAAAAATATGTTACATAGCGAGTTATGTTTGGGTCCTAAATAACCTCTAAGTGTCTTACCATTACATGGTTAGATTTAATTGTTAAGGACCTTATACATTTTTTGTTCTTTATTGTCACTTGGCTGTTTAATAATATGATGTGAACGTTCAACAAAACAGAACTAAATGCTGTTTAAGTCAATATAATTGAATTTTAATCGTGAGTTAGTAATCTACGTACTTTTTTAGTATAACTATTACTTTAAACCCATTTATGATCAATTTGTTTCAGTCAATATCTTTGAACTAAATATGTTTACCTAATAGAACTCATATAAATTAGTTTAATAATTATTTACCAGCCCAATAAGCAATAAGTAATCAAATAATATACATACATACGAAGCATACCTATTTTTTCTAGTTTTGTAATCAAAATGTTACCTTTAAAATCTTGCAATGTAAAAAGTCGCATCTCTTTATTCTCTTTAAGTACTCTCGTTTTCCTGCCCTTATCCTACGGTATGTGGGGTCGGCACAACATGTTTTTCTATTCCATTCTCCTCTATGTTTGGTCACCTCAGCACTTACTCCTTTCTTTCTCATATCCTCTTTCACACAATCCATTCATAGTTTGTTTTTTGGGTCTACCATCCGCTCTCCGTCCATCAGCATTCATCCCTATCATTGTTTTGCCTATGTGACATTCATCCCTCCTCATTACATGCCCATACCACGCTAACCTACTACTCCTTATCTTATCCGTTACCGGTGCTACTTTCAAACTTCCCCTTATATAATTATTCAATAGTCAAATATCAGATGACAGTCGTGTAATGGACTGTCATTGGTTTTCCCTGCATTCCTTTATTAAGTAAGTAATCACGGTGAAGTTAGGTTGTTTTCATGATTCAAGCTATCAAAAAATGGGTGATAATCACGATGCATATCTTGTTCCCGAGTTTTTAAATTATTAAATTTGGTTGGATCAAATTTTTGTGAACCGAATGATTCGGGGCTATGCGACGGGGCGTTGCTGTGGGAGTTAGAGGCTCAGGTGCAGGGCCCTAAATGAATTCCCTGCACCCGAAGAACTGCCGAGGACGCGTCAACAAGCGCTCAAACGGATGCAGCAAAGCTAGAAGGAAGACCTGGAGGACTGCCGCAATGGATCTCATACCATAGAAGCACACTGCAGTCAAGAATGCAATCGTTGGGTCGTAGAGTGTCGCACCATGACGGCGGCTCTTGGATTAGGGAACGTTTCACTGCGCAACATCGTAACGACTATGTTGAGTAGCAAAAGGAAATGGAAAGCAGTTGCCTTCTTCTGCGAAACCGTCATTTCACAGAAGGAGACCGGGGAAAGGGAGCGTGAGAGTAGGATCTGACGACGCGCACCCGAACCGACGCAGATGGCGGTGAAGAAGATTTGCTGTCCGCCTAAACCCCTAGCAAGGCCAGCGGGCTGTGGGGGCCCGCACTACACGGCGCTACACAATTGGCGGTGGGTCAAGCGTCTCTGACTCTTCTTTCCAGCGGTCTGGGTACTCCGAAGTAAGATAAGCCAGGGCCGCCGGAAGGAGTAGAATCTCAGGCATCCCGCAGCTCCTTGAAAACAGCCAGAAGGGTGAGCGCCGGAGTGGCTTTTAGTGGGTATATCTGCTTTTCTCCTCTCACTAGGAGAGGATGGTTGCAGGAGGAAGTCCTACATATCCCCCAAATGGCTCCCCAAGCCATTGTTGCCTTTGCCAACAAAAAAAAAAGATTATTAAGGAATTTCAAAAAGTTGAGTTTTAAATAATTTCCGAATTACCTATCAATTAACGAAATTGACGTAGGCTAGTTTTTACGAAAGCGACTGACATCTGACCTTCCAACCCAGAGGGGAAACTAGGCCTTATTGGGATTAGTCCGGTTTCCTCAAGATGTTTTCCTTCACCGAAAAGCAACTGGTAAATATCAAATGATATTTCGTACATAAGTTCCGAAAAACTCATTATTGGTACGAACCGGGGTTTGAACTCGCGACCTCCGGATTGAAAGTCGCACGCTCACAGCTAGGCCACCAGCGCTTCACGTGAAATAATCATGTTTAGTAGGTACCTGTATACATCGTGAGGGTAGATAAAAGTTTAATACACGGTAGACTCGATTGTTATAAGAAAATCCCGCTATGTGTCGTAAAATGCACAGTCTAGAAACATAACATCGACTGCAACTAGTATAAAAATATGGCTATGTGCGAGAAACTACATATCGGGAGCAAGCGCATCTAATCATTTTTCAATAAACTTGTAGAAAATATCACTATGTGTCAATCATCACATAGCGAGCACACGTCTGTAATTGCTGTTCAAATAAGCTAATGTAGTTATGTGATTTATTCCAGTTAGCGATTATAGGAAGAGCATTCATTGTAAGGGCATCACATACCTACATTTGATAAATCCTTAAATATTGAAATAAGCGTCTCGCTGTTTTTGGAGCATATGCGTATAGAAATAAGGTTCAAAATGGCATTAAAACCTAAAAATCGTTAAAAATCACATAGCGACTTTTGTACGCGCAGCGACGATATATTGTTACCTACTTGTAGGTTACGCATATTTTGGGTGATACAAAAATCATTATTTTATATTCGGACTACTGACTAGTCAAAGGTAAAACAGTACGTACCAGTAGAATGAAAATAAAACAAATAACCTCCTTGTTTTTTGGGTCCATAGTACACTAGCATAATTAAAAGACAAATCTCCCCGTCCATGTTTTCTAATGAGTCATGGCTATGTTCCAATAGATGTGAAAGGAATTAAACATATGTTTATTAAATAGTTTTCATTAATTGCCTGTATTGATGAGAGAAATTAAGAAAAGTTTAGCCAGCAGAGTTTGTGAAAAGCGCTTTCTTAAATCATAATACGGTTGCCAAAAATATGAACAGCAATCTCCTTCACCTAGCCTTCAAGTAGCAATAAAAACATAAATTTTTTAGCATTAATAGTTCTAAATAATCAATAAAGTTAATTTACAATATTTTCTTATTCTTAGGTACTTAAAATTATAGCTACAAATAAGATAATGTAATAAATAGCTATATGCCATCGTTATCAGCATATGCAGAACCTATGCATATGCTTATTATTATATTAACTACTACATTTCATGTTTTATAATCTTATGCGTGTGGCCAATGATTGCTGCATTCTGCTGTTATGTTATGATATTCATTCAGTAACGCGTAATGATCAGACGGATAACATATTGTTCAGTAGGTAGTACAAATCATAAAGATCGCATTTTTTTATATCTAATAGTTGAAACAAGAGTTACTCAAAACATAGTTGACAATATAAAATACAATTTTTAGGGTTCCGTACCCAAAGGGTAAAAACGGGACCCTATTACTAAGACTCCGCTGTCCGTCTGTCCGTCCGTCTGTCTGTCTGTCACCAGGCTATATCTCATGAACCGTGATAGCTAGACAGATGATGTATTTCTGTTGCCGCTATAACAACAAATACTAAAAAGCACGGAACCCTCGGTGCGCGAGTCCGACTCGCACTTGGCCGGTTTTTTATTAACACAATGGAATCATACTTAAAACTTAGGTTAATTTGTAGACGCGTAGCTATCCTTTATATTGCAATTTGCATGTTAAAATTGACTTTTTGGACAGCAAACTCGTATCAAATCAACAGTTACAACCATAGATATAGTTACAACACATCCGCGTATTTCCAGTCAACTGTTAAAACATTGTCAATATGTGAAGGTTATGCAATTAAAACTAACAATTAAGTACTTAATTAATGTTCAGAACTGACTGCATAAATGTAATTGTGCTTAGTTTTATACGTGAATGTTATTTTATTGGCTCAAAAGGAATGTTCGCCTACAATAAGAGTATGGGAAGCCGAGACAGGTGCTCGAATGTCAGCGGGATTCCTGTGGTGTCCGTCAAAAAACTAGGGTTTACGTATGGGAACCACTCCTCAATTAAACCAGCTGAAAAATGTCGCTCGGCGTATAAAGAAAAAATATGCCCATCTAACCACTATGTACCGTTTTAAGTATTCTACAATGTACATCTTATAAAAAGAAACACTCGAAATAGAAATATTCCTTCATATCCGATCAACATCAACACCAAGTATGTTTTTTATATATCTAACAGACATTACGATGACGCGTTTTACAATAAGATATTTTGTATGCTATTTGCGCTTTGAAACAGCTTAAATTATAAACAGAAATGTAGCTTTTTTGATTTAAATACTAATACTTTACTATCGTTACTACCTTTTCGCGGTCACACATATAAAGCACCTACATAGAAGTACCCTCACAGCACGAAGGCTTCCTTTATTTATCGCTCCTTTCCTATCGCTGTAGGGGTAGGCACCATTCATACACGGGGTAGCTTCATACAGTCACTCTTACAGCATATCAGAACAGCGTATTTATTACAGCTTTGCGTGTAGAAGTAGCCATTGGCAAGAGTCAGGTGTCCACGAAGTTAGCCGCCAACGCAGCCGTCGCAAGCGACATGAGAGAAAATAATGTATTTTTGCACCCTTAAAGTAAATAATATAGGGGCACATCACATTCCTATTACAAACAAACTGTACGAATGTACCTTAATTATCAAAATTTCCAAAAATGATAGGGAAGCATAAAGGATGACTCACGTTAGACCGAGCCGTGGCCGGAAAGTCAATAAATACTACTACGTCGTTCTAATCAGTTTCCTGTGTATGAATAGTAATCTATCTGCAGTGTGCCTCTCTGTCACTCGAATTACTGAATAAAAAAAAAATGAAGAGCGATAGAGATGTGCATATAGGATAGACCATCTAATAAATTTCGATGTTCGCGGTAACTTCAAATTAACACTTATACATATAATCGGCAGTCCACAATTTTCCCCATCAGGAATGTAATCCCAAATTTGATATGAATAATAAATGCCCTTTGACGCTACGTCATGCAATAATAGTGAGTGAAGGCGGGCAGAACGAGTTAATATACTAAAGAGGACAGTAGGAGGTAGTAATTTATTATATCATTACTATTTTCATGGCCAATCAAAACGATATTTGATCACTATTTTGATGTTTTCTGAATGGTCCCCTCTAGCTACTACGAAGGTGCCTATCTTCCCCTATATTTCGCGACAAAGCAGTCTCAATCTTTGGCTTTACAAATCGTGTCATATAAACTAGCCCCATTCAATATCTTATCATTTAGGTACAAATTGACACATGGGTTGCGGCTGACACCGCTCGCTCCGGCAATTTATTTGTCGTTGTTAGATGAAACAAGGGACGATCACGAGAACATTGGCAGAATTAGATCTAATAAAACCATTTTAGCATATCAAATGGATCTTTGAACACCTGAATCAATAAAGCGTTCTATGAAAACATGATTATGGTGTTCTAAATACTACATTGAAATTTTGAGTAAAATCGGTCTCGTCTGACATTGAATATGTTAAAGTTTTTCAGTGGTTCTTTAACTCAATTAAAAAATATACAAAACAAATTATTATTTGTTAGGGTTTCTTGTAAAATTACATTTCAGCAGGCTCTCGTGCCGTCATTTCTTTCCCTTTTCATTGCGATCTATTTTCTTTATTATGTCGTTGGCAGGCGCGTTGATGTCCCGTGACGTTGACAAATCGAGTGGCGAACGCATTACGACAACCAGTCCTTTGACGCTTCGATTATATTATGCAGCACGAATTAGAAAATCATAGTAGCTATAACTGATGCGAGTAGGCGAGGTTCGCGGAATTGAACATCATTACAAGAGATCATTACCTTTCTGAACACTGCTTGCTTGGAGATAAAAACTAGAAGACTTAGCAAACCTATATGACATTGTGAATTTACTATTATTTAGATCGACTTATTATAAACGAAAACAAGCAGGTCATTTATTTATTTATTTAAGAAACAAACAGTCTTCTATAGTTATACATAACACTGGAAATTTTCTTAAAGCTAGACTTACAGTTTCCTTAATGAAAATATTTTAACATCATGTTTAATAAAGTTTCTACAGAGTAAAACAGAGCTATTTGTGCAAACAAGAACAAAAACAATAACAACAATAATGAAAATAAAATGCAAGAGTATCAGGATGTTATATGTTCGAATTCACTTACTTGTAAGAGCAGTTCTGTTATAGGACGTTTCGAAACTCACACCCATTCATAATTAGTTTTTGTTTGCGTGACGAAAACTGTGTCAAAAAAGTTTTGCAATCCGAATGTGTCGTCAAAATTGTCACCCCAAATGAAGGGTCATGTTTGTGATGTCAACGAAAGCTGACATTTTCCAACTTTATCACAGGGTATTTTTATGTCGCTTAATCGATTGAACTCTGTGATGGTGGATTAGAGTCGATTATTGATTGTACTGCAATATATTTCTGCCACTACTGGGTCAACAACTTCACATAATATAATACAGGATTGTTTACACACAGACTGGGCACGTAAGAAACGATCACGCATCAATATCTTTATTGACACAAATACAACGCGACTGAATGGAATTCTTTGTTTACATTGCTTATTACATATTTGTGCTTCTAGATGACATGATTAGCATTATAATTATGTCATGATTATTTCTTACTTTGATCATCTTCATGGAATTTTTTTTCATGTAGTCTTGTTTCGAGGTAGTTATAGTTCCAACTATTATTATTATTTTAAATACAAGGAGGTACAATATAAGGAGGAAGAATAATGTGGTTTTAGTTATCTGAGATGTGGGTATATTGGTACTAGTCCTATATAACGAATTGGGTAGTATCTAAATGAATATTAGATACAAAAGGAACAAGTCGATTCAAAGGAGGCAGAATTTTATACAGAACTGCCAATATCTTCATTAATTAATTAACATTCGGCATTAGGTGTAGCTTCTTTAAATCAATGTGCAAGGTACTAATCATAACTAATTCATAAGCATTTAGTTTCAATTCAATGACATAAACTGTCATTGGAGTGTTCGGCGCGTCCTGACGCTCACGTAACGCTTCCAAAAATGGCGCGAGCGCAGGAAGAGGCCACTGACTCAGCGACCTTATGCGCTATTGTACCTTCCAACTACCCACACTAGCACCTGCCCTTTCACGATAATGAGTAACACTGACGTAATAATTGACTATCGATTTGTATTCATAGTTTGCCTTCTATGGCTGTTGTTTTTTAAAGACTGTGTGGTTTGTTTTTGAAATGATAAGACCATTTCTTTAACTCCTTGTCTCACAATCGGTAAAGCAATCGCCAGTCATTTCTATCCTTTGACTTTTTCTTGCATGGCACGACCTTTTTCACTGGCAATAATACCTATACGTGTTTTTTAAGTTGCATCTAATTGGCGCAGACACACCTTTACGAATGATTACGATTGCCATCTAACCATTAACATTTCTTGATTTCTTTCGTCGACAATGCCTTACGATTGGTACTGAAGAGTCAAGGCTGATGTTTGCAAAATTGAAACCACGATACCGCATCAAGACTGTATATAATTGACCCCTCACAAATTCGATTATTGTTGTCCCCCATGGGTATTGGACGTGTGGCATTATTGTGTAAGTATGGTACTAAAAGTTCGCGTGAACGACCGGCCGGCATAGTTTGTTGCACTCCCGGCCGCGTTGTCCGTTGACACCGCATTGCACTCGATATTATTGACGTGCCCCGACGACGGCCGTGGACTTTCTACAACGATGATTCTCTCCAATTAACGGAATGATTGGCGGGTTGAGAGCATCTTTGTCTGTGCACGCGACACACTTACTCTTGTTACGAATCATGCGATTTTGTGTAGTTTTATTGCCGTAAACCGCGGTTCCGCCCTCGTTCCCCATTCACTAAACTCCATCACGCAGATCAGGCTAATTGCCACTACGGCGCGGGGCTTAATCAGATTTAGGTAGAGTACGTCACATTCGTCACATGTTTTGGTAGCTATTATGAATTTTGTTTTAAACAGAATCATAGTAACAGTTGTTTGAGATGAGTTTCAAAGTATATAATCTACATTAGCGAAACTGCTTTTTAACTACATCACTGGTTTAATAAATGTAAGTCCTACCCAAGGCATATTGTATTGCACGGTCTTGATTCTTTAAAAACATGCAATTTCATGGTGAAATTATGAAGGAATTCATTCATAAAGTCGCGATGCTCTTTTACGGCTGATGGTACATACATACACTTCCATTTTCAAATGGGAAAAAACAGCGAGAAATGATTCGGCGTGATTTCATTATTTAAATAAAATTAATCGGTAATCGGAGTCAAAGACATAGAGCTGGACCAAGCTATTTTTGTACAGACTTTGCAGATAAAACGTGGAAATGTCACCATAAATAAACTTCAGTCTTATGAGAATTACAATGGCACCTCCACACTACAGTACAGTACAGTACAGATAGCTAAAACGGACTAGGTAGGTAGGTATATTTTTTTGCGATGACAATGTCCTTGAGCGCCGTGACCCTTGAAAAAACACAAGGTTAATGCTAGGTTAAGAAAAAAACATTAATAGCAGTCGTGCCGTTTTCGAATTTATCTAAGCCACCAGTTACACAATCCTATCAGTGACTATGACTTTTGCGTAGTAAAATTTCTAACATTTCTACTTAGTAGAAAACGTATTCAGTTTGTGTATTGTTGCGGTGGCATTTGTGATACGATATGAGCTTTCACTTATTTGTATGCATATGATATGATATAGCAAAATAAGGGATTGGTAATTCTTATTCGTACCTATATACATTATTTTTTAAACTGTTTTTGGAGGTTTCCTTTTTCTAAGGTTTATTTGTTATTATAATGTTTGTCCATATTCCGGCGTTAAATATACACACTCACATGCAATGTTAGGCATTTCATTCATTACTTACCGATTCGTTTTAAAGCTTATATAAAAATGCCGTAAATATGAATAAAGTTTATGGTATTTTATCAATTTATACTGTCGAATACATATTTTTTAACGGAAGTAGGTATATTTTGTTTATATCAGATCGGACAAGGATGTAAAGGAAAAAAACCGGCCAAGTGCGAGTCGGACTCGCGCACGAAGGGTTCCGTACCATTACGGAAAAAACAGCAAAAAAAATCACGTTTGTTGTATGGGAGCCTCATTTAAATATTTATATTATTCTGTTTTTAGTATTTGTTGTTATAGCGGCAACAGAAATACATCATCTGTGAAAATTTCAACTGTCTAGCTATCACGGTTCATGAGACAGACAGACAGATGGACGGACAGACAGACAGATGGACGGACAGACGGACAGCGGAGTCTTAGTAATAGGGTCCCGTTTTTACCCTTTGGGTACGGAACCCTAAAAATAGGTGAATTTAGTGCAGCATCCGTGGTAAACATCCGAACTCGATAAGAGTATAAATTTTTTAATCAGCTCATACCTTTGTAGTTTATCATGGATTCCTTACCTAACTTTTACTTATTAATATTTATTTAGACAAAGTATATTTAACTATCTTATCTTCAGATTTTATGTAGGTGCATATATATAACATATTATGCATAGAGTTTGACTACTGTATACTAGCATTCGTACTACTAAGTACGAATGCTAGTTGGTAAGTTATCAAACTCGATTACGTCCTCAGTCTAGGATTCTGTCAACGTGTAGCAAACGGGCGGCTCGTTTGCCACACGTTGACAGAATCCGGTCGGTTGATGGGGAGCGGTCATCATCGCTCATAGACAAATATTATAAAGGGAATCTAGGATAATCGATTCTTGAAGAACTTCATGTTATAGCGCAAAAGAAACGCCTGTGGGACTCGTTAATGCCGTCCTGTATATTCTAAGGAAAAACGTTTTTTTTCTACAATTAGGAAAAAGCAGTTCATCCTCAATAAACGCAATGTTGTTTTGTTACTACAACATTTTGGGTGGTTTAAGCCACGCGGGGGCAAACGGGCGCGAACGCGCGAACTATGCGGATATCGCGCAAGCGCGTGGGTACAAAGCGCGCCGGCCTTCGAGGTCGTTCTAGTTGCACCGGGCACCGGCCACCGCGCTATAACCATAGCCGAGCAATCTCTTCATTAGCAAACAAATACACCTGATAAGTGTAATTAGTAACTGTAATTTTATGAATATACTAAAGTGCCGTTTTTAGGTTGAAGAAATGCCACTTTTAATTTAACACTGACAGATATTGTACCGCTGTGACTTCTTATAAGCATTGTTAGAATCAGGCCTCGAATTAGCAAATTAATGATTAGAGCAAAAGATTTTGTGTAGTTAGCAATAAAATACAATAGATAATAGTTTAGAAGCGACTAACTTTTAAAAAACACAAAATTTTATATTATACATATACAAGTAGAGAAACAGTTAAAAAAGGGCATTTATCGCAAAAATAACATACAGAGAAAGAATAACACAAATTACGCAATTACTGAGTCAGTGCCAATGACTTCCACATCCTTTAAACTAGCAAATCAAGGCCAGGCTGCGGGGGCTCTACAAATCTAATGCCTCTATTACGGCATTTCACAACTCGAGAAATAATGTCCATGTCCAGCTTCGGAATTAACGCTGTTTTTCTATAATAGTCGCTAACAGCACTAAACAAAGAGAACGATTTATACAAACGACACTTAATAAGGCCCTAATGGGGGATTGTTTTTTACTTTCTCGCAGCTCGCGGCTGCCTCGATTGGTCAGATATAGACAATTTGTGGCGGGATCAAGGTAGCCAGTGCGCGCTAGTGTCAACAGATTGCGTCTGCAGTGAAACCTGGATTAATGGAATTAATAGTATTTATCCCAAGGGACAGTCGAATTAATTCACTTGGAATGTTTTCCAAAATATCTAACATTAAACTCATGTTTGGTTTTTTACGAAAAAACTCAACTGAAAGCAGTTGTAGAACTTGTCTAATTTCACTAACTGACGTGCAAATTATTTATCATAATATTTTTAGTGTTAGTGGTTAATAATAATCATTTGTTTCAATTACATTCATTATAATCATTATAAATGAATGTATAATTTCTATTCAAATGGTAGCCTTAGCGACTATAAAGATACCTACAGTGATTTGTTGCGCAAATAAAATATACTGGTCAACTGATTACAGGTTTTTTTTACCGGGTGCCATTTAAGCAGGTCCCACTGTATTACGTGAATTACGTAGGAGCCGATCTGTGATGGCACGTAAAGGTAATGGCGCTTGTAGATTACCAGAGTCGCCGGCGCATCCGCCCTCGGATATACTCGTAATTGGTCGCCGCTTCCCTGAGCGGTCTCACGAACTATGGGAAACGTCGACTTAATTCGATCTAATGCTTGGTTCACACTAATCCGGGAATCTAAATACAAATACGTTCTCATATTGAATTATCTTGATATGAATAGTAGGTACGTTTTATAATTATGTACATCCTATACGTAGTCAGTAGTAGTTCATCACTATTGACATAAAATATCAGATTATTTAAGGCGGTTCCCTGAGCCAGAAGGCGAAATATCTCCTTATATGATCATGTTTTTCTAAGAGGAGTTGATATTCGTAGACGTGGAAAAAATAAATGTAGTTCTTGACTATATTATCTTTAATAACATAGCTTCCGATACACGAATTATGACACTTCGCTCGATAGAATTAATTCCCAAATTAACCTCTAACTCGGACTTTTAATCAAACTTTACTCGGTTATTTATTATGTGATACTATAAACAAAAAAAGAAGAAAAAACTATCTTAACTTAAATAGTAATTTCATAGCTTTCGAATTTCGATATTGTAAGGTAACGTTTTTTATAATAAATAAAAATCGACAAAATTCGATGAAAATTGACACTTAGCGCGCATGATCTTTCCCGTTCTTTCTTGCGAAATGTGACAGTGACAGCGGCAAGCCGATGGAATGGCCTTAAGTGTTCAATGATCGTCAATTATTTATATAGAGGCGAGATACAATTTGCGTCTAATATCACGAGCAACTCGTATGGCTAATCGATTATTTAGGTATATAATCTTTCGTCAACTAGATATCGAATCAAATAAAGAAGCACAGTGGTCAAATCAATGGGAAATGGGATATACAGTCACACGTATCACCGGATGTGTTAGTGAGTTTAGATTAATTCTTTCATTTTAAGTTGATACCATCAAAAATACTTTCAATTTAATAAAGGCCGTGGTACCTTTTAAATACGAAGTTAGGACACTTTTCGTATCTAAGATTCCTAAATTAAAGTAATTTTATAAGATAACGGGTATTATTATGCAATTTCCAACTTCGATGCTTACTTTATCTGACTGAAGGCTTAAAACTTTACCCCATTCAAGTGGCTACTAAAGAAGGCCGTTTGAAATAATCTTCCAAGGCTCGGCAAAGGCCGGCGAGTTATTTTAGGAGCAGGGTAAGGCTTATGGGCTCAGGCAAGACGCGGCGTTACATTTCCTCTATTTCATTGTCCAGGCAGTCCCGGCGGCGACGTGCGAACCTGAACGTTTCCGGACTATCTTGATTTACTAATATGGATGTAATTTACACCAATGTGTTTTCTATTTGCTACCACTTAGAAAACCCAACCGCCCCGGCTTCGTCGTAGTTCAACTAATTTACACAAAACCTTTACAAATTGTACATATAAACCTTCCTCTTGAATCACTATCTATGTATAAAAAAAACGCATCAACATCCGTATAGGGACAGACGGACGGACAGACAGCGGAAAGCGACTTTGTTTTATACTATGTAGTGATGACTTTAGTAGAAGCAAATCTTTTCGATTCATTTTCTACGACTTTAAAAGCTTGTGCAGCTGAGCTACCAAGATGTAATATTTAATAAATTAAAATATGTTGAATATAACTTAGAATGACTGCATTTTGTAGGCACATATTTTTTATATAAGGAGTGATTCAAATGATTCTGAACTTAAGACTTTGATACAGAGAGTTATGACAGTTTTATTAATAGAGAGAACGGCAGGAAGCTGCTTATTAAATCTCCTTTTTGATGTAACTTATTTATCTAGTAATCAGGTACAAATAGATTCATACGAGCTGGTACGAGATTTGTTCTGTACTCAACATTTTCGTACTATATTTTTTAGGATCATTTTTTAAGCAAGTAATGTTATACCTATCCGGAAGGTAACAAAAAGAAAAATCTTTAAATTTATGTATATTTTAAGTAACAGCGGCGATGTGATGTATAATTTCATATTACACATGACCATATTCGCCAAGGGATTCTTTAGCCATAACTGAAGGCAGCTAAGATACATCCAATTAACGAATTACCCGTTTGAAAGCTAGGCGAATCAAATTCCGAACCACATTCTGGCCGGCCCCGGAGTATCTCGAGCAATTTGTGTATAGCGCAGAGACAATACTCGCCACGATCGCGTAATTAAACCGTAGAACCGGCTCCACATCGGCTATTCATCGTAAATAGGGTCCTTGGAAAGAGACTCGGTATTTTACTACACCTAGCATTTATACTGGTACTGCCAGAATTAAGAACTGTTTTTTTTTTGTTTGGTATTCGGGAAATGGGTATTAATATGATGTATAATATTTTGTTTGGTTTAATAACAAAAAAAAATGAAATCCCTACTAATATTATAAATGTTAAAGTAACTGTGCCTGTCTGTCTGTCTGTCTGTTACCTCTTCACGCTTAAATCGCTGAACCGATTTAGAATATTTAGATATTATTTGGTATGGAGATTATGGAGATAGTTTGAGGCCCGAGGAAGGACATGTGATAGTTAGACATCAATCCTCATTATTAATTATTGAAAGTAAAGGTCGCAAATATTGACATGCATGTAAACTAAACATTCTGAACAGTAGGTAATAAAAAAATTACATAATGTATATTGAATTGAAAAATATTATATACGTCCTACCCATGCTACGACAATTCGTATGTAAAAGGCAAATTATACAAACCGGTCGCCAGTTTGGTGGATAGATTCTACCTACATATGTTCAGCATATAAAAGCAAGTCAGTCTATCAAGCAAGACATATTTCCAATTAGGATCGCATCATAATTAGATACTATAAACAAGAAAATTTAATTTGTTTTTGATAGCGAAAATGACCGCGGATAAAGGATAAAATATTGCGTCTAGCAACCCAGGCAGGAGCCGATCGAGGGCGCATTCCCGATTCGTTCCCTGTTGTTTTTGCGGCTAGGGCGCACTAATGGGTACTGGTTTAGCAGAAGCGCGGTTGCGGACGTTGGGATATCCGAGATGTCTCTTACTAGGTACCCCTTATTTTATGGTGAATGCAGGAACGACGAGTGTCGTTATTTTCAAAAAACGGACTGAAACGGTTTTGTGTACCAGTTTGTGTGTGTGGAATTGTGGATGTATTTATACAAAATTGTTTTTTTTTATTTACTCAGATTTTTAAACATATGAATTATGATGCTTTAGGTATAATCATTTCAATTTTTAAGTTTGTCATGTCTTCTTCAAATGTCAGTTCAAATATGAAATGTAAAAATGCCAAATACTTACTACTTATAAATTATCTAGCTACTGCCTGCGTCTTCGTCTGCATGGGATGATGATGACGATTGATAAAAACTATTATATGTCCTTCCTCTGGTATCAAACCATCTCCATACCACATTTCCTCTAAATCGGTTCAGCAGATTAAGCGTGAAGAGGTTACAGACAGTTACTTTCGCATTTATAATATGAGTAAGGATATTAAAATGGTACAAGGATACTAATCATAGAATTTTATTCTCTTTTTTAATATAAACAAGATAATTATGATCGTACAATAATCGTTACGCAGCGTACTACGTAGGCGAACAACATGCGAACGCGAAGCGGCGCGGCGCGGCGTGAATCAATCCATTGATGCCTATAGAAGTGTCCTACGTGGGCGATCTCGTTGCGAACGCGAACGCCTTGGTCCACCGCGCCGCGCCGCGCCGCTTCGCTTCGCGTTCGCGAGTGTTCGCTTACGTAAAACGCAGCGTTGTTGTCCGGCGCGCCATATAAACCTCGAGCCCCCGGTGGCGACTCGTGCTTTACCAAAGGTTATGATTGCAATCGCTTGCAGAGCAGACGCGAGTAGAATGCTCAATCATAGCTCTAAGATTACAATTAGTTATTTTGTAGGAAGTAGGAACTAACAATAAGCAAAATCGTGTGCTAACGATATCATAAAAAATAACTTAAAGGAAAAACGGAAAATTCACCGCCTCGTGCATGCATGTTTAACTTCAGTTCTTTTGGAACACAGGCCTAACCACTCCACCGCCTAAGCAACGGCTTAACTAGCTATCTCGAGTTTGAATGTCGCTCGAGGCGGTAGTATTCTATTTTTTCCCTTAATATTGCATAACTAGATTAGCTAGCTGTTATAGATCTCATGCTCCCAGATACGCTGGTTTGCTTTTTAATTGTATGACCCGCTTGGGCTCGGTAAGTGACGAGAACACCCTTCCAGTTAATTGTCACCGGTGTTGAAAAAGTTGCCACTAATACATGGACCTGCATGGAGCCAAGGATCAGAACCAGACTGATCGGTTTACAGTTACTCTTCACATGTTTGAAGGTAGCTCTACTTATATGCTTAAATGGATTGGAGAAGCTATGTTAGCGGAGTTAATTAATGAAGACCTTACAAGATTTCTTTAGGTATTTGTAGTGTACAAAATAAGACGAGTAGCTGTTCAGAGTCCGCTTCTTGGAATAAGAGGGTGGATAAAGTAGGGGGTTGATGATGTGCTTTTATATTTTATTTATGAGTTGACATGTTTTTGATGTTACTAGGATGTAGATTAATAGCCACTATTAACGTAAGCTATCTTCGTCTAACTATGTGATATCATTAAGCTGTTTAGCTATATAAATGTTGAGTATCGATGGCATTACTCAAGTAAAATTTATTACTTTATTTATAAAAACAATAACACTGTATAAAAATCCAATTTCTGGTAACTAGTTTCATCAGACTACAAGAAATACCTACCTACATAATAAATTTCTCTGAATGTGTAAGTTGTAAGTTTATATTACTATTAATCTATATTAAACTTAAACTATAAAATTCAGAATATTACTTCAATAAAAAGGCAACTTTGCAAAGTTGCCTTTTTATAATCGCAACAAAATATCCATTAAAGTCACTTTCCACACAGTAATATTAAAGTTGTTATGCCCTTTTATTGCAGTCATTATTAAATTATTGCTTTCAATTTATGATACCTACTCGATTGTAATAGGTATATATATATATACCTACACATAAGTTAGATAGGTAAGTACTTTAGAACTGGTCACAACTATATTATTATAGTTCATAATAGTTTGTGTGAATGTAAAGGACGATATAGGTATGTTAATTTAAAAAAAGTTCGTCATATTAAAAAGGTTTTTGCTCTTGCAAGCGAGAATAAAATAAAACATAAACTGCACGTTGCCCCACTTATCTTTGGCAACAGTTTCAGCTTGTTTTGGACGTAAACAGGAAGTTTTGTTTTGTTTCAAATCCTTCCTTTGCGCAAAATATTTAAAAAAACTGTTTTTTTGGTTATGTTATCTGCCTTGGGGCCATCGTGATCTAACACCACTCTGGTATTTTAATTTGACGTAACGTATAATTAAGACTTTAAAGACAAAAACGTTTTACCGGCAAGCACTAAAGTTTTTCTTCTTCAGTACTACCCTAATATTACCAGTCATTGACTACGCTGATGTCTGTGGCACTAACATTACACAAACCTCGCTTCCAAACCTGATCGTCTCTTTAACAATTGCATCAGTCATTTTTAACCTCCGCAAATATGACCATGTCTCTGCTTTTCGCCGTAAACTCCAATGGCTCCCAATTCGTGAACGCAGCTGATTGCGAATTTTATGTACTCTGTATTCAATTTTGTTTGACCCAGCTGCACCCAATTATCTCAGATCTAAATTTGAGTTTATAACAGCCCGTCCTGGTTGTGTTGAAGCTGGCTGTCCTTCCTCATCGGACTGGATTCTTGTCCAACTCATTCACCTGCCAAGCAGTTCGGCTGTGGAATGCTCTCCCTCTCTGCCTATCAAACAAGCTCAGAGCAAGCTTACATTCAAAAGCAAGTTACGTAAGCACTTATTTGAAAACATTCGCGACTAAATGTCTACGTGATATCTCACACTATTAGGTACATAATTATCAAATATATGTATGTTTGTTTATATATATTGAATTTGTATATATATGTATGTAGGTATATTTTAAAATGTATATTTGTGTAAGTATAGTATCATAGTAGTCTCGACTTGGATCTTTTTCATATCCAATCTTTACAATCCTACACCAAACTAACTGTCTCTGTTTAGTCCAATGGTTGACTGGTAGAGAATGCCTCAAGGCGTTAAGTCCGCCATTTGAACTCTTTGTGTGTAAATTTGTGCAACAAAGTTTAAATAAATAAATAATTTAAGAAAAAAAAGTGACCCTTGAAATGAATTACTTTACAAATGTATTTTTATTGCCGTTATAATAGGTACCATAAAACACCCCTGTTTGTTTATACCACATCAAGGGCAATAAAAGTTTCACAAAATGATCCGTAACAACCCGCTGATTTTATTATTCATAAATGTTTATCTCTACTGTGATCGACAGTCAATTTTATGACAGGGAAAGTAAAAGACGTATTATATTATCTTGTCTGTCAGTATTTGCTCGTATCGGTAAACCAAGTATGTCTATTTACCCAATCAGTAAGTACATGTAATTCATTTCCGTTTTGATGTACTTAATTCACAAACACAAAGTTTCTAGCGTAGTGCCACTAATGATCGACACTTTTAGGAGATAGTGGGGTTCTCTATAAAATTAGGAGTTATTTAGACATCAGTAAGCCAAAAGTAACGATTGAGTATATTAAGGTATATTCTTGAGACTTATCTAAGGTGTATTATTTTATTAACTATACACAGGCTAGAAGGAAATACAGAAAAAGAAAAAAGGGTATAAATCTCCAATCATCGACACTGAATCTTCAGTAACCAACACCCAGTTATATATCGACATTACCAGTTACCGACACCCAGTTATCGACTATTAATAATTACCCGTAATGTGCATCTGCCAGATCACCACAATATGATACCATGATACTTTAGTCGTCGGTAATTAAATAAAATTAACTATTCAATAAGTATTCATTTATTGTCTACAGTACCCATTATATAGAAACATTCGTGCTAAAGTGTATTAATTGTACAAATATACACACATAATAAGTATAATAGGGTCTGTGCGTTAAAGGGAACAGTCGTGGATTAAAAGGGAACCAAAATATTCTCTGACTCTTCTCTTTCCGCAAACTTGCGAACTTCGGTGTTCTCGGTAGGCCCTCTGGTACCTCTACTTTGATTAATATATTTCAAATATGTAACAATCAGGCAAAGCAAAAAGAATCATATTAGCTTGTCAAATGAAAATTAAAAAAAATATATTATCGAGACGTGTCGATTATTGGAACCGTCACGTTTGTGAAAACCAGTAATCGACACCAACAATTTCTATCAATCAATTCAATTTCAATTTCTATTTCTATTTGACTTCATACTTTCGATATAACAAAAATAAATCCCATAGTTCTTATACTAACACGTGAAAAACATCAAATTTGAGTAAATCACATCACATTGGAATTATTAACAAAAAAATGCACATACTTCCTTAAGAATTTCTATAAGAAATTCTGTTATTTTCACCTGATCTCTAGCTGCACTGGATTTTCACGCTGACATTTTCAAACAAAAAGACGGATTTCGCTCAAATTTCAATGGGTGCCAGTCAACAGTGTGCTGTCTTGTGTACAATGTTGCAAAATTAAGATCTGTTTCCTACTCTTATTATCTTAGGTAAAAAAAAGTGTCGATTATTGGTGCCTCTACGTTATATTGATTTATGTGTATATAATCCCATGGTGCGTGTAGGAATGCCAATAACATAAACTTACTGAAGCCATAGCTGAAACTAACGAAACTACCCTAATAACTACATAATTGTCATTCGAGGATCTTTTGTTCAGAAATGTAAACTTATCAAAAGTAATACGTTGGGTACACAGTGATTATATAGAATTAGTTATTCATGTAGTTAGTTGGTAGAATACATAACCAGGAACACGAAACTTGGAATATAATATCAACAATACCTGTATACAAAACAACAAAACACTTAGAGAACTTTCCTAAAATAAACATTTCTAATCTTTTCTAAATTAAAGATTTCTAATGAATTTTACCAAGCTAAAATAACATTAACTATTAAATAGTCACATAACGCAAATTGGCGATAGTAAAGAGTTTGCTCCCGGTCAGCAGACGCCCTGGTAATACGACTTTAATGTGACATAAATTGCTAATTATAAAAATTAAGACCTTTGCCTCATTTACCGTTTTTATTAAGCCCTATAATGTATTGTCTTATAAATAACAATAGAAACTCTTGTAACTTGGCAGTATAACTGTGAATTTCCGTTGAAATATAGTACTATTACTGGTGTAATTATGGAGGAATTGGAAGAAACGTTTCTTCATTAATTACGAAGTACGTAAATTTTATTTGCATATCTATATGTTACATCTGAGTCGTAGTAAAACAATGTAAAAATGAACACATTTTGATATTTGCAGCTTTCCACAGACTTACCGCTTAACTAATATACGTTACTTTCTTTTATCCACTTTCGGTTTCATATATCTTAAAATTGAGCATTAAGGTGTTATTAAGGTTCGTGGAGCAACGAACCTTGGGCCGTGACTTCCTTTTTAACAGCTGCAATGAGAAAGTGTTGAGGAATTAACAGGAGCGTGGCGAGGCCTTTGTTCTACGTTTGTGGTGAACGCTCGTCTCGTCTTTAACGACGATCAATATTTGTTTGCATTACTATTTAAATATGTCAGTCTTTTGAGGTAAGTAGCGCTCATTTGAAATTAAATGCACAGCTTTTGTTGAATATTCATGTAACTTCTTGACGACCTATGTCATATTACAAAGATGACGTTCTTTTGTCTGGGTCTTTCACGTTTAAGACGTACTGTAGACGTATGTACATATGTACATCATCATAAAGACGGGACATCGAGTAAGTTAGTAATGTTTGTAATGGTATGACCATAGTCTATAAAACAATACAGTCATTCGACGAAGCCGTCTAGACAGGGCAATCGTGCGGGGTGCGAGGGGCGAGGAGTGAATCGCGCGCAGCCGCGCACCCGAGCTGCATACATCACCATTGTTAGTAGCTCGGTACTACTTACAGGGCTAGCGTGTCTTATTTGAAATGTGCAGTTTTCGGGACAGTTGTGTGAAAGTCTGTGACAACCCTACTGTGTTCTTATGCGGTGTCGGCATTTGCGCAAATATCAAAGGCGTCGGTCCACTGTTACTTTTTACACTGTGGTATGACTGAGTGAGTTGATGCAGCTTGTGTGATTAAAACTAAATATGCATTTCTCGTGGACTCGCAAGGTGCCGTAATTAGGTACCTATAGCTCCTAAAAATTTCGAGTGGGGTATCAAAATGAACTGAATGTTATATAAAAGGTAATTTATAAAATAATCCAACTAAGGCCCACTTGCACCACTCCCACTAAACCCGGTGTTAAGCGGTTAAACCGTTAATCCAGTGTCAAATTGTACTGGTAACCATGGTAATTCCAGGTTTAATCGGTTAACCCCGGGTTAGTGGAATGGTACAAGTGGACCTAAGGTTTCTGAATATAATTTGACATGAGAAATGAGCCGTAGCTGGGTTAATTCTTTAAACCTTTTACTTGTTAATGTAATAATTTAAGCATTATTTTCATTACTATTATGCCTGTGAGTGTATAAGGGAGAGGTAGAAACGGGAGTTGGAAGGGGCAGACCTCGGCGGACTTTCTCTGATCAGATCGGGGAAATCCTGAAGAAAGGCCAGGTCAAAAGCACCCTAAACCGGCGATTGTGTATGAATGCGTGTGTGTGTGTGTGTGTGTGTGTGTGCGTGTGTGTGTGAGGAATGTTATGAAAGTGAAGGAAGCGAAAGAGGTATGTCAGGATCGTAGCAAGTGGAAATCCGTGGTCTCTGCCTACCCCTCCGGGAAATAGGCGTGATTATATGTATGTATGGATGTATGTATTATGCCTGTTGCAGCATAACATTGTTATTCTAACGAATCAAAATAAAGATGAAACCATAACCTAAATATTAGAGGTTAACGAAAGAACGTTTATGTATGAGAATAGGGAACCTTTTAAGGAATCAAAGAAAGAGTAAGTATGCTCTGAACTGAGACGTGAGTGGCAAATAGCATCATAATGATCGGCCAACTTGCGATTATCGATTCACTTGGCAGGGCACTGTTTTACTGTAGAACTAAAAATGTTTACAAGGCCTCGATCGATCAGAATTTGAATTTTTGTCAAAATAAAAAAATGCACCTGTTTATGCCACGCATCCATACCTATTATTACATAGGTAGCTTTACATACTTATTATTACATAGGTATACTTTGTAAATGTAGATGATAGGTAGTCCTAGTCCTCTGTAAACTCAAGCCGCAGATCATCTGATTGAATAATTTTAAGAGATGATTATTAATATTTTCTAATTTATACAAATAGGAACTTTGCATCTCTAATTTCAACAAGATATGGCGTAATGGTCACAAAATATCATTTACAGTCCTGTTTCAACCACGTTACAAACATAATATTGTATGGAAGATATTTGTCTAGGCACGGTCGTGGAATGAGTCAATAGGCGCAAGTCATCCGCGTTAATAAGGCAGGTCCTATTACATAGCATCGCGTTGTAGCCGTGTTGTGGATGCCAACGAGCAGCGAGGCGATAAGCGGGCGTTGTTTGAACTCGATTAAATAAATGTATTGAACTCCCGCTCTCGTCGCCCCGCTGCCTGCTGGGGGCCTAGCAAAATGACAACCGTACATCGACAATCGCCAAACGAAAAGAAAAAATATATCAGGGTGACAGGTGCTACGAATAGTGACGTGACAATTTCCCTACATTATTTAACTTTTACCTATTATTTAATTGGCGTTTCTTATCAACGATTAATTGTCATCTTTGCTAGGCCTTCTGGCGTCTATACTGCGGCTATATAGGCATCTTGTCAATAGCGTGGAAATATCTTATTTCTGACAGATTAAATCTGCAAACTCATATTTACATACCTACATTTGATACATTAAAATTCTGGCCACTTTATTTTTATAAGAGACCACATCACATTCCTAAAAATTAAGTAGCCTAATCAAGCGTGGCCATTAAAAACCTTACGCTTTACCTTATATTTTTTCCTTAATTCTTGAATACAAGATTTTCGAAATCCTCAAACCCTATATGGTGAAAATCAGTATACTATGTGGCCAACATATTTGGAGCACTTGTTCAAGTCTCCCAGTGAGGGGCGATAAAATCTCCTTAATGGTAATTAAGACTTCCATGATAAATATCTCAATAGATGTCTGTCTGTCTGTCCGTCTGTCATCAGGCTGTATCTCATGAACCGTGATAGCTAGACAGTTGAAATTTTCACAGATGATGTATTTCTGTTGCCGATAACAAAAAACACTAAAAACAGAATAAAATAAATATTTAAGTGGGGCTCCCATACAAAAAAAGGGATTTTTTTGCCGTTTTTTTACGCAATGGTACGGAACCCTTCGTGCGCGAGCCCGACTCGCACTTGGCCAATTTTTAAGTAATAATGATTTATTAAATCCATAAATAAATACAGAGAAATCTTATATTTTGCTTCCTTCTGACATCCGATATCGGATCGGACAATGTGAAAACGCTCTTAAGGGGCCCACTTACTATCAGTCCGCCGGACGATATTGGCCTGTCAGTTGTTAGGAACTGTCAATTTTTTGTTCTAACTGACAGGCTGATATCGTCCAGCGGACTGATAGTCAGTGGGCCCCTTTAGGGTACTAAAGATATTCTAGGCTGGGCGCTATATATCTACATATTCCATATTTACATTATTTATAAACAAATTGCTATTAAATACCTAACGGTAAGCATTTATGGGGTCTCAGGTTTTCAATTCTAACTGTCCATTGCATTCAGACTTTAATATATTTATTTACGCTGAATTCTATGTCCGTCTATAGTATTCTTTACAATGTAAGTAAGTAGGAGTTACTTAAGATGTTTTTTGATCAGGGACACTGCTGAAGTCCCAGAAAATATATAGAGATTAGTAGGATTTGAACTCTCTATTCCATATTATTGAAAAGTTCCCGCAATGCAAAAAAACTGTACTAGTGGTAAGTAAATATTGTATGTTCGGTGTCGTCATTCGCTCATCTCCCTAGTGCAGTCAGTCGAGATAACAGCCCTCCAATACCACTCTATTAACCTGGTTTTATGCCATATCATTTTACCCATCTACATTATGTAAACGATTACTAGTCAAAGACACAACATACCTACTGGACACACTGACTGGGATAAACTGCTAATATAAAGAGTGAACGACATTACGTTATTTTACTACCTAGCAGCTGCTAAGGCCCATGATCCTACTCGTGTTCTGCCCACTACTATTGAACACTACAAGCACTAATGAATATCAGTCACATTAAATATATTATTTTTAATGAAAAGGAAATCCCATCAAAAACAAATGTGAAATGAGAGCCAAGTTCAATATTAAGGATATGCGTCGTTGTTGAGTTCGCCAGAAAAAGATTTGATATCTATATGGGTGCCAAGTTTTAGTTCGCTTGGGATGTAATGAAAGTTCAGGATTTCACTTGTTTTTACATACACGTTATATTATATTCGTCTATGTTACTTTGCTAAAATTTAGTTGATATAAAAACTAGATAAAACAAATCCAGAACTTTTTCAAAACAACCTATATGTAGGTATAGGTTACATGTATATAATCATTATGTCTTTTATGATAGGCCGCTATTTAAGCAAGAAACACATCCAAATAAAACCTAATTAATTTGTGAACGCTATGGAAAGAAAGTGGTAAAGACTAAATTAATTCAGGAATCGTGACAAAGTGAAATAGTTATTTTCCCCTCACTAGCTCGGAAAGCCGTCATTTATCCTTTGAAACAAGCGGAGATAAACGCATTTTATCCACTAGTGGGGAAAGTAATTTGACCTTGGATAGCGTGTTTAAGTAGCTTTTGACAGATAACAAAACATAAAAAGTTCATAATAATGGTTCGTTCGATATTAATAACGATCAAATAAATGGTTTGAGAATTTAATAAAAACTATCAAATGTAGTTTTATTTAATGATTTTAAGTCATAAACCTTAAAATTCCATAAGAAATATTTGTTTTTTTATAATGATGTTGCATATAAATGAACGCATAAGTTGAGTCGATGCAATTTCAAAACGCATCGTCAGAAATGTCAACATTGTCAAGTGTCAACAAAAAATTTACTTTAAAAGGTCTCACCGACTCCGACTCACGTAAAAATACAAATCTTCCAGGGTTTTCTCTAATAATATCGTAAAAAAAAATGAGTGATCCCAGTGATGAAGATGATCTAACGCCTGTGGATATTGCACTTTCCTCGCTACAGTGAGGCGAAAAGTTTTGTGTTACACACGGGTGCAAATGTTAGATCATCTTCATCACTGGAGTCTCTAATTTTTTTACGATAATACGATATTATAACAGAAAACTCTGGAAGTTGTGTATTTTTACGTGTCGGAGTCGGTGAGAAAAATTTTGTTGACAATGTTGACATTTCTGACGATGCGTTTTGAAATTGCATCGACTCAACTTGTGCGTTCAGAATTAAATTAGGTAAACATCATTTAAAAAAACAAATGTTTCTTATGGAATTTAAGGTTTATGACTTAAAATCATTAAATGCGGGTCAGCCGCATTCGAGGGAAGCCAGTGCTGTCAAACTGGTTTAACTTGGCAGATATTCTGAATCATCAATTTATTTAACAAAATTTATTATTAAAATGCAAAGCAACAAATCTAAATTTCTTATTTTTTATTTAATTCTCAAACCATTTATATATGATAATTAATATCGAACGAACCATTATTATGAGCGTTTTGCGTTTTGTTATCTGTCAAAAGCTACTTAAACACGCTCCATCCAAGGTCAAATTACTTTCCCTACTAGTGGATAAAATGCGTTTTTCCCCGCTTGTTTTAAAGGTAAAAGACGGCTTTCCGAGCTAGTGAGGGGAAAATAACTTTATTAAAAATTAGACACAAGTATGGGCTGTCGACAGGGAGGGCTCGCTCGTTCATTCGCGCTAATCAGGATCTCGAGTTTCAATTATCACCTTGTGACTTTTCAAAAACCTTTTTGTTTTTATTATGCCTTTGGAAAACTAACTGTAATATCCACCTCGCAAGCTTGGTTTTACTATTTAAAAAGGAAGTTAGATAGGAGTTTGCGAAAGTATGCGGTCGTTGTGCTTTCATCGACTCATGAGCAAAGTATTATGTTTAATGTGCAGCCGCATGCACTCCGCAATGAACGCAGATTGGATAATGCGGTCGACATCATGATCTTATTTTATTGAACGCATGCTCCACAGCTGACGAGTTATATTTTGTACGGTTTAAGTGCTCGTATTTTCGCGTTTCCACCGTAACCACCTAATTTAAAGTAAAAATTACTTGTTGGTACTAATATTTTATTTTAAAGTCACGTTAGCTCATGAAATATTTAAGTCTTCTTTAAAACTTTAAAGCATTTACAATTTTCTGGTTGCCTTTACTCCTAACACCACAATTTTATGTGGATGCTGTCATTCAGTTTTCCTCATGTGAAACTTCGTATACATACTTACATTAAATTACATTAGGTACTTATTGCAGTTAAGGTGTTATGCTGGGATACATCATAAATCAAGAAAATTTATATGTACATAATTAAAATCCATACTTATAATTATATAATATTATAAATGCGAAAGTGTCTGTAGTCTGTCTGTCTGTATGTTACCTATTCACGCTTAAACCGCTGAACCGATTTAGTTAAAATCTGGTATAGAGATAGCTTGAGTCCCGGAGAGGGACATAGGATAGTTTTTGTCCTGAAAATCATCCCTTAAGAGGTTCAAAAGTGGGGTGGAATTGAGATAATTAATGAAATGCCTGATAAAATGTGTAAACAATTAAGGATATGCTCAAATTGAATGATTGCTATTAGACTTTATCCAGGCGCTATTCTTACTCTAGCTGCCGTTACTAAGTCCACGCAGACGAAGTCGCGGGCAAAAGCTAGTCTAATATATTTTCGTATGTTGTTGTATTCTGACCCGCTAGGAATTTTAAAAACAATTGCTAACAGTTAGGCAGGGGTCTATGTTATACAAATTTCACAATAATGCCCCAAAATTAAAATTAAAATGTGCTGACACTGATTATAGTAATGGCTCCTTGGGGATGTAGTGGAGCCCGAATAAGGTAGTGTAAATTGTTCAAATAATAGAAGAGTAGGAACACTAGGAACAGAGTTGGCGAAACGCCAGCGGCGAGCGACGACCTCTACAAGTACAACTCCCCTCCGCCTAATTTGGTAGCATTTCAGGAGCCAAAAAGCTCAAGATGAGTAGTGTGTGTTGACCGGCCGATATTTACTTACGTTACGGCGGATCGTGAGTCATATTTCGCCACTTATGCTCGTGCCACCCACGGCGTTGCATTCAGTATTATACCTACCTACAAATTTTATTTATTGTATTACCTGAGCCCCTTATTACGCGAGTGGTTAATATACTTAACAAAAATGTTATTAATACACTCAAATTACTAAATAAAAGACTACCTACATTATTGCAGGAATGGAATGAGGTTTTTTTTAGTTCAATGGTTTGTTTTTAAGCCCCATCTGTTTCAACACTCGAGATTGTCTGTACCAGATGTCCCTCTTTAGCCGGTTATCAGTCGAGATAAAACGCACAACTATTTTGGACCGTTCGCTGCACGTCAATATTAAATGAGGTATAGTTGTGTAGCCGTCCGTCCCAGTCTAAAAATATAGGTCTGTTTTAGTAAAACGAACTGCCATGCTGCAGTATTTTTGTTTACACATTTGTTAGCATATGGTTCCCCGTAAGAGTATTTATGACGTGTGTGTACGTGCATTAAGGTAATGTTGCGCCTTGAGATTTACGATGCATGGATAATTAAAAGCAACGGGTAAACATGCGTGCACGCACCTCGTCCTATGATAGCACAGATAACAAACAAACCGTTTAAAATCCTTTGACGTGATGCCACGCTCCTCTTCATATTATGAAGTTGGTTTGTTAATTTAATGAACAACGTTTAAAATAATTTAACAATATAGAATATATTGACATTTGTGTCCAACCGTTTGTTATAAAAATGTATATATTTATATCAAAAAATAATTGTTGATAAATTTCTTATACATATACTCCTTTGGAATAAAAAAAAATACAAAACATTGTGTTACATATTTACTGTTGCGCATGCAATAGAAATACTTATACTTATGCTGCGTATATTAAAAATTTAAAACTGTCGATTACGGATATCAAATCAAAATGTATACAAAATGTATACGAGTAGAGCCCACTAAACGACATAATCTAAAATGTATACGAGTAGAGCCCACTGAACGACATAATCTAAAATGTATACAAGTAGAGCCCACTGAACGACATAATCGAAAATTTATACGAGTAGAGCCCACTAAACGACATAATCTAAAATGCATACGATTAGAGCCCACTAAAAGACATAACCTAAAATGTATACAAGTAGAGCCCACTAAACGACATAATCGAAAATGTATACGAGTAGAGCCCACTAAACGACATAATCGCAAAAAAAAGGTTTTTTGTATAACGATAAATGTTCAACGGACGGGCGAACATTTTACTATCTATTGTCACCCTTAGGGTAAAACATCCAAATAACTACATATTACTCCGAGTGTACTCTAAGAAGTACCTCGGCTCGTGTGCACGTGGAGATATAAATTAGGCCGGGACAACGTGTTTGTACAACAGCCGCGTTATGTTTCTACTCTAATATTGACTCAGCAGCGACAACGACATACATAACATGACGCTTATTTGAACTCATTTTTATTACCAAATCTCTTTGATATAAATCCAGGAAGTGTACTGAATAATATTTGTAATTTGGTCTTCGAAAATGGCTTAAATGTAACAATTTTAATAATAGGAATTTCTATCTGAGTAACTCCCGTAACTATAGTTTAAGCAAAGCCTCGTTTCGAGTATTCAATCTCAACAAATCTCAGTTTTAATTTAATCTTCTTTTAGGATAAATAAGTATAACATCGCATACATACATATTCTTCTTGTATATGAAAATACAAATGAAATATTTATGTTACTGTTCCAAGTATTTACCCCAGTATACTGTTGTAACTGTTCTTAATGAATATTGGGAAGACTGTACTTGACACAAGATATAAGAAGTGAAATAAAATATCGAAACAAGCTGAACTACTTTGGTATGCCGGGCGAAATCAGGGCTACATAAAGGAAACGTTGACGACGTAAATTTTTCGTGCGCCATTTATTTGGCCGAATAGCGCGGGTCGGGGCACTGAAAATGGGCCAGGCTCTGTGTTGCCGTAGCTTACCGAGAGTAGTTGGTACAGGGTAAACAGTAGCTACAACCTTAAGATTCATAACATCTATGTGTCGTCGAAGAGCGCGCTAAAGTGGATACCCAGAACTTCGGACTAGTCGGACTCGCTAGCGTGCATGAGCATGGAATATAGCCCGAGAACGTTTTCTAAGCGTCTACCCCGTGGAGTTTTGTCGGATTCCGTTTTAGTTTATATTTATTCCGGCGAACTTATTTTCTTGGTATAATTATGCAATACATACTTTATAATTCAATTTAATTGTAAGTAGCCCATCTAACGGAAATCAGCCTGAAAAAAGGCGACGCCTAAAATTATTTTTTCACCACACCACCTGCCCCAGCTGGTAAAGGCTCTCTTGAGTGTTCAAAAACCGATGAGAAAGTTGCATTTTATCCACATGTGGGGCAAAGTAATCAAATGAAAATTTTGAGCTAGTAGAACTGACTTTTAAATAATGATGTACAATGACAAATATTTATAAATATTCATTTTGAATTGATTTGCTTTAAATCACTAAAAACAGTGCTGCTTGAAAATCCTCATTCATTTAAAAGAATAACTATATCATGCATTTTTTTTTAATGAAATAGGAGGCAAACGAGCAGACGGATCACCTGATGGTAAGCGATTACCGCCGGCCATGGACACCCACAACACCAGAGGCTAACTAATGTATATAACTGTTACTTAATGTCAATGGTTTTTATTATATTTTTTCGACATGTACGAGTACCTATCTATGTATAAAATTCAATGATACAATAAATCACCGAATTATTTAATCATTAATCTTAGTTGTCACTCAATTAGCGATTACGACTAAGGACGTCAGGCTTTATTTTGAGTCGACTTTCAATGACCTTGGTGTAATTATTGGTAGATTAAGTATATATATATATGATATGAGAAACTCATTCATGTCATTAAAATCTGGATCGGTACACCAAAAACTTATAAAATTAATGTTATTTGAATTATGAATTGAAAATCGATTTTTAATTGATGCACTTTTTATCTAGTTACACCAAGACAAGCCTGCAACAATTTTGATAGCTCACGCAGTGCGTTATTTTAAACGTCAAACTTCTATGAAACTATGACGTACATATTTATAAATAACACAATTGTACCTACTGCGTGGGCTATCAAAATCGTTGCCGACTTTTCTTGGCCTAACTCTTACTTATTACCTACAAATCTATTTAACTATTGTACAAAGAGCGGTTTACAGATTAAAATACACGTCGTACTAATTGCTTATACAGTGGTCATAAGCGTTAATTAAAGCAGTGTGTGATGAACATTGTAAACGAGCTCGTGAACTTGCTTCGTGACGATACTTCACAAGATGCACGCGATTGTTTTTAAGTAGGTACAGCCCAAATACAAATAAAAACAAATGCATTCATTCATAAACAAATACAGTCTGTTTACTTTTCTTTGTTACCTGCTAGTTGTTGAAAATAGTTTGTCAAAGGACTGTCTCATTTCAAACATAGACAGAGAGAATCATACTATACTAGTACTAGCACCCAAAAGATAAGGATGAGTATAGTATTTTTGTTCCTATTTACTGACAAGATTTGCTAGACCAACTATAGTTTGAAGATCATCGTTGTTTCTATAAGGGTTAAAGCTGTATATGGCTTCTAATTTATCTTTCCTGTTGCCGACAGTGCAGGATATGGGAGCACTAAATACCGGTTCCGGTACAGGATAAGAGTACGTTTGGAGGACAATATGAGGATATACTTTAAAGCCAAAAAGTTTGCTTCATTTTTTATGCAGAGGCCTGAGGCCTAAGCGATGCTAACGGAGAAGACCTAAAAGTTTTAGTTTTATTTGATTTTACAAACGAATTTAATTCTACTCCACAGAAGAGTTATCGAATTTCAATATATAGTTTGTCAAAGGACTGTCTCATTTCAAACAAAGACAGAGAGAATCATACTATCTTTGTCTTACACTAGTACTAGCGCCCAAAAGAAAGGGATGAGTATAATTTTCCTGGTTGTTACTGACTGACAAACTGGTTTGACCAACTATAGTTTTAAAATCATACTGTTCGATCGCAGGCAAATTACTCTCTTACATGTTCGATTTAATTTTTATTTAGGTAAATATATTGAGCCTCAAATTGTTGCCAAAGACATCCTTTAAAATTTCGAGTTTACTTATGCAACGATTTAAAAAAACCCTTATGTACTGGTTCATACAAAATAAAACGATTTTGTAGTGGAAAACGATTTATGGATTTTTTTACGCTTGCCATTTGGTAAATAGGCAATGTACACGAATATTCTGCACATCATTTTGAAGCTCGATATGTCTGTTAACTTAATAAAGTGAACTGCACAAAAAACTGTTACCCGACTGGGACTTATTATAATTCTGAAAGTCGATTTTGTATACAATTGTATGGAAAAAATTACGAGTGCCTAAATAGTTATAAGCGGTAGTGTACTTCACTATTAGTCCACTGGCTACCATAGTAATATCGCGAATCGATCAAGATAAGGTATGTGCATCATGTATATAACTTCTCCAATATACATATTGTTCATTAAAAAATATTTAATATAATTATATTCGGCGTGCAACGCATATTATATAGAAACTAAAATACGTTTAGTTTATTTACCTTTAGTGTAACACATTGATGTACCTAGAATTATATTTATATTCGACAGCAGCCACGTAAGGACACATCGGAAGGACGGCCAACGTTACATTACTTGATATTCAAAGTCGCTTCTGCAAAGTTCCCGGAACTTTTCCATAGTCAGCAGTCCTCGAGTCGTCATTGTCATACAAAGTGATACCTATTGCTAGGCGAGTACGCAGTTTTTGTCAATGTACGAAATTAGGCTTTTTTTATTGGTATAGTGGAATCGCAAAATGTCGAATTTCAGTCTTAGTGAAAGACGGTGGCAATGGAATTTAGCACAACATTACCGGCCTAGGCGACGAGGTGAGCTTGCGCTTTTACATTATGACCTTTTTAACCTTTTTTTACTACTTAGTATATAATAACAGTAAACTGCAATTCAAGAAAAAAGTACTGAAATTGGCAACGGATAGTTGATAAGTGATCTACCTACATACTTTAAATGCATAAGTTGACATAGGGATAGTACCTACATTTTTTTTTCTTTAATTAAGAAACAAACAGTAATTCTTTAACATTAATCTGTAAATTAAGCAGCAGTAAATAGACCTATAGTTTCCTTAAATTACATATCAAAAAATATTTACACACAGTACAGTAGTTTTGTTAGTCATTACTGTTTTTAGTTTTTCTCTCTCAGTAATCATCATTCTGTTTGATGAGCTTAGCGTCTAGTCAAGTGTTAGTAAATTAATAATTGTATTTAGCTTAAGAGTAGTTTAAAGGCTCGGCCAAACACACGGCGTGACGCAGCGGCGCGTCAGCGCCGCGTGATGCCTGTTCAAACTAGTCGCGCGTGGATCGCGCCGGCCTCGCGCTCTCAAGAGGCCCGCATCGCGCGCGCGAACGCCGCGCGGACGCCTTGTGTTTGGCCGAGCCTTAAGTGTATTAATTATATTTCTGTTAGACATGTTTTAGTGAGAGCCGTTAAGGAAATAAGTGAATGTTCTTAGTGTGTGTTTGTAAACATCTGCTGCTCACTTACTTATTTCTGTTTGCTTTCGAAAAAATAAATCGGCCAAGTGCGAGTCGGACTCACCCACCGAGGGTTCCGTACTTTTTAGTATTTGTTGTTATAGCGACAACGTAAATACATCATTTGTGAAAATTTCACGGTTGATGAGATACAGCCTGGTAACAGACAGACGGATAGACGGACAGACGGACAGAGGAGTCTTAGTAATAGGGTCCCGTTTTTACCCTTTGGGTACGGAACCCTAAATAATTATGTTACTTTTACTTTTTATAGTAGTTGTATCTGTTAAGACAGTCCAAAGCTTTCCTCGAAACTTGAATCATGAAGTTAATCAACTTTTCTACGGCTCACTACTCGTATGCATCAAACGTCGTAATAGGTATGTGAGTATATAGGTATACTCAGTATGTTCTATAATTATTATCGCACTAATATGCTGAACCGATTTAGTTGAAATTTGGTAAACAGATAGTTTGAGTCCCGAGGAAGGACATGTAATACTTTTTATCCCCGAACTCACCCCTCAAGGAGGTAAAAAGGGGAGTCATTAACCGCTGAACCGATTTAGACGAAACTTGGTATGGGGATAGTTTGAGCTGTGGGGAAGAATATAGAATAATTTTTATCCCCGAAATCATTCCTTAAGGGTGTCAAAAATGGGGTGGAAATTTAAAGTGGACCAATTTGGGGGTGAAAAAAGGATGTAGGATGTAGAAAATTAAGGTACCCAAATTACTAATTCCACGCAGACGTAGTCGCGGGCAAAGGCCAGTGGAATAACAAAATCATTTAGATTTCATATACCTACAATGTACCCGGCCAAAAGGAATGGCACTCGAGTATCAAGCGTTCATTAATTTTATTATCGAAACGAAATTCCATCTCTGTGAAAGCAAACTCATGCTAATGACGAGAATGACAAACCGATTCTGCATTTGATATTTTCGTCCAACATTATGTAAGGCTTTTTGTTCATTAAGGATTATTTTTAGCCGGTTTCGCGATTGGCAGTTATAAAACGTCAATACAAGTATTCATACTCGTTAAATTTTGATTGGCGTGACTGCTAAGGAGATTCCATTATGGTGAACGTTGATCGCTGGAATGCGTTATCTTTATGTCACAGTGGTTTTGTATTACGTGGGAGGTTTAGGAAGTTGTCGAGCCTCCTCCGTGTCGGCGCCATTCTGTTTGCGAGCTGTGCCAATGCGAGGTTCACTTTGATAAATGATCGCAGTGCTTCGTTCCCAACCGTGGGCGCCAGGCCGTCTGTGCGCATTGAAAACTTTTATGAAAACTCACTGTCACCTTTTGGTTATGCGCATTATACTTCTAATAATAAAATAACGCTAACTACCTATCCATTTTGACTCTTCTCATCGAGGCATTAATATATTTCATTTTATATTCTGAACCATTTAAAACCGAGCGCGCATTACTGGTTTTCCGTTAATACTGCTTGAGAATCCAGTCTTCAAAAAGTGCTGGTTGTTAATAAACATTATAAAAATAATTAACATTGCCAATTATAATGTATGTGCTCGCAAAAAATGTGAGTCAACATTCTCAGGGCTCGAGAATGGAAGTTGCAAGAATTATAATCACTCGTGTGATCAATTAAAATATCTTGTTCACAATTTGACTCGTCATTCAACATTACATTTATGATTTACGTTACGATTCATATTATTCTGGCGATATGCGTACGAGTATGTAGTATAACATTTTTATTCCTGCATATTAGGTATCGAAAAATTCATCCTGGAATATTTAACTATTTATGTACAATCGCCACAAGATATATCGGAGTGCCCAAAGTGTTTAAATAGGTATATCTAGTCTAGACACACTGCAGTTAAACGTCTTAATAATAGTCTTTGTTCAAATATTTGTGAACACCTAGAATAGAATAGAATAAAATTTTATTCGTAACCACAACACAAACGAGATATTACATAATATAAAAGAAATCATAGAATCTTAGGCCGCCGCGATATATCTGAATGCGACTCTACATGTTGCAATTTCTAAAAACTTTTTTTTATAGTAGTTAAAAAGAAATACTCAAAGGTTTTTTGTCTCGGTGTCCCTTGAGACGAATCAAAATTGAAAATTGGCTGTCTTAAATATTTTCATTGAGTACTTGTTGGTAGGTTTGCTGTTGTAATCGCTATTAGATTACTGTTAGAAAGAGACAACTACCTAGGTCGTATACTATAGTGCCGCTTTACTTACCTCATCGGTTCCTTTATGGTGCTCTGTGTCTTCCATCAAATGGGGTCTAGATATCTACTGTTTATAACGTCAATGCATTAACTTTTTTTTCTTTGGTGTTATAAGTTGAGCTTATTTAGTTTTATGCCTGAGCCTGACAAGCAAACATGAAAATCTTAATTCAAAATTTGAAGTAAAAAAAGTTAATATGTAATTGCAATTTGGCGCGAGATGTGTAAAATAAAGTACATGTAGTTATTACATCCAGCCGCGAGAAACGCCAGCATGCCTTCCCTCCACTCAATTACGTGGCGCTAAAAGTGCCTTCATTTGTTTTACTCAATTGGGATAAAAATAAAATATTTGAATATTTTTCGTTCTTTTAGCAATCTTGAGGGACTTTAGGTATACAATTAAATTATGAATTTATAATATTGCTTTGGGCCATTGCATTGTAAAAAGCCTCGCCATTCACAAGGAGGTGACCTTAACCTTTAATAATAGGTACATAAGTACAAGAAAATATTATTATACTGTAAATGTTTTTGTTGTTGTTGTTGACGTTAAAAGGTAAACTATAATTTATATATTATAAGTTATATTTGAGTTAACTTAAAAATACTAGGTACGCTAAATTATAAAAACTTCAAATACGTTGTATGTTCATAAAAATGGTACGTACTTAAATTTTTATATTGGAATAAGTACGTTGTCTGAAACCTAGCCTTTATTTCCACAATATATTTTTCCCATAATGGTAGTACGTAGTATTTTGTATGACAGATACATAATATGTATCATATAGTTTTTAACATAATACAGGCATAATACAGGCAAATATAGGCGACTAAATGTTTTTGAAAAACGTCTTTTGTCTGAATCAGCTAAAAATGCAGAAGAAATATTAATGAACAATACAGAGCTAATTAATTCACATTGTGTTCAATAGTTTCTATTGTTAATCTATTCTTGATTACTCCCACCTACCAATTGATGACTATCAACTGTATAAAGAAGCCCTGCCGAGACATATATCCGATCGAGTTGCGAAGCTTGACGTGTCTCGTACTGTCGACTCCGGAAATCACGTTCGGTTACTTCCTTCCTCAGACATTTTGCCTTTTTGCGACGCGTCGATTCAACTCGCCTTGTGTGAACATGTGCCAAATATCCGATAGTCGTTTTGCTCGACCCAGTTCTGATTTGGCATGAATAATGTTGATAGTTTTTATTTTTGTCTGGGAATCTTGTATATACGGTTTTTAAATAATGAACCTTATTTAATCGTTCGTTCGAGTTGTAAAAATATACTTAGACTAGGTGTAGATACAACCATTTAGTTAGTGTAGAATGTGAAATAAACAAACCACATTTAGGCCAAGCAATGCAGGGAAATGCTAGGAAAACAATTTTTAACTTCGTAGCTTTGTTTGGACTAGTTAGGAGATGAACATAGCAAAATTCCCCGACCGTAACCCAGGTACTAAGGGGGAGAGGGGGGTTTGAAGGTTATTTTTTTCGGTTTTTCGATTATATCTCGGAAACTATGCGTCTGAGCCACTTGGCTACCACATGGATACCACAAATGAACTCAGCGCCCCCGATTTATACGAAAACGTTATCAAACCAGGCCTAGCAGCTTTACTGATGTAGATAATCAAGATAAAAATGAGAGCCCTAAATAAACCTTCAAGAGCGGATATCTTATAAACTATACAAGATATCGAAAAACTTGACTGAATAAAACTTGTAACAAATTAAATCTCTTTTCATTTTGTATAAGTGGCCAAGTGGCTCAGACGCATAGTTTCCGAGATATAATCGAAAAACCGAAAATCGGAACCTTCAAACCCCCCTCCCCCCCAGCAAAAGGGTTTTTCCCTCTATACCTTTTTTTGGGCATTTATTTCCTGGCCTAATTGTGTAACCCGAACATGATCCCGCCAGTTTCCGTGAGTATCGACTCAGACGGAGCCATGTAGTTGATGTTTCAATCTGCTCCACACAAAGCTCATTTCTATCTATCAGATGGCTCCGTAGATAACATGCCAATCGCTAACGCTCCGTAGCGAACGAAACGCAACTGTCACTGTCACACTAATATGGAAGAGCGATAGAGACACAAAGCGATTCGATGGCGAAGCGATAGCGATTGTCACCTTGGCTTGGTTCACTTCAGCGGAATGTATTCCAATACATTCCGCTACATAATAATACATGTACGAATGTATGTAGATAGCCATATGATCGTAGTGGGGAACACAGATGGCAAACGCCTTGTGGCTGGTCAGACTGTTTTTTATCAGATGGACAATTTAACGTATATAGTAAAATAACGTAGTTTAAGATGTAGTGAAGCCGATGGAAGCAAACTCCTTATTACACGCACTAGTGTATTTTTTTTTATTGATGACTACGATATTCAGTTGTTTTTAAATACGAGAGAAGAAAAAAAAAATTGGCTATATAACATGCAGACAAGAAATCTTTTTCTTAAATAACCAGGTAGTTGGCGAGTAATGGTGCATTAAAATCACTAATTAATTCAGAACCAAAAGCAAGAATATGAGTAACAACATGTGGAATTATGTTACACGAGGTGTGTTAGTCCTTTATAAATTGTTAGTGTAAACACCTTAAAACACTACTAAGTTATCTTCAGGGAAGGTAAGGCAAATAAATGAGACTCGACGTCTAGTAGACGAAGCATAGTTAGTGAAGTAATCACTAATCAGTATCTTAACTTCACACCAGAAATTTGAAATTGCATGTCGACACTACCAGTAATGGTTCAAAAGCTGTTATTGTTGATGATTAGAGTATTATTAACAGCAACTGTAAGAATTTGTCGAGAGAAATATAGTTACATGTAGCTTGTGCGGAAAGAGAAGAGTCGTGGAATGTATGGGGCCCAATACTCTTCTCTCTCCACATAGAGTCTACACGTGATTATTTTTTCTTCTGTGACACATATCCGCCTGCCAGTAATTTGTTTGCAGTGAAGGTAATTAAAACAGATGGTTTAATTACAAAAAAATAAGAAAAAAACAGCAGTAATAAAATTGTATAGATTTTATTAAAATATTGTCATATTCAAAAGCAACGAAAACGGGTAACTTTATAAAGAAGTTGTACAAAAAAAGCATGTCAATGCTTTCGTTGCTTTTATGTGAAATGTGAATTTAAAAAAATACTAGTCATTGCGGATGTTGTTTTTATAATTCGCATTTTATAAATGTTGTACATAGTATGTGCTTAGTTAATTATTTGCTGAACTTAAGTTCACAGTCAATATACTGATTATCAGCTAAGTCTAGCCGACGACGGGACCGAGTGGGGGGCAAACGGGGCAAACAAAATAAAGATCAATGACCGTCTTTACGCCACGCAGCAGTTGATGCCACCTGATCCCTCATTTAGCGTTCATTCCCGTCCCCTGTTTACTTACAGCGCAGAAAGTCTGCGATATAAACTTGTAAAGGGTAAAAAAGAGGGGTTTATCCTCTCTGTCTTGAGATTGTTTCCGATTGAATTTAGTTTTTTTTACTGAGAGCTTTTGGATTCAAACGAGATAGGAAAGTTGTAAAAAGGTTACATTGTTTGAAAGCTTATGTGTGCTTACATGTGAAGATAACAAATATCTAATAGGCATTAAAAGGGTGAGCAATCTAGACAGACCAGTATTTTGATTTTAATTTAATATTTGTCAAACCAACTGTCAATTTCATAGCTACTCGTAAATGGGTGTTATATTACACAATGGGAGCAATATTATCATGACATATTTTATTTTGTCAATATTTTCCAAAGCATTTTGTTTATGGAAAATTATCAGTATTTATTTTAGAGAAGTTTACATTTACTTATATATTACAACTAGCTTCTGTCCGCGACTTCGTCTGCGTGGAACGATGAGTGAAAACTACCCTATGTCCTTCCTGGACCTCAAACTATCTCCATTCCAAATTTTGTCTAAATCTGAAGACTTGAAAAGGTAACAGACAGACAGACATACAAAGTTATCTACTTTCGTATATATTTCGTATTTCGTGTACATCATTATGTATAGTAGGGATGAGTATGCGCACAGGTGTCGTTCTTAGTACCTAGATTGGTGATTATCTGCAGATTTTACCGCTTATAATACGGCTTCCGGCATCCGGAAGGGACGGAAATTCTATGGTCATAGTATGCATTTAATATTCAAGTGTGGTCGCCCCAATAAAGTAAAGGGCGTCATATCTTCGGGCGGCAGCAGGGTTATTCAGTAAGTTTACGGGGCGTATCGAATTAAGCGGACCAGTGTTAGGTATATCCGATTGCGAATAGTTTATTACAGATCATGGGTTTTTGGGTGAGATTTAATCAAAACGGACATGATAAACATATAATTTTTTGTGCACAAAGGTTAAATTGCTAGATTAGACTGCCGTAGCAAAAATAAAAGCCCCTTTCTGGCAGTGCGTCACCGATTTCAATTAAGTCCTAGTAAAATCAATACAAATAAAAACAAGGATTTCCAATCCGATATTGAGTTCCAGCTACGCTAGGGGCGAGGTTACAGTCAAAACAGAATGTTTGGTGAACGTAGCAGACAGATATTGCGGCGGCAGGGATCGATCCGGCGCGACGCAGCGGGCCGCTCGCGCCGCGGCTGTGTGGTGTACTCCGTCCTTCACGTCCTCTCCCTGAAAGAGAATGTACCAAAAATCGAAAATATTACTTTAGTGGCTCTGTGAGCTGTCGACACCATTTAAAAAAATTAAACAAACAATTATAAAAAATAAGAAAACATAATAATTATCGAATCTGCTTAAACGGATACGAATACGATTATGATTTCACGAGTATAAAGATTTAGATATGCGACCTGTAGAGGAGAACCAGCCTGACATATAAAAGCATTTCTCCTCAAGCTGAAGCGGAGGCGCTTCGATCGCTCGGTCAATAAAAAGATGGTACCTGTATTAAAATAAGGCCCGGAGAAATGGGTTACAATTATTTTCGTTTTCTAGTTATGGCTCCCCTTTATCACGATTGTTTTGTGTTAGTACGATTTAGTAAATAAAGCGTTGCATATTTTTATGTAAGGTACTGGCAGAATACCAGCGATGTGGCTTGCCGCATCACAATGCTGAGCCAGCGCCTTTTCTGAGCCACGGCACATGGCTTCATAAAGTTCATTTCATTTAATAGTTTTTAGTAATTAAGTTGTTTTGCATGTTCTTATCTTGTACTTTTCAATGCCATGTGTGTTGTTAATGCCATGTATGTTGTGGGCATGTATGAATAAGGATATTATCTATCTATCTAAAGTCGTCAATAACCTTGTCCATAACACAACACATTCCTCAACTACTTTTAGCGCTAAAAACCTTTTATCTGTTTTATCTAGATTTCATTCGCACTTACTATACTACTATATAGGTGCGATCGTAATGTAGGTATTAAAAATAGACTAAACTCAGATTTATAAGATTTGGATAGATCTCCTGGATGTAATTTAATTCGATACTTTGCAGCCAAACAGAAAACTTTAGCGTCAAAAATCAAAATACTAAAAGCGCCGCGGGTATTAAGGCTAAAATTAACTAAGCAAAGCTCTTTGATTACAGCAAAGAGGATATAATAAGATAGAGCAGTACTGTCATAGTAAATTTTGTAACCACAGTAAATTCACTGCCATCTATCGACACACTTTAAAACTAAAAATTAAGATTTATAAACATACGATAAAATCACTGAAATTTTTATGATTTTGACCCATGTTCTTTCACTGATATGCGTTAAAATTGTTAAATAACAAACGAAACCGTCAGCGCCCTCTATACGAGAGTAGGCCAAAGGTAATGGCGCCATCTGTTCGATAATCAAATTTTCGTGATTTTCGAGGCACGTTTTTTCCTTAGACTGTATCCATCTATTACGGAGTTATATCTACCTTTGATTACAGTAACACTACACGACTGTACTTTGGCCTAGCTTATCATATTGTTTACCTTAACAACATTAAGAGGAGGTAAAGGCAAACAAAAAGTTAGAGGTATTTATAGGCTTAGTTGATTAAGTTCGTTGAACTTAACTATTAGCCTTTATTTGTGTGTAGATCCAACGTATTGTTATAAGCGCAAGGATTGTTATAATTAGACATCGAGAATTAAGAAGATAAAAAGCCTTTACATGTAAACATTAAATGTATGTTAAAAATGGAGTACCTAATTTACTTAACTAGCAATGTTGTAAACTACTTAGTAAGTACTTTATTTTTTTTAGTTTTTTATTAAATTCAGTAAAAGCAATAAATATTATTATCACGCGCAAATAAGCTCTGTTAAGTTTAGCGGCTTCACTAATTTGTTGTAAATATGTGTTAAAAAAAACAATGCACAATGTCTCACGAAGTGTATATTATACTTACATCCTACATAACTAACCTAATAAATATCTATTAACATGAAACTAAGGAACATACAGATAAGGCTTTAGATAGTTAGCATTAAAATACAACGTCCCTAGAATCGAATTCGAGCGTCGTCTGGCAATTAAAACCAGCTCGCATGACGGATCATAGTTTCTGATCACGTTTCTCGCACCCGCAAACCCACTGTTTATTTCCATGACCTCTTATACTTATTCAAAATCAGTTCAAAATATAATCCACATTTTAAACGGTATAAGGCTGGTTTTGCATTGAAACATATACCTAAGATATGAGGATGACAAAGTAAGCAGTCGGCATAATTCGAGTGGGACTCATCATGGCCACTATCCTGTCATCGCTTAGCAAGAGGTTTATTTATTTGTTTGTCCGAGGATGTAATTACACCTCACGGAGCCACGGAGCCAATCCTGTCTAACTGGTCGCTTTAATATAATCTGATTAACTAGATGCCAATACGTGGCTGTAACGCAAATATTGGAGCTATGATCGTAAGTAGCTGCGATGGTCGTGTTCGTGCAGGATGCTTGTAGATAAACTTTAACGCGTTTAATTTGTTTGGCTTAACTATTCTAACTTACAGGTATAAATACCTATTAAACATTAGCTAGTGACTAGTGTTTTATAATAGCCCTCTCAGCAAGCAGTCGCTTTCATCTTTATTACAAATCCCTAAAATATCTGAATTCGTATAATAAAATCAACCTCAACAAAAGACTCAGAAGTTAAATATTATAAAAACAAAGTAAGTAGTTCAAAGCGCAAAGAAAAATTACTGGCTATATTTTTTGGAGAAAGGCATTGTTAACATAATTTTGCATAGCGGAGTGGATGTTGAGGAAATGTCCAGGAAATTTATGTTTCTGGATTTAGCTACAATAAGAGGAAAAAACCATCGCCGGAGACAGGAAGCGAGCCGTGTGTCAGCTAAAAAAATCAAACAGTCTCTGAAAACATGACATGATTTATGTACCTATTAAAAAATACGTTGACTTATTCGTTCTTAGATAGAATTAAGACAGATATAGCATCTGTTATGTATGTTGTTTGGCTATCATCTAGTTTCTGCTGTTTGTAGCATGTGCCTAAAATAATCTAAAAGGAATTCAATAGATGTTATGGCAATTTGTAACGTCGTCGAAGTTTTAAGGTAAACCTTTATTGCTCGACATGTTATGTCGAATAGTTGACAGTCGGCTGTCAAATAGGTATAAGTTTTTGATGTTCCTAATAAGGCCTGAAATGGCTTCGGACTAAAGTACCGAAAATTGCCAATAATACATTTCAAAGCAATATCAAGAAATCGTTATGAACTTACACATAAACTCACACGGGCCATAATAACAAAGTCGCTTAAGTGATATAATAATAATGCATAAAGTAATTAGGGTTTCGTACCCAGAGGCAGCTTTTATAGCTCTATTTTCGTTTAACGGGAAAGACAAGTGTATTTAAAAATGATTAAAACTGCATATATTTATATAGTAGGTATGTAATGCATGTAACCCGATGCAAATGTAGCACAAGTCCCCATGGCATTACCAATTGCTTATTCATGGGTATTATGTAGTCGCTGACTAAGGAGTTATAAAGCATCAGGAGCAGCTGTTCATTTACTCGTAAGTACTATCTATCGGCGGTAAAATGTGAGCAATAAACTTTCCACCCTTCACCTGATTTTGACCGTGCGTATAGTAGAATAGTGGAACGTAAAAGGGATAGTTAATTGGAGATTTCCGGTGAAGTAATATAGTATAAATAGTGCTCTCAATGTCCGGTTTCGAGCGTAAGTCAATGTTTACACAGAAGCGGAGAAATGCCGCAGGCGATGTTAGCGAAGTAAATCTTAATAATTTATAAATGTTACCTCAGTTTTGTCGGCCATAAGTTAATGTCAATAAAGAATGCAAAATAATTTGCACTTTTTATTAAATTTTGCACGCACATAGTTTGACGCGTCACTGGGCATGCGGCCGGCGCGACTAAAATAGATGCAGAATGCAAAACGACTCACTCAGGAGTTCATCATCCGCACTGCTATTTCAGATATGCCTCGAAAAACCCCAACAGGAGCTGCAGGAGTAGCGTGGCGCCGATTCTTAGCGGCTAGAACACTAAGCCGATTTATGCCAATACATATCACAGGTACTTAACCACAGATACTAACTTAAGCCTGCGTTCGGGATAGGTAGGGAAGGTAGGTAGATTGTGAATAATCTTTTCACGTCAGTCATTCACTATGAGTAAGTACCAAGTATGAATAATCATAACAGCTTAGAAAGCTACTTTGTATGTCGTTCTATAATTTACCTCCATATCTGAAGGCACGGCAGTGCCCCCGCCAAGACGAGCAAAGCGAAGCGCAATCAATAAACAAAATTCTCGGGATATGATGTCATTAGTGGACTTATTAAGCATAAAAATGTTCAATTGCATAGCTTATACTTTAGATTTTATTCATATCTAAAAAACTTCAATTTCGTCACTCACTCACTCACTCACTGATGATCATCAAAACCTTTAGGGTATTTCCTGAAATCCTAGGAAGCTGAAATTTGGTATGTAAGATAGTCTTAGTACACAAATAACAGAAAAATTCAAAAACTTGAAATTTTTGGCCCCTAGGGGGGTGAAAATGTGGGGTGGAATTTTGTATGGGAAATTAATAACAGCTGAACCGATTTAGTTGAAATTTGGTATGTGGATAATTTTTGTTATGGGGAAGGATATAGAATAGTTTTCAACCCCAAAATCACCCCGTAAGGGGGTGGAAAAGAGCGTTAGGGGAAAAAGGGGGTTGAAGTTTGTATGAGGAATCAGTAAAAAGCAGATTGTGTATAAAAGAGGCCTCCGGATACGTATTTCAGGATTTTTAATAGTAAATTACCCCCAACCCTTTAAATTAGGGATGGAAGTTTGTCATAAGCAACTTACAAAAAGAAGCGAAATCCCACCAAAAACATTTTTATGTAAAATGTTACCAAGATGAAACCACGAGGCTCGCACTGTCAAAAAGTTATCAGATCTCTTGTAGAGCCAAGCTTTTAACTCTACAAGCCCTAACTTCACGTACTCTACACCTTAGTCAAATTATGTTGCTTGGCCGTTTCGTTACTACAAGACTATTGTAAAATACAAAATAATGAATAGTGAATCAATTTTTCACCTTACGTCCATGTGACGGTAGCGAAACGGCCAAGCCACATATTTTGACTAAGGTGTAGTTTTTATAAAGTTAGGGCTTGTAGAGTTAAAAGCTAGGCTCTAAAAGTTATGATAACTTTTTGACAGTGCGAGCCTTATAGTTTCGTCTTGGCAACATTTTACATGAAAATGTTTTAGGTGGGATTATTTTTAACAGATAGATCATGTCAACAGAATACACAAAAATATGAGTACATAGTTATGCCAATTTATGGTATTTATTAACATCAAAATATTCTTGTATAGAATAGTCAACTACTTGTTAAATAAGTTTCCCAGCGGCCAATTTATCGTATTTTAGCTCTCCCGGTATTTATTTTGGGAGGTTATTGAAAATTCTTATTATCATATTATATGGGCTCTTAAATTTATGAAGGTCCTAAGACTTGGCACCGACTTCAAACAAATCAATTTATAGCGCTTATGGAATAATATTTTATTTTACCCTTTTTGAAGTCGGTTTTTTTATGGTGCTGTTGTTCAAGTAATTGACAAGCTGAAGTTGGGTGTGTCGGTGCGTGAGAACGGTTCTTTATTTATTTACAAATCGACCAAAAAAGGCGGTTCACAACGTTTAAATGTATACATGGTACTGTCCTTGTACCAAACCACTCAGTACAATAGTACAGTTGTAGTGTAAAACTGTTTATAAATAAGTAGCCTGTCGATGTCGGGGCGATGTCGGGTGGCATTTCACGATCTCGAACATTCCGATATGGACTCGGAATCGGGTTGCGGCAAAAAACAATTACTTATCAATTATCTCTATGCGTTCCATGTCAAAAAAGACAATGGTCCTGAGTTATACTTAAACACAAATGTTCTATAGGTAGACGCAAAGAGGATATAATAAGATAGAGCGGTACTGTCATAGTAAATTTTGTAACCCCAGTAAATTCACTGCCATCTATCGACACACCTTAAAACTAAAAATGAAGATTTATAAAAATAAGATAAAATGTATAAATTATTATTTTTATTTGCATTAATTATTTTTATGATTTTGAATTTTTGACCCATGTTCTTTCACTGATATGCGTTAAAATTGTTAAATAACAAACGAAACCGTCAACGCCATCTATACGACAGTAGGCCAAAGCTAGTAGTGCCCTCTGATCGAGAAACAAATTTTCGTGATTTTCGAGGCACGTTTTTTCCTTAGACTGTATCCATATATTACGGAGTTATATATATCTTTGGTAGACGTAGACTTTTTACTACGAGTGTTTTAAGAGGGAAATGTACGCATAGTTATAATTAAAAATTTACCTACAGCCCTAATCACGCCCTAATGGACGTGGGCCATAGGGAATAGGCACAGCAAGCTACACAATTACCTACCTAGAATTTTGTACATATAGGTATCAACGTAATAGAGCAGTGAGCGCACTATTAACATACTCGAATGTCTGTAAAAAGTGTCGAATCGAACGTTTTAACAAATGATTAGAAAAATAGTGAGGTCTTTTTAAACACGTCGTTAATAATAAGTTATAAATCTGTGTATTAATTTGTTATCATAGGTTATCAACGGTAGCATCTTTTATTTGTATGTAATTTAATGCTGTTAACTACTTACTTAACTTTATTGCTCTATATTTGTTCATAAACGCTGTTGTTTACCAATAAGTAATTCCTAGCTTTTAAATGTAATTAATTCCTAGCTTTTACTTGAATGAAATTTTATGTTTAACTATTTATTTATCTTAGTACCTAATTAGTTTTTAGAATTGTGTTGCTATGCCCTAACAGGGTAACCATGCATGCACTTAATACATGTTAACACCTTAATGTAACCATGGTTCTGCAATAAATGAAATGAAATGAAAGTATCTACCTATTATTAGCACGAACTAGGCAAAATTGCAGAAGGCAGATTGTCAATAACACGAACCAGAGGGAAACGTTGACAGGTTGCCCAGATACTACTGTACCAGCGGGTTTTCTTAAAATACCTTGAAACATCCCAAAAATAGTTCATAAAAACTATAAGTAGTTTGGGTAAGCCTAATAGCTTACACTTTTATAAGATCATAAACTTATCATTAATTATCGATATAAATTTTTATTTTGTATGCGATTTTCTTAATTATGAAAATATGTTCCATAAGACGAGCTTATTTAAGAAATAGTCGCATCTAAACTGATATAATTACTGAAGGTCTTTTTTTGATGACTTGAAATTGAGCTAGATGATAAAAAAAAATAACCATACAAATATAATTAAGTACTTATCATTAATTAGCAAGTTTAAAAACAAATTACATTTTCCCGTTTCTTTAAAACGGGATGGTCGGAATGTTTAGAAAACTGGGAAAACATTGGCGTTTGCAAATGAAATGAAACTGAAATACAAAGTAGTTACCAAAAGAGAGATAAAAAAAAAAAAAAAAATATATAAAATTTGCATTCGGCACTTGCCTACATTTTCTACTTAGCATTTTTATATGCTCAGGGAACCAAACGTGTTCAGAAAGTTAAGGGGAACATATAGAATAACAGCAACGGATTGCATACTTTTATTTATCTTCTGCGATGTTTTCAACGTGATTCACATTGTAAGTGGTTAAATAGGTAAGTAAAAGGGCTGTACGCAAAAATTTATACAATTACAAGTTATTTTTTTTTCTTATGCAGTTATGCCTATATTGATTTAAGTGATACTAGAAACACGTATATATCTAATCGCCGACTGCTTTGAAAATACATACTCGTAATGTACTAACCTGTCAAAATAATGATTAAAAGTGGGTTGCACCAAACCGTCTGCCTCCTGCCGTATTAAGGATGACTCACGTTAGACCGGGCCGTGTCCGGGCCGGAGCTTCCGGCGCTTCATTTTCTATGGAAAGCATCACGTGATCACCTGTCATGTCATAGAAAAGTAAGCGCCGGAAGCTCCGGCCCGGACACGGCCCGGTCTAACGTGAGTCATCCTTTAAAGCGTCCTCTAAATTTTATTGTAAGTATGCAAAGTTTCTAAACCGCGGCGACTGATGTTGATCAGTCTGTCAAGTGAGGTTGGTGCAACTAGCATTTCTTAGTTCTCACCTCTTGGTGAGTTATTTTAACTATGACTCGAATGTGGCCGTAAATATTGTAAGGCGCAAGTCTTAGTCAGTTTTATATTGATCAATTGTTTATCAAATCATAAACCGTAACTTCAATTAGTTTCAATTGTTATAACAGTAAGTGTCCGTTCAACTTGGACGATACGATTTCGATTATTAGACATGACACTGAGACATGTAATACCTATATAAAATTAGTTATGTTTCCCTGGATTGGTTGATTTTACAGCGTTATTGCTGCAACGTATATACACGCGGGCGATGTCACTGTCAGTGTTAATGTCCTTAATAAAATAAGTGACGAATATAATGTGATAATCGCGACACCAATACGGCAAAGATATTTAGGAAATTGACATAGACCTTGCCCACGTCAACACTGTAGCAATAAAGCTGCAACAGCAATGTTGCCTTTACCATGATGTCTCGACGTCCGATATTGGCTGCCTGTATCCGACTATGAATAAATAATTTAAGGTATTTAAGTTATCAGTGTCACAAAGTTTGGTTCGATAGCCAAAGCGTGTCGAGCTCAAAAATTGTAGCCTACTGATTTAGCACTACCTCCTAGATCGGTTAAAATTGCGCCGGGCCTTGTGTAATTAAACTAATTAAATAGGTAGGTACTATCATCTATTCGTAGCCCTTGTTTTCCGGCATTGCGCTGTTTATTGTTGTTTCACTATCTTCCAGTGACCCATTGTAGTGTTTATGGATATTGGACTTAGAAACAATAAGAATACTATTTACTATACTATTGATGACTGAGTACATTATTATTTAAATATGTAATAACTACACTTAATAATAAATTAAACAAATATTACACGACAATTTTGCACATATCAATCTAGTAAATATTATTGCAATCATACTCACATGTAGTCCGTGGATATTCGATATAATTTTGTATTCTCTGTATATAATACATTAAGTATACAACGTTCACACGAGGAACCCGAGAGATAGAGTATATTCCTGATCATATTTAAAGACTAACTATTGTCCTATAAACTTTTTAAGAATTCGCCTAGTTTCAGTTATAACCGGTAAAAAAAACATCTTTTTATTGTTACTTAGTGCAAAATGCCTTTTTACTTATATTTACCTTACACCTTTAATTCAATAATCACCTGCCTGTTGGTAAGTCAGATTAAATAATTCAGATCCTAAATTTTCAAATACGTAAAAAACTCACTTTTTGCTTTTTAAATTAACATTTAGGATTTACGATCTGTAATATATACTTTTGTGTCATATGCAATGTTCTGTGTATTTATTTAGACAATTTGAATTTCTTTAATTACTAAACTATTTCTTTAATTTGATAGTCTAGCTCTAAAGCTTTACGATTTTAGTAACGAGCGGTGGACTGTAATCATTTATTACTTACTAAGTCTCCGGAAATCAGTTAAGCATTTAAGTTTTTCGCTCGGGAATATAATTTTTATTGCACGTTTGATATTTTATATAAAAATGTTAGCCTCCTAACTCCTAACAAACGTATTATAATTATATAAGTTCATATATACAAATAGTTACAAATTATGTCGTTCTAAATATTTATATAAAGCATCTGCCCTATATCTGAAAGATATATCGACACCATGATAAAAATGAATTAAAGGTATAAATAATACGTGTTATGATATTTTCGCTTCCGTTCTTAACGCTAAAACGATCTGTTACTGCTGTTCCATTAATTACACCTTCCTGTGGGCATTTTGGTCGTTAAATAAAAATAGTAAAGGGACATCTCGAAATAAACTGCATCTGTTTATGGTGACTTCAGCGGGCAGTTAGACGAGGTTAGACGTAGGCATTTGAGCTTTTCTGTTTTAGTTAATTTACATTCTTAAAGGTTTTTTCTAATAACCGATTAAAGGATGGCTCACACTAGAATGGTCCGGGTCCGGGCCGAAGCGTCCGACACTTAGTTTTCTATGACGGGTAATCAATCACGTATTTATATCACGTGATGCTTACTATATGTATATAGATAACGAAGTGTCGGACGCCTCTGTCCGGACCCGGACCGTTCTCGCGCGAGTCTTCCTTAAAGGTTCCCTTGTTTTAATTTTGTCCTTGGCTTCAAAACGCTTTTACTATGGTTTATTAACTGTTGCTGCAACTTGGTACCTATCATAGACAAATAGCGGAAGTTGCAGTCAGTGGTACGCACCGTTGACTCGCTTCAATGAAATTAGGAGACACGTTCAACAACATTAATTTGTACGAGCGTAATTAAATCGAAAATTGTTTAATATCAGAGAGTGAATTAGAAACTTAAAAATATAAATTAGGTACGTAATAGTAGCTAGATAATATTACAAAATTTGATGTATACTAACCACAACTCGTTTGACTTGTTTCAATTTTTTTTATTACATATTATAAAATACCCCTTATCTCCTTATAAAAATATGTCAAGCATGATCGATCTTTAAAAAAAATTAAAACGTAATAAATATGTGATGTACTGTGAGTATAAATACCTACACTTGGTATAACATTTACACTGCCTATTCCGATCACTGGTGATGTACCACAAGCACCATGAATCCCACTTGATTTGGGGCTCGCACTTGGCCGGTTTTTATTATTAACCACTGAGTTTATAACTAGAGTACGTTTGTACTTTAAACATCAATACACCCATGAAACATAATCCGATGAAACATTAAACTGTGTATGTAAAAGCAAAGAGAATAGAGTGTAATTATGAGGGTTGTTGTCATAGTAAATTTTGTAGTCAGAGTAAATTTACTGCCATCTATGAACACAGGATTAAAACTAAAAATGAAAAGGTATATATATTAATAAATGTTTTTTTTTTAGAACGCCATATGACTGATCCATGTTCTTTCACTGATACGTGTTAAAATTGTTAAATGTCAAACGGTGACGTTATCTACACGAGTATAGGCCAAAGGTATTGCGCCATCTATTTGAGCATAAGTTTTTCTTGATTTTCCGAGGCACGTCTTTTCCTTAGAGTTTACTTATCTTATACGGAGTTACATGTATCTTTGTTAAAAGGTTGATTGTGCAAGGATGATCATTAACGTTTTATATTCCAATTGGATAAAATCAGACTTGGAAGGATTTTACAAGGTCATCAACTTATGGACTACTTGAAGCAATTATTGCAGTTATAAAGCGTTTATAGGTTTTGTATTTTGCAATAAGTATTATCGTTTGTCGTTAATGAAGGTTTTTAAAACAGGGTGCACTAAAAATTTGTGCCTGTATGGTTCAGTAAATAAAACAGGTATTTATCAAAAGATTTAAGCTGAATACCTAGGTACCATAGGTATGCTAGTATACCATAACTCCTATTAATAAGTAATAGAATTATAAATTAAGGAAAGCCATGTTTAGAGTGAGCACTATACAAAACTAATTATCTATCAGATATCTACTTATTTTCGTTGCTTTAAAATTACTTCAAAGTACCAATTAATTATTTTTTTAAACACTACCTAATAGCTATTTAGCAAAGCGTAAGGATTCCAAACTGAGTGAACAATGAGTTTCTCAGGACTCGTATCCGGACTTAAGTATAATATTGTATGAAATGTTGACTTACCATGTAATGATCATATTACGTTATGGTTAATAAATAAACTAAAACTAAAACTAAACTTGTGTATGAAATATCATTTGATATTTGTTTTGAATTCGCTTTACAAATATGTTTTATTCAATTATCCTCTTATTTTAAATTTAAAGTACTATTTTAGACCAAATTTTCAGTTTTAAAGGTTTTCTGTAAGATATCTCTTTCCTATAGCGATAATATCGTATCGTGCCTTTACTTACAAACTACACTTAACTTTTAAACCAAGTTAGGTAACTCAGAACTTCAACATTTGTGAACCAGTAGGAACATATTTTTTTTGTTTAAAAATATATAACTCCAGATTTTGTCCCTTTTTTGTCAAAATCCAGTTTTGATGATATCATCAATCTATGAAAAATTGAAAGAACTCCTTAAATCATACAGGCATACATATAGCGATTTATGTACCTATTTTCATTAACAAAACAAACATTTGAAACTAGGTAAATGCTTACACAAACGCGTGGGAATGAACGGATTAGCTAAGAAGAAGGTTGCTCTTTAGAAGATCCTCGGACATGTAATCGATATAGTTCCAGGGCGCGGGTTAGGCAATAGCTGGTGACATTATGAGCAGGTCATCGGTGAGAGGCAGCGTTTCGCAACTCTCGACCCCCGCGATCAGTACGGATTCCTGCTCCATTGTATGCTATGTATTTGTACACTTAATTGCAATTTAGTATAAGTTTTCTTAATAAATATATAAAAATATATATTTCCAGCTATTACTAAAAGTAGCTGTGGGCAGAACACTCGTAGAATATATGAAGCACGAAGAGATTAAATCTTGAATATCGTCCAGCCTAAAAATTGTAATAGCATTAAAAAGTCTACAATCTGGTAGGCCTCCCAAAAAAATATCAAATGGATGAAGTACGCGAGATATTATAAGGCTGGTATGCAAACGAGTATTACATAAATATTCAGCATATGCTAGCATTCTTTTCTGCTTAAATTATATAGACATATATGTAATTATGTATAATCGTAGGTATTCCAACAAATCGTTAGTCTTACAGTGACGATAACGTTTAGATTTTAACTACTGAAACCTCATTATTTTTTGATGAAGAGTTCAATTATTTTTTTAAGTTTATTGTCTTGGAGGTGTCTTCAATTGTGTATTTTGTGTCAGCATGTACGAGTATCGGGACCGTTAGAAATAAGCTCCTAACTTTGTAACCAAACGTATTTAACACTTTCGGTGCCTAGAACCGGCATCGGCATGACGAGCTAATTTTATATAGGAAATGAAAAGCTTGGCACTGAAAGTGTAAATGCCGGTTTATTTATTAGTAATATGGTGAAGCGATAATACTTGAACATCCGTGATTTAATCTCCGTAATATCCCGTGTCGTCTATTAAGGCCGTTCCATCGGTTTGCCACTGTCTTTGTCACATTTCGCAAGAAAGAACGGGAAAGAACATACGTGCCAAGTGTCAATTTTGATCGAATTTTGTCGGTTTTTATTTATTTTAAAAACGTTACCTTACAATATCGAAATTCTAAAGCTATGAAATTACTATTTATGTTAAGATTGTTTTTTCTTCTTTTTTTGTTTATAGTATCACATAATAAATAACCGAGTAAAGTAGGATTAAAAGTCCGAGGTAGAGGTTACTTTGGGAATTAATTGTATCGAGCGAAGTGTCATAATTCGTGTATCGGAAGCTATGTTGTTAAAGATAATATAGTCAAGAACTACATATATTTTTTCCACGTCTACGAATATCAACGCCTCTAAGAAAAACATGAACATATAATTAAGGAGATTTTTCGCCTTCTGGCTCAGGGAACCGCCTTAACAGACAACTTTAAGGCCAGGTATCGCAACAAAAACTTTACATTATTAAAATTTGTGCAGACTTCATTTCTATACGGGTACACATGCCAGTAAACAGCAAAGAGTGTATGTCGATTTAATTAAACTCGTTTATACCTAGTTTACGTTCGGAATATTTGTATTTATCTTAAAGGTTCCTTTCGCAAGGGCTGGGCCCCAAGGGCTACGTGTACGAGGAAACAAATTTTAATAGGTAAAGTGCTCAGCCGAGGATCGTGCCCCTTTATGTAATGAAAATGAACTCCTACGCTTGATGCGTTTTTACCTAATTGAATAAGATTGCCATCACACATTATTTACTTATTTCAGTGAACTGTACAATAGGTATATATGTATAGTAATGGATCACAATATATGTATCAAATTACAAAAATGATGAAACGAGAATTCGACGAGTGTTCATTACCTTGTAAATTGTACCTTAAGCTTACCGTAAAATGGTTCTACTTTGCTACATTTTAAAGAAATTTTGAATATATTTTTAAACTGTTCATTATTAAATATTCAAACGAATTGAATATTAAGAAGAACATCTTATGTAACATATTTTATCGGTAAATCAACTTTATGAAAAGTTGTTTTATACAAAACTAAGTTATGAATAAGGAGCACAAGATACCCATTGTGTGGGGTATTTTTGCTCCTACCTATAGTTTACTTGGGTCTCCTCCGGAATCCCTAACAACGTTTGCCCTAAAGTCACTTGCCCTAACTGTTTTGTCCTAATGGGCACTAGCCCTAACGATCAATTGTCATAACAATTGTTTTCCATGATGTAATGGCTGTCCTAAAACACAAATGAGTTTTTTACCTAAGCATTTTTACCATAAAGATCAATATTCCTAATGTTTTTTCCATAATCGTCGCAATCCCTAACAACGTTTGTCCTCATATCACTTGCCCTAACTTTTTTTTCCTAATGGTTGTTTGTCCTAACAATCAACTTGCGAAAACAAACCGCTGCCAGAAAATTTGGTTAGGTTAGGTTAGAACTGCGCCCATAGAAGGGCTCGTTGCATGTGGTAGTGGCGGGCGGCGCCGGCGTGGTCACGGTTGCGTATACTTAAGAGAACCCGTGGCCACGGCCATTGGCGGCGCGCAGGCATACCGTTGGTTTTTTAGTGGGCAGTGGGGCCTTTTGCCGAGTCCCACATAACCCACACTTTCTCCCCCGAGGGTGTGGGTATGCATAAAGAACTGTGACCCTCGCAAAAACGAACCGCTGCCAGAAAAGTAGGTTAGGTTAGAGCTGCGAACGTTGAGGTAGGTAAAATAATGTTTAGGACATATGATCTTTAGATCTTTAGCTAATAATAATTATGACAACTAACAATTATGGAACATGATATTAGGATAAATAATCAATATTGCAAGTGACGTTAGGAAATTAAATATTAGGGCAAAAAAATCATCCATACAATATTAGGGAAACCGAAATTAGGGCATATGAGTGTTAGGACAAATGATCATTACGACAAACAATATTAGGGTGGCGGGGTGGCCTAGGGGTTCATGGCGTTAGCCGCGATAGCTAAAGACGCCGGTTCGAATCCGGCCTTCACCACTGGAGGGCTTCGTCACTTTTTCTTTAATATATGACATCTATTACAGTTTTTAATTTATATATAGTAGTGTGACTACTTTAAAAAACACAAATCAAAATATTTAATAAAATAATTTGATTTGTTCTCAAACTTGTTAATATTAGGGAATGCAAAAATAGGATAAAATTTTTTAGGGATTCCGATATAGATCCGTTTACTTAGGGGTGCGAAGTTACCCCATTTTACGCCAAATTAATAGGCCCCGCCAAAAAAAAGAGATTAATTTTATGACTAACGTAGCAATTCCAAATTGTATACTATTTCGTTTATTTGAGTATATAAATAATAATACCTATAGAAATATTATGTTTGAATATATTACTCGTAGACGTTAAGTCCTTTTTTTTTAATTGGAGCATAATAACTTATATTAACAGTTAAGGCTCTGTTTATTATCTATGTTACTAGAAATTAAGAATGCAAGAGGTAAACAATTCAATACACATGTAATTATTATATATATTTTTTTGTAAATTTGTTTAAATGTTTTTATTGTCACATTAGGTATACATATACGTCTCTCTTTAGTTTTCTTATGCCCTATCAAAGAATACAATACCTATATCGCTCATATGCATAAATAGTATAGTACCTACCCAATATTTTTTGCATTTTAAATAAAACAATTAATTATGCGATCAATAACAACAAAAAATTGTATAATGTTATGTTATTATGCGTCTAATTTATGGCACCGCAACGCAGTGGACAAATTGTCAGAATAATCAAAAGTGCTCTAAAAAGACTCTTTTTTAATTAAATTACCAACGAGGAGAACCTCTCACTTGAAACGCAAAGGTAAGAGCTTGTTTTATTAGAAGTGCACTGATGAAGAAATATTAAATCGTTTAAATAAATGCTTTCGCCCGGAAATCTTCAACATTTTATGACAAAATGATTACGCAGCTGAGGTTCCGCGAAACAAGCCACATTTATTTTATTAATGACAGCTTTCATGCAGTTAAATGAATACTTACTTAAAGATTTTCCTGGTGAGGTGTTATCATTAATATTACCTACGCCAGTTTGCGTTTGTGAAAGGTCATATCACGGAAGGTATTTTTATTTATATAACAATGTACTAATACATATAATACCTACCTACTTGCTTTTGAGCTTTTGAATTTTGTCGAAAATCAGTTTTTATGCCAATCGATCCCATGTCTATTAGGGATGAAAAGCTTCGTCAAGACCAATCTAATTCGAAGAAAAAGCCACAGGTGAAACGACAATGACACATACATTTAAACATTTGGTATGAAACAAAATAAAAAATGTACCTACTTATATACATGCTTTTTCATGCAAATCAGTCAACGTAAGGCCTGAGTGGACGCTCGAGTTGGGCGTGCAGCGGGGCGGGGCGTCCGGCGTGCATGTTAAACAAATGCAAACGTATAGAAGACGCCTTAGTGCACGCTGCTCAAATCACCTGTGAGCCCGACGCCACGCTGCATGCCCCGCCGAACGCTCCGCTTCGAGCGTCCACTCGGCCTTACACTCAGTCATAATATATTAAGCTTAAGAACCAAAACACTGTATGGACTCATCACAATGGGGTTGGCCGGTCGAAGTATTTAGCAGATGGCGCCAGCATAGCTTGCCCTGTCAATCCCTAGAATTGTGTCAAATTTTTGTTTTTTTAATGCCCTGGATGCCAGCCCTTTAAACCAAATCTCATAGAAAAAGGGGCAAGCTATGATGGCGCCATCTATGCAAACCTTTGACAGTTGCCAACCCCATTAAATCACTAAAAATATCGAAAATTCAGTAATTTTTTGCCGACAGTGCCGGAACGGCCCGCGTATTCATGTAGGTAAATTTCGCGCGCATGTGATCACACCGTGATATGCACTGCTACCTCGGAATGCAATAGTCATAAATTTACCCCTATAATAGCTGCAAATTGAAGAAAAAATGCGGCAAAAAGCGCAAATGATTACTTACCGACACATCCATTTATGTTGAGTAACGACGGTATCAATTAGCTCTTACATATGCTTGTGTTTTGTTTGTTTTGTTAACATCAATTTAGTTCAACAACTTTAAAATATTAGTAAATTGGTGTATTGGTATGGATATGTAATAACGGAATTTTCACATCACTTTCAAGTTCTTGCGTTTAAATTTAAATGCATTTCGAAAATAAGCATAATTTTAAATTCGGAGCCCTCTATTTTATTGAGAGATTCAGTAAAACACATGGGACGTGTGTTGAATAAACATTCCAATCAACTTATACGAGACGCGTCCCATTTTTATTTATTAGGTCAATGTGCCAATACACTTGAGCAAGGATCCGCGAATTCGATAACCCTAACCAATCCACTTTACGAGTGCTGATAACGGAATGTTCTGAATTAGGTACACGCTAGCTGAGGTATTTTGCTAAAATTGTTTTAAAAGAACCTATTTCTACTTATCTCAATTAGAATTAGACGTGCTAGGTAGTTATAGTTAGAATAAAAAAAGGTATCGTAAAACCATCCAACTACGAGTATAGTCCAGTACTACAAACAAATGGTACATAAATAAGTTCAATACTTAGTATGTTCAGGATTTTTGTACCTTTTTGAAAATATTTTGCCACTTTTATAAAAAAAAAAAACACTTTTTAATCAAGATATTCGAGTTAGTTTTGGGCCATAGTTGGGAGATTATGGACTATTTATACTTGGGTGATCTTACGGCACTCTTTTATTGGCATACGGAATTTTAATTTTACCAACAACTTACATAGTTAGCTCTGTATTTAAACAAAGAACCACAAAAGTAAAAAAAATAGTAACTGAGTCGATTTAATTAAACTTAATGCCTTTTTTGTAATCTGTTAATGATGGTTCCGTGTATTTCTCATAGGATTTTGGTTATTTTAGCGTAGAATGGCGATATGAGAGTGATAGTCAAGTTTATTAATGTGAATAGGGATATAGCAGACATGGCTGATTGCAAATAACAGTGCTACTTTTAGAATATCAGTACATGCAATGCAACGCATACGATGATATCTAATGATGATTACGACATTCCCTAGCTCCATCCGGTAAACCACATGAAAAACAAAGTAAAACACCCACACCTGTTACGGGCAGGCGAGTGGGACCAAAATATGAAAGAACGTTTTTCTTAAGATTTAACAGTTAAGTAAAATAAGAAAACCATGAGAACTTCAAACAAACCATTTTTTGTACGGTGTCTCGAATAGTCTCAATTTGTCTTGGTTTTAGGTCACGGACGAGTAAAATACAAAGTCATCTCCTATCCCGACTCGCCTTTTAAACGTTTTGTATAGGTGTGGACAGTTGGAAGGTTATAATAAACTACCAAACTTAATACCCTAAAGGGCTGTATTCAGAAACGAATATTCAAACCGAATATAATACCAGTTCTAAATTAGCATCAGCGGTTCATTCTCGCACATATCTAATTGTGCTTTGGCTAGAAACGCGCACGCAGACATTTAGAGACGTCAAATGCACATCCGAGAATAGGGTTCCAGCTGAATGGGCAAGGTTAATCTATCTTGTCACGTCCAACAAAAGATTGTGCAGCGCTTTCATGACCTTATTCTAAGTAATGAACATTGCTCGATTTAATGAAATCACATATGATTTTTATTCTGTAAGTTAGCCGTAAGATCATATTTACTACCCAGCGGTTCCGAGATGGATGAAACGAAACGCTAACGAAATTTTTTCCAAGAAGGACATTTACAGAATTACCAGTCAGTATTTATTTAACTTTAATTCTTAGGATTAGTTGTCAAGCGGACCCGAGGCTCCCATGAGCCGTGGCAAAATGCCGGGATAACGCGAGGAAGATGATGATTTATTTAACTTTAATCAGGTTTTTTTTGTTTGGTCCTGTTAGTTTGAGCATATAACATTACATAGAATATACAATAAATCGACTTCGATGCAATACGAGTTAGGTTTGTTGCCTTTATAGTTTCAAAGAAAAGCTTTATGACAAAAGTCGCTAAGAATTTCATATTAATAGACCGGTTTCTGACGGGATTAAATGTTAAAAATAGCCACAGAGACACTCTTCCCACAATTTTAATATCTCAGCAAGGATCTTGCTCTGAGGCGAGCGGGCAAGGTGTCCCTGTTATTATAGTGCTAATGTCTCCCTAATGCGACACAATTTCCGCGCCGGCCGACTGACGACTTCCTTTCATATCAGATGCATTAGCGCAAAGATAAAAAAAATCGCTTTCCTTTATGAAGTCATATAAAGCAGTGGGAGTTTTATTTTCACAGTAGCTCCATAGCGATTCCGAGCTGACCGCAGATTGTGGGATTGAACCCCTGTTTACAATAAGTTTTTCGAAACTTAAGTACGTATGTACAAAACATTGATTGTATAAAATAACAATTTATATGTTTTACTATTACTCGTTAGCGAAAAAAAAGAGATCTGCATTCATAAGAATTTCGAAACTGGGTTATGTAGTTACAATTCATATTTGGCTATCGTGGGACCTACAAAACAAACCTTTTTGTACACTAAAGGATGACTCACGTTAGACCGGGCCGTGTCCGGGCCGGAGCTTCCGGCGCTTACTTTTCTATGACATGACAGGTGATCACGTGATGCCTTCCATAGAAAACGAAGCGCCGGAAGCACCGGCCCGGACGCGGCCCGGTCTAACGTGAGTTATCCTTAACAATTCCTCACGGGATAAGGTAGTTACAGTAGTTTGCATACCTGTACAAGTAGTTTGCATTAAAAATGCAAAAACTTTTAGGATAAGACGACCCATATAAAGGAGAAAGGTTCTTATCTCGATATAATTTATTTTTCCCCTCACTAGCTCGGAAAGTTGTCTTTTATCCTTTAAAACAAGCGGGGAAAAACGTGTTTTATCCACTAGTGTGGAAAGTAATTTGACCTTGGACGGAGCGTGTTTAAGTAGCTTGACAGATAACAAAACGTAAAATGCTCATGATAATGGTTCGTTCGATATTAAATATCATTAAATAAATGGTTTGAGAATCTAATAAAAAATACCAAATTTAGCTTTATTTAATGATTTTAAGTCATAAACCTTAAAATTCCATAAGAAACGTTTGTTTTTTTTTATAATTATGTTAAATATAATTCTGAAAGGACAAGTTGAGTCGATGCAATTTCAAAACGCATCGTTGACATTTTATACGTCAGAAATGTCAACATTGTCAACAAGTTTTTTATGAGTTTTTTACTTAAAAACTTTTCTCACCGACTCGCGTAAAAATAAACAACTTCCAGAGTTTTCTGTTATAATATCGTAAAAAAATGAGTGATTCCAGTGATGAAGATGATCTAACGCCTGTGGATGTTGCACTTTCCTCGCTATAGTGAGGGGAAAAGTTTTGTGTTACACACGGGTGCAAATGTAATTTACTTCTCGTGTGTTTAAACACTCGCGGGTAAAATACAACTTTGCACCCTTGTATAACAAATAACTATAACAATTTGGCGTCACTAGATAAACTCAGGCAAGCACACGCTGACAATTTGTTAAACCGAATTTCTACAAGCAAATTTATTCCGCCCAGTTTAGATAGCGGTAGCTCAGGCGAGTTGTTATCAAATTCCGTAACAAGCTAAATAAATGCCTATACTTTTGTATTTATACTAATGAGTTAAAATATTCATTTAGATCCAAAACATTGACTACAAATTTAGGCATGGTCCTAACGGGTGAATTTTATTACAAAATGTAAAAAATTGGCTTGGGGGACAACATATTATAATGGAGCAATCTTGATTAGGTTTTCGAATTTTTTTCAAGTTAAGTAATTAGTTAGGTACTTAAACAACAAAGTGAGTTCCGGTTTTCCTTTTGAGGTAGGTACGGAATCCTAAAAAAATTATAAAGAACAAACTTATAGACTACATAGAATATAAATAAAATAGAATAGAATAATGATTTATTGCCACTCACATAATGGTACACGTATAAATAGCACAATCGGAATAGGACAAACTGCGAAACCTCTTGGACAGTAATGAAATTTGGTATATATGTTAATTAAAGGTCTTATCTGCCTTGGATTGAATTGACTCAATAATGGCCTTAACCTCGGATTGGGTAGTGAGTGAGAAATAGAAAGAGACAGCGCCAATCGAAGGTAGGGCCAAAACCTCAAAAAGAATGTTAATCTTGACATTGTCATCAACGGAGAGGGCAGACGAGAAATGCTTGTTAAGGTCAGAAAGGAACAAAGAGGTACCATGAAATTGACTTACAGGTTTGCCCAAACCTAGAGACTTCAGAAACTTCCAGACATCAGCCATGGAAGATGAGGTTACATTTTAATGAATATACCGCTGACATTATTGGAGTGTTAAAAACCGCCTTTCCCTTAATGTGGCCAAGTGCCATGTCATGAGTTTCACCCGGGCTAGGCAAGGAATTTTCTCGAACTACCTCATTGATTGCGAGTCTCTATCCCGCACTCATTCTATGAAGGACCTGGGGGTGCTCTTTGATCCAGGTCTTACATTTCATGACCATGTACGGTCGCTGGTTAAAGAAGGGTTTAAACGCTTGGGGTTTGTTACACGTATCTGCAAAGACTTTACGCATGTAGGTGTCATTAAAGTTCTATACTCTGCTCTGGTGCGATCCAAACTGGAAGCAAGCTCGTGCGTGTGGAGTCCATACGAGACAACCTACATGTTAATGCTAGAGAAGGTTCAGAAATGTTTTCTGCGTACTCTCTTCAAGAAACTGTACGGGTACTATCCTTTCATGTATCCGACAGCTTACTTGCAGGGCACGCTAGGATACAACGCACTAGCAACGCGCAGACTGTTCGACCAGCTGATAACCGTTGTAACCCTCCCCATACATACACCTCTACTAACCCTCTAAATAAACTATAAATAAATACATATATACTTATATAAACCCTTTACTTACTTACTTACTTAAATAATTTGGCCATGTGATCGTCTAGGTAATAGTTAGGACCCCTCGAAGTGTACCGCGGTACCCTAGATTCTTTAATGAGTATCAGCTAAGTTTTGGACTCTGATTCTATTACTACTATTACCTAAATTTTAAGGAATAAATATTTATGGTATTGAAGATATATTTTATTATGATGCTAAGGAATATTTTAATAGTTACAAGAGTAGAAATAGTATACTTTGTCACAAGGAAGCAAGATGACGTATTGACGGCGAGGGCGTACATAGAATCCTGAACAAAGCGAAGGATTCCATAATTGAATGCTGAGCGTAGTGATGATTTCTAAAATGGAATCTCGAGCGTAGTGACGTAAATAATTTTACATTTTTATTAAATCTATTCGTATAAAGTAAATGCGGATGAAGGTTTACTACATATGATGTTATTTAGGTAATTGCAGCATATATGGTTAATATGAGGTTAAAAATGTTGTTGGAAAAATGAGTTTAAAAATGTTTTTGGTGAAGTCCCGCTACGCCTATTAAGTCTTCGGGATAACATACAAAGCAGTACTCCTGGGATGAGCCCATTTACACCCTAGCTTTTTAGGAAAGTTATAATTATACTATCACCTTCTAAACGATGTGTGAGTCCACACGTACTGCTTCGCATGCTCGATGCGGGTCAGAAAACTCTTAGCCCGTTTCAAAACATCATTCGGGTCACCTATCCTAACATTGTAGCCAGACGGGCTATGACCAACGCTTCGCAATCCTATGCATTCCTAGATGATTTGATGAAAGAAGCGCCAAGTATCATCAATCAATCAAATTTACTTATTTTTTTTAGGTTCAAAAGCTAGGGATACTGATCCCTTTTTCCCAATCCCCAAAACTAAAAGAATAGACTGTATTTCTAGTCTTTAGACGTACAAACGAAGTACTAAGATTATTTACTATATTTTATGAGACAGAAATATCAAGTCGAGCATTATTCCACTCTGACTCCTCCCATTGGACTGCTCTTGCCTGCCAAAGGGTTCCCTAAAACAAACCATTCTTCTATTCCAGAACGGTATGTATACCTAAACCCAGCTTGATATTTTAAGAATTTGTTTTGTATATACCTTGGAAACCAGAATGAAATATTCAGTACCTCGTTTTTACATCAGAACACTAGAAACTTTAGCAAAATAAAACAAATAGTATAAGATTTTATATACAACAATACCTTTTTACGCAGATACATTATAAAATAGGAATATCTAGGCAATTAAACCCCTTGCCTATTACACGTACGCTTTTTAGGATAATGAAGCCATATTAAAAGTCTTTAATAGAGAAATATATACCAACCAGATTAGATTTCGATAAATAGTGTGTGATTCTACCCTACACCTACCTGGAGCCCTAGCTAGTACACTCAAAGCACAATCCGTACTTACCATAGGCCTAGTGCTTTGACATGTACGCAAGTGTATCCCTAACTCTCTGTACAGTTCAGGAGGCGACCCTGAGATATAGTAACTTATCGGCCAGTGTTATGTGATTCCCCCCTATACAAGCTCGCAAGCCCGGTGGTATAGAGTAAATCGCCCTATTCCGTGTCTATCAGTGGATCGGCACCCTTAGAACACACCAGCACTACCTACATTGGAAGCTCTGCCGAGACTATGACTGTAAGTGTATGACATCAGTCGCGACAGAATCCTCCCCTGCAGCCAGCACTAGTATGAACCGGAGCACCGAAATATATAAGTATATTTAATAGAAGACCGGGGATCAGGTACTGCCGACTGCAATAAGCTCCGATTACTCGGAATGGCACGCACGTGATGCCCTTACATTCATCGGACAGCTGGACCCTGATACCTGGGAGGTAGTTCATCTCTTAGGTAAATATAACCGAGATGCCAAGAGCCTCAAATCTTGGAACAAAGACTTCCAAGCATCCACTTCTTAACACCGCAAGGGAACTGGATGTTTGGCTGGACAAACAGTCTGTCCAAACAATGATCTGGCTTATAAAATAGTAAAAGCACTACATAACAAAACACTAAAATAATTAAGTTCACTTTTACGTAACTAAACTGGACAAATAAACCGAACAGAGAAATGAAATTCCTTCACTGTTATCCAGGCTTAACGTTACGAAAATGGCTTTCCGTAAAATCAAACCAAGACACCATTCTAAGTACCTGATATGCACGATATTTACTATCTGTGCATAGCTTTACGGCACTAAGAACAACACAGCGTAGGAAACCTCACTTCACAATAAAATAAATCAAACAGGTAAGTAAAGATCCTCCATCAGTCCAGGCTTAATTCCACAGAGATAGGTTTATCTTTGTACAATCAAACACAGATCCAATGTCCCAAGTTTAACTTCGCTTAGATAGCTCTAAGCTAGGCTATACAAATGGACAGAGTGACAGAGTAATTTCACTTACGAAAGTAATGCACGCGCGAAGCCAGAGACACTGCTAGTTTGATGGATAGAAAATTAATGAATCCCCCCTGCCCCGCTCTAGCTATTTATACCCTAATTACTGGCGACATAACGGCGACATAATAGCGACATAATGGCGACATATTCTAATAATATGGTAATAAATCTTACAAATTTAATTACTAAGATAAGGATTTAATCCCCGGTTTGTTTACTATGTCTTACGCCCATCATATTAAAGACCATATTCTTCATAATTCGAGAAAGCAATTATTAAACCATAAAACCGTAAAACTAGCGACACACTCCAAAAGGGAATAGTCTTAAATCCTACTTTGTTTGTTAAATCATCTGTAGTACATATTAAGAATCATAATCTATTAATGCTACCAAAATAACCTACGTAGGCATTTCTGCAGGTGCGATCTTGGAATTGCATTTGTGTGGTACTGTAAAAGCGGCGACAAAAAGTTACTCCTGTCTTGCTTACTAAACTTTAAGTCAAACATATTAAAGCTCCAAATCCATTAATGCTCACGAAGGTGACTTTTACTCACACAAGTAAAACTATCTACCAAAAGTTTCTCACGAACACATGCCTATAATCCCGCCTTGATTACTAAGCTTTATGTCAAACATATTACAGCTCCAAATCCCATAATGCTAACGAAGACGATTTTCACGCACACATGACAACGAAAACGGTATGTTCTAAAATCTGTCAAACTCCATTGTGCTGACAATTTCCCATTTTTAGATGATTTCTTATTTAGCTTGTTATTTCAAAATGATGCCCGTTTTGAAATATTTCATGTTTATTTTTAACATATTGTATTAAAACATAAATAAACTTAAAATTCAATTATGGCAACGTCTTATTTCTATCGCACCTTTTGGACTTTATATTTCATAACGATTTTGGAACGTTACGTCACTTACGTCACCCTCAATGTCAATAAACAATCGTAATGTCAATATATTTTCTATTTTCTCAAGCGGATTTCTGCTTGTATTTTGTGTTTTTACTAAGTGAATTAGTAATTTATTTAACCTCAGTTATATGTGATAAAACGTAGGCCGTGAAAGCAGTGTTACAAGTTATTATTGTTAGACTATTTGATAAAATTATGAAGAAAACCGGCGATGGAAAAGACCGACGAAAACGAACTTTGCTTCAAGGCTAAAAATGTAAGTTTTATATTGATAAGTAAGCTTTTTACTGTGTAATAGGCTTCTGGCCAGTCACACCGTGCTTCGTATCCTGCGTGGTCGCCTGGATTGCCCGGAGTTAGTTGGCGAGGCATGTCGACTATTTGTCCCGGACAAGCGTTCGCGGTTTCGTGCTAACCGGGTGCGTCTCTTCGCGGTCCCTCCCGCCCGCACGGTCTCGCGGCGCAACTCGCCCGTTTGCCGAGCGATGAACACGCTCAATAAGCTCGGTGCTGTGCAACACTCCTGCGATCTGTTTGCGGACGGCTGGAAGGTTATTGAGAGGGATTGTTTAAAAATATGCGAGTCACTGACCTAATTATTGAATGATTTAATGTATCTTTGACATGATCTTTATGTACTCAGTCCATAAATTTATTATTATTGTTTATCTTATTTTATTATTATTATTATTTATAATCGAACCTAGATATAGAAATGTAATGACTTAGGCTAGTACTGTAAAATTGCATTTTGTTTTAAATAAATTGAAATTGAAATTATATGTAAAATAATCGAGCTTTACAGGAAACTAGCCTATTGTACGCCCCTAACTGCGGCATAGTGTACGCATTGTGAAGTTGGCAGGTTGCAGAGTCGTCTTCATGGCCCATTAACGGGTTCCGTGCTCGACCTGCTTGCCATTGTGTCGCCACAATGCGGCGACGAATAGAGCCTTGCGACACAATGTGGAGGTCGATTCTAAACTTCCTTCGCTTTTAGTTGTCTCGATATGCGGCTGTTACTTAAGTAATATCCTGTTCGTTACAACGAAATTTTTAATGATATGTAGTGCACCACACTAGAAGGCCATTCTCCATTTATTATTTAGAACTGTGCACTTGTTGTGTACCTAATCGCAGAAGCAGTAGAAGAAGAAGAGTATCAATAAAGGAAAGAGAACGAGTAATTTTTAAGGACTACTAGAAAACGTAATTTTAAACTCTAAAGCGTATGGTATTATTACTAAATTGTTTTGTCTTTACCCTTGAAAAATAGGCAACATTTTAAACTTGTGATTAAACCTGCGATGAATTGTAAATTACGATTGTGAGCATGCATGATAATAGAACCAGAATATTGAACTGCCTAAGTGCTGTTAAACGCAAAACGTTTAAAGTTTATAGTCGATTTGCAAAAAGAACGCCAACGCCTTGTTTCATCGTAATTGTTATCGAATAGTTCGTGATTAGTGGAGCCTGAATTTGGCGGCATTCATGCGTGTTTGTAAATCATACGTTGCGTACCTATTTACGCCTCGTGTGGTGTAACCTTTGCTTCGCGAAATGTGTAGTACACTGAGGTATGCAAAGTCCTGACGTAAGCATTCCTACTTTGAAAACCGTTTCCTTCCCTTCATGTTCTGCAAAAGTGATCACTGATCAATTACTGTTACGAACGAAATTTTGATCCACCTGAATAGATAGCGCGCAAGCAGCAGTGTTACAATCATATCATATCTAATCAGTAATTGAGTAGAAAAGTAGAAATAGTATTTAGGTAACGGTGTGTAGTTATACAACGACTAAACGATGTATTAAACCAGGCATTACTCTGCGGAAATCTATAATATTATTATTTCAAAGCGTATAGTTGTCTTAATAAATTAAATATAATAATACAATAATACGCTTTGCTAATCCGCGATTTAATTAATTAATTGCCTGTAACAAAATTAGGTGAGTAGGTAAGTATAACGGATTAGCATTAATTGAGTAGAGCACGTTATTATAATATCGCTAAGCAATTGTTGTTCTAATAACAATTGTTTTTGTACCAGAAGGATGCGCCGCCGCAACGCCCACAACCCACGTCGCACGACGCACCGCCTTCACGCATGAGCATGACGAAACCGTAGGGTGACTTAAAAATGTCGTTTTTAATGTGTGATCGCAAAAGAACGCTTACGTAATAGTACCCCCAAGATTGTGCATTGTTTGTTGCCCATATTGTATTACGAAACAACGCTTCCTCTAACGCGCTTACGATAACACAAATTTGGGTGACATCAAAATCTGCGGCAGAACGTTCAGACAAACTGACAATCATTCATTGTAAACTGAAGTGCAAATTGTTATACAATAATGTACTTATGCTCGTATTGTTATGTTAGAAAACATTACAACATTATGAATTATGCATAAGTATTTTATTTCCGTTATTACACCAGAAGCAAACAAAGTTGGTTTACACAAAATTTAGTATACGCTTCGTCCATAAGGGCTCTCGGATTATTGTGAATGATGAGGGTGAAAGGGCCTCTCCGAATCATTGAGGACGTGAAGTCGGTTTGCCGGAAAATTGAACTCGCTCTGTGGGTCGCCTGGGCCCCCGTGAACCGGGAGGGACAGTTTTCAGGTCAACCAATGTACAGATGCCTCTATATCCGTAATGTGTACCTAATTGGAGAGTACTATCATACTGCTTATCCCTTGAAGATATATTTCTACGAAGTGCCTTCAGATTATAATTCTTGTAAGTTTCTGGGCTAGAGATATTATGGAAATATTCCTTATGGCAGTTCACGTCTACTGGTCTACCTGTGCGGCGATAAGCATTCTGAACAGCTTTGACCTGAGTGAAGATTTACTCCAACCAACTTGTGGACTTACAGCCTTAATAAATTTTCTCCGGGAAGATCTGGGCTTTCAGAAATAAATATCGAGATTTTCACATTCCAGTAAATTCTTTTTCAACCTTCTAACCGTTAATATTATTAAACCTTTCACTGAACTTGCGTACCTATTTTTTTTCTCAATCTAATAAAGTTACTTATGTATATGTAAAAATAAATCATGCACAGGTTCTATAGGTTAAAAACGTTGGTAAAACAAATACCCAGAATTTGACACCGGCCAAAACTACTTCGGGAGCGGTTAAGCCTTACGTGTGTTGTGTGTTTTCTTATGAACTAGAATTACTTAAATACTTATACTACCTAAAGTAGAAAACAAATACATAAGTCAGATGGAATTTCAAAATCCATAAGTACTTATATGTAAGTTTTAAATTTTACATAATATGGTCGCCTGTTTCCGGTAAACCTGTGTGATTAACAGCTTCATTGTACTTTCGAAAATGAGAAATTATAAAATACGACAGTAAATTAACTGGTTTACGGGTTGGGATACTTGGGATCCTAGCGTGCGCATTGTGCGCAAGAAACGTCAGTTACTGGCGTTGCTAGAGCAGTTTAAGTTAGTCTGCGCACTCGGTTCATGTCAATCATGTCTCAACAACGGACTGCTTTGTCTCTTTTGCCGCGTAAGGCAGGGAGAAATATTGCTTGGATTACTTGTAATACTACAACTTTTATGACTGGACTAGTGGACTCTAAACCTGCTTTTTTTCTAGAAATAACATGAACTTATATTAAAGCAAATAGTTAGTATAAACAAATCAAGATATTTTCATATTACCTACAAGTAACAACATTTTATCAAAGTTTGACAAAAAGTGTTCACCGTGTCAAACTTTTTACTTTGATGTTGGTTTATGACAATTTAAAAAAAAAATTGTGGCGATTGAAATATGAAAATCAATTAATCAGTTCCCTTGGTTTTGTGATTAAGCTGTTCAAAATTTCCACCAAATCTAATTAAATTTAATTAAAGACCCCCCTACCCCAAACCCTACCCCTACATCAAAGACCCTACATCAAAGTTGGTATAATTTTGGTGTAGTTTTAATCGAAGGTTTCCTAATTAAATAATTTACGGCAGGCTATTGTTAAAGAAAATAAATTATAATCGGGCTACATTAACTGTCGCTTAATTATATTTTTACTAGAAGGCAGAATAGTAATGTTTTATGTGTAAAAAAACAGCACAGTATGGACTTCTGGCACGGACTCTGGGGAAATAATACTAGGTTGTTTATTATGGAAGTCTTGGTTTGAAAAAAAAATCTGTAGGCATTATGGCTGTTAGGCCTGCTATGGGATCAAAATATGTTAAATATGTACAGTCAAGGGCATAAATATATATACATTCCCAAAGTTTCAAAAATATGTGCAGGTATGCTCTTACACCTTAGAGAATAAAGTCGTGTTCACATATTTTAGAGCCATATGTCTGTGTAGATATTTTTGCCTTCGACTGTATTTATATTATGGGTATTAACACTGTATAAGGCTGTAATATACTTAAAGGGCTCCGGAATTCAAATTAGCTATTTACGTTCTGCGGTACGACAATAAAATCGAATTCGAATTAGATCTAGATTAGTGTAAGACAAACCTGATAGTCCCCCTAAGTGGGGTACGCTATTTAAATCAAGTGTCTAAAAACTGTTTTCATCTTTATTAGAGCGCCACAGTAGCTAGCGACTACATTACGGCGCATCATTACCATGTGTCAGGTATAAAAAGGTTCCGTAGCCGTAATACGTGTCGTTGACACTAATTCATTTAAGCTTATCAGGCAAACAGTTCCGTCGTACCGATAACAGGAGACATTAGCGTAGCCTGGCCATGTATTCCATCGCCTACAGAATGTCTGCAAGCTTTTCTTTCACTTTTGTAAACCAGCATAAATGGGTCTCGAGAACCTTAACAGCAGAGACAAGTAAATAGTCTTCTTCTTCCTGCCCTTATCCCACGTGGGGTTGGCACAACATGTTTTTCTCTTCCATTCCCTTCTATCTTTCGTCACCTCAGCACACTCCTTTCTTTCTCATATCCTCTTTCACACAATCCATCCATCGTTTTTTTGCGTCTACCATTCTTTTACCTATATGGCATTCATCCCTCCTCATTACATGTCCATACCACGCTAACTTACTACTCCTCGTCTTCCCCGTTACCGGTGCTACTTTCAAACTTCCCCTTATATAGGTACTCATTCTTAATCCGATCCATCTTAAAATTCTCATTTCCGCTGCGTGCACTCTTCTTTCATGGGAAGTAAAATAAGTGACTCGACAACGCAAAGAATGACTGTTTCGTACGTTTCGGCTAATCGATCAATCCAAATAATTTTTTCGATTTTAAGATTAGTTTTATAGTAGCAGTATTGTATATATGTATTTGTTTACTTACCTTACTAAGCATCGGCCAGACGTTGTACCAACCCTACGTTCAAGTGGCGCCATCTAGCTATAACAATGACGAGGACTTTGATACAGCGTAACGCAAAAAAACCTTTTCAGTCCTATACGGACTGTGGTTTAGTCCAAAGACTATAAATGTGAATTCGTATTATCAGTCGCCGTTGCCGGATACGATACGGACTATATTATATTTATTACTCTATCTCTGGTAACAGCTATGGGTAATCGGATAGTTACTGTTACACAGGTACCTACGGCTTATCTCCTGCGTGGGGCGCTTGGAATAGGTAAGCTGCTGATGGTGTAAGCCGAGAAGAGATGCTTCCAAGAAACAAGATACTGTTGACATGACATGTGTGCTTGCGAACATTATCTTTAACTTATGCTAGGTTTAAGCCATAAGCGCTGTACAAGTTTTACGATGAAACACAGATTGCAGATGCAGAATCCGTTGGGTAGCCATCCTGTCATAGATTGCATGTTTACAAACATTAAGGAGGTAGATTTTGAAGAGATAGATGTAAGCATGAAGATATGATTATAAATTAGAATCACTTAATATACCTACTCTTGAACCCAAAATTGCTCTGAAATTAATTGATTTGAAAATCGGTAGTATAGTACACTTTATTTTGTAAATCTCAAGTCAGCTATTTCCATACAATTATTCCGGTGTCTAACCTTACTTTAGATAAAAGACGCTTATATTAGATACATTTATTGTTTTCAGGTAAAGTACGGGTCTTGCCTGTGCACATGCACACATCCACTTGTTTATTTATTGTACAAAGGAAAATACATCATACAAGGGCAAAGCATACCAATAAAGTTGTGGCAGATATTTCACATTTGAATGGGATTTTTTTATTTGTTATCGATATTTTTGACAGATTTTTAGAAGAGCCTGAGCGGAATAAATACAAAAATCCCAATTTGTCCCAAAAAAGTATATAAGTTTCAGAGATTAAAAATAATTCACTCAATTTAACAAAATAAAGGTCGGCGGTCGCGGGTGCAAAGCCCGGCTTGTACCAATGAGTTTTTCGGAACTTATGCTTACGAAATAATATCATTTGATATTTACCAGTCGCTTTTTGGTGAAGGGAAACATCGTGAGGAAACCGGAGTAATCCCAATAAGGTCTAGTTTACCCTGTGGGTTGGAAGATCAGATGGCAGTTGCTTTCGTAAAAACTAGTGCCCAAGCCAATTCCTGGGATTAGTTGTCAAGCGGACCCCAGGCCCCCAGCAGTGGCAAAATGCCAAGACAACGCGAGGAAGATGATGAATTGATGATATTTAATTGACTGTAGTGCATATATGTATAATTTATTGTATATCACATGAAAGACATACAATAAAACCGTAAAATATATAAACGGCCAAAGCATCAGAGAAAATTAATAGGAGTTTTCAGAAAGCGCCGACGCAGCTGCGGCTGCGGGCTGCCGGGCCAAACGGATAAAACGATTAATTTTCGTTTAAAAAATATTCTTTTATTGCTAGTTTTCAAAATTATTCTAAACTCAGTATCTCCGTGTAAATTAGGTAGAACATAGAGTACCTACCTATTTATCTAGAGGCTGATTAATTTATAAAGTGAAACCTATTTGTAGAAAAACAAAATTTTGAGCACCTATTTGAGAGGAATAATCGACCTAAGGTATGTTTAGGTATACCAGACCCAGACTAAGTTTAGTTATTTTTTTTAGGTTACTAAGCAAAATGCCGCGTTTTTTTCATTAATAAAAATTTATGACACAGACTAGGGGCCAGTTGCACCACAGCCAACAGATTGATCAACGTCACGCAGCAGAGATCTATGAAAATGCCCGTATGTACCTAATAAAAGTGCCAGACGATTCGGTGCAACAGACCCTAAATTTGATTTCATGATTATGGCGACTAAGCCAAAGAAAGTTACGTCACGCTCACAAACCGTCAAAAATATGTGAAATTGCGCCTCTCAAGAAGGGTAATCTTGATGAAACAAACAACATTGTGGCTCACGTGACTTGATCGCTTCGCTTCCGTCTTGCTTCCGTCCCTTCAATTTGTGCAATAATTGACGTTTCTATCTCACTTCCATGCAGGTTTATTCCATTGTTTTCAATACAAATAGAAGCGAAAGTTTCTCACGTCGATGGATATATGATAGGCATCGGGTGATGGAATGATGTGAAAAATTATCACGGATTCCTCACCTCACTGCCTTGGATTATAACATGACACGCCATTAAGGGTTCATAATAATATTAAGATTGTTTTTGAAAGTAAGTAAAACAGGAGTATTCTGTTTGGACATAATGCGTATGCTCGGTGGCGGCGCATCAACAATATTCTCAGACAAACCAATGGGAATCGCGATCTATGGACGCCCCGCCATTGTTTACTTGCAGATTTCTTTTGTAATTTCGGTTTTTTGTACATTTTTGTAAAATGGCGCCAATAGGGGTTTGCGAGTTCTACAGCTCACAAAGTCAGGTGACAGCCAAAACTCACTAATTACTACCACTCTTTCAGAGCCTGGGGGCCAATTTTTAAATTTCGATCGCTCGATTTCGTGTTTTCCCTTTAATAATATCTCCACTACTAGGTATTTCAATTCTACCAAAGATACATATAACTCCGTAATAGATGGATACAGTCTAAGGAAAAAACGTGCCTCGAAAATCACGAAAATTTTATTCTCGATCAGATGGCGCCACTAGTTTTGGCCTACTCTCGTATAGAGGGCGTTGACGGTTTCGTTTGTTATTTATAATTTTAACGCATATCCGTTGAAGAACATGGGTCAAAATCATATAAAAATAATTATTGCAAATAAAAGAAACATTTATCCATATTTAAATACATTTGGACGTATTTTTATAAATCTTCATTTTTAGTTTTAAAGTATGTCGATAGATAGCAGTGAATTTACAGTGGTTACAAAATCTAAGTACCGCTCTATCTTATTATATCCTCTTTGATTCTACTAATAAAATACCAACAAATATTAAGTCCAAAGTATTTAACACTTGTATCCTTCCCTGCCTTACATATGAATGTCAAATAGTATGGAAACTTAGAGATCTGGAGGACATTAGAAAGAGAACAAAAATAATCGACGTAAACCACACTATGAAAAAACTAAAATGGAAGTGGACTGGCCACATGCTCCGAGACAAAAGAGAAACAGGACCAAAAGGCATCACAACATGGTACCCAACTTACCCAAGAGACGAAAAAAGGAATAATGGAAGACAAAAATGAGATGGGAAGAAGAGTTCAGGCAGGTGGCTGGGGCCTTGTGAAAAAGACAGGCTCTGGACAGGGACTCGTGGAGGAATATGGGAGAGGCCTATGCCAAGAGCAACCAGACAAGACTTCTGCGTTAGCAGTAAGTAAGTAATAGGAATGAAACGAGTGGTCAATACCACTAGATTCCAAATTTCTATCGCTCGTATTTGAAAATTAGCATTTCGACGTTTTCCATTAATATTCGAAATTCCTTGTAGCTAAACAAAGTTGATTTTTCATCAATAATTTTGTTGCAGGAGTTTTGGTTGTAACCTGATGGTAAATACTTTCCTAATCATTACACAAACATTTAGGAACATTTTCAGCTATCCGAACTACTTTAGGCACATAATAAAATTATTATTGGTATTCTTGAGATACGCTCGCAGCAGATAAACAGACTGTTGTTTGTCCATCGGTTGTGCAACCGTGGAAAGTTAAATAAGCACTGGGAAAGCGTAAGTAAAGGGCCAAAACTATGTGAAGTTATCAATTTCGGTGATGAAAGTTTCATTTATGGGTAAATAAATGGTTTATTCAGCCTAATATTAAAACAAGATACACTAAAATGAATATAATCGACATACTCTATCTGTCTACCATTTGAATTTAACATAATCAAAGACCTATGTAACTCCGGTAGGTATAACAGTCTAAGGAAAAAACGTGCCTCGGAAATCAAGAAAATTTGATTCTCGCACAGATGGCCCTACCACCAATACCAACCTTTGGCCTATTCTCAGTTGACAGTTTCGTTTGTTATTTAACAATTCTAACACATAACGGGGAAAAAACATAGGTCAGAATCATATAAAAATAATAAATACAAATAAAAAAATCATTCATCCATATATTTAGTTTTGTCGATAGATGGCAGTAAATATACTATGACTACAAACTTTACTATGAGAGCACCCCTCTATCCTATATATTCTCTTTGACATAATTAATTACCTACATTTAATAAAGGGCCATCTATAAATATGCAGTCACTATAATGAATTTTGATAAAAGCGCCATCTGTCCAAATAGCTAAGAAACCGGTACACATCGGACTGAGCTATTTTGTTTGTTTTAATTATAAATGCGCGAATTCAAACTAGTTTCAATAAATTCTGCTAGATGACGCGCTTCATCATAGGCGTCCCAGTTCTTCATAAATACTGTTAGATGGCGCTAGTCAGCAAACTCATCCGTGAAAAGTGCGACGATTATCAAACTTATTTCTTGTCAACTTATATTTCTTGTACACCTTGTACCAAAGATATTTTGGGATAGAGGCGTATCGTCAAAGTAAATTTTGTAGTCACAGTAAATTTACTGCCATCTTTCGACACAGGATTAAAACTTTTAGAACGCCATTTGACTTTCATCCTTGTTCTTTCACTGATATACGTTTGTTAAATATAAAAAGGTGTCGCCATCTACACGAGTATAGGCCAAAAGGTATGGCAATGAATAATTCAATTATCACATTGCACTGATTTTGTAGGTAGGTAAGGAGTCCTCAAAAATTTAAATGTGAGTTAAGTACCTACAACATGGTATAAGTGATATAACAAGTAGGACTTAATCGTCGTTATTATGTTATGTTAAAGAGAGTTTGTTAAATATTATGGTAACATTTTATGACTGCAGTGTGGGAACAGTCCAATAAACAAAATTAAAGATTTTATTTTTCTCTGGTTAGTTCGCATAAGTCTAGTTGGTTGGTCAATGGTGTAGGTTATCTAGTTAGTTCAAAAGAAAAATAGTTTATCATAATTTTAATAAAACATTTAATTGATTGTCATAATAATAATAATATCATCCGTCCACTATATAAGGTGATCAGCTAAATTAGACTAAATTCCCAAGCGTGTATGTAATTCATTAGATACATAGGTAGTACAAAATTAAAATGTTCTTAAAATTAAATTTTCTAACTCAACACATACCTAGGTACTTAATAAAACTTTTAAAGTACTCGACACTACCTATAGTTGGCACCTTCAATCTTCATTGAAATCCATCTCCAATCCAAACATGCTGGTAGGTAATTAATACGGTACCTATTTGACTGATCAGTCAAATCAATTTCCCAGAACGGTTAATCACTGTATGTATGTATGTGAAAACAGAATAGGTGACGTTACAGTCAAATTATCTATTCTATAGTTCTTTCCCATTGTGACAAAAATAACTGCGGGTTACGTTTTTATAATTATCTAGTGCTTTATTTCGTGAATCGTGTAAAACATTTTTCGACATCCCTATTATTGAAATTGGAGTGCCAAACACTGGGACGTTTTTGCCATAGGTACATAAAATGGGCTAGCCAATGGTACTTAATAGGTTGCTAGGGACTTACATGTTCTTTGCTGTTAGAAGCTTAGTCTACTCAGGCCGATCACGAATATAGGCTTACATTACATACAGAACAATTGAATAGTGCACAGTACTGCCAATTATCAAGTCTTATTGCACATAATTATAAATTCTAAAAATGACATCACTAACAATTATTTAATTCTATAATAGTCAAGACAACGTAATGCCGAGATTTATTTTTACATACAAACAGCGAGGCTACAAATAACAATTACATATTATTATTTTTGGAAACGCATGTCCGAAAAGAAAACTATTACGCTTCAGAAGTGTCTTAGAGCAACTCAATCAAAACGGATTAAGTACTTTACATGGAATTTCCATATAAAGTCTATCCACCTTGATTGATTTTCTAAACCGACAACTTCTCCGGATTGGGAAAAAAATCGTACCTTCTATGATTGTAGAATTAAGGAAAGTCCTCATCCCAAAAGTTAAGATGTATTCAAGAAATTTAAAAAGCGGTAAGTATAGATAGAAGATCTAATCCTGGCTGTTTTAATAGTTTTATAGCAGATGTTTTTAAAAAAGCTCCCCGAAGAATGCAATTGAAGTACCTATCCCTTGTATCGTAAAAAAAGAAAATAAAACGTAGCCTCCTTGTAGAACAAGACAATACATGTGTCAGCGACCATCCTAAGGATATAATGAAAAGGAGATCAAGTTTATCAAAACCATTAAAACACAGAATTACAGGACCGCCATAAACATTGCTGTTACGAAACACGCGACCATCGAAAAAAGTCAAACGAGTTTTCAATGTAACCATCAAAAAGTCTAAAGTGGTAAGTTTGTGTGCAAATATGAAAACAAGTTCGAGTTTTTATGGGTCGACGCAGCCCGCACAGTCAAACTTTTTGCGATTTTAAAAAACATGGCATGCCTCTTTAGAAATAACTTTTCATGTAAAGTTTTGAACCTGGAAGAGCTACAAGTGTACACATATGGTATGTTTTACAAGTAAGTACATATATATTGTTTTAATACTTAACGTAATAGGTACTTTGAATTGAAAAAGGGGTAAACCACCTCAAGACTTGAGTGAACTTTTGAATAAGTATAAAATAAGGTAGGTACATAATTTTAAGAAAAGCTAGTGTTTTTCAGCGCACGTATTAGAACTCAGTCCTAAACCTTTTTAGGTCCGTACAATGAAATTGAAGCTTTCGAAACATTGTAATAAACATCTAGTTTAACTTACATTCTATCTCCGATGCAGGAGCAAAATGTTTTCGACTAATCCCGAAGAAGGGCCTCAGAAAAGTCCAATATATAGGTTTTGTTACTACAATAAAAGTAAAATCTGTTTAAATTGTGATTTAGAAAAAAGAAGCCCTAGTTCTAAGCCCTTTAGAAAGTATAAATAGGTACTAGGTGTGACATGGGTGTTATGACCTACGTACTTAGTTCAATAAATGGCACATACAGTATACATACATAATGCTATCTCAAAACATTCTGATTATCATAGAAAATGCATGCGCGGTGTAGAAATATAAAACAACAATACTTCTATTTCAATAAAATGTCAATATTTTGATACATTCATACTTAAGAGTCCCCGTCAAGCTCGGCCGAATTGCACCTTCCCATACAAACGTAGTTCCGCTCTCATTTTAAAACGACGTGTTGGATTGTAATGAAACTTTGCACATACAATGAAATGAGGTATATCTATCTAGGTCTGTAATTAGTTTCTATAGCTCTAGTTTATAAAACACACGAAATCGATCAAAAACAAGTTTTTGTATAAAAAACTTAAATTCGCTGTATTTTTATAACTATGGTATCTGAAGCTACATACACTAATTACAGACATAGATATACCTTATCATACTGTAAGTACAAAGTTTCAGAGCAATCTAGCTAGTCGTTTTAAAATGAGAGCGGAACTACGTTTGTATGGAGAACCGAGCTCGCCGGGGACCCTTAATGCGTTTTTATTTTACTTGATAAATATATACTTATATATTAATTTATAATTGTTTAACTGATTATTTTGAGATTTGACTCTTAATATTAACATAACAATCTAGTAATATTTACAGCAGCATAACGATGGTAGTGATTATTCATTCTTCGTCATTGAGAAGATCTGTACATGACTTCGCTTTGGTAGTTCTGGAAAAAATGTAGGTAAATAATATTATTATAATTAATTACCTACAGGGTAAGAATATAATCAGTGTACAGTCACCTGCAATAATAATTATGTTACTCTTCGAAGACCGCAAAAATATGTGAATGTGACACGCTCTTATTGTGGCTCTACAAATAAGGTCATGTCAGATATTTTTGCGGCCTTCGATGTGTAACATATTATTGCAGGTGATTGTACTAAACCGTTTGTTCGCTAATACATATAGCCGTACATTATTATCTTATCTTACAATGTCTAAAATATAGCAGAAAGTGACCAGATTAATGAGACATTATAATTTAATTTTTAATATTTCTGCAATAACTGTAGCAAAACACACTGAGAAAACCGTCTACCTATAACGGTTCTTGAGATAGAGCCCGCAGACAGACATAGTGTTCTTTACATACCCCGCACCAACTATGCTTCTCTGTTTGGCCTAAAGGTTGACTGGTAGAGAACGCCGTGTAGCATTAAGTTCGCCTTTTGTCATCGTATATATTTTACTGTGCAATAAAGTTTAAATAAAATAAATAAATAAATAAGTAGAAGGAATGACAGCGGAAGCTTCGTTATAGCTAGCCCCTAATAGCGTAATTGAAGCCTAAGAATGAATTCCCCAACAGTAAAATTATAGCTCGATCATGTAACTGACTTGTAAACCTTTCGTTAGGCCGGTAGCACCACGTAGCACACTGTACAAACAGTGTAGTTGTGTGACTATCCTTCCTTATCTATCTTGGACTTGATATGGGGCACTCAAATTATATAAACATTATATGTTCTCTGGATTTAGGTCCTACAGTTATGGTCCCTATGTGAAGTAATATAGATATAATACTAACTGAGGATTCCTTGCTCTCCGACAGACTCTGAGCTCGATGGGGCCATTGCGCACCGCTTTGAAGAGGGCCAGCGCTTCCACGTGCGCGAGCTCATGACACGCTTGCCCGTTCACCGCCAGCACCTCGTCTCCTGAAATTAATTATGTTAACGTTTAGAGCACCAAGCAAGATTTTTTTTAGCTAATGTTTGCTGTGTCTGTTTTCTCAGCTTGCTATATTACATGATCTCAAAAAAAAAACGCGTGTGACGAGTGTCACGTAGGATTAATACAGAGCTGAACATATAATTGACACAAGGAGGAGGTTTTTTTTTCACTTGTGGCACATGACACGAAAACAACTGACAGAGCTATAGCATAAAGAGCCAAAATGAGTTGTTGTTGTGGTTATCTGAAGTAAGAGTGAGTAGCTACACCAATCTTCTTGCCACCAAACATTTTCAGCAATAGATACTAATGACGAACAACCAGGATGGTATAGTTCAGTGCGTATTTAAGGTACATTTAAGGTGCGTAGATAAGTAACTATATCACTAGTGTTTACAATTCGAAATTTAGGACTTCTTCAGTAAAATTACGTTACATTGAATGACTACAAGCAATTTGCAGAAATTATTAACAAACAGCAACGGAAGTCAGTAGTCTAATACCTACATTACATAAGTGCGATAATCCATTATCAAAGTGCATTGAAAGTAAACAGAACATGTCAACAACGCGACGTCCGGTTACTGTATTTCAGCCTTATTGATATTTAGTACGTACACGTTGTGTGGCTTCTTATCAAATTACATTCTTTTCACGAGGTTTAATCATAATAGGCGGCTTAAAATACCAATATATTAATGTAATATTTTTGCAAACGTACCTGCTTGAAGTCTTCCATCGTCGATAGCTTGTCCCTGTGGTAAGATGCTTTTTATAAATATTCCCAGCGGACCTCTAGGGGAGTCTCGTCCTCCTACGATGGTGAAGCCGAGAGGTTTCTTCCCGTGGCCCTTTTCGAACGTGATTGTGTGGTAACTGTGCGTGGGTGCTTTCGGCTTGCGGGGAAGCGTGCAAAAGTTTGCCGCGTTCGGTGTATGCGGTTCAATGTTGTTTTTGACTTTGGTCCGTTCCGCTGCGTCGGGCGTGTCGACGTCGACGATGTCACCGGCACAACTGAGCGCGAGGCCCTCCTTGTTGGCGCCACCGTAGCTGACGACCTGCCGGCGTAGCAGCTTGTTGTTCATGCTGCTGTAGGTCGCGTTCTGGCCCTTATGGAAGTGTGAGTGTGTGTTTGCGCCGTCGCTCGCCCCGTCCGTTGCAGATAGCGCGCTCTGATTACACGACTCGTCCTGCGACCGCCGCCGGTCTATCCTGACGTCAATTTTATCGACTCGCCTGTCTTTACCTAAAATTACTGCATTTTCGTAATCAACTGAGCTCTCTCTCATCATTAGTGGCTTTTTTTGGGAAGATGGTCTTTGTTTAACATTAGGGGTCGTTTTGTCTTGCTGCCTGCCTATTACAATATCGATTTCAGGGGCCCCTGATTTAAGAGCTTCTTTTGCCTCGGCCATTGTAAGATCACGAAGTCTTCGCCCATTCACGTTAAGTAATTCATCGCCAATACACAACGTCCCTTCTCTGAAAAATAACAAAACTATTATATAGGGTAAAATTAATCCAATAGGTAAACAATGTTATGCCTATGCGTTGAAGTTTATTTGTAAAATATTTACAACCAACATACAAAACCAACATATATAATATTTTTTAAAACGAAAGATTCTGAAAAAGTACACTTTATATTTACAGATAGGTAATTTTAAAACATACTTTTCAGCGAGTCCTCCTGGAACTACGTGAGCTACCAAGTATCCAACATGGCCTTCATCGGGCAGTTTTGTTTTTGCAATAAATATTCCTAATTCTTCAGAAGGGTGTCGGCGGACGATACGCACCACTTTGTATTCCAGTTTTTCGGATTTATTACATTTGGTAGGTTTTCTGCAGGGAGGAATCGGTGGGATACCAGCATCACCTTGGTTAACGTCTCTTTGCCTCATTTTTTGTTTTTCTGTCAGTTGCAAGAAATGAGGTTCCTCAGATACACTATTCTTCGGCATGCGTCTTAAAATCTCTTTACGGTCCAGTGATAATGCCCTTTGGTTATGTCTAACCCGTGGTTTAGAACCGCTGTTTCTATCTCTACTCAACCGGCTTGAAGTTCGTGCCTTTATATAAGTGTGATCACCAGATACGCTTCTTCCGTGACAAGGTACTAAAGTATTTGCATGTGACGCAGAGCTTTCACAGCGAGAAGATATTCTATCACTATCAAATATTGAAGAGGCTGCCGATTCGTTGACTAGAATTCCTGAGTCAGCATCTTCACAGTCTTGTATTAACACATTTTCATCATCACATGACACTTGGTAAACATCATCATGAAACACAGAGCTATTGCCTTTTTGGAATTCATCTAAACCTGGTAGTGCACCATACGAAAAACTCCGTAATTTCGCTTTGACGCCACCACGTTTCTTTCGACTCCTGTTCAATGCACTGGTTGATTTTAATATATTTTCATTACTCCCATCCACTTCGTCCTCGTCACCTTTTTGCTTATAAAGTTTGGAGAAAAACTTATTTGTGGAGGACTTTAGATATCTATCTGACATTGCTCTTAGCTTAGCTGACAGACAAGAACTAGGTCCGATTGTGTCCTTATCATCTTTTTGCTTAAATTTATCAGTCTTTTTTTGTGGTTTGATTAGAATATTTGAAGGTGCATTCTCAAAGTTTTCGTAATCATCATTAAATATTTGATCACTAGACTTGGAAAGTTTTGTGCCGACTTTAGGCACAGGATGATAGCGATCACATTCAGATCCTGAGCTGTAGCATCTGGTGCCTCTAGCATTGAATGATTTACCATCTCTCCAGTGTCTATCAACATGAGTTGGAATGACTTTAGGAACAAACACATCGTCATCGTAGTTCGGCATTCTTACCCAGGGATTTTGGTTTTCAAATTCAATGTGACTATTGGGATAGTTTCCGTCATATCGACAATGAGCAACATCTTCCGGAAGTCCAAATCGACTACACTCGCTACCCGAAGTCGAAGCAGCGTCATCTCCATAATGCAATGGTCCGTTAGACTTGAAACAGGACAATTTAGTATTTTTCACTTTGTCGAGTAGCGGATTTCGTTTTTCGCGGTACACCATGTACTCCTTTTCCAAAGAGCTCCCGCGGTTTTTGCGACTCGTGTATGTTTCTTGCGGTGGAGTGAAGCTGTTCTGCACGGATATTCGGCGAGCAACAGGTGTGTCCTCACTTTGGTGACATGGAATCGGTGATTTATCTACGATTATTATTTGGTCACTGAGGTTATAGAAATTTGTTTCCACTGAACTGCTGCTACTGTTCCGATTGGCAAACCGTCCTGGAGACATGTCTGTAACCAAAAAAGTTACCTAGTTAAAAAGTAGTTCAATAATCTGTTAGAATTTAAAGTGATACCTAGAGTGTAGAAACTATGTAATTTCTATTATATATGATGCGTAGTGAAATATCGAATATTTACCGTATTTTTTTCGTAGTGAAACATGTCGCGCGAGTGACTAAAACAAGTGAGTCTAAACCGTAAAATGATTTAATGTTAGTATGTCTCACAACAGTTTAAATTCGAATATTTTTCTGTGCACTAAAGATATACTCCGTGTATTAAAAAGGTGCGAGCGTTCTACAACACACTATCCACAAATGCCAGTTAATCAGGCATACATTACTTCAGTGTATCGGGCAAACTATGCGAGAATATTGCTATATTTTGACACGCGCTGGATGTTTATTGCATTTGGCTTATCGCATACAAGTCGAAGGTCACAGCATATAAATTAGCTTTGATTTAACGAGTATGCTTATGCAACCTGCGAGATACAAAATGTAATGTATGACAATTCTAAATCTAGACGCCAATAAAGATTTCGAAATATGGCCCAACACCAATTAGGCTTGACAGTGTCCTTACATTAATTTGACTAGACACAATACAGTTTTATTGAGCATTAGAACATTGAGTGGGTTAAAAGGAAATATGTCATACGCCTTAATATAAGTAGGTCCGGACTTTGAATTAAATAGGCCGTGGGACAAAATAAAGTCAGCAATTGTGTTCAAAGCCTACTGGTTTTTAAACTGGTTGGAAGAAATGCAAGATCTATGATATTGCGAATTAAAACTAATATTCTCGACAGAATGCATTTAACCGAACACGATGGCATCTACAATGGAAATTGCATTTTTTTATTAGATAATCGTGAAGTTTATACCTAATAGGATGACAATCACACAGTTAAAAGTGAGAAGGTATTCTTGGTGTATAAACTTAGAAGAAATGGGTAGCTAAAGCAGAAAAACACAATTTCAGGACTAGCCTGATAGTGAACGAAGGTGAGAAAGTTGACCAAGCTCTCTAATCGTGATCTGGTTACAAGGACTGGTCAATGAGAAATTTGAGCGCGTAGAGTTTTAAATTTTCACAAATTCCATAAAATAGGTACAACTGTGAAAACTTCGACTTCGAACTTCGATCACATTCGGATTACAACTGCAGCTGCATTACTGTTGCGGCATTACTGCAGTGGCATTTACCCGGGCGCTGTCACTATCAATTTTCTTGATAAAATTAGTGGCGGATGAACGATAATCGCGACAGTAACGTGGCAAAGTACGTCACTCATTTTATCAAATAAATTGACAGTGACAACGCCCGCGCAACGTCGTAGCAATAATGCTGCAACAGAAATTTAGCTGTAATTACCATCCGAATTTTACTGTCAGTGTGATATAGGTAACTGCGTAAGTAAAGAATATTATGGCGGTATTCATAAATGTCTAGCTGTCAAGTCTATAATAATGTACAATTCCCGCCGACCAGCTGGAGTCGGGCCGCGCCGGAGCGCATTTTCAATGTGCCTATACATTATGTATGGCAGAAGCGGTGAAGTCCGTCCGGAGCGACGGCTTCCGTGAGGAGACGACCGGCTTGCTGCCGTACAAATGTGAAATGCGCTCCGACTCCGACCGTTCGGTGGGAATCGTATTTAACAGGTCGTTCATAATCGTTTATTTCTATGCGTCATTTTTAAATTTGTGTTTGTTAGAAAGAGACAAAATTTAACAGTGTTACTATGTTTTACTTATGTATTTTTTATTAAGTAAAATACATTTTTCGCCAAACTGTGAAGTTTGATGGCGACAGGTATAAAGGGGTAAGTTACCAATCCTGGTGCGGCGCGAAGAGCGTGTTTCGGGCTCGGGCGACGCGGCCAACAGGCGCGGCGGATCGCCCTTCTTGAACCACCGCATCCTCGCCGGATGTCATTCCATCGCGTAATTACTGAAAACAACGAAATAATTAATATAAATTCATTAGTGCAACATTCATTAGTGTAATGTGGCAAATTTCCACTTTCCGTGTTTAGCAGTAACGATTTGGTTTACTGCGACATAAACGCATATTGCTTGTGTCAGCGCAACCTAACATGTATATAAAGGGCGGCATTTTGATAATATAAGAAAGATCCATCTTGTTATTTGATGGCGACCCTGCCAGGATCTCTAAGGGTAATAACATAAAAATAACAATGGTTACACTTTGGTTTAAGTCTTCCAGTTACCAAAGCTCTCGAAATGCCAATACATTATAGCAACAATGAAGATCTGATTAACTGTCTGTCCTCATACTAAGCTATTTTCTAGTAAATATTAGGTACCGAATCACTATCTGGTACTCGTACCTATTATTTAGTATAAAATTGTTCTCTCACACCTTTGACTCTGACACGCTTCTTATAATATACAATTAAAGTTGCTGCACCACATTGCTTGGTGGTGATGGTGATTAGAATTTTTGCTGTGTGAAAAGATTCGACTGAAAAAATATGACAGACCAACGATTAAGAAATAGTACGAATGATTACCTTAGTTATTTATGGAACACCAGTTACTAATTATACTTGTTATACACAAAACTACATTTGTTAATTACCGTTAACCATAATCATTTATGTAATTAAAAAATGCTTTATGCCGCTTAGGTTATGCTCAACTTTGTTGTTCCTTTTCATTGCAAAAGTTATTTGTGAATGCTAAATTTATATACAAATTGACAGATGATAAAATGCCCTCGAGGCTAGACAGCTGTCCCGAATGCCCGATGGTATGGGTAACGACATTTTTCGTCTGAAAAACTGAAATTGAAAAAGTTGAATTTTCTATTTATTTTAATAAATGACATTTGATAGAGTCAGAAATGATGATATCCGCAGTAGAACTAGGGTCACCGACATAGCTCGCAGAATTGCAAACCTTAAGTGGCAGTGGGCGGGGCACGGTGGGGCCGGAAGGTTCTGGAGTGGCGTCCGCGTACCGGAAGACGAACTGCCGGTAGGCCTCCAACGAGATAGAGCGACGACCTGGTGAAGGTCGCGGGAATTCGGTGGTTGCGAGCGGCACAGGATCGGTCGGAGTGGCGAGCCTTGGGGGAGGCCTATGTCCAGCAGTGGACGTCTATCGGCTGACATGGTGATGATGATGATGAATTGACATTTATTCATTAACTAGTTAGCTGTTAACGGTTTGTTTCCGAATAAAGTCTGGTTAGGGTAGGCAGGTACTTGACTCAAAGGTTAATTTTATATCTTTGTTGTTTTAAACCTCTGACGCATATATTATATCTCTTTAAGTCTTACCCGGTTTAGTTTTAGTTTTAAAATTTAAATACTATAAAATTGTGTCTTATGTCGGAGGCTAAGTCTTATTTTAGGTCACTGAGCCAATGGAGTACCAGGCGTATTCTGATTTTTATAACAGGTTAAGAATTAGATCTGTCTAATCCATAACTAATCCAGATCTAATGAGGGCTACCGCGTTTAATTTCGCCGCTAGGGGCCCTACTGTAGATGGCGGTCTTTCAAAATGTCAAATGCATAGAAGTTTTGGGGGTTTCAAGCTTTTTTATCGGGAATTTTCACTCCTTATTCATAATTGTGGTAAATCTTTGTCCATCTTTGATTAATCATGTAAAACAATAGATATAGCTCAATAAGTTTTAGTGATTTAAAAAAAGTGCCAACTAAAATATATGAAAAATTAAACAGGTTGAAAACATGGCACATTAGACGTTAAAATACCTTTGTGTATATTAAAAAGTATTGATTTTATAAACATAAGCATAGAAGAATTTCGAGATCCGTTTTTCTGGCCCTACATCTACAGTGGCGCCAACTGGTGAGCACAAAAACGGTAGCCCGCATTCATAACTAATCCAGATCTAATCCATATATAGTTCATAACCTGTTATTAAAATCAGAATACGCCTGTATATTAATTCTCACCTATCAAAGGGACCAAATGGATGAAACGATTTTAATAATAATAGACGTACCTATTATTTATAAAAGTTTTATTCGAAACGGGACTTTTAGATTAGGTCAGATTTATTCTAGGTAGACAGTAGATATAAGTATCTATTAATCATATCATATATAAACATAACTCCATATAGGATGAATTTGAAAGACAAACAAACAAATTATAAAACTATTCATAAAGATCGTCATCCCAAATGTGTCGTAGAAAAATATCGTTTTATGTTTCATCACCTCATTAAATGCGACCATCTGTAACTCTACACCACAGCTCTACACCCTATTAAAAGCCGATATGTCAACCGCTTTAAAGGAAAGTTGTCCGTCATTGAGACACAGGTAAGTACAAGTACGGTAATGATGCAATGGGCAAGTAAAGTATGTACCTCTGTATATTTAACGATTGGACACCTTCAAGACCTTACCTCGCTACATATTTCCCAACTCGTCACGAACCTTTTACGATAGGTATAACTAGTAGTTACATTGTTAACATGACCATATTACAACTCGTGTATGGCCGTATACATACTGAGTATTTCCAGAACAATTTCGGGTATGTACTCGTACTTTGGGGTTGGCTAATAGGTTTTACGCACAAATGTTGTCACACCGCTTATTGAGGGCGTGTACTCATATATGCTTGAACATCCTTTCAAAAGAGGATGTACTTCAAACCGGTCCCGGTCACGTTACCATTAGATATAGGGGTGCTTTTATAAATAATGAAAATTTAAGCGAGCTATCACTCTCACTCTGCCTGCTTTGCGATTGTAAAATATTTACTTACTAACGTTAAAGTGCAATGCCTAAACAGAAACAAGTTTTTAACAGTCATGTTCGACCTAAAACATCGGCTGCCCTGGGGCCCGTTTCTCAAATGCTTGTATGTCAATTTTTGACAGCTTTGGTAAGAAAGGGACTTCCACTTCTATTACAAGCTTATGTGAAGCTGGTCCCTGGTACAATTTCTTGATAACTACTATTGTTTATTTTATACACTTGTGTTGTATAGATATTTACTTGCTAATGAGCTTGTTTATTTGAACGCAATAAAGTTTCGAATCGAGACTGTAGCGATAGTATCTATAATAAATACATAGTCAAATTGTGCTGTCACAAAGGTCTTTAGCTCTTATTATTATTAGTTCAGTCTAATTTCGTTAAATCCAATAGTCGTCGTGAGATGGCGTATCTGTGCCTGTAGTTCGCAATGGCTATTGCATCAACAGGCTTATTGTATGCATAAATTGACGCTTGTCATAATGTATCAATCTACATGCATTATAATAGTTAGCTCTAGTTGTCAAAACTAATCTGATACTTCTGATAGTTATACTAGACGTCGTATATACATAAACGTCGTACTATATATATATATATTAAGTTGAACATTACTTTTAAACTCTGGTGTTATAGATAGGTGAGTACTAATAAGTAGATAATATTGTGAATTATTAATATTGTTTGCAAGTGAATTATTTAATCAAATATAATCTTATTTAATCATCAAGTTGTATAAACTGTTTTTAATATAACAAGAACAAGTATGTTGTTGTGTAAAATTGCTTGAGGAAAATTGGTCTCCTAATTCGCCAGCAAGTGCCTAAATGCATTAGCGTTGTCCACTATAATTCTGCATATCTTGTTACAAAAGAATCTGAATCTAATGCCGTAAAAAACACAAAGTTACATTTTATAAGCTAAAATAAAAATATGTGGGATGTAATGCGGGCGACTGTAAGTGTGCTTTTATCGAAGGGTCGGTCGGTCGCAAAATGGACAATTTACAGTTATGCGGGAAAATTCTAGTCTTTTGGAATGGATTTATCGTATAACGTTATTTAAAGGACGAAAAAAAAAAAACACAGTACACCTCATTAATAGTAGAATTCTTAGTGTGACTTTGGAGTCATCTATTAAACTAGCCATAGTATTAGCCAGTACCCACTGGGTCATTTTTGTACTATTAGGTAAAACTTCATATATGCTTCGAATCTTTGCACTTTATAATGTTCTTTAAAAAACACACTGGCTCATCCGATTACCTATTAGGCAAATAAAAAACTAAATAAATTACCCTAAGTTTTGTATTTCCAACAATCCACTATTATACCTAACTTGACAGTAATTTTTAAACGAATAATTTTATTAACTCTGATTACCATGATATTGTCTTTGGTTACCGCGATAGTTACTCATGAAATAAAACTATGAAAACGGATTATATCGCGTATATTGAATTTATAATACATCCCGACGTTTCGAACTCTTTACAGCGTTCGTGGTCAACGGGTGACTGAGGAAAAATTACAAAGTGCAAAAATACCCACATACTAAAAATAATGAACCATCATAGATCACTTCACTCATCACTTTAAGGCTGGTTGTACATGCAAAATCGGTTTATAAGGCTAGTTATACACTACAAGGCTCCAACCCTACACCTCGGACCCGAGAAGATTTAATTCCCTCCTAAATAAATAAATATAAATATATTATAAATTCAATATACGCGATATAATCCGTTTTCATAGTTTTATTTCTGATTACCATGGTTCCATTATTTACATCTTGATAAAAATTTAAGAACCCTTTGGGAATTTATATCTACTGTTCCAAGTCCCAAAATGCTTTGACAAAACTTTAGACCTTTTTGTTAATACTTATAATAAAAATCAGATATTATGCGATTCAAACTATGTGCAATATGTGTACTTAGCCTTGTAGCTAATCTTTGTCACATCGTTAGCATATATTATTATCATATTATGAAGCTCTAACGACCTGCCAAGATGGACATGTGATACGCAATCTTGGCTACAGGAAGTTTTAGAGGCACAGCGTGATAATTGTTTTCCTAGTCAGCTCAGGTGATGTCATTTGGTCGGTAATCGAAGTATCATCGATTTGATGTGCACGAGAGATAATTTCCGGCGTGGGGCAACAGATCGCTGGTGATATAATTTGAAGCAACAGCTGTGTGGTATAAAGAAAACAGAGCCGTTGGTTAAACCTAGCATGTATGTGCATGTTTAGTAAAATGTGCTTGTTACAATACGCCCTAATTAAAAGTTCGTGTAATATTTATGCAACATTGTTACAGCAACTCTAAAATGTGAAATAAATATCTGGATGTGACGCGTATTTGGTAAATTGTTATTATTTGAAAATTGAAATGTTGTATCTTCTTGAGAATTTGCACATCTACTAGTTAGCAACCTATAAGTTCATATGTTTTTGACGTGTCCGTATCGTTGACAAAAACTAATTACCTACTTATGAGAAAACTTTGGCGTATATACCTTAGTCTGTAACAGGCGTTTTATATGAGAACATAAAAAGCCATTTGACATTCGTAAATTATTCCTGGACATTGAATTTATTTCTATTTTATGTCGGTAATTGTACCATATTGTTTGTAATTGTAAATATGTACATAGGTAATCTTATAAAAAAATGCTAGATTGTAAGTAAAATGTGCATGCCTACACCCTCGGCGAGATGTGACGTTCAATCGAAAATGCACCTAATTTATGTACCACATTTCTTGCAAATACATTATATTTCTATTTAAAAAAAGTCACAGTTTGGTCAAATTTTTCACGATATTCACTGTTAAACCATTATAAACAAATCATGTATTTAGTAACTTTAGCTTAATTAAGTAAAATATGCTCCTTATTACAAATTGTTAACAATTAATATTGTATTGGTAAAACTTAATTTGCTCCTGGAAGTGACACAAGTATTTACATACTACTAGGACGCCCACAATAATGACAGTGACTCGATAAAATAATAAATTAAAATGTTCGAACATTAAAGGCACCTCAAAGCGTTAATTAAGCTTTTATGTAGAATCCTAGGCAATAAAACCGTTATATGGGTGTACTAAAGCAACGATGAAATTACTCCCAATGAAAACATATTTCTCTCAAAGCCTCGAGCGTTACTACTTACTAAGCTATTTAACGACTAATCCGCTGTAACAGACGATATTAATTTTCACCACAAGATTAACTAGGGCTAATTACGTATAAATTAATCTTTCCACGATAAGATACCCTTCATGAGTATTGGCAAACAACGGCATAGAAAAAACGACCCATTGCTATGTTAGTCAAGGTTCAAAATCAAGCGATTAAAAATCCTGGAAAATACTAAACTAATCGCGGCGGTGTCTTCCTCAAATCGCTTGCCGAGAGCAAAGAAATGACGGCCCGATTCGAACTTTAAGATACGTCAAATATTAGGTCTAGAAACGATATAGATTAGATATGTCAGTGTCAAAAGTGACGTTTCTTCAAACATAACGTCACTTTTGACACTGACACATCTAATCCATATCGTTTCTAGACCTAATATTTGACGTATCTTAAAATTCGAATCGGGCCGTAAATCACATCCAGTACGGTGTGCTCTAAGAAACTCAAGGTCACTGATTTCTTTGGTATTATGTATATTATTATGTATTTCTTGTTGCTATGGGAATACACGACCAGTATTATACACGCATACAAGTTAATGGTTGTTTTGGCACCGAGATTTTAAGGATAATTAATTATACCGCAACGTCTGTTAAATGTTTTTTGATAACGTTGATGGTAATTTTAGTGATGATATGGCGAAAAGTAACGTGGTCGCGTTAGAATATAAAATGATACGAGTAAAATCCTGATCCCGTGCAATAAATCACTACCTTCTAACAGCATGAAAAAGTTTTTTTGGTCTTTGTATATATATTTTATCATTACGCCAGCCAGGCCTTTTAATTGTTTTGAAAAAATAATAAACTAAATTAAAAAAATACGTGTAGGTACCTAATTTGTATGTAAGTTTAGCTGATTCGATCAAATATTAGTTCTTTTTAGAAACTGGTCCCGGTGATGCGAATTAAGATAAAAATTTGATAATTAACTCAAGTAGCGTCGAAGACTCTATATAGCGTGTAAGATTATTTACAATGTAAATAATGCTATGATGATGCCATGATATATTAGCTTATTACGACATAACTGCCTACTGAAAAAGGCATAGCCGTCAAAAAATAACTTTAAAATACCTATACTATGTGTGACTAAAGATGGCTTGATCTGGGGACCGCGAATAGCATGTTTAGTGATTTTTTGTGTTTTAACAATAATAATAGTAATCTCTGAGTTCCCAAGGCATGCATAGTTTTAATTTGCTCATTTTTTTTAAATAATTTTCATATTTTAACTTTTTGTGCATTTATTATAATTTTTTAAAGTGAAATTTACCTGTTAAATATATTAATAACGGGTCACTCACGTGTTTTAAGTCGAAAACGCTCGACATGTTTCACTCCGTACCGAGGAGCGTCTTCAGGAGCTCGGTACGGAGTGAAACATGTCGAGCGTTTTCGACTTAAAACACGTGAGTGACCCGTTATTAATATATTTAATATGTCTGTGTCTCACGGAAGTTTTGTTATTGAAATTTACCTGGGTCATTCTCTGAGAATATGTCTGCGGTTGCGTCTAATTGCCACGACTCTTGTGATTTTTTTGAGAATGACCCACCTATGTTCGTGATTTTTTTTTCTATCGAGCAAAAGTCAAAAACTCAGGATTCGAATTGCTGAAGCCCTTAGTTAAAGGCCTCAAGATTTAATTAAATTTGTGACAACCGTATTGTGCTCTAAAAAAGCGCTACGACTTTTCAAAATCTCCGTTTCCTGAGCCTACTGCACCTTAATATGTATTACTAAAACAACCGACTATCTCTGACTCGCACTCGAAGGGGAAGCACGGATTGTTTCCTTAAGGTGACATTCGGATGACGCATACAACAGCATTGCTATTGCAACTTTAATGCTACAGCATTGACGCGGACAACATCGTTTTCAATTTCCTTGAAAAATTGCGCGAAAAATACCTTGAAAAATTCCGCGAAAAATCGCATAACTGAGGACTTAGCCAAGGTGACAATCATTCGTAGAGAAGCGAAAAGAAACGCTGTCTCTATCGCACTAATATGGAAGAGTGATAGAGAGACAATAGCATTTTGTTTCGTTTTCTGCAAAACGATAGTCATCTTGTTTAGGCCACCTGCCGTGATTAAGACAGTAATGCAGCTGCAGTCGTTATCTGAATATGCGGCAACCGCAAAGCTGCTTCAGTAAAATGCATACGTCATGACTATACTCACATGTTAGCTGGAATATCTCGTTTCTATATCCGTGTTTATACGGGTTTGTCATAGGCCATAGATAGCCACCAATTAGTTTTACCATACATAGTCACTCGCCTTTACATACATATTTATAAGAGAATATGTATGAAAGGAAGCAGGAAGGTAAAAAATTAAGGAGCGGTAATTTAATTGTCGAACAACTTATTTCGAGCCGTATAAAGGCAAAGAAAAAATAATATATCGTGAAACTCCTTCTCCAAAATAGCATTTACTTAATAATTAATATATAGATATCATAAGAGATATCCACGAGATATCTCAATAAGTTGAGCAATTCCAATTTTTTAGGGTAAACATTATATAGTGCTCGACATGCCAATTTACCCATAGACGACACCTCACCTGTATTGATTATGTCTTAATTAAGTCTAAAGATGACATGTATTTTACTTGGACAGTGAGGCCGCTTTTAGACGTCCGGTGTTTTCGCCGGACATCGGACCGGTTTTGTATGTGGCTACCGATAGTAACACCCAAGAAAACAAGACATCATCGCTTAAACCGGACACTTATTCGGTGAAAACCACGGACGTATACAAGCGGCCTGACGAGCACTCGGACGTGCTACCTTACAACTAGTAAATTTTCATAGAAAAGGCGTTTGATTTACCGAAACGCGCTACCCATATGGATTACACAGAGCTAGAGGTAAATATATTGCCGCCCACAACACTTTTAGCTGCGCCCTGACTAATAAGGTTACGTAAAAGTTAAGGAATATCGATAATTACTGGGCGGTACTTCGCCCTCTATAGTCAGCCACTTTATTAATATTTCTTATGGTTGGAGAGCCGGCAGTAAAGTTTCGAACCAACGTGATACCGCGATGAGATGCACAATGGTTTCCCATAAAACTGATGCTAAGTCCGAATTTGATAGTCTGCCACGGCGGAACTAGCCGAAAGTACAAAAAAAATAGCCACTTCCGGTGCGAAAAAGGGGGGTTCATTTAACCCATCTGATACTGCAATAAAAGCTATGGCATCAGTTAGAAATTTACTGGTAGATACAGAAAAGCGAAATCTCGTATGTCAAGGTGTTTCGGCTGAAAGCGCCCTGGCAGACTTATATATTCCTAAAGAGAAGGTTCATATCTACCGACTGGAATTGGTTTCATGCTGGTATCAGATGGGTTAATTTAGGGGTCCCGATGGTCACCTTTGAGAGCGTATGCCATGCACTTCCGGCAGGAATCATACTGGCAGATTGCGCTTTCCTGTATCTACCAGTAAATTTCTAACTGATGCCATAGCTTTTATTGCAGTATCAGATGGGCTAAATGACCCCCCCTTTTTCGCACCGGAAGTGGCTATTTTTTTTGTACTTTCGGCTAGTTCCGCCGTGGCAGACTATCAAATTCGGACTTAGCATCAGTTTTATTGGAAACCATTGTGCATCTCATCGCGGTATCACGTTGGTTCGAAACTTTACTGCCGGCTCTTCTACCATTATGTAGATATTTTCAGTAATAATGCTTTTTATTGTAGCTGAATTCATGGTAATGTTTCTGTAAGTACTTAAAGTCTAGAGCTACCTACTGCCTTTTTTTTAACGATGTGGTAATGCTGTTACGCATACCGCCTGTGACCTAGAGAGGAGTCGGGGGTTATGTGGGACTCCCATCTCCCATTACTTTCTCTTAGCGAGAAAAGGGGGAGAAGTCCTATCCACTAAACCCACATCGGCTTTACCCGCATTGCCATATAGGAGACGTCATGGGATCGCGAACATTCTGCCATGACGCCCCCGAAGAGCTACCTACTACCTAACTTTAGGTCATTAAACAAGGTCATTTTATTCTGCGTGTCTATAGGAATAGACACGCAGTTTCACAGGAACAAACGGCGTGGGACCATCACGGTGTTTTGAGTTTGTTCGGGAAGAGGACTTTAAGGCATACACTCGTATTTTATTAGGAATTTTCTTTCCTTTACAGTACACGTGGTAGCGAAAAAATTTCCGAAAATGGGTAGCAACTTTCGAATAAGTAGTTAATCTCGCTTTCGTTGAAATAATGTGCGGAAATCGTTAAAGTTTAACTAGAACTTTATCATACCTTATATTTTGTCTGGTCGTGGCAGGAGTCGCATTAAGCTTCTGTTTTCTGTTTGCGTCACAACCTATGAAAAAGAAATAAAATAAGGTTAATAATTATTTTGTTGATTTATTTTGTCATAATAATAAGGTTAAGGTTATGGTTATGTTAAGGTTAGGTGGTCAATATACGCGATATAATCCGTTTTTCATAGTTTTAATTCATGAGTAACTATCGCGGTAACCGAAGACAATATTATTAAATAGGGTTATGATTTCTCCTGAACTATTTATGAATATATTATTCATCAATTCCCATAATGTCACGGCTTATGACTGAATTGAGTCCTTTAATGTGATAGGTACGTGATAATAATTTTATGTATACATATATTCGTGGCAAAACTTTTTGATAAGTTGCAACCTAGACTCCACATACAAGTAAAAAAAAAATGATCCGGCATGAACACTTAATTACACAGGTGGACGTGAAACCACAGAATAACTGATAGTGAAACCTCTTTTTAGGCGGTATCGGTAATTAAATTACGTAGGCAACAAATATACTTTTGTTCATCTTATTGAATGTAACTATAATAAAACAGCAATTTTAATTTTCTGTTATGAATGTAAATGGAATGTTCATTTACACGCAGCACAGTAAAGGTGAGACTTTATGAGTACTAACTGTCAACGGGCGAGTAGGCCGGCCCGAGTTGTCGGTCAGCAAACAATCAGCAAAAACGAGTATGTAAACACTTTGTATGAAGACTCTTAAATTTGTAAGCGTATAATAAAATGCAATCGTCATGCTTAAGAGGATGACGTCAGACCTAAGGGTCTGATCATAAAATACAATTGTGTAAGTAAATGAATATTTATTGCAAAAGTTTACGTAACTTCAGAGCAAATCGGGTAAACAGCCGCAAAGCGCGAAGTGCAATGACGTGAAACATGACTAATATCTAAATAGCACTGCGGAGTTTAAAGGAAAACGGAAAATGTAAATTCGTTCCCAAGAAAACGAGTCGTTTTAGGCAAAGTATTCCGACATTAGCGTTTTTGCTTGGGTAAAACAACATTATGGTCGTTGAAGCACGTGCACAATATTTATGCTGGCAAAATAAAGTCAAAGGAAATAAAGACGCGTAAAGGTACAGTCAGCATTTAAGTATACCATGAAAGGAAGGGCTGAAATAGTTACGCATGTTTTTCTCATCTGTTAGATAATGAATGTTTGGGATTTTTGATATCGCCTACAACGACAATAACGCTGCAGTGCTGTATAGAATATTGAGTGATGAAAATATTGACAATATAAAACTGTCCAAGGTAAGGTAAATATAACTATAAGGTAAATATTAACAGTAATGAAATTCAAATTAGGTAATTACTTTAAGGAATATTTCAAAGGCAATACCGAGCATTCAGTTTGAAAGTATAGGTAAGTAACTAATTTATAAAATCAAACTATCTACTACAATATATGTCGACAACGAGCTTAGAAGATCCCTACTGCCACTGCTACTGCATTGATATCGTAAGTATTATTGTTTAGTAAACAAGAATCTAAATCAGGCATCAAACCTTTCATTAGGAAAATGCGTGTCGTGATCTCATAGGTACTAGGAATGTCGCCCTCTAACTTTTTACACCGTGCGCTCAGCACATTGTAATTTGTTTGCAATCATTAGATCAAACAAACATTTTAATGTTTAGTAAACCTTTACGTATTGTCTTTTTTAAATTGTCTTTTGGGTCACCATTTAAGGTCACATCGGATGCATTCACGGGACTTCTTTGTCTGCAACTCCTACAAACCGAGACGCACATGTAAATACCTACATCTAGCTGAAAAAGAGCATACAGAATGCAATGCACTTTTGAAGCTTGTTTCTTGATTTTCTGGCAACTGCAGATGGAGTGGCAATTGGCATGATGTGCTGCATACGTAGTGGGTTGTTGCCTGGCCTTGAGAATGAGATTATACTCACGAATGAGGTTTTTTTTAAATTAATACAACTTTATGCCTTGAAAACAAAATGAAAGATATATTTGAGATATAAAAAGCCGTTGAAAGCAATATGTTAGAAATGTAATTAGTTTATTGGCATACCTCTTTTTAGTTTTATTATATTTCGAATTTCGAGAAGCTTGGGTGGTTTTTTTTTTTTCAATATAAAAATCATACGAACTAATGAAAACGATAATGAGATCATATTATGTTCATCTTCTTTCAGCATCCCTTTGAGACGTGATTGGGTCAATGACATAGTCGTGTGTTTTATTGAATTTGTCTAAGAAACAGGTAATATTTTTGATGATATTAATTGTATGTAAAAAAAAAGCAAAACGTGCAATTTTAGCGACTTTTATCTACTAGGCCCAATAATAAACAATTCTTTCAGTTACACATATCGAAGATTTGATTAAAATCGGTTTATCCGTTTAGAAATACATGATCAGAAATCACATTACAGTGCTACAAGCGATTGCGGCGATTTTATTCAGTTTTATGATGCAAATTCTGAGCATCCGCGTGTCCGACTCGGAACACCTCACAGATATAATGTCTCAAAGAGAAAGCTTCTAGGTACATAAAAAAATCGTAGTATTTTTATAAACTACAAACGTCAAATATCGGTTCACTGTACATCTTCCTTACCTTACCTTAACCCTTAAATGCATAATGATGTATATATGCATCGTATATTTGATGGTCCGTGGCTCAATATGCAGCTATCCAAAATATTATTCCCTCAATCTATACAACATGACACATCTATTTCAATTTATTAAAAAGTTATAGAAAAAATCATGCATTTAAGGGTTAACACGGACATTTAACTTACTAGTCTAAAATCCAACTTGCCGACTAATTTTAAATAATAAAGAGAGCCTTTCCAAGCGGGAGTATTATTATTTTTAAACATAGCATCATTATTATATTATTAGGAACTCACTGTTTACACATAAATTGTAGGTCAATTACTTAGGTAATAATAGATAGGTACTAAAACGGTATCCCGTGTTGGATTCTCCGCTATAATTTGACCACTAACCTAGTTCAAGTTTCCACTATTGATTTTCTCTAAAAATAGGTTTTGTGTAATACGTTTCATCGGATACAATCAAGATACAATAAATAGAAGTAGCATGGTTTTATTTCGCATCTATTACAGTATCTTCTGAATTTAGTTAATCGAAGTTGAAATCTGGTTCAGGTAAATGTAGGAAAGACCTACATCGGTCGAAAATAAACGTCCTCCTAGCCTAGTCGGTAGTGACCCTGCCTAAAGCCAAAAGCCAAAAAACGGCAAAAAATGACGTTTGTTGTATGGGAGCCCCACTTAAATATGTATTTTATTCTGTTATTAGTATTTGTAGTTATAGCGGTAACAGATTATCTGTGAAAATTTCAACTGTCTAGCTATCACGGTTCATAAGATACAGCCTGGTGATACACGGACAGACAGATAGACAGGCAGACAGCGGAGTCTTAGTAATAGGGTCCCGTTTTTACCCTTTGGGTGCGGAACCCTTGGCGAATGTCAACTTTCCTTAAAAATTTGCATGCATTACAATTCTCCCACAGCACTACATCCTATTTGACTTTAAAATTTCAGGTGAAAATCTGTTATCTTCAAACTTGGGTCACGTCTTGGGGTGATTAGTATTGAGGTCGCGATCGGCGATACAGGTTGTTCGGAATACGAGAGTGATACCATTCGATCCGTGCTTCGACAGTGCGTAACAGATCTACTCCGGAAAATTGAATTGGTTGTCAATGACTTTCTGTGTTTTTTTAACGTTGACTTATTTAATCCAAAGCTATACATCCGCGAATTATTGTTTTATTATATGTAACTAAATATACAAAACATAATAATATTAATAATGTTTTAAACCCGTTTTTTTGTAGTGCCTTTTAATTTACAGGCCTAAAAACTTTTTAAGAAGAATTAATAAAATAGAGACATCACTTTTAGTTTACATAATGCGCTAGCGTTTTAAAGTAATAATGCTCTTTTGAAAATACACCACACACGACACGACAAGACCACGAGTAACGGGACTAAGCACCACGACATTATCAACTTTACCTATTACACTTAAACTGTAAACCCGTGTTCGGCATTGTTCACAAAACGATTTATGCTAATTAAGGTGAAACCGTCGATAAGACTAAATACATAACGGGTTTAAAAATAAAAACAAAGAAACTGTATTTTTTTTGCTGTCATATTTTTTATACTGGTATTTTTACTGTCTTGTAAAATATTATTGGGGATTCTAATAGTTAGTTTTTGCTGATCAAAATAGGTCAAGCGGTATCGAATTATCGATTATTGTTATCAAAAATTATCATGTCTCTGGATGAGTTATCTTTGCGATTCTTTATCACTATAACTAGGTACATTTTCTAACAACGCTTCAATAGAAATTACTAGCACACATTGAATTCCAGTGTGATAAGTTATTATTACTACAAGTTATTACAAGTGAAACTACGAAGACGATATATAGATAAAGTAAACTGGGTCAAACAACAGAAAATACAAAGGACCTAAAGTAAAAGGGCCAACGGCATAGGAAATCTAATTAAAGTCGAGAGGCATGCGTTGATTCTTAATTACCTAGACAATTAAATCTCGGGTACTGAAGATGGGCAAAAAAAATACATAATTGTGATGTTACATGGATAAGACGTGAGTTAGGTGGAGGTCAAGCCATGACGACATCTTGATAGCTAAGATTAGCTATGAGTGCTATGACGCACCGCGGGCTCGGGTGTACTACGCGCGGTCACTACCCTGGAGGCAAACAAACAATCGCAGCTAGTTCCATCAAATGATAAGACTCTTTTTGTTGGTATCGCATTGCAAAAAAAATGTTATATACCTATATACATAACTGTCCATTTACGAAATACTATTTCACAAAGACGTCCCATTTACCATTTATAATCATTTAAATTTATGGTCATATTCGCATTGCGTATCATATTAGATGGCAGATATCACATTGTAATTTAATTTATAGATCGACTACGTATCAGATAACATTAATGTAAGTTTAAATAGTACTATTTTGCTCATCAAGGACCTATTTGACCCCGATTGTGTAAATGTTTCTGTACAGGTCAAAGGTGGGTAACTAGTTTCACGTGGATAAAACAATATTTACAACCTATTTAACAACTGCGGTTTATTCGACATTCTTTGGTATGCGAATTATCTGTTCCTGGTAGCCTTGATACTTATCCAAGTTCCGTTAGCGAAGATCAACCGGTTAACCTTTAGGATTCATTTAAATCTTTATAGTTCTGTTAATAAACATTCATAATATCATATAAATAGAAATAAGAATCTGAAGCGAATATAGTTTTATGTATGGGTGTTTAAAGTCTACCTTTAAAAAGACATTTAGGTATAAGGGTACCAATGCAAAGGTTCTCCTTTCAAAGTCTCCCACTTTATAAACTCGAGCGGATATTCTATACCTAATAGAAAGCAGTAACCATCTCAAAGCTGCGCTATTTTGTGGCTGCAAGTCGGTGCATTCTATAGAAAGGAACCGGCTCAGGCTTTCACAAGGCGGAACAGGGCTCTTTCTTACCTCCTGTCTCGTAGGGGCGATTCTATTGAGTGTCAGACATTAGGGCACGACCTCAGTGTGAAACGCGCTGCCGTTGCCAGCCACTTAAATATAATGCGGATTTTGGTGTTATTTAGAAAACGCGGTTGATTATTAATCAGGCATAAATAGTATGTATGTATGTATGTATAGACTCTTTATTGTACAAAACACAGAACATAAATATGGCACAAAAATAGGCAGTACAAAGGCGAACTTATCCTTTTAAGGGATTTCTTCCTAACCTTAACCTTACCCTTTGAGTAGATGTAGTTAATATTTTAATATTTAATATTTAAGAATGTCCCTATAATATTTGAGTAGATGAGAATTGATGAAGAACGGTAGACAAATATAGCACTGAGTACAATAGACTAGGAAAGTCAATAAATATACTATTCATACTAAACAATATAATATGCATAAAATTTTGATGTAATCGGTTACATGATCCTAATTATCAATGTCGGCCCCGTAGAGAATTTTGTTAGGGTCGAAAGTTTTAAATAATTTGAAGGTTGTCGTTGTAAACTTTGTCTTTAAAGAAGAGTATCTTGAGTTAAGTTCATTTATTTACTCGTTCATCAGATACTATGTATAAAAGATATAAGGTATAGCTCTACTGGCAATAGGAGCGTTTTAAGTTAATGGTAATTGGAATTTAGCTACAAAGTTTCCATTTGATTTGGATCTCTTTGATATCTTTAATGAAATACCAACCTAAATTATCAAAAGCCGTTAAACGACAGCGTTTAATGTGATCAAATGTTAATGGCGCCATCTGAAGTAAAATTCATGTCGTTTTCCCGCCGAGCCAAATTGAATCGCAGGACTAAAATCACTTTGCGATCGTTCCCTTTTTACGATGTGCAGAAACCCAGTTAAACCCAGTTTTATTTGTTTTCAAAGCGAGTTAGCCTGTTGTTTTTTAACAATTTCCGCCGGTTCACGTAATAGCGAAAAGCTGTGAAACTGTAGGTAATAGTTACGTATTTTATGGGTAAGAAAAATACCACACTAAAAGCGAAGGTACGTGATCTTTGTATTGTTCATTAATACTATGCAACGCAGCGTAAGCTTCTGTTACTGAGATTGTGTGTAGATTATAATTATAAGCGTTCGAAAAACTATGGTAAATCATGTTTTAAATTAAACGCTCATAAGCGTATTGTGTACCTACCACAATTCACAAAGCAAAGTGCTTCTAGAATATTAATAATGGTATGATTCCATGAATTTACTTGAATATTAATGAAATATATTTTAAAATATTTCGTGAGGTTATGGTTCGTTTGTTATCTGTTTATCAATTGCTGTGAGTGAAATGCTTAAATTAGTTAAAGTACGCTCAGGCAGAACCTCGCTCGTTCACAGACTTCACAGTAGATTCCAATAAGTACCTGCTCTCGAGTTGCAAATTTTTTTCAGAACTATCAAAAGCACCTTTGGGATTATTCATTCTTTCTTCTTTTAATAGCAATGTTTGACGTGGTGATCACATAGGGATAGAGAGCAGAAACCTTTTTGTCATTCCTAAGAAGAGCAAATATTTCCCAAAACTTAAAATTTTAGCTTATCCAACTTAGATTGCCAATACTTTACTAATTTCGCACAATAGTCGCTAACAATTTATCAATAATACTGTACTTACTGTAAAAGAGGTGCCTAAGTGACAATTTGCATCGCGTTTCTAATATTGAAATATGCAGGAACATGTCTGTTTCACACAAATCAACGCACATATTTAGCATTGTTATTACCAGCAGCATTTGTCAACTGGTTTTATGAATATTCCGTTTCGTAACTTACTACGGTTTTTGTTTAAGAAACACTCTTTGACTCGTCAGAAACATCGTTAAGAAGAAACATGAAATATTAACTAGGTTCTTTGTCTTCAAAATTGTAAAACTTGGTAAGAAAATGGCTATTTTACAATATAAAAGACTCGTCTTGTTGACTGTCATAAACTTATCTGGAGATAAAGGTATTCCGGCGAGAGAGTTCATTGTCCAAAAAGGAATGTAAATTAACCTAGGAAAATATGAATACTGCGTTAGCAAAATATGATGATACTTATCGAGAATAACCACACTCGGATATCAAAAATGGACATGATCGTAGAATTACCGGCCCAATTGGAGATATTTTTAAATGTCGATTATGCCTCTCCTAATGACATTACAAGCTTACTTAAATACGTTTGCTTACACAAATCGCCATTTGCACGACGTAATAAGTAATATAAGTATGTAAACGAGCGTGCGTGCACATTCCGTTTCGTTACATAGTCATGACATGACATTAGGAAATTTAATTACTAAAACCATAATGAACTATTGCGTCGTGATTCAATGAATAACGGTTTGTTTTTAGTTTTTTTGAAAAACATCATCCTCGCCTGCTCGACCTTCGATAACACGAATCTCGAGTTAGATGTTAAAGAGTTTTGGTCTTGTTTTAAATGTTTTAATGAAGTTGTATCGGTTTTATACTATTAAGAAGTTTAATCTACTTACCTATATCTTTACCCCTAGTGTAAATTTCATTCGACAGCGTGACGTGACGTATGCGTTTGCGTTAAGTGTCATTTTGTATGGAATTTTGAGTTTTCAATACGCACTGGCGCACTGTTCAAAATCCCATACAAAATGAGACTTAATGCAAACGCGTACGTCCGTCACGCTTATGTAATGAAATGTCCACTAGGGGTACACATATAGGTAAGTAGATTAGGGTGTTCTGTTCGCGGTGGTTTGAGTCGCGGAAGTTTTGTATTAAAAACTAGAGGGTGAAAAAGATAGGGCAAAATAATTCATGTTTTTGTTTTAGGCATATAGATTAATTTATTTTGTAGGTTATCGTTGTGTGTGCAGAGAATCGTCAAGCTATCTAAGCTTGACGGTTACCACCAAAGTTCAACCTCTTAGTTAAATAAATTACGATTGAAATCACGTATTTAAGTCATACCTACTCGACATGTTTTGATTGTTTTGAACTTCTATGGATTCTCATGCTCAAGCAAATCAAGTAGCGATATTGTTGTGTCCATGGAAACCGCAACGTATATTACGCAGGTATCGGATGCCAAGTGAAAACGAACTTTCGTTGGATTTATCAAATGCCTGTGGTTAATTGTTCAACCAGAAGAAAATATCTACAACATTATTATAAACATTGCTTATTAAACTACTTATATTTCGAGTTAACAAAATAACTATCATACTTTTCCTTCATGAATGTATTGAATCACAAATATATTTATGTTAATTAATATTCTGACATATTTTATTGACATAAAATACAGTGTGGAAAAGGTTTTAAGGCACCCTCCAGGGCCCATTATTTTTTTCCACACCGTATCTCGTATAAACCATATATTTCTTGCTCGAAATAATGTTTACTTTTGTACCAAGTTCACAGTGAAGCCACGTTGCTTAATAACCTTTTTACTTTTAAGGCCCATTGAACAAGGTAATAAACCATTAGGGCGTCTATTTAACTGGGTAACTCTAAAAGTCGTTTAAGTAAAAACAACACATCAAAGCAGATAATGGTGTGAGAGTTTAGCCCGCTTTCACAATCCGGAACTAATCGGGACTGAATGAATGGATGAACCTTGAGCAAAGTTCAGTGCTCCCGTCCCGTAGAGATAATACAGGTGTATGTACATGTACGATTAGTTTATGAAGCGGCAACTGCTTGATATACAAGTCAACGACCATGGCTAAGTTTACAAAATTAAAGCTCTGTAAGTTTTTATAAAAAGTTGGTCGTCGCGTAGGTACCTTAGAAAACACAAAACCTATATAATGGCGGCGTGTCGAACATACCTATCGGTTGGGCAAACCGGAGCTTAATTGTCTTGCTTTATCTTCAAGACTTGTAGAATAAGGTGTCCTGAAACGGCAATCCGGTGGGAATCGAGTTCTATTGACGCCAGTCATTGAGGAAGTAGAAATATTAATCGGCGCCAGAGAGAAGGCCAAAGACATGAAAGTTTAACCTAAACACTAATCATTGTTCTGTAATTTTATTTGTGAAATTAAAGTAGCAAGGCAGCACTAACCATTTAGAATTTCATCTACCTATCAAGTTTAGTATTAACAAAGAGAATATTATATAGGATAGAGGGTTACTGTCATAGTTAATTTTGTAATCACAGTAAAACATTATACTGCCATCTATCGACAAACGATTAAAACTAAAAATGAAAATGTATAAAAATACCAAAAAATGTATATAAATGGATAAATGATTTTTTTATTAGTATTTATTATTTTTATATGTTTTTGACCCATGTTCTTTCACTGATATGTGTTGAAATTGTAAAATAACAAGAGAAACCGTCAACGCCATCCAAGGCCAAATGTGTAGAGCCATCTATACGAGAATAATTTTTTCTTGATTTCCAAGGCACGTTTTTTCCTTAGGCTTTATTTATCTTGTACGGAGTTACATAGTTCTTTGGTATAATTAAAAACCTAAACAAGTGAATTGGTTAATTAAAACTAGTTACCTAATATTTATACGAGTATATTTTTTTAGCAAATGGAAATTCCTACTTGTAACGAAGGTTCCAGAAGGTTACCAAACAATACCCAGTATAAGCAATTAGTAAGTATAAAAAGAAATTAATTTGTTTGCCAACACGCCGTGCGTCATCACGATATTCAAGATTGTTGGACAAAGTCAGGATATGATGGTCGTTTTTTGTCTACGTGACAGCGTGATAAAATGATGTGCGTCACTCTATATCCCGCGGTTTTAAAAATTGATAGCTAGTAATTTTATCACGTGGATAAAGCGATCCATAATACGCCTGCAGATATTATGTAAGTAGGTAAATAAATAGGTAACATTGTTATTTGCTCCAATTTATTATTATTCAACACCTGTTCAACCACTTGATTACACAAAGCTACCAAATTTACATTATTATTATAAAAAAATATTTTCTTGAGGAATGGCAAAATAATCGTGGAAAAAGGTATATAGGTATATTCAGAGTACAGAGTATGATTTACTGGGCAAATCGCACAATAAGTATATGGCAATAATATTATAAATAATAGCAGAATATTTCCATGAATGTATATAACATAGATAGAAGTGTACCCGACAGTTTAAAAGTAGGCATGTCACAGTCGAATTATTTTATAGAGATAGGTATATTTCTATTTGTTAAGCTATAAGACGCGTGATCTGAGGGCCGTCTGCGAAAACCGAAATTCGCAAATTGCGGGGATCTCTCTCTATTACTCCAATGAAGGCGTAATAAGATAGACAGAGAAAGATGCCCGCAATTAGAGAACTTCGATTTCCGCGGTTATAGCCCTGATCCGCTACTTTTGACGCTGATTGTACTTGGTACTACCATAAAATCAGGTAACTATATCAGATGAAATATTGAAGGCTATTTACCTACGAACGAGTCATACATAATTAACCCTTACGAGATTTTACCCACACAACAACATTAATTATTTCTATGAAACCCAAAGGTTGGCTCTTAGTCTAACCGGTAAAGGTAACTAACTATACATATACACATATACATTGTGCCAACAGATTCTATCTAATGTATTTAAATATAAAACATTAATGACTGTTTGGTAATTACTACTTTTGTTTACCTTATGCCTAGAATATAAAAAACTACCTATAGTTATTGTTTAATCCTTCAAGTATTGAAATCATTTATTATTTATAAGCTTTGCTTAGTTTGGCATAATGTGAGTAGCCAATCTGACAATCTTTACTCGTTACACGCTAATCTAAGAAAGTTAAACATATTAAACATACGAAAATGACAGATGCGAACAAAAGTCACATAATAATTTCTATACAATACATTTCTTAATGAATTAATGAATAAATAAATGAATATTTATTTGTATCAAACAAGCGTATATAATATAATATACAGGTGTTGCATTTTTGTTTTTTGGACGATCGCGATCCTTGTTTTGCCTTGACCAGCGTACAAATATTGTTTTTATACTAACTATAAATTGTAAATAATGGAAATGTACAATATCCTATAAACCTAAACTTACAGACTACGATTCTAATAATTTATAATTTCATACAATTCATGCAATTATAAACATTTTTCCAATTAGAATTTGAGTAAGTTACATAAGTTGAATAAGTTACAATTACCTTTGGTTTGGCGTTAACGAATTACGTATTATTGACAAGTAACGCGCTTAGGCCCATCTGTGTAAATTATGTAATTTCGATACAAAGTGCAGGTACCGATTTTCATTATTTTTATATGTGCTTCCAGCCTTCCATCAGACTAAAGCATAGGTAAGCTAAGTAAGTACCTACAGATTACACAGTAACCAGTGAAGCTAGGAATTAGGTAGTCTAGAATGCACGCAGAGCCTTTATATTATGCAGGAGCATGTGAGAGCAAAACAAAGTCAGTAAGCCAAGTGGAAATAGAATTTCGGATGAGTACAGAGTACAAAGCCGGTTGATACCAGGGCATTTTTTCTGTAGTGATGCGCTGGACTTTTTTTAGGATATGTAAATTTAATGTTATTTGTGCCCAGAATCATGAGCTGATCCCATGCTCCTAGGAAAGAAACAATGTCCCAAAATTTTCATACATTTTATGTACTTTCCATTTCATTACCGCCGTACTCGGCCGTGCAAAGTGTTTGAAAAATGCTAAAGGAATGGAAAAATAAAACTTGGGACGCTTTTTTCCTCCTAGTAGGAGCGAAGGAGCTCGTGATTCTGAGTAGGAAAAACATTAAATTTACCTATTTTGGAAAAAAAGTCTAGTGCATCACTACAGGAAAAAATGCCCACCTAGTTGATTTTAAGTACGAACGACTTAGAGTTAGACCAAGCTTCATAATTTCATAGAAGTTTGACGTTCAAAATAACACTTGCACAGTCTGGGCTATCAAAATCGCTGCCAACTTAGCTTGGTCTAACTCTAACAGTGTCGCGTACGCATTATGGTCGCCATGACTATAAGGCCAAAAATATTAGCGTTTCCAGAGACGAGTTCAAATAAGTCAACTTTACATACCTAAACTGAGTACCTATGCTGCATGATTTTTGGATTGGGCCATATACATGTATTTTATGAGACCTTAAGCTTCGATCATTATTTTTTCGTAACATCATCTAGTAAGTATTTAAGCCCTCTGGGAAAAAAATGTATATATAAAGTGGATTGGTAAAGCGGATGGATTAGGTGAGACGTTAGGTACGAGTACCTATATGTAGGGAACTGAAAACTTAATAGGTAGGTATGTAGCGCCACGTAGCAGTGACGAGGAATGCACCTTCGTTTGAATACCTACTTAGTCTTTACTATTTGCATGTCTCTGGCATCTTTTAACAAAAAGCACGACGTGAACACGTTTAGTAAAATACGTGGTCTGACTTGTCCTCGCTTTAGATAATGTCATTTGCTTTTTCCGCCAGAGTTGTTCGTAACAAATGACTACAAATCATGTAAACTGCTATTTCAACACCGTTTAATTTTTAGTAGTCACATGGATTAGGTAGATTTATTACCTTCAATTCACATTCAAAACATGAATCATCTAAAGGAATGCGTTGATGCACGAACTTAACGTTACTATCTAATTCACTATTTTTGAATCATGGTAATCACAATATTAGTCATCAAGTAGATGATAATTAGTAATGACATCAGATTTGTAGTTCTCAAAATTAAAAAATATAAACAGTGTATACAAATTCGGTGTTTTGATTAACAATAAATGTCAGCATAAAACTATTGGGGTAGGCAAACATAAAATTCAAATTGCAAATTCCTATGCGAAATTTGTCCTAATCAGAGACTTAATGAAGTCTCAGTCTCGACAGTTTTGTTAAGTTTTTGTGTTTTGTCAATTTTTTTTTCACAGTGTATTTTTATGTATGTAAATTACCTGCTAAGACAAACAACGCCTTAATACATAATTTTGCCACATCCATTGAAAATGTGATAGATGCAACAATGCATAATAAACATAATATCTAGGTACCTTACAAGTTCCGAATTTGAGCGCAACAGCTTAATCCAACTTTATCTTCAATTTATAAAAACATCCTGGTTATAAACACACTTTTTACTCCTGTGATAAAAAAATAATATAAGTTTTCACTGATGGGTTATCGATTTATTTGATTGAATATTGTAAGCAAACGGACGTCGCGGCGTTCACTTGGATAAGGACCCGGCACGGAACTGAAGTTATTTTGTCGACGCCGTTCCCGATACCACTAGCGCTCACGTCTTCACGACGAACCGGATTATCAAACGATACATTGCTAGCTTATATGCATTTTAGTACTTTTTTCGGAAGAAAATCCGCAATGGAACCGAACTTATGCGTTGCACGATTTATGAATTTTAACATCCCAGGCAAAATGAACATCAATCTTGAAAATCGTGGTTTGGTGGGACATCAAGCATGAGAACTCGATGCACGTCACGAATAGGATTAGATTTAGGTAGCAAAAAGGTGCAGGTTGTATTACAAATTCATATTTTTTGTACAATCAGAGATAGACAGTATACAGATAGTTGAAGTTTTTATTAGAGTTAGACCAAGATAAGTCTGCAACGATTTTGGTAGCATACGCAGTGCAAGTGTTATTTGAAACGTCAAACTTCTATAAAATTATGAGGAATAAATAACGCACTGCGTATGCTATCAAAATCGTTGCAGACTTTTCTTGGTCTAACTCTAGATAATTGTTGGCATTTTCAGGAACATGACAATTATTATTTTACTCGTACCTTACATACATATTATTTTTGCGGTGTTATTTCCCAGTGATTAATTTACACTTAGGTTAGGTTATCAGTCAGTATCCTGAAGTAGATATCCTTACGGTTTTCCTGTCATTTTATCAACTTCCGGTTCTTAATAGAAAGATTTATATAAAGCAATATATTTCTACGGTGGAAAATCCAGCACGACTATAGGTATTATGCAGTTATTTCGTCATCAAAGTCGTTTAAACTCGTTGTAGACTCGAGTCATCGTACAATACAGCGGCTTCAGTATCATTATATTCATTATTATTAAAGTAAGTTCCCTCGATTTCTTTAGGATCCATAATTGGATCTGATCTGATATCAATAAAAGCAACTGTAAAGCTACTGTAACTGTATAAATATAAATAAAAAAAAAAAATACCAAATCGGTCCAGCTATTTTCGACAAATCGAGGAACGAAGGTAAGTAAACACAATCAGGCGTAGGTATTCGAATCTTAGTTAGGAATTCGATTTGTTTTCGATATGATACTGATCTGCCAGTGTCAAAAGTGACAATTCTTTACTTTTCGTTACTTTTGACACTGACAAATCAGTATCTTATCGGAATCAGATCGAATAACTAAAATTCTAATACGCCTGTAAGTACATAGTTAAAGAAGCGAATGTCCCGATAAATAGAGAACCTACTCCTTTTTGACGAACATTTCTTGCCAATCAGTGCCTATATGGATATAAATCCATATTCTATACTAATATTAAAAATGCGAGAGTATGTCAGTGTGTTACCCGCTTAAACCGCTGGACCGATTTAATTGAAATTTGGTATAGAGATAGATTGAGTCCCGGAAAAGGACATAGGATAATTTTTATCTCAGAGGTCGTCCTTTGAGGGGGTGAAAAGGGGGGTGGAAGTTTGTATGGGGAATCAATAAAAAGCAGATTGGATAAAACATATTCTACCCAAATTACTAATTACACGGAAAAAGCTATTTTTTTTAATATTCGCAACGAGCCCTTGCCTTCTAGCGGCCGTCAAGGAAAAAGGTTTAAAAATGTTGAGTTGTTCCTAACGAGTCAAATCAGTTAGTGTTTTTTTGAAACATCACGCTGTCATGGCATATGCTGTCAATGTTACAAATAAGGTCTACTTCTACTTAATGCAAACATGCCATTTACTAACCTTATACCATAGAATAAATAGTAGTAATAGGTACAGAAGTTTCACTCTTTAACAAAATGCGTCTATTAGGACAGATATCACCGCTAGGTGGCGCAAGCGCGAGCAGGCGTCCGTTCCTTAGCGGTGCGCGGCAACTACTATGGCTACTTGGCTAGGCACCAAAATTGGTGTGGACCGCATATATGTACTTATAGCGAGGAGACGAAATCGCGGAGTGAGCCACGCCTGCTTATACTAGGTATCTAAACTTTTGCTGTAACTGATTTCTGTAAAGGTACTCGTACAATTTGGTGTAAAGTACAATTTGCCTCAGTTTGTATAAGACTAATCAGATAAAAACTATAAAATTAGAATTTAACAATTTTATCTACTTATATTGTAAAGCATTGGTTTGATGAGTTGAAATCAATATTACTACAATATGTTATGATTAACAAGTATTCTACGTAACTCCATTTAAAGCAAGTAGGTTGTCATTCGAGACGGCACTCCATTATGCTAGCTCATCGGAATATGGACTTGATTAGCACCTGGCATTGTCTTCACGGTGGCTTTATTCTCAAGTCCATATTAAGTTTAAAAAAATGATACTAAAAACATATTGCTTTCATGTGCTTGCTCGTTTTAAAGCCCAGCAACAAATGCACGGGCGCAATATACTTACATTTATTGTGTTATTCCCACTAGTTACCACCAAGTTCTTACCAGTGGTAACTATAACTACTGGGATTTTTTCCCACCTTTTACCACTGGTAACTACTGGGAAAAGGTGGGATTTTTTTCCCAGTAGTTACCACTAAAATTTTGTTAGCGTTCAAAAACAGTATAAGTATAGTGCTTTAATCAAATAATTATATAAGTCGATTAGTGTTTCAGTATACGGCCTTGAAAGTGATAAAAAATAGTCGGTTTGACTGATTTGTTTGTTCGTTCGTATAATTGTATAACGTCACAATTATACAAACAAACAGTCAAAAACCTTTGATAACTTTTATTATTGACAGCTAGAGACCTTATTGCCAATGGCGCTTCCGCCATTATCAACGATGCTTCTATATAAATACAACGTTGCGCTACAAAGTACGGCGTAAGCGCCCTCGACAAAAGGTCCATTTCATAGATAACTTCACAATTAATTCAATTTACAATTAATAAAATAAATTTCATCAAAGCATTAATTTCTCCTTAACTATTTTAGTTTTTTCACTTGCACCGGAAAAAAGGGTTTTAATATTTTTGATCACAAGGCAGGTTTCTTGAAACACTAATCGAATTATTTATTAAGTCACCCAGTCAGTCATTCATACTATTACTATTTGTACTGTTTTTATTAGTATTGAACTCTAACAACATTTTGGTGCTAACTACTGGAAAAAAAAACCCACCTTTTACTAGTGGTAGCTACTGGGTATAAAAATTTCCCAGTAGTTACCAGTGGTAAAAAAAATCCCAGTAGTTACCACTGGAAGCAACTTGGTGGTAGCTGGTGGGAAAGAACATTACCTATATATTGTTAATGAGAGTACGTTTCTGAATGTGGTGACTGGTCGGCGTGAGAATAATGCTCGGAGACAACAAAGTGTTCCAAATCAGAAGAGCCCTTAAGGTATTCTTTACTTAAGCAATTTTACACCCTATTTTTATACATTATAAGGATATTTAACGTTGCGACTTTTTGAATTACACTCTTCGCGTTTTAAGTTACGTACTTTTAGTGCAGTGCTGGAAGCTCACACAAACTTTGCTATTTTAAACAATTTGAATGTACCATTTTGGTAGCATACCTTGGAGACCTTCGAAGCTTGCACTTAGTTATAAATTAATGAAACCATGTTAATTTTGTTTTATTTTCGTAAACATTCAGTACGCTAGTAGCAAGTAGCAACTAGCAATATTACTTTACCTTTAGTGTGTAGCTACCTAACTTATCTAAAGTCCCCTTCCATTTGAAAAATATTTTGATACGTAGGTTTGTATATTTTATGTTTATGCTAGCGCGATGCACGGTTATAAGCCATAAGGTAAACTAAAGAGAATATATATGATAGAGGGGTACTGTCATAGTAAATTTTGTAGTCAAAGTAAACTTATTGCCATCTATCGACACACGATTAAAACTAAAAAGAAAAAATTCAAAAAATGTATATATATATATATATGGATAAATGATTTTTTTATTTGTAGGTTTTTATTTTTATGGTATTGGTGGTAGCGCCATCTGTGCGAGAATCAAATTTTCTTGATTTCCGAGGCACGTTTTTTCCTTAGACTATTCTTATACGGAGTTTTATTAGGTCTTTGGGTAAACTAAATCCATTAGTTACGAGCCCGCTTCTAACCTCTTCTTCTTCTTCCTCGCGTTATCCCGGCATTTTGCCACGGCTCATGGGAGCCTGGGGTCCGAATGACAACTAATCCCAAGAATTGACGTAGGCACTAGTTTTTACGACAGCGACTGCCATCTGACCGTCCAATCCATAGGGGAAACTAGGCCTTATTAGTCCGGTTTCCGCACGATGTTTTCCTTTACCGAAAATCAACTGGTAAATATGTAATGATATTTCGTACAAAAGTAAGTTAGGAAAAACTCATTGGTACGATTGAAAGTCGCACGCTCTTACCGATAGGCCACCATTTCTTGAAACTGAAGTTGGCAACTGTCGGGGCAATGTCCAACACTGGGACATTTAGGTAGGTTAGAATTAAATTACTATCATGAATTATATTTATAATCACTCTCATAAATACCCTAGCAAAGCCCGGACCCTGGCAAAAGCCGGGATAACGCTAGGTAGAAGAAGAAGACTCATAAATACAGCCCCATATTTTAATGCAAACAAGATATTCCCGCCTCAGTCGTAATATCCGACGACAAAGGGGAAATAAAAGCTCATTCGTTCAGTCTTCCATTAAGTGGGGGTCACTTCCCCGAGCGGACAGAAATCCGATTACCTATCGTGCTTACTCTTCCGTTGGGCTTAACTCTGTTACAATAGTTGGAAAACAGAACATCTATTAGTTGGTTATCTACGGCCAAGGGAAGTGTGTTGCGCCAGCAGCATTTATGGAAGTTTTTAGAAAAATTGTAGCTTTACAAATGTTTTCTATCTGTTACTGATATAATACATATATCTCGATTCGAGGACTGACGCCATGTTAGACAGAAACGAAAAGGAAAACATTTCGATTGGAATTGTAGAGTACCTACTATTGTATGTTTACCTATCCCATCCAAATTTCTGTTTGGCTTGAGGGTTGACGTTTACAGAATTCTTGGTAGCAATCAGTTCACCTCTTGAATATTTTTACTGTATAATATAATTTAAAGTAATGAAGAACGAAAACAAATGAAAAAAGCGAACTCTTTTAGCCAACCAGTGTACTTAATATTAATCTTATAATTATTAATGAGCGCAAAGATAGATATAACTCCGTAATAGATGGATACAGTCTAAGGAAAAAAACGTCCCTCGAAAATCAAGAAAATTTGATTCTCGATCAGAGGGCGCTACTAGCTTTGGCCTACTGTCGTATAGATGGCGTTGACGGTTTCGTTTGTTATTTAACAATTTTAACGCATATCAGTGAAATAACATGGGTCAAAATCATAAAAATAATTAATGCAAATAAAAAAAATCATTTATCCATATTTAAATACATTTTATCGTATTTTTATAAATCTTAATTTTTAGTTTTAAGAGCCAACAGGAGTGGTCATTTCTCCATACAAACGTACTCGACTGTTTCCTCCCTGGTTTTTGAAGCTAGAGGAATGATTTTTTCAACACAGATTAATATTGTCAATATCTGTGTCGGTGTGTTTTGCTTTTTTTGATATTTTTGTTTTTTAAGGCGCTAGAGCCCTTCAAACATGGCCAAAAATGGCCTCACTGACTATGCCGCAATGAGAGGCGTGGTATTCAAAACTGGTATCAATTAGCCAAAAAATCAAAACAGTCCGACACAGACAATTTCATAATCATTTAGATTTCCAAATTTGGTTACGATTGCTTAAGTTTTGGAGGAGGAAACAGTCGAGTACGAAACCTCGATTTTTGAGATTTTTACGCAGGATTTTTCGCCTAAGCTGCAGTTGTCCTTATCGCACTAATTTTAGGGGCGGGGTCAAGTTTCTAAATACGTACACGGACAGAAAAGTGATGGGCAATAGTCGACATTGAAAGTCGATAATCTAGTGATGTGATAAGTTATCGATAAACCATAACAAAGTCGCGATTTGCCTCTTAGTAGGCGAAGTAAGTAAAGTGAGTATGCACTTTGGCCTCAGGGGATATCGTTTAACACTATTTATTATTCCTTGGTTCATACAAAGCTGAGCTGACGCACTAGCTACGAGATTAAGTCCTGGCTACCTCCCAAAAAGGGAGGGGAAAAGTCGGCTTCTGCGGTCCAGTTTGCCTCTATTTCTACCTATCTCTTGATATGAGATCAAATTTGGTATAAATTTTGTGTAAATTAGGGACGAATAATTTATTTTAGAAATAACAGTTTCACATTTTCATACACAAATCTGAATATACGAACGAAAAATTAAAACTATATATAATTTTTGGTCACAGATTTGCTCTTTAGAAGCAAATTGTGGTGATTTGCACTAAAAATTAATTACACAATTTAGTTTATTCATTCTTTATTTAGAAAAGTATCAGTTCTAAGTACGTATTATTATATTGCTTTATATTTTACAATTTTCACTATTATTCAAAAATTTATTTTAAACAAAGTATTAATTTAATTAAAACTTTTGTGACGTGATCTCATGAAAGGGGCTCCACGAGGCGAAATACTTTTTACGCCAATTATTTTCTTTTTTTTTAATTTACAACAAAGACGAAAGTTCGAAAAAAATGTGGTTACTTAATAATTGCCTAACTTGTTGAAAAAATTACTTTACATAATATCAATTTATAACCGTAGTATATTCCATGATATGTTTTAAATACACCATATTATTTCCTAATTTTTAAAAGAATATTTAATACCTTTAAAATAATATCTGTCTGTCTGTCTGTCAATCTGCCTGTCCGTCTGTCACCAGGCTGTATCTCGTGAACCGTGATAGCTAAAAAGTTGCAATATTTACGGATGATGTATTTCTGTTGCCGCTATAACAACAAATACTAAAAACAGAATAAAATATTTTTTAAGTGGGGCTCCCAAACAACAAACGGGATTTTTTGCTGTTTTTTGCGTAATGGTACGGAACCGACTCGCACTTGGCCGTTTTTTGTTAATAGCTTTGAACTTTTTTTATGTGGGAATAAACGCTTCGAATACATTTTTCTAGACATCATTCTGAATCCAATGAGGTATCATACGTATTTTTAGGAGTTAGTATCTCTATTAGTGGCAGCCGTACAAGCCCAATTTCAAAGAAAAACCGCAAATCGATGTACAGGTTAGCCGTTTGGCACACGCATACTAAGAGGTCAAAACAAAATTTTTGACCCGCAGTTTCTAAAAAAAATCCCTTAGGAGGGGTATGCTGAAACATTTCTTTTGTATGAAAAAAAAAACATATTTTTTTTCCAAAAACCTATCGTGTGTGGTATCATACGAAAGGGCTTTTTGAGGCGATTCTAAAATTATACCACATCATTACATTTTAGCCATTTTTTTGTAAATTAAAACAAATAGAATTTTCAAAACACACCAAGTTTGGGGTCAAGTTAAAGGGTTAAGGGTAGAACTGTGTCACTTTGTATTGAAAAATAAAACTAAATACATTTTTTATTGCTTTTTTGGGGTTACATATGAGGATATCACGTATCATTTGTACAAAAAAAATCAGCCATATCGTATCTGGAGGAGCCCAAACTTGGTATGTTTTGAAAATTCTTTTTCTTTCAATTTAAGAAAAAACCGGCCAAGTGCGAATCGGAATCGGGCGCCGAGGGTTCCGTACATTACACAATTTAAACAATGTATTTTTATGTGAAACGTGAGTGAAAGGTAAATTGCGGTTTACGATTTATAACGTATTAAAAAAAAACTACTAACTAGATCTCGTTCAAACCAGTTCTCGGTAAAAGTTGGCAAGGTAATGTACATCATATATTTTTTCAGTTTTATCATTCTCTTATTTTAGAAGTTAGAGGGGGGTTACACATTTTACCACTTTGGAAGTGTCTCTCGGTCTCGCGCAAACTATTCAGTTTAGAAAAAAAAAAAATGAGAAACCTCAATATAATTTTTGAAGACCTATCCATAGATACCACACACGTATGGGTTTGATGAAAAAAAAAAATTTTTGGGTTTCAGTTCTAAGTATGGGGAACCCCTAAAAATTTTTTTTTCCTATTTTTGAGTGAAAATCTTAATGCGGTTCACAGAATACATCTACTTACCAAGTTTCAACAGTTCTTATAGTTTCGGAAAGAAGTGGCTGTGACATACGGACGGACGACAGACAGACAGACATGACGAATCCATAAGGGTTCCGTTTTTTGCCATTTGGCTACGGAACCCTAAAAATGGCTAAAATGCAATGATGTGGTATATTTTCAGAATCGCTTCAAAAAGCCCTTTCGTATGATAGATGAGAAGTATACGATAGGTTTAAAAAAAAAGTTTTTTTTTTATACAAAAAAAGGTTTCAGCACTCCCCTCCTAAGGGAATTTTTTTTAGGAACTGCGGGTCAAAATTTTTGTTTTGACTAGTATATACGTGTACCAAACGGCTAACCTGTACATCGATTTGCGGTTTTTTTATGCGAACAGCTTACACTATTTTTTTCACCACCTTGAACCTTTTGTAGACTAGACTATTGTCCCAAAATATTGGGCGACGACCGGTCGTCTGGCCTAGGAGGTAGTGACCCTGCCTGTGAAGCCGATGGTCCTGGGTTCGATGATATGATATGATGAGCACAGATATTTGTTCCTGAGTCATGGGTGTTTTCTATTTGTATTTAAGTATTTATATATTATGTATATCGTTGTCTGAGTACCCATAACACAAGCCTCCTTGGGCTTACCGTGGGACTTAGTCAATCTGTGTAAGAATGTCCTATAATATTGATTTAATATTTATTATTATTTATTTATTTATTGGGTTTCATATTTATTCCGATCAGAATTAGGAGCTCTTCAATTTATACCTATTTTTATCAAAATCTGACACATAAATAAAAAAACGGACCATCAATAAAACTGTATAATGACATCAAAGTAAGAAATATCACATGTCACATGTTTCTTTATTATGATAATTTTATCTAACCTGAGGCTTTCTTTTTTTCTATTCAACGGCAAATTTGTTTTTCAAGACGCTTGCTCGAAAAGATCTTATTTCATGCAGGTGTACTGAAGGGAAAAGGCCTATATTGTTCCCGCGGGAGTTATAGCTTTCTTTTTTAATTAGGTATGTCACTAATTCATACGAACCAAGTAAGTTATAAGTAAAATACTTTGTTTAAAATCAAGGTATAAGGGAGTTTTACTTTTAAAATACTCACGACTATAATTTAATATTTTTGTTTATCATATTTAAAAATATTTAATTGGATTAATTTAACAGCCGTTATCTTGTATGTTTTTATACAACAATGTTTTCTTGTATGTCCATGTTATGTTATGTTTTTTTACTATTCTGTAACTCGAAATGTTAATTAGATTGCAGGTTGTAGAAGGATATTGAATTTAGTTATTTTAGTAACTAAATTCAATATCCTATCACGCGAGCGGCGTGAGGCCGGCGAGGAGCGCAAATAACGTGCGCGTCGGTGTGCGTGCACCACACACACTGGGATAGTCCCTCGGTACGCGGTACCGCCCCCGTCAGCGCGACGACGATATTCTCTTTCAAATCTCAAAATTGAGTTTGGTCTCGGCTCCTGTTGGCTCTTAAAGTGTGTCGACAGATGGCAGTGAATTTACTGTGGTTACAAAATTTACTATGACAGTACCGCTCTAGTATAAGTTACTCTATGATGAGCGTAAGTAATGTAGGGGGCTTGAAGGAAAAAAGGTTAGGCTTTCTAGCTGACATTATAATTATGTATTGTTCGGCATTAGCAGGCCCAGTTTCACTATTTTGTGTAACGGTTTTAGTTGGTTATCACTAAAAACCCCAAATTTCTTTTGTTTTTCCCTTGTTCCATGTGTAAACTAGTCAATACACCCCAATTTTTAGTTATAAAAATAAACCGTGCCATACATGTGCACAAACATCTGCTCACTAACACCTGTGTCACGCTCACGCAGTATAGTGCACGCTACTGTTTACTGAAACTAGACTAAAATTAAATTAGTGTCTTGTGTTAGCTTAACACACGGAGTGAATAAGAAAAATGGCTATTTATTAACGCAAAAATAAAGGAAAAATAAACAGTTTTTTTCAATTGATTATGGTCGACATCCTGTCAAATACTGAATAGATATATAAAATATACATTTATCGACGAAATCATTGCTAAATAGGTACCTACATTTACAAATAAGTTGAGTGTAAGTAATGTTACAACATTACTACATATTTGTCTTTACTTTTTATTTCTGCTTTCAGTTATAAATGTTATCAGAAACATTTATTATGAAAATGAAGCAGCTTTTATTCAAGATGCTCATAAAGCGGAAGATTTATTGTAAGACCACGACAGCTCATTTGAACTGCTACAATTCCCTCTCGTCGTAATAAGAATTTATTCAAGTAAGAATGCTCTAAAGGATAATTTGTTTATCTTGATAACTATACAAACAATAAAAACTAAGTGAATTCTACTACTCTTTACAATATTTGACCCGTAACTGCCAGTAAGTGTTTATTTTTAATTTAATATATATATAATTCATTTATTGCAAGTAAGCTACACTCATAATGTGGTTAGTAAAACTTAATTCTAAATTATGTATTAGTATTTATTAAACCTAGGGATAAATTATTTTTGTTGTCAGCTGAGTACGGCACATGTAGCCGACTGCAGCATAGTAAATAGGGGGAGTCCAGCCTGTCCCCTATCATCTTCATGACATCATGATGATTTAAATATTAGCTACCTTTACTCCTCCTTTTAAATTTATTCCAATTAGGTATACATCATTTTCTTTGTGAATATCCAATTTTGCTTCGTACAGTCGACATCAAAGATGTTTACACTTTTGCACCTTACTCCTTTGTTATAAGGATGTAAAAAACATATCTTTGGCGTCGACTGTACCACCCTAGTCAATGAAAGAATATCCGCACCCTCAAAAAGTACACGTCGGCCATCTTGGATACAAAAATGACCATATTTTTCGAAACCTGTAACCCCAAGAATCCAGAAAACGATAGCCATAACTATTTTTAAGTTACGTTAAAGTACACATGTGGCCATCTTATCCATGATGTCTTTTTTACGATATAATTTGACGAAACTTTGAACATTATTGTATATATGTACTATTGTCTAGGTATATTCACTATATGGTACAAATATCGTCATCAATACATGAGCCGATAGTCTGTGAAAGTTAGAGAGACTTACGATTATTAGACAAAGGTTCCCGTGTGACGCTTGAAGCAAACTTATTCCTCGCGAACGCGGGAAGAAGCCAGATAAAACTTGAGACTAAAAGAGAAAGATACTTTATCGCAATCTAGAACTAAGTAACTTTACGGAATACATACCACTATTTATAATATATAACAGTAATATTTAAATGCTACATTTAACACTTTTTATACAAATAATTCCATAAAAACAATTGACTATTTAACGCTGACTGACTTAATATTAAAAAGGAATATAGGCATTTTAAATGAACAGTACATAGTAAATCATGTTTTATTTTGATAGCGTCGTAAATACGTGGAACCAACCGCTATCAACTACTATGGTAAAAGGACGCGCAAGTATATCACAGCGCGAATATTGAACAATTTATCAGTAGAAGACGAGTGTGCTAGTAAAAACATCTTTAAATAAAAAATTAAGAAGTTGTTATTGGGTACAACGCATGACTAAATATATAAGATAGGTAAATATTGTATATAAATAAACAAATAAATATTCTTTATTGCACCAAAATTATACATTTTACATACATGTAAAACTACAAAGACATTTTTAAAGAAAAACAACATATATACCTACAACTTACACTGTATTTTTTTTTTTAACTAGCCTAATTTAGTGTCCCACTGCTGGGCAAAGGCCTCCCCTCGTTTCCTCCACTCGACCCTGTCGTTTGTAGTGTCCCGCCAATCCGGATAAAATGCGTCTAAGTCGTCCCGCCATCTCCTTTTCGGCCGAAAAGGAGACTGTGTTAATGTAATATAAAAGTATGTATTAATCTTAGTAATATAAGTTAATCATTAAATTTAGATTAAGGTACTAACATTGAAAATGAGTGCATCATTTCGCCGTTAAACGCAAGTTTGGCGAAACTAGTATAAGTTTAAAATGTATTATACTTTTTTGAAAAAAAATTAAAAAAAGAAAAAATATTTAGTACTTGCCGAAAATGTTTTAGCAGATAAAATAACATAGTATTAATTAATAAAGTATATAGAGTAATTTAGATAAAAACTTGTTTTAAATTGATCGCCAGTTTTGGTTTCAGTATTTGCTTGTATTCGTATTTTAGTTATTTGCTTCCTAAACGCATTAGGAAGAGTTCGAACGGACTTTTTGCGTGTTGACGGCCCTGCTCCCGAAGGGTATTTTTTCCCCACTTCACTAACGTAACGGAAACAACCGAAACCCCACGCAATAGTTTTTTTACAAGCTCACCCGTCCGCAGCACATGCAAAGTATGGGTTTCCGTTTGCGGCTTCATTCGTTTTGTATTATAAAAGAAAATGATCAAAAATATACGTAAATAGATATTTTAAGTACATTTTTACTCGTAGGGGCTTTAATACATCGGCTATTTAATTTTAAGATTCGTTTGTATAACAAATAAAAATATACGTACTCTGTATAATGTTAAATAAGTTATTAAACAGTATTATGCGTACCTAATTGATCCTGAAAAGCGTTCCAATATAAATGATAAAAAAATTGTATTTATTTTTTCTCGTAGAAATCTTTGTTGAAATAAATGCAGTTTCTTTATTTTTCCATTGTAGGTTGTAGGTAAGCAAAATAATATTTAACAATAATACAACTTTCATTCCATTTTGTACGTGATCTGTACGCTTGAAATCTTAGCGACAGTTCGCGCGTCCCCGAGGACAAGTCTGATGAATTTTACGTCAAGGCCATAAAGAAATCACGAAACTTGGCGTTCATAGTTCATAATAACATGAGGTAGGTATAAGTGCCGCAACGCAGGTCCTTGACCGTTCAAGGTTGCCATTAATGTATGTATGTTACTACATGCGTAACGTCATTATATGTATTCAATTTTATATTTGGATTAGGTATGTTATTGTTTAGCTATAATTAGGACGATACCCACGCGGTGCGGTGCAGCGTCGGCGGTTAAAAGAATTGCAAGGAGACTTCTTAATTTTATATTTAACTCATTGTTCCTTGATATAAAACAAATATTATATTTATTAAGTTAGTTATACAGGACAGGAGTAAATAGGTTTTCTGTAAATCAGCTTTAATAAATTTGTTAGAAAAAAGGCGTACTATCCTATTTACCTGCTTAGGTACTTTCTTGTACACATGTGACACATGTTTACCATGTCTTAGTTTGATAAATAAAACAAAATAGCCTCTCTGGTCGAAAGCTAAAGAGGGCTCTAAATATAAATAATAAACACACTACCTATTTATGTAGGTACATAAAGATTTACGTAAACGAGGTAGGTGTTTTGGTTTCTTTTAGATTATTGAAGTGGAAATATTTAATCAAAGTTATTGGATTATTGATTGAACGCGTAGAAAACAGATAGGTACATAGGTAGGTAAGTCAAAAATATGATTTTGTAGCCCGACGACTTAATCTGTCATTTTTAATTACTATAGGAACGACCTGCGGTAACTCGATTCCTGATGGTCATAAAATTGTTCTCATTTTTTTAAGCCCTGTTATTTTTATATACTTATTTACAACTTAAAATATCACAGTATACACCTTATTAATGACAATACAGAAGAAATATTTGAAACTCATGAGGCATTTTTTAATGTCTAATTACGATGAAGAGAGCACAGTTCTGAGTAAGCATAACCTCAAACTTCAGGATCTAAATAAGAAGTACCTTTTTATTGACCTACTTGTCTAAATTGTGTCTTCATGCGATAAATGACAATTAGAAACCTAAGTAAAACGTTAATAACCAAAATTACGCAATTAGCGTCACTGTCTTTGTGCACCGCAACCTGGATACCTGACGTTGCTACAAACATTACCCTACAATATTTGTACCTGGCATGTATTGGTATTGTGCTCGCATCATTATCCTTAACACTAATTAGCGTGCCTCCAGCTCGCGGTTACTCAACATCTCTTAAGGCGGCTTTACCGCTCTGGATCATTGCAATCGCTTCAGAAGCTCACACACGAGTACACTACTCAGATGAACCAGTTTAAGTGCAATCGCCGATCACGCATAGTTGCTACGGACCGAGAGGTCACATAAGTCTGGTTTACTAGTTAACTCGACTTGCCGGCGTTCGCGCAATCAACGAGAACTCACGCCCTGGCATAATGGTACTCGCACCGGCTCTAACGACGCCTATTTATTGTGAAATGTTCCGCAATTATACCCGAAGTGCACTTTTTTTTAGTTTAATTTTCATGAAAACCGAGGCGTTTTGAGTCACCAGTCAGAATGTTTTATTTTGTTGCCGTCACGTTGGGTTTTCCCGAGGGGCTACAGTATGGGGTTCTTCAAAAAAGGAGTGTACAGGTTTTTAAGGGTCGGCAACGCGCGTGTAATATCTCCGGTGTTGCAGGCGTGCATAGGCTACGGTAACTGCTTACCATCAAGCGGGCCGTATGCTTGATTGCCACCGACGAAGTATAAAAAAAAACGTATTTTTATGCTCGTTTGCCTTTTTTTTAATTAGGTACGTGAGCGTTAGTTAAAAGTCTGTCTATAAACTTTTATTTTAATTATGTAAGAAACAACCTTCATCAAGCAGAAGAAGCAAAATTCTAAAAATTTAAAAATTGTTATGGCAAATGTACTCGGGACATTCTTTTGTATCCTCATACTTCGGTTCGGTATTTTAAACAGTGCTAGAAATTTTAAAAACTAATATAACATTACATACCAGTTTTAATATACCCAATATTTATTTTTATCTAGACGATAATGTAATATGATTAAATCCTGCTTTCCTGATATTCTTAAGTTGCACTGTGTTGGTTTCTAGGGGTCTTAAGTTAGGTATACTTTATTTAACTTGTCACCGCCGCAACTGTATAAACTGATAAAGTGCCCGTGACACCTCTAAAGCTGCAAACGTATTAGGCTGCTTGCCACGCTTGTTTGCCACCATCATATTCATCCATTTCCCATAAAGCAATTATAATAGATGCTGTTAAATATATTTTGTGTTACGCAAATCAGAAGATCCTTTTTTTAAGCTATCCCAAAATTACCTGGCTCAAACCTTATTTCACATTGAATTACGAATCAGTTAACGCCGCTCCAAATGACGACGTTTAGTTGGTTTTTTGTCCTTTCATTCGACCCATTTCCAAACGCATGTCTCCGTAACAACAGTTCCCACAAAATGTCGGTGTCCAGAAATAACAGCCTACACTTAATAAGATTATTACATTCTATAATAAGATTTCATCCTCATAGGTTAGTGAAATAATTGCATAATTAATTAAAATCGAATCTGATGTGTACTTTATTTAAATCATTCATCAATCATTCTTACAAATATACATATGTATATCGGTAAATTATTACAAATATTAATATGTTCCGTACGTATTTGATTTAGTATCGTTTTAGTGTTATGACAATTTATATAAATAAGCATAGATGACTGCTTAACAATGCCACCAGCAGCCGTCTTATATCTGTACTGTATATTTACTTTATTGTTGAAACTCGAACTTTTTGTGCAAAAAGGTTTATAATTTACAAAAACAATAAATATTTATTTATTCATACTGATATTTATGTATTTTTATAAAAATTGTAAAGCCGGTAAAAATAGTTCTACTGATGCTTACATTTCTTTTTTTCTAAATTTACCTACAATAAATATACATTAACAATATTTGACAAAACATAACCAACTGAGTAGTCTACCTTGAGTTAATAGGCTGTACGACATGGGCAGCACGGCCATGGATGCACCTGCCATTCCCGGCCTATTATTATTAACCACAAATTGCATCCAACCTGCTCCCATGACTCCCATCCACCATTATTACCGACTTTACAGAGTCCCGGTACTGTATTCGATTTATTTTATTGATGTATCTAGCTGGCGATGTGATAGGCAATTTCTCATACACTAAAGAAAAAGTTCCCTCCTCGCGAACCGCGAGGGGACCACTGCGGGTTCGATTCCCGCCTCGGCGACCGGTGGACTTGGTCACTATTTCTTTAGTGTATGGTTTAGATATCAATAAAAAAATAGATTTCAATTTATTATTTATATAGGTAAAGTACTTAGTGCGACTACCTTCTTAAAAAAACAAATCAAAGAATATTTCACAAAATTCTTTCTTAGGCAATTTTTTAGATACCGCGAACCTACGTGTCGACTTTTTACAGTACGCGGCTGCTAGCACTTATGGCGGGTGGTCTTGGTCTTACTTTTATTCGTTTTTAGTTCTCTTTTAAGTAAAAAAAAGAAACCATTACAAGACCACTAATTGGTATATCACTCCAAATCCAAACAGATATCGTCCAAGCATCCAAGCGTCCAAGAATTACAATAATTATAGGTACTTAAAAAAAATTATATCACGTGATCGTAAAAATAAAATTATCAGTACCTATCACCATCACATAAACCTATTATTAGTTAGGGTATGTCTCAATGTTTGACTTCTTAAGGATTTAAAGATAAATACACGAAAGTAACCATAGAATTTTACCCCATAAATTCTTATTGTAATAGACAATTATTTTAATAACAATAGTTAATAGACGAGTTTTCCAAACACATGAAAGAGGTAATAGTTTAATTATATCAAAGATAGATATAACTCCGTAATAGATGGATACAGTCTAAGGAAAAACGTGCCTCGAAATTACGAAAATTTGATTCTCGATCAGATGGCGCCACTACCTTTGGCCTACTCTCGTATAGAGGGCGTTGACGGTTTAGTTTGTTATTTAACAATTTTAACGCATATCAGTGACGCATATGGGTCAAAATCATATAAAAATAATTAATGCAATTTTTTTTATATCCATATTTAAATACATTTTATCGTATTTTTTAAATCTTCATTTTTAGTTTTAAAGTGTGTCGATAGATGGCAGTGAATTTACTGTGGTTACAAAATTTACTATGACAGTACCGCTCTATATTATATCCTCTTTGATTATATTGAATCCAAAGTGACGTAAAACTATGTACACGGTTTATTAAAGCGTGGAAGAAATCATAGACTATTATCATAGACTAATTATAACAGTGGAACAAATTTGATAATTACGCTCTCAAGAAGAGACCATAATAGCTGCCGTGACAGGAATACTTAAAATAGCCATTCGGAGTAAAAACTCTACTGACTTTCCAGAAATAACGTCCGGGGAACGAACTATTTAATGCTTTCTCTCACGAAGACACTAAAGAAATACATTCAAAACTTATACATCAAGTGCTGTAGGAATCAATTCCGAGTTCGATTTTAACTCGATTTGATTAAGTTTGAAATTGTAGAAGAGTAATAAGGTCGGGTGGCGGTCTTTTGCTTCGTAAAAGTCAGTAGCATTGAATTAACAGCTCCATACCGGTCCAATTTGTGCTTCAAATAAAGTTTACTTTTCATTTAATCAAGCTGTGCTTAATTTTATTGATACAATCGACTTGTTTACTGGGACGCTAAATAGTTTACATTGACCGGAAAGTTTCATGGCCACGATAGGTTAAATTTCGTGTTTCCTGTAAATTTTATAATCAATTTGATATTATATTTAATTAAGTAATTTATCTTGTGACTGAATATGAAATTATTTATGACTTCGGTTTTTAGGGGTTTTAGGAGTGCGTCTGACGATTAACAAATATAATAATCTCCGTTCTATCTATATAATGTCCGTTCTCAAATGATGGTTAGATTTTAAAGTCCCAAAAAATTGTCCAACCTAGAAATCAATGGAATTAGGTACTTACTTTGGCGTCGGTCGGTCTGTCTGTTAAATATATTTTTCATAGAGATCCTTTTGATACACAAAGCTGAAATTTGAAACAGGGATAAGTTCGTCCACAACACAAACTAAACACATAACAGTTTATCATAAATAGCACAGGGAGAAGAGGCTATTTTATTTTATTAAGATGTGTTGACATATTTTGAAAACCACAAGCCGAGAAGATAGGTAAGTATCTACTTGAAATTCATAGGAAAAATCCCAGCCATAATAAATTTGCACAAAAACCTTAGGCTCTTTGTAAAATGTGTGTGAAACCCTTTTTTTCTCGGGACGCAATAAGAGTATTGCCGGCAGGTAAGTCAATAATTGCCGTCTCATGATAGAATACCAATTACGAAGCAATCTTACGGGTTATTACTTTGATGACTAATGATGACTTGCTACAAACCTTTAATAATGTATGTTTTAAACTGAGATACGTTTTATATGTATAAAAATACCTAGTTTTGATATAAGTACTTATGTAAAAGTATGTACCGAGCGCTCCGGTTACTATCTACCTATTTAGTAACATGATAAACACATGAAAAAAGTATAAACAAATATAAATAATAAACTTTTACCTCTAGCACAGCACAAGAAGCAATTTTCCAGGCAAATGTACAAAAACACTATTTAAGAATCCACAACGTCATAAAGGGTTCCCTGTAACTAATTAAGAAAATCAAAAGCACCCCAATCGTGCTTTTGGTTCCCAAAATACAGCCGTCTGTCAGGATAACGACAAGAACCCACCTGCGAGGTCACATCGTTAGCAACATTGAGAATAATAATGGGCTTACGTGTGACGATAATTATAAATGCATGTGTTGTCTATCCATGCAGTAACTAAACGCTTAGAATGAATGGCTGTGTGAGTGAACCTCAGGTGTGGGGAAAAGCCTTAGCAAAGTTCAGTGCTCCTCCGTACACGCTGTGCCATCGACACTCTAAAATAAACCTTAATTCATGGAAAATAAGTTTAATTTTATGTTTTTAATTTACGACCGAATCCCGACTAATGTGCTTTAAAGATAAAAGCCAATAGGCCCACCGTCGGCGATATACTTGTACATATTGGCAATACTAAAAGTAGATACTAAATACTGTCGATGTTGTTCTTACTGCCAATTAACCATAAAAAATACATGTGCTTAAACTGTTTAATGGTAATCCCATAAAGCCTCAATTACAAAAGTAATTTGAGCATTAGAAAAACGGGGGCGACATTTCGGCATGCTTACGTATTCAGTTTTGTCAAGTGATTTCACGGTTGCGTGTCCCAACCGCATAAATTTGACATGACCGAAACTTGACACAAGTAAATATTAATGATCAGTACCACAACCTATTAAGTTATTACGATAACATGGTAAGTTATCTAAAAATTACATCGTGTAAATACAGTCACCTGCAAAATATGTGACACGATCTTATTTGTAGTGTTACAAGTGTACATAAATTTCATATACCTATTTAATGTTTGGTGTCTTTTTTTACAAATTTCATTTCAAATACTTATCTAAGTTGAGGACGCTAAGAACACTATTTAAAGATGTCAATGTATTTACCGAACGTGCGTGATAAGTGATAACCAGCTTTATTAACTTAATTTTCAAATACTTAATAACGTACAAGTAAGTTAAATGTAAAATTAGGTAAGATGTTGTGTATTTTAATAACCTAACCTAAAGGCTCCATTAGTTAGTAATAAGGCGGCGATGTCACATTGAGAGCGGTCGGCGGATTAAAAGCGTTTGGTTTGCGGTCGGGGACCCGCGAACGTTGTAACTTGTAAGTTACCTACGGCTTCGGGTGGGCGGGCGCGGGCAGTTGACTTGGCGGCACGATGTCGTACGAGACTGACTCGTCGGATGGGGAAGAACTTTTATTGCTTTATATGTATATTGTTATTTACTTCGTTCCGCACAACCGCTTCGTCTCCGAATTCTCCGATCCGCGCTCGATGTGACTGGCGAGTGGCCGCGTCCGCTCCCCCCTCAACCGCGCATCGGTTCCGCATTCGGTCGGTGGATTGAACGCGGTGCCGCGCTTCGGCAATGTGGCATAGCTCATAGTCATAACGTTCTGTTCTGTGCATTCCGAGTTGCGCGGTACCGCGCGCAATCCGCGCGCAATCCGCGTCGGTTAATCCGCTACCGCGTCAATGAGACGGAGCCTTATCACTCATTACACGTAGTAGCAATTCCGCCCGAGGAGTGCTGCGCATTATTCATGTGTTGATTGTGACACTTAAATGAAGTTAAACTACTGATTATGCTAGTGTTGTGACAGAATTCCAGTCGGTCGAATGTCATACGGCACGCCGAGCAATATGCCGTCGACATTCGATGTTGCCACCTGTTCTACCAGTCCGTTATGACACTTATGACTAGGCTGACTAACGCAATTTGGGGAACGACATTTGCTCGATGGACTTCAATTCTAAAACCCAATATCCTGTGCATGTGTAACTCGTTTATAACAGAATTTGCATGCACTCGATATATTAGACCAAATTATGATTGGAATAAATAGTATCACGTGACTTTATACTTCTGATAGGTATTACTTAGGTACTATATAAGAAAGAAGAAGATATTTAAGACTTCATTAAGTATCTGTATTTTTCGCAGCATCTCCTCTCTTTCTCAACTCAATCAAATTTAAATGGCTTGCAATAGCAGACCTGATGTCAAAATTAGTACTTTTATAAAGCATCTTCAAACGACACCTCATTTATGGTTAAAGATCACTTACACTGTATTCGATCCTTCATTACATACCTAAGTCATGAGTGACATGAGTGTCGTGACCATCATTGCAAGTTTTATTTCTAATCTTTTAGAGGCTCGTTTCTACCTCTTATTATTTAAAGTACTTACCTATTTTATGCCACTTTTCTCCTTAGTCTGTACTTCTTGGTACATTTATCCACTATGATATTAGTTGCCTTTTACGTTATCGACTACTACTAGTATCATAAATTTACATAAAATGACAGTAGAAATGGTGACCCAGATAAAACAGAAAAGCTTAGAAATCCCGGAATCAGCTAAGGCGGAAAAACGCAAATGCGGCAAACCGCTAATAGTCCGCGTAGACAGAGAAACACGAATCGTCTGCGTGTGGGCAATCTTGTGAGCTAAATGCGTCGTAAGTAAGAAACGCTTATTGTATGAGAATCTAGACACAGTCACTCTTAAACCTGCATTGGTATTATTTGGTAAATTTTATAAATATTATGAGTGAGTTGAGTGACCGTTCCAGAATCAGTAAATAAAAAAAATTGGTGATGTCCATACAAAGTTGCATTAAGTATATGAAACTTATGAAATGATAGGTACTCTTATAAAGAGGTAAATTGCAACGACAGCAGCAGTAGCAAATGCAGCAGCAGTTCATGATAATGTGATGACGATGAGATGGCATAACTATGAGGGAGGTGTCTGACCTCTAGGTAAGTACGTCTGGGTTAGGGTTTGAATAGTACTAGTCCTATGATGTAGGGATTATAACATCTATTCTTTTTCAAGACACGTTCTGCTGGACTCGTAACGATGTGTCGTGTTCCTGTCCCTATTAGCAGCAAGATAGCAAATGCATCGGTGAAATCTTACAATAAAAAAACAATGAGTGATGTAGTTCTGTATTTTTTATATGTTGTTTGGAGACCTTGGAGGATTGTGAGACTAAAAAAAGTTGTGCTCCCTGCGTAATTTGCAAGAAACCGCAAAAATTTCGGTTTTATTTTTTATTTTTTGCAGTTTTATTATAAAATTATGGGTTTTTGGTCAAAACTTGCTTTGTAATCTTGAAAGTACATTAAATTTTGAACAATTTAAGCCTATTTACAGCGCCGTATGTCTAATAGTTCTTGAGATATGAGGCTTTAAAAAAAGGGTATTTTTATCTTTTTAGTAAAAATTTCGTTTTGCCTATATATTAAGACAAATATCGGCACAACCGCCCATGGATATATTGCCACGAATAAAGTTGTAGAAAATTTAATAACCTTTAATTTGCCAGTGCCAGAAAGGGTCAGTATGTCCTACGGTTCTCTTTTTTTTTTTTCTATTTATTATTTAGGGACTTAAACCAGTTACATGATTATGCCAGCCCCATTGTACCTTATACTAGTATTCTTAAATGTCTACTTATGGGATAGTATTGTACTGTTTGAAAAAATCTATAATATATAAAAATATATGTTTAGCCTCTTCTGAGGTCGGTACAGCTAAGATGCTCTGAAAAGCACCTATATCTAATCGATTTACCTTGAGGGTAGTTTGTAACGATTGTCTATCACTTTCATTCCGTGCACATTCCGTCAAAATATGTTGCACATCTTCAACAGAACCGCAAACTTGGCAATTTGGTGATGGTTCTTTTTTCATCAAGTAAGCAAATTTTTTTGACGGGATATGCCCGGAACGCAATCTTAAGCCTATCTTAATTAACTGTCTACTTAAATTACCGTTAGTAAACCAAGGTATATGAGGAGGTTCCGATTGCATCGTCTTGTACCACACGCCCTTTTCTTTGCTACGTTCATCAAAGTGTTCTTTCCAGACAGAATGAATTTTTCTTTTATATTTATGTAGTTTCTCAGTAAAGTCTGGAAAGATGTACACATCCGCACCTTTTGTGCACGCGTCTTTTGCTAGGGCATCGGCATCCTCATTACCTCTTAACCCTTTATGTGAGGGGATCCATTGCAATTTCAATGTCATGTCAGTGGGTATCATACTTAATTTATGCAACACAGTGTAAGCTAACATTGTGCCTCTGTGTCCAGAGGCGCAGCGAGCTATGTGCTGCAACGCGCTTTTGCTGTCCGTAAATATCACGACATTTTTAAGTTTTAAGTTAAACGAATAAGACATGGCTTCTGAAATTGCAAATAGTTCCGCTGACATAATACATATCTCTGACGCTATCTTATATGTACTATTTACATTATTTTTAGGATCATGGTATGCGGCCCCTGTACTATTTATGTCTTTAGATCCGTCTGTATATATTTTGTGCCAGCCACTATATTTCTCGTTTAATTCACATAATACAACGTTTTTCAAGTCCCGGGAATCGTACATTTGCTTGGAGCGCTTAACTAAATCTAAATTACTAGCTATAATATCCTTTGTATTTATATATGACACCCATGTATTTAAAGTGAACATTTTGAGAGGGTTTGATGCAGATACTGTTTCAGATTTAATATCACTGTAAATTAATGCCAAAAGGGGTTTTTTCTTTCTATTCCAATATCTATTTTGAATTGATAAATTAAGTGATTTTAAAAGCTCTAAAGTTGTATTATTTAACAAAGAAAGGCACTTTAAACTATATTTGGTTGCTAAATAGTTTCTGCGTAAGTACAGGGGTTGTATACATAGTTCGCTCTCCATCACATGTATTGGTGTCGTTCGTATGAAACCTCCAATAATTCTTGTTATCGTAAAAAAATGAAATTGCTATAATGGGGAAGGCAACTAATGTATTGTTTAAGGCATTGTCAAAATCCCTACAAACCGCAGCCAAATAACACTAGACCCTACTCATAGTGTTGTGTTCCTGCCGGTAAGTAAGGTTGCCAGAGCTCAACGAGGGAGAGCAGTGTTAGGGTCGGCAACGCGCGTGTAATATCTTCGGTGTTGCAGGCGTCCATAGGCTACGGTAACTGCTTACCATTAAGCGGGCCATATGCTTGATTGCCACCGACGTGGTATCAATTTTTTATTATAGCAATTTTATTTTTTTATGATAACAAGAGAACTGTAGGACTTACTGACCCTTTCATGCACTTAAATGAAAGGTAATTAAATTTGCTACAACTATATTTATTGCAATATATCATAGCATGAGCGGTTGCGCTGATATTTGTCTTAAAATGTAGGCATAAAGAAAAATTACGTTATAAAGAAAAAAATACCCTTTTTTAAAGCCTCATATCTCAAGAACTATTCGATATACGGCGCTGTAAATGGGCTTAAATTGTTCCAAATTTATTGATGTACTTTCAACATTACATAGACAGTTTTGACCAAAAACCCACAGTTTTATAATAAAACTGCAAAAACTGAAAAAAGTCCGAAATTTTTGCAGTTTTTTGCAAATTACGCAGGGAGCACACCTTTTATTTGCTTGCAAAATATAGTCACACATTCCTCCAAGGACTCCAAACAACATGCAAGAAATACAGAACAACATCACGCATTGTTTTTTTAGCCGATTTTTTTGTAAGATTTCATAGGTGTAAAAACAGTGTCTGCAAAAGGATAGTAATAACCCTTTTTTATCAAAACCAAATTCATAAACATATTACCTACACATTTTTAATCGGTGATATTTCTGTGAAAATTAATGGAAGATTGTCACATGGCACAGTGTAATTATTTCAGTCACTTCCGTTTGGCCGGTTCTCTGCTGCCCACATTGCAACCCGGTCAGCTAATGGTTCTCAATGGAATTAGATCATTAATTATATATTTAGGGCGCTGATTTCAGGTGCGAAAACTATACACCGTACGCCAGGGGTCACCAATTAGTTGCTTCAGGGGTCCGGTTCTTAGAATAAAATGACCATCGCGGTCCATTTCTCATTGAAATTATTAAATAAGCAAAAAAATAAAAAACGTCGGCGGTCCGGATGCGGACCGCGGTCCGCCATTTGGTGACCCTGAACCCTACCGTACGCTATGTAATGAATAAGAGATGCAGGCGCATATTTATTACATGTTTATAGCTATGTAGGCTATTAGGCAGCGTTGTTTACATATTAATATTATTTACTATAATAATAATTTCGAAAAATATCCAATATGTAGTATATAAAACAATTTATTTTAAAGTTCTTTTATTTTGACTTCGGCTTATTTTTACTGACTGGGTTTATTTTAGACTTCTAGGTATTTTGTTTTCTGTCTTTAGTTTACATAAATGTATATTGGTAGTATGTATATTTTCACTTTACTACGTACAATTTAAAAGAACATTATAATTTTTTAATTTGACATTGGGCCAACTAAAAACAGAATTATAGTAGGTGTCAAGCTGGCAATTTCGGTTCGACAACGCACTGCATACCGGTCAGCGAATGGCCGGTCCCAATACAATTAGCTCATTATTTATATCTCCCTAGGCCCCCGCGTTCTGCGGAAGAGACGGAAGATTGCTGTTGTTACATTTATTTACACGCAAATGCTTCATTTTACGCAAACATTTTTTCTAGCACACGCATTGACAGTTTTTCTAGCACAATGAATCCTACGCTGACTCATAACTTATAAGGAATAATATTTTACTTCCACATTCGTCTCCGGCGGTTTGCCTTCAGAAAGCGAGATATATATATATATATTTTAAATTAATGAACAATCTGTATAAATTTAATGAATGAACCTACCCAATATTGAGTCACCATTTATTATGCATACCTACAAGAATGTCCTTGCAAGGCAGGCGGGACTTATATCAGTTCCAACTTTCAAGTTCTCTGGCATGCCAGTTCTTACTTTCCCGTCCTCGTATCTGAAGCTCGATGGTGTTATTGAAAAAAAAAACCGGCCAAGTGTGAGTCTGACTCGCGCACCGAGGGTTCCGTACATTACACAATTTAAACAATGTATTTTTTATGTGAAACGTGAGTGAAAGGTAAATTGCGGTTTACGATTTATGACGTATTTCAAACTAATTTTCGGTGGAAGTTTGCATGGTAATGTACATCATATATTTTTTTTACTTTTATCATTCTCTTATGTTAGAAGTTACAGAGGGGGGGGGGTAAGGGGAGGGGTATTAGAAACCTCAATATCGGTTTGATGAAAAAATTTTTTTTGAGTTTCAGTTCAAGTATGAGGAACTCCCAAAATTTATTGTTTTTTTTTCTATTTTTGTGTGAAAATCTTAATGCGGTTCACAGAATACATCTACTTACCAAGTTTCAACAGTATAGTTTCGGAAAAAGTGGCTGTGACATACGGACGGACAGACAGACAGACAGAAAGACATGACGAATCCATTTTTGTTTTTTGTGATTTGGCTACGGAACCCTAAAAAGTAACCTTGCATTGTAAGGCTTACTGTTAAAATTAACTTGAAACAAATGTATGAGAAGATAGTAGGCAGTCGATGTGGTAATAAGAGAGTTTCACTCTGGCAGTGGCGAATTATCAGCATTATAACCCGTATGCTGAACTATTTCTATAAAATAGGAATGTAGATTATTTTAGCTATGACTGGGTATAAATTGATATTACGATGGAATATGACAAAACCAAAGGATAACAGTATAAATACCAACATTCAAAAGCATCTGTATTAATCCAATCTGCTCGATGAGCTCTCACGATGGTGAGTGCATCTATGTATATGCGTGATACCATAAGAATTAAGTATGTTAATATTGAATAATAGAAGGTAGTCCATTGATGAAGTCACCGTCCATGTTAAAAGTTGATGGGTTCAAAAGAGCTCATAGGATTAACTACTAATAAATTCGTCACCATTAAAACCCAGTTTAATCCTGATTGGCCGATACTGAGATGCCAACTTTATTTTAATCTAGTTAATTGTTTTAATTAATGACTTTTGGTTGTGAACCACCACTATTCTAACTTTTAAATCTAATTCGCAATTACAAAAATCTTAATTAGATGCTTATAAAAATAGTGTTCAATCGACTGTTCAGTTCTAGGCATTGCGCACCTGAGCAGTCTGAGCACTCCAGAAGCTTACCTTAATGGCGGCAATTAGTCCAGGTTCTTGCGCCCATTTTACCACAAGATGTTAGGTAATTAACAACAAATTGCAGTTTTGCTCCGACGATTAGATCCATTATGTACTGTTCAGTTGTTTGCGCCCTAGGGCATTTACCCTGTGGTATCTGTGGAGACATTATTCATTGTTTCCTTGATAGGTCTGTCGGAATATCAGGAGCATACAAACATGTCAGTTATAAATTAAACATTGGAATATAGATAGCCGATAATGTAAATATTTGCCCGGTTCGTAGATATTTATGTATGGCTGGTAGCTTAGGAGGCAGGCATACTAGTAGACTAGTAGCTAATGTTATTTACTGTTTAAGTAGAAGATAATTTCCTTGCTTGATTGCTTATCTATGTGGCCCCAGTATACTTGAAAATGTCGTGGTAGGTAGTAAATATTTACCGATCAATAAACTATGTAGAGAGTTAACTAGCCGCATGCGGGAAAATATCCAGAAATACTAAATATGTAGTTAGAAGGGCTGGATGCCATATGTCTCACGTTCTCCAAACTGGTGGGAAGCATCATTCTCGTTGCTTTGATTTGCTTTAAATGTAATACTGCTGCATTTGTCACTTTAAGTTTCCCCTCTAGGATTAGTGAACTAAATAAATACCAAGGTTTTACTAGAAACAGTATCACCAAAATATAAAACACTATTCTATCTTCTTTGATAATTGTATAATGACCTGATAAGCTTGACACTAAAAAAAAATGCCAGCCACTTTATTAAATACCGAAATATTATTATTTATGCAAAAGCTCGTGCACCTTCTTAACTACCAACATTATTTACGTAATTCTGATAAGAAAGCACACTAATATGTATCGAACCTTAGGAAATATCCCGTTCGTTTTATTAACATCGAGTCGAGATGACGGCAGGACCGGATTTGTTATCTTAAGTAAAGGCAATCGGGCCGAAGACAGAATTTTAATGACTGCGAGAGCCCATCGCCCTGAGACTGAGGCGGTAACACATTCATCCTACAGGCTTGGGAAAGCCCATGAAAACACAATGAGCAAACCCAAGGATTCCCGGTTGCATCTTATTGCGGTCCCTTGGATGGCGGATGCCGGAACTTTACTAATTGATTTCCATTTGTAGTCAAATGCGAACCAATTGGCTCTCTTGGCAAGTGACGATGGGATTATGTCACACGAGATCCAAATAAGATCAAGTCCTAATTTCCGATTGTAGCTCAAAAGCGGTTGGCTACGTCAATCTAATAAGTATATGGCTATTTATCATTTATAATTTATCTACTCGTATAAAATTATCCTGAGTATCCTATTACTATAATTTGTTTACTCAGTCACGCTGCCCCACCTACCTAGTTATATTTGTAATATGTATCTAGTTACACGTATAACTAGAATTACTTGTATTAATAACTACCTAAATAGGACCCTAATTTGTTATGAAAAATGTCTACTTCCCTCTTCTAGGGTCTCATAACCTTAGGGTGCGAACTTCAGGCAAAGTTGCCTCTACTGTTCGTATTTCCATCCGTCCGTCTGCCAAGTGTCAGTTTTTTAAATTTGTTTTCTTTTTGGTGGGTGCAATAAATAATATTTACTTACAGATTATGTAAAAAATAAATATGTCACGTAAGGGTGTCACTTGAACGGTTTTAAAAATTTTATACGCTGTAATAACCTACCTATGCACATACACCTACGTATTTAATTTAATTAAAGAGTTGTTATTTCATTTTTTTGTGTGCTGTATAAAAGAGTAGGGCGTAAGGCAGTAGTTTGAAATTATATTAAACCAAGGTATGGCATACCTACCCAGGGACCGCTCAGCGCTCAGTGCAGATACACGATCGAGACAAAAAATAATAACTATCTTCTGGCCGAGAACTGGTTCCGAGCAGCGGATGAGGTTCGATACCTAGATATAAACACGCAAAACATGCTCTTTTTGTGTTTTACTTAGCTGTTAAATAACCTATTTAACACTGGTTACCGACTTATCCCGAAGTACCCATGTAAAAGCAAACTACCTTGATATAGAAATTGCAAGTAAACATTCGTAAGTTTTAAAGTTAATTTACAGCAATATGTAACATAATTTCAAAATAAATTGTATGTTATTATAAAAAAAAAACAGTCAAAACATTATTTGGTAAACTAATTGATAACTCACCAAGCAGCAGTCAAAACGCCGGCACCAAACAAAACAAATTGGCCACGCTGTACACAAAATCCAAGTGCCTTTGTTTTCACAGTCACAGTTTTAGTCAAGGTTTTCAGTTTTTCACAAGTTTCACTCCACAAATCGTCACAAGAATATGACGAAGAGAATAACTTTTCGTGCGCGCGCGACCGGGACGTAGTGATAGGGCGCTCGTTCGTTTCTGACTGTAGTGTGGAGCTCTGTCTGTGTGCACAGTGGTTCGGCTATGTTCGCCGGTATAACCCCGTGACCAAAACCCTAAGGGTGGGCGCGGAGCTTCTGCAATCAATGAGTAAAGTCGCCATAACCTGGCCTTTAGCTTGCAAAGGTTGCATGTTTGAAGGTAAACAGCAGACTGCGGGATCGTTTGTCATTGATGACAAATTGATGCTGTCATTGGAACACAAGACATGACGTGGACTTGGTTTTTAATTGATTTTGGAATGTCCGTTTGAATTAAAAGGCTTTCTTTTGTAACGAAAAAAGGTTTCAGCATAAAAATAATCCTACTAATTAATTACTCATTGTAACTTCATTTAATAAAACAGCTTGATATACCTACTTAATTACTGGATTAATAATAGCATTGCATATACTTAATATGCCTAATAGGTGTAATTCGGTAATCGTATATTATTTTTGCAGACAGATATCGAAGAGTTCGACAGCCCATCTTTGCGTTGGTTATAGGATTTTTTGTTTAAATTTACACATGTGCATCATTTACCGCGCTGCCGCTGACGCGAATTGCTTTTTGTTCCATTTCTAGCCACTTTAGCAAGAACCACGTGCAATGTGCATAGCAAATGTTGTTTAGCAAATATATCAACGTCATCACAGGTCACGTATGGATTAAAAAAAAAATTACAACTTTTGTAACTAATAGCTTAATCCTCGTCGCAACATTCTAATTGTTTACCCAAATAGATAGGTAGGTACAGAAAGAAGAACTGTTTTGTAACATTTATAAGTTTCTAGTATCAAATTTAGCTTTAAATACACTCGCTTAATTTTCTAGGTACCTACTTTATTTTCTGTGTAAAAAAATATTACGTTGAAGAGTACACAACAAAAAAAAAAAATACGCTGCGCCGTGAGTTTAAAACAAATAAATGGCTACTGAAAATTCCTATATGAAATCCAATATGGCCGTGCGAGTATGCCCACGGTCTGTGAAAGCAATGAAAAGGAAAGGAAACCCCTAATAGATATTCTACCATTCAGGATGCCTTAAATGACTGATGGATGGGACTTTAGCATTAATGTATACGGCTTCTTTGTTCCGAAATAGTAACTACGAGGATACAAGAAGGAAAACAAATATCTGTGTTATAATATGTCGAACAATTGCACGAACGATAAATATAATATAGGTATTATAGTAACAAAATAGCTAGGTGCTATATATAGAATAACCGGTGCGTAGGGGGTTACGTCACACGAATTTTTAGGGTTTTTGGCTCCTCCCCCCTCCTTGTCACACTTGGTCACATTTGGCCACCATTTGGCAAACCTCTCCCCCCCTGGTGTGACGTCACATTTTTTTTAGTTTTCAACGAAAGCGGCATTCGAATTAAGTACTGTTCATATTTTTCATAATATTTTTGATAAAAGAAATGTTAGTAATTTTATAACACAAAATAGATTAGGAAAGAATATTAAACGAATTATAACTATTGTTGTTCCAAAAACTCGTTATTAAACTTTACAACGAAAACAAAAAACAAAAATCGGGTACTGATGAAGTTAAAGTGACGTCAAAAAGTTTGTGATTCCCTCCTCACTACATGTCACATTTTCTTAACCCCCTTCCCTTGACCCCCTTAACGTGTGATGTAATTAATGGATTATCCCTAGATTGTGATTGTTATCCTAATTTTGTGTCCATAACGAACAAGGTATTCAATTTGGGGCACCGAATATTTTGATGAACAAAATACCTCCGCTTTTTGTTTCGTTTTTTATTAAGTATAAATTATTTGAATAAGTTCGTAGTTTAGACGACATTTTTTGTACATGGAACCTTTGTAACTATCGCAAGCCTTGTATGTATAGCAAAAATAAGCGGCAGTGAGCAGTACCAATGGTTACTTGTATGTATAAGTAACCACTGGTTAACTAGTAACTAACTATGAAGGTATTTTACAAAACACGTACACTACTTGTAGTAAGTTCGATAATTCATTCGTCAAAAAGTGTATAATTATATGTGTATTACACATAAGATTTGCTGTTTAAAACAAAATGTTAAGTAGCTACCCTAAAAGTAAGACTATAAACTTTTGATGTAGGTACGTCTCTGGGACAAAAACGCGAATGCCAACTAAACGATCCACAGGGGATAATAATTAGATTTAAACGCTATTGTTATCTACGCCTTTGACGCATCCGTGAGTTTGTTGCATCAAACAAAGCAGAGCAAATTATACCAATTATACAGACTTAAAATAGATGTATTTTTTTGCTTATCCACCGTAATTGTACCCTTTTTAATTTGCAAGGTCGGCTTACTTAGTTAAAATAGAACTTTTTGTAGATTCTTTATTCTTTTAGCTGTCTGTCTGATGAATCTATAAACGAATTGGAATTGCTTATCATTCGAAAGTAGTCTTAGCTACGCAAATGACCTTTTTGCCTGTACCTAGTTTATTCAATTTGTGTTATTAAATGGCAACTTAGCAAAAAGAAACGGTGTCAAAGCGAACGGATTTTTAATGGACATTTTAATTACAGTACAGATTTCTCAATCTAGCGATACATGAGTGCACCCATGCACGTGGTGTGGAATCAGTCCGAGCACTCGAGCGAGGAGGATCGAGAGCCATTCATTTTATTTGTGTTCGTATGAAAGAACTGTGAGACGTCGACACCTGTGATGTGCTAATAAAAATGCTAAAATTCCGATTACCTACCAATATATTAATAAAAGCAAGGAGACTAGAATATTTTGTAGTAGGTTCGTATCGATGACAAAAACCAACAGATCTACGTAGGACAGGCCACCCAATAAAGTGGATTTTAAATAAAATACACATACTTCGTAGTTCGTAGTTAGGACACTGATGGTGTCAATAAATTAAATTGATTCCTTTGTGTAGGTAGGTAATAAAAATAATCCATGTAAAATGAATATTTTTTAGGAATTTATCAAATTGTAGACTAACTGAATAAAAACCTTAGCTATGTATTTTAAAAAATACCCGAAAACTTACTAAAAAAATATTTTCTTAATCAAGTTTCCGAAGGCATTAGAGGTTCCTTCTTTGTTTTGTTTAAAGAATCGTATTAGGTATACCATGGTTATAAATAGATTATTGTTGTTCTGAAATTATAAGAAGCGGACTTAATAGGGCCGATATGTACAACAGTATAAAGGTCCTGTAAAATAATAAGTAAATAAAATAAAAAAATGGTTATTTCTATCGTTTCAAACCGGTCAATTCGAACAACGTGATAATTACTAGATACGAGAACAATACGAGATCGAGAACTAGTTATCTTTTGCAGTTCGATTCGAGAAACCAAATTGTCATTTCACGCTACAATTATTGTGACATTTTGGGATATCCATTAGATATCCATTGGATGTCTAAGTAATATCTTAAGCAAATCTTAAAGAGATCGTTCAAGAGGACATTCGGAATCGCGGAAATGTCTGACATGACTTTCTTAAGAGCCAACAGGAGTGGTCATTTCTCCATACAAACGTACTCGACTGTTTCCTCCCTGGTTTTTGAAGCTAGAGGAATGATTTTTTCAACACAGATTAATATTGTCAATATCTGTGTCGGTGTGTTTTGCTTTTTTTGATATTTTTGTTTTTTAAGGCGCTAGAGCCCTTCAAACATGGCCAAAAATGGCCTCACTGACTATGCCGCAATGAGAGGCGTGGTATTCAAAACTGGTATCAATTAGCCAAAAAATCAAAACAGTCCGACACAGACAATTTCATAATCATTTAGATTTCCAAATTTGGTTACGATTGCTTAAGTTTTGGAGGAGGAAACAGTCGAGTACGAAACCTCGATTTTTGAGATTTTTACGCAGGATTTTTCGCCTAAGCTGCAGTTGTCCTTATCGCACTAATTTTAGGGGCGGGGTCAAGTTTCTAAATACGTACACGGACAGAAAAGTGATGGGCAATAGTCGACATTGAAAGTCGATAATCTAGTGATGTGATAAGTTATCGATAAACCATAACAAAGTCGCGATTTGCCTCTTAGTAGGCGAAGTAAGTAAAGTGAGTATGCACTTTGGCCTCAGGGGATATCGTTTAACACTATTTATTATTCCTTGGTTCATACAAAGCTGAGCTGACGCACTAGCTACGAGATTAAGTCCTGGCTACCTCCCAAAAAGGGAGGGGAAAAGTCGGCTTCTGCGGTCCAGTTTGCCTCTATTTCTACCTATCTCTTGATATGAGATCAAATTTGGTATAAATTTTGTGTAAATTAGGGACGAATAATTTATTTTAGAAATAACAGTTTCACATTTTCATACACAAATCTGAATATACGAACGAAAAATTAAAACTATATATAATTTTTGGTCACAGATTTGCTCTTTAGAAGCAAATTGTGGTGATTTGCACTAAAAATTAATTACACAATTTAGTTTATTCATTCTTTATTTAGAAAAGTATCAGTTCTAAGTACGTATTATTATATTGCTTTATATTTTACAATTTTCACTATTATTCAAAAATTTATTTTAAACAAAGTATTAATTTAATTAAAACTTTTGTGACGTGATCTCATGAAAGGGGCTCCACGAGGCGAAATACTTTTTACGCCAATTATTTTCTTTTTTTTTAATTTACAACAAAGACGAAAGTTCGAAAAAAATGTGGTTACTTAATAATTGCCTAACTTGTTGAAAAAATTACTTTACATAATATCAATTTATAACCGTAGTATATTCCATGATATGTTTTAAATACACCATATTATTTCCTAATTTTTAAAAGAATATTTAATACCTTTAAAATAATATCTGTCTGTCTGTCTGTCAATCTGCCTGTCCGTCTGTCACCAGGCTGTATCTCGTGAACCGTGATAGCTAAAAAGTTGCAATATTTACGGATGATGTATTTCTGTTGCCGCTATAACAACAAATACTAAAAACAGAATAAAATATTTTTTAAGTGGGGCTCCCAAACAACAAACGGGATTTTTTGCTGTTTTTTGCGTAATGGTACGGAACCGACTCGCACTTGGCCGTTTTTTGTTAATAGCTTTGAACTTTTTTTATGTGGGAATAAACGCTTCGAATACATTTTTCTAGACATCATTCTGAATCCAATGAGGTATCATACGTATTTTTAGGAGTTAGTATCTCTATTAGTGGCAGCCGTACAAGCCCAATTTCAAAGAAAAACCGCAAATCGATGTACAGGTTAGCCGTTTGGCACACGCATACTAAGAGGTCAAAACAAAATTTTTGACCCGCAGTTTCTAAAAAAAATCCCTTAGGAGGGGTATGCTGAAACATTTCTTTTGTATGAAAAAAAAAACATATTTTTTTTCCAAAAACCTATCGTGTGTGGTATCATACGAAAGGGCTTTTTGAGGCGATTCTAAAATTATACCACATCATTACATTTTAGCCATTTTTTTGTAAATTAAAACAAATAGAATTTTCAAAACACACCAAGTTTGGGGTCAAGTTAAAGGGTTAAGGGTAGAACTGTGTCACTTTGTATTGAAAAATAAAACTAAATACATTTTTTATTGCTTTTTTGGGGTTACATATGAGGATATCACGTATCATTTGTACAAAAAAAATCAGCCATATCGTATCTGGAGGAGCCCAAACTTGGTATGTTTTGAAAATTCTTTTTCTTTCAATTTAAGAAAAAACCGGCCAAGTGCGAATCGGAATCGGGCGCCGAGGGTTCCGTACATTACACAATTTAAACAATGTATTTTTATGTGAAACGTGAGTGAAAGGTAAATTGCGGTTTACGATTTATAACGTATTAAAAAAAAACTACTAACTAGATCTCGTTCAAACCAGTTCTCGGTAAAAGTTGGCAAGGTAATGTACATCATATATTTTTTCAGTTTTATCATTCTCTTATTTTAGAAGTTAGAGGGGGGTTACACATTTTACCACTTTGGAAGTGTCTCTCGGTCTCGCGCAAACTATTCAGTTTAGAAAAAAAAAAAATGAGAAACCTCAATATAATTTTTGAAGACCTATCCATAGATACCACACACGTATGGGTTTGATGAAAAAAAAAAATTTTTGGGTTTCAGTTCTAAGTATGGGGAACCCCTAAAAATTTTTTTTTCCTATTTTTGAGTGAAAATCTTAATGCGGTTCACAGAATACATCTACTTACCAAGTTTCAACAGTTCTTATAGTTTCGGAAAGAAGTGGCTGTGACATACGGACGGACGACAGACAGACAGACATGACGAATCCATAAGGGTTCCGTTTTTTGCCATTTGGCTACGGAACCCTAAAAATGGCTAAAATGCAATGATGTGGTATATTTTCAGAATCGCTTCAAAAAGCCCTTTCGTATGATAGATGAGAAGTATACGATAGGTTTAAAAAAAAAGTTTTTTTTTTATACAAAAAAAGGTTTCAGCACTCCCCTCCTAAGGGAATTTTTTTTAGGAACTGCGGGTCAAAATTTTTGTTTTGACTAGTATATACGTGTACCAAACGGCTAACCTGTACATCGATTTGCGGTTTTTTTATGCGAACAGCTTACACTATTTTTTTCACCACCTTGAACCTTTTGTAGACTAGACTATTGTCCCAAAATATTGGGCGACGACCGGTCGTCTGGCCTAGGAGGTAGTGACCCTGCCTGTGAAGCCGATGGTCCTGGGTTCGATGATATGATATGATGAGCACAGATATTTGTTCCTGAGTCATGGGTGTTTTCTATTTGTATTTAAGTATTTATATATTATGTATATCGTTGTCTGAGTACCCATAACACAAGCCTCCTTGGGCTTACCGTGGGACTTAGTCAATCTGTGTAAGAATGTCCTATAATATTGATTTAATATTTATTATTATTTATTTATTTATTGGGTTTCATATTTATTCCGATCAGAATTAGGAGCTCTTCAATTTATACCTATTTTTATCAAAATCTGACACATAAATAAAAAAACGGACCATCAATAAAACTGTATAATGACATCAAAGTAAGAAATATCACATGTCACATGTTTCTTTATTATGATAATTTTATCTAACCTGAGGCTTTCTTTTTTTCTATTCAACGGCAAATTTGTTTTTCAAGACGCTTGCTCGAAAAGATCTTATTTCATGCAGGTGTACTGAAGGGAAAAGGCCTATATTGTTCCCGCGGGAGTTATAGCTTTCTTTTTTAATTAGGTATGTCACTAATTCATACGAACCAAGTAAGTTATAAGTAAAATACTTTGTTTAAAATCAAGGTATAAGGGAGTTTTACTTTTAAAATACTCACGACTATAATTTAATATTTTTGTTTATCATATTTAAAAATATTTAATTGGATTAATTTAACAGCCGTTATCTTGTATGTTTTTATACAACAATGTTTTCTTGTATGTCCATGTTATGTTATGTTTTTTTACTATTCTGTAACTCGAAATGTTAATTAGATTGCAGGTTGTAGAAGGATATTGAATTTAGTTATTTTAGTAACTAAATTCAATATCCTATCACGCGAGCGGCGTGAGGCCGGCGAGGAGCGCAAATAACGTGCGCGTCGGTGTGCGTGCACCACACACACTGGGATAGTCCCTCGGTACGCGGTACCGCCCCCGTCAGCGCGACGACGATATTCTCTTTCAAATCTCAAAATTGAGTTTGGTCTCGGCTCCTGTTGGCTCTTAAAATAAAAATAATGATTTTCTTTAAATATCTCGTATCATATTATCGTTTCTGTTTCATATCTAGTGGATATCTAGTTGATATCTAGATCATTGTTCGAATTGGCCCGAAAGTTACGGAAGTGGTTAAATACATTATTGAAATAATCCTGCCAGAACACTATATAGCCCGCAGTTTTTTTGTTCTATATAGGTACTGTTATCAGTACCGATCCAATATTTACTGTTTATTTATCTACAGACGTAATGGTTTTTACGTGTAAAAATTGGCAGTCAACATTGAAATCAAATATCGAAACTTCAAGACCAATTAGCATGTAGATATGATAATTGAGCAAATAGTAAAGGTTGTGATCGTTTATTTGTCATTTTCAACCAAAAGGGTACTTATTGTCGCTTGTCAGTAAGGCGCCATTTCCATATAGCTTCAATTAGAAATCAACCTTATCGACAAGCGACAATGTGGTACCTTTTGGTTGAAAACGTCACATTTAATTTAAACCTTAAAATGGTTTAAATTTTTAATGCGAACTGGTTTGTATTTTGTTTCGTTTCAGTGAATTTCTAGCCTTCATTACATTCGAAAATTTAAACTAGAGGTAGGGTTTAGTGTGTAGGGCAGAAATATTTATTATTTTTCGTTGGTTTTGCCAACTGCGCCAGATGTTTAGTTCAGCTTTTTGTTGCTAAGCTACAACCAGAAAAAGTAAGTAATTGGCAACACGTTTCATAACTTTCATAGGAGAAGTGGGTACGGTTACAGGGAACAGTAATATCGGAGGGTTGCGGTTTACGACGGCACGTAAAACGCTCATTAATTCTGCATTGTGCTCCGCTACTCGTCGGACTATGACCTGCATTGGAAATAGAACGCCTGTAACAACATACATTTTGCTGTAGACATCACAAATCATAGTTCGAGCGCTTTCAGGCGTTTCCCTGAGCCAGAAGGCGAAAAATCTCCTTATATGATCATGTTTTTCTAAGAGGCGTTGATATTCGTAAACGTGGAAAAAATATAATTATGTAGTTCTTGACTATATTATCTTTAACAACATAGCTTCCGATACACGAATTATGACACTTCGCTCGATACAATTAATTCCCAAAGTAACCTCTAACTTGGACTTTTAATCCTACTTTACTCGGTTATTTATTATGTGATACTATAAACAAAAAAAGAAGATCTTAACTTAAATAGTAATTTCATAGCTTAGAATTTCGATATTGTAAAGTGAGGTTTAGACTAGCAAGAACTTGCATGCAATTTTCATTACATTGCGGTATCTGTCCAAACTTTTAAATGCAGTTTACCTTAATAGTCGGCAATGTAAAGTAAATTGCATGCAATTAAGTTCTTGCTAGTCTAAACCTCGCTTAAGGTAACGTTTTTAAAATAAATAAAAATCGACAAAATTCGATCAAAATTGACACTTGGCGCGTATAATCTTTCCCGTTCTTTCTTGCGAAATGTGACAGTGACAGCGGCAAACCGATGGAACGGCCTTCAGGTTACCTCCTAATTCCCGATGTCCTTTTAAAAGGAGAAAATCAAATCGAATTTTGAACTATGTTAAAACAAAAGAAAGTTCCAAATTAAAAACTGCAAAAATTACTCTGGGACTTAGGAGGGCTTAGCCTCCTGTAGGTCAACTGCAAAGTGTACTGCACTTAGTATCATCATAAATTACAAATTTATATGACAATATGACGTTTAATAGTGGCACTTTGTTCGGTCAAAGTTAGCGCATTCAGTGTTAGCTTAGAGTTTAGATGGACTTTAATAACTTATGAAGTGCTGTTCACCTATACATACTATATATGAAATTAAATGTATTGCAGAATGTTTACATGTTTCCTCGGTCGACTTCAGTACCCATTGAGATTGCGCAGGGGTAGGCTTCAATATTGCATCTGTAGAGTATATTATCACCTGTAGAGTAGGAAGTAGTTTTGTTATAGTATCCGCAATCCAAACTGACGATCGGGGTCGTAAAACTTTTCATTTACACTTTCCTGTTCATGGCAAGAGTAAGAGAGATAGTGATATGACCCCGGTCGTCAGTTTGGTTTGCGGCTACTATAGTTAGTGCAGTAGTAGTAGGATAGGTAGTTAGTTTGACCCACAGAACTTCTTTAATGTATTCCGTGGTTCAAACCACTGACGTTGTAAATTAATACTGGTTTCATAAATTATAATTTTTACATATTTAATACAGCTTGGGGTTTAATTGCCGAGCACTCTTTTCGCGAGTTGTAGCAAAAATCGAGACCATGCTGCGAAGCACAAAACTATAGTAATATCTCTGAATCTACTAAACTTTATGAGTATAGCATTTTTGTCGTTGGAAAAATAATCAGGATATACTCACGCCGCTAAAATCCTTCGGGTACATGTCAAGCTACCTACATAATAGTTAAATTAACGTTATGTGTGTAAATCAATGACACATTACCACTAAAGGGCGAAATATAAGATAACATTCCACGATAGTGGTCACGTCATAATAATTCATACTTTAATTTGGAGTTCAATGCTTCCAATGTTGAGGTGAGCAATGTGAGCATCAATCAGTTGCGTTACGCCATTGCAACGCCCATAATTTATACCTTATGACTGTTGCAGGAAGGTTTATTTATGAGCATGACCTTTTTCAGAGGATTGCTCAGTTATCTGCTATCAGAATACGTAAGCCACAGATCACATAACTGCTCGCTATATGGAGCATAATATAATACCATTCACTTGCACTACTTACCTACTTATTGTCGCTCCCGTATAAATAAACAAATAAGGGATGAGCACGCCACCGCTCACATAACATAACAACATAAAATATTTATGGCGTTATTCATAAATGTTTGTCAAATCTCACAAACCGTTGATAATAATTTGTCTGTCTCCGTAATTAATTGTTTGTTAGAAAGAGATAAAATTTAACAGAGGTTGCAAATTTTTCTGCATACGAGTAAGCAATTTATTGCACAAAAGCACTACAAATTAGAAATCCTAAGGGTAGAGGTTAATGAATAGGCGGTTTTATCGCGCGATGCGCAATTAAAGCGCAAGCGCGAATTAAAATTAAATTGCAGAGATGGCCCTGTAAAAAACGGTGTGCGTCACTTTTTACACGACTGCCCAAAAAAAGGAGTGTATTGTTTTTAATTTATACGAACAAAAATAAAGTATTAAGGAAGGGCAATGTGTGGTGACCAAAATCCATCGTGTATGCTTGAAATGCGGAGTCTACTGGAGTGCGTCTATGTCAATAGCCTAGCCATGAGTCAAAACGCCGACCTAATTCGATATCTATGAAGAGAAAGTGGTGGATCGTTGCGCTCGCATGACATAAGTATGATAATAGAATGCGCGCCTGTTTTGTGTCTTAAGTGAACTGATTCTATTACATGATGTTATTACGCATCTTTGCTAATAATAGTAATTGAAGTTGAGAGCAATGAGCCCGTTTACTAAAGGAAACCAGTTTTTGTATTAAGACTTTTTTTGAATTAATAAGACTTATGAAATTTATGACCGTGACTAATATAATTGAGAATACTATAAGTGGATCAAACTTCAAACTAAACGTCATCGCGGGAACAACAGTGGCTCGGTAGAAATCGGGTACATATGGGTAAATATGTCAAGCCTTACGCGTAAATGGCTCGAGCCCTGCTGCTGATTTTCGATCGAGCCACTGTTCCCGGCTTAACTCTACCTACTAAGTAATATTGTTTGCACGTTGTATTCTCCTTCAACATTGTTGTTGAGCAAAGCTCCCTCGCGACTACATTCAATGCTTATTTTATTTTTTTCTCCCGACTTAACAAGCATAAGTTTCAGCTAAAATTCCAGTTAAATAGCTTTTGGTTTGCCTGATTGCTTTGAATTAGTTATTTGTTATACAAGGGTGCAAAGTTGTATTTTACCCGCAAGTGTGGAATTGAATCCTGAGCGTAGCGAGTGTTTCAACACACGAGAAGTAAAATACATTTGCACCCGTGTGTAACACAAAACTTTTCCCCTCACTATAGCGAGGAAAGTGCAACATCCACAGGCGTTAGATCATCTTCATCACTGGAATCACTAATTTTTTACGATATTATAACAGAAAACACTATAAATTCTGATTTTTATGTGAGTCGGTGAGAAGAACAGTAAAAATTTTGTTGACAATGTTGACATTTCTGTTCTGACGTATGAAATGTCAACGATGCGTTTTGAAATTGCATCGACTCAACTTGTGCGTTCAGAATTATATTTAACATCATTACAAAAAATCTAACGTTTCTTATGGAATTTTAAGGTTTATGACTTAAAATTATTAAATAAAGCTAAATTTGGTATTTTTTATTAGATTCTCAAACCATTTATTTAATGATAATTAATATCGAACGAACCATTATTATGAGCGTTTTACGTTTTGTTATCTGTCAAGCTACTTAAACACGCTCCATCCAAGGTCAAATTACTTTCCCCACTAGTGGATAAAATGCGTTTTTCCCCGCTTGTTTTAAAGGATAATAGACGGCTTTCCGAGCTAGTGAGGGGAAAAATACTTTTCTATTTTGTATTTCATTAAGTTCCCTTTGAGCTTTTCTGCCTTAATTAACTAGTGGATGTGTTTTGGCTTGTGTTTTATTATTATTAATATTAATTCATATTGTGTAAGATTGTAAGCTGTTTGTTTCCCAATAAGAAAAAACAAATCTGATAAAATTATTTGAAGAAAACGAAATATGCTGTTAATCATCGCAACTGCCTTTGATTTCTGATTAAAATTCTAATGAACACTTCAATTAGTTCAAAGTATATCGACTCCAGGGTTCCGTTTTAGTCCCAGTTAAGTCAACTGGACTCTGGGGCTCTGGCATTCAACATCAAAGGTTTAAGCCCTCAAAGTCAGACGCAAACAAACAGTGGCTGGTGGAATATACAGAAACCCCGCACTTGTGTCAATATTTCGTTCGAGTGTCGTTAGGTAGTGTTTCTGTACGGCTTCGGAAAGTAACTTAAAACTTTGTCACAATGTTCTAGCTAGAGACAGACTCTTGCTAAGCAGACTTAACGCTATATTTAGAAATGACTGGCCAAAATCGCAACCCTCTTTTTGTTTCGCCGTAGTCGAGTAAAAAACAATGTTTAAAATTATCATAAAATAGGGCTCAGTAATAATGTTATCTTATATGCAATTCTGAGGGATCGTAGACAGTAGTTCCTCCGAAGATAAGTAAGTATTTGGGTCAAAATTCTTTACGTTGTCTTATTTCTGACCACTCTGTCACGCTTCTATTTTTGTCTTTTATCAAATAAATAAAAAAAAGTTGAGTGGCATTGCATGTCATTCTAGCTGAAGATGAAAAAATCAATACCAAATTTCAGTCCATACAAAAAGCTCCACTCCGCCACATTCTATGGAGACAAAAAACAAGACAATCAAAAGAATTTTGACCCATATAGGTACCTACAATTAGATCCTCAATACAAACTATGATATGAGGGAAAAAGGCGCATTTAATATACGTAATGATATTAAGCGTGAAAGCACATAACGCGTAAATTACGTAAGTATGTTTAAACTGTTTAAAGCATCAAATACCACATCTTTCAAGTGTAACCTTAAGATCCTAAGAATCCTCCTTAATCCAGCGAAGACGAGTAATTTGCTACATATACAAGATCCGAGCATAATTTAAATGCATCACACATTCATTACATTACCAAACTGCTCCCAGTTTATATCACAAGAGACCTCCACCGTTCATATTATTATTACTTGAGCGGTCCAAGCATGTAATTTTGGGAGGCGTGCCTCGGACTTTTCCTCGGGCCACTGCAATCCGATCAATTTCGAGGCTCAAGATAACATAATCGGGCGCAGCGTATCGAGGGCAACTTTAAATCACCACAAAGCGGCCGCGGCCCCTGTACAAATACTCTACAAAAACGCACGAAGACTGATAAAAGACGTTATCTTTGGGGTCATTTTTGAACGAGAGAATTTTACAGAATCTTATCTCTCAACAAGGAATACAACCATCTATCTCCAATGAATAATTACTGTGTAACAAGCAATTGCTTATTTTTTCTTATAGTAGGTACCTGTAATTTAAAGTTTCACGATTCATATTAGATTTGAAGAATATGTTTTTGTACAAGGATATCTAAGTTAACTATCTTGGAGAACAATATAAAACGTGTCTAAGTCTAGTATATAAAACGATATCCCATACGTTGGAACTATTTGTATAAAACTACTTTTTCCAACCCGGAAGATAAAAGGGCTAGGTTTTGTTGGCATTGACACTTCAGGGTTCTCGAGATCTATTCTGTAGTATCCCTTTGTATGGAAAGCAGTGTTCATCTGAGCCCAGCGTATCCGTCGTAGGGCTTGTTGACCCGAGTAACAGGAATTCGGCTGTCCGTTATGAATGGCCAAGAGGTAATGGTGGCTAATAATATGTCTGTTCGGCGTCGGCGTGTTTGCCGGTTACACACCATTACGCGCATCGCCAGTTGCGTAACCTAATCTCCTGGGGCACTATTCCACATTGTTTCTTGCTACCGTGTCACGAAATTTGGTATACATTCAATTTAACTTGAGTTTTGAGGCGTAGTATCGATTACTTCCGTACCTATCCCCAACAATCGATTTCAGTCCCCGCCGGTCCGGAAAGCTCGGGTCTCCATACAAACGTAGTTACGCTCTCATTTTAAAACGTCTAGCTTGATTTCTCTGAAACTTTGTACATTACTACCAAAATAAATCAGAGTTTCTCTAGGTTAGTTATATCGACATAAAGGCTATATTTAGATCAACAGAGTAGGATTATCCTGCTCCATAATTGTGTCCATTTGGTGCTTCGGTGACACGCCTCGCTGCACGCAATACGGCATTTGGGAGCCGTTACTTGCGCCAGCTTGCACACGTGAAGCACTATACCCCTTGTAGCTAATAACTAGGGTCTTGTATACCTACCTACATAATAATTCTAGAGTACGTCTAGTCAACACTGAGTTTAGTTAATAGCTCTGGTAGCTGAGTGCTAAAGTGTGCGCTTCTTTTAAACAGCAAGGCGGGTTACTAACCCACAACCTATCCTTAAAATCATTGAAGATTCTCAGTGCGAAATATCTTTCTGATATTCACCAGTTGCTTTTTAGGGAAAGAAAACTGGACTAATCCCAATAAGGCTGAGTATTCTTTCAGAAGGGCTGATGGAAAACGCCCGTACCGATGATCACCGAGTGATTCTCGAAATCCCTTGCGATGCAACTGCTGCTTTAAGTTTTACTTTGAGATCGAATAACAAAGGAGGAGTTTTGCAGGATAAACTCAGTTGGCAGACCTAAAAGGTTGTAGGTGGGAACCTTTGCTTCCACAAGGGATAGGCGGCTACATCATAGGCACCAATGGATAAAGCGTGAGAAAGACCCCAAAGAATGACCCTCGACGGACTGGTCAAGAATGCAGGTAGTCGTAAGCTAACTTATTTTAACTGAATTTCAAATATCAAAACTGCATTAATACTTCGCAGACGACTTTATTTTAGCCTGCTGAGACGACCGATCCTTCGGGTAGTATGCACATATTTCATACAACTCCACTTAGCTGAAAGGCCACAAAATTGTTCCTTCTCTTTCCGATCCTATAGCTAGAGGGAGAAGGTTGCAGTGATTCAGAATGCGCAGAACGCGCATGGTATATAGAGTAGAGAGAGCATAAAAGCCTAACCGCATTGACGACTATTCGACTGCCTACATAAAAGATGTAGTTACTTTTATCCAATGTAATTTGACCTCTCGTTATGCAATAACTATGCGCACTGGCGGACTAGACCTTAAAGAGATGAATACAGCATTCTTTGTTGTGTGTTATTAATATAACGATTGCTTACCGAGAATAATAGTCTATTATTCAGGTGAACCAATAAAACTTTGACACAAATGTACTAAAATTGATGTAAGTATCAAAATCGCTCTTACTGGGTTCCAAGATTGTTCGACTTTCTTTCTTACGGTAAGCGATGAGAATTATATCAGCCCACACATTACTTTAACAACCACAGCTTTAGAAGTACCAGTTTAAGAGTGACTTTGAATAACGCACAATAGTAGATCTCGAATATACTGGAGCTAAGCTTATAATCGAAACACAAATGCTTCGTGAATATACACACAATCTACAGGCTGGCCAAGGCAGACCTCGGAGACAGCTGACTGCGCGGAGCATGAACGTCTCAAATGAGAGGTTTTTGTCGCTTAGATTTGCGGTTAGAAGTGAAGTGCCTGAAGGCCTGCATGGGGTTTACCTGACATTTAATCTCTCGAAGCGACAGTTTTTCTGCAAGTTTCTTTTTAAATTAATCCAGGTGTGTCAAAGGTCCAAAACTACCCTTTACAGTCGTTGCGTCATTGCGTAACAAACATTTCAACATCATCAATGTATACAATTTACACATTTTTATATTTTTAGTAGGTATCCTACTTAATACATACTTACTAAAAGATGACGTTAATAGTGCGGGAACCACTTTTTTGTTTAAAATCACCACCGTAATTTAGTTTAAAATTGGCATTGATTCCAAGTACATAGTGTAGGTACATATCATCATCATCATATCAGCCTTCTATCGCCCACTGCTAGGCCTCTCTTCGAGTACGCCACTTATCCCGGTCCTGAGCCAATCTCACCCAGAAGTGACCCGCAGTCTTCCGAATGTACATACATATACCAGTGGCAAAACGCGCGTAGAACTTGATTCCCACCGGCTTCCCGAATATTCAGATGAACGAATTATACAAAAAAGAAGAGACATACAAAAAACATATTTTGTACAAGCTTAAAAACTTAGGAACCTTAGTTATTTTGTCAAATGCATTCAAATCAGACAATAGGAAGGCAATCAATTAGTGACTCAAAACGACCCCTTCAAAATTCTTCTGCTGCGCATTCAGACAGCTTTCATCCCACGCCCTGTAGACATTACCAGACCAACACTTTTACTGATTAAAACGAACCCTAAAGAAGTTTAAAAGACTATGTTTATAACTTTTTAGTTTAAAAAAGCCCCGAAATATTATTTATAAAGCATTTACTTACCAACGAATTGGCAAAGTAGGACTTAAAAGAAGGAAATGATCATAAAAAAAAATATTTTTACGCGTTCTTCTCGAATAGGTGGTTTACTTTAAAAACCATAATAAGCCTGCTATGTAAATATAAATAAGTTCTAATTTTATACAAACGTAGACGAAATAATAATCTGATCTAAAATACCTCCGATGAGCTCGATGTCATGACATAGATAAAGCACGCTGCTATCTGATGGAGGCGTCATTGCCCCCAGGGGTTTCGATTAAAAGAACCCTAACTTCGTAAACCGTTGACAGATTCAGCCTCGCGTTGAAACGAGATTACGAACTTATTTGAAAGCCTTAGAGATAAACTAAGTTTTCATTATTCATTAGCTGAATTTCAATGAGTTTAGGAAGTAGCCTCGATATAAGCTGAGCTTTCTTTCAATTTATACAATTTGGTTTTTTGCAAGTAGGAACAAAGACATATTCACTATGCTAATAAGCGCCTACTTTTATGCGTACATTATTACTGCAATGATTCTAATAGCATAAGAAAATAAACGTTAGTTTAGTAATACAATACTTGTCTTTCAAAGTGATTGTAAGTGAAGTTGGCCGGCGTGTAACCCGACGCAGCAGCTAATGAGGACGTGACTGAGTCCATCCTCCCCATTGTGCTGGGGAACTATGAAGAGACACTAGAGACTTGGTGCACTAAATTTCTAATATAACTGAAAAATAATTCCTATTTTTTGCCATTGTTATCCAATTTAGGATTGCAGGTACTTTATTCTACTGTGCTATCATTATAATTAAATTTGCTTATCATTAGACGATTTCCAGTCATTACCTACTAATCAATAGGTATAGCTAGGTCTATATTTAAACAGATTGGTAAAAAGTTAAGCGGTAATTTTTAGTAGAAGGTAGTTGGGTTCTGGGACTAATACAATTTAGCAACATGCAGCTAACCAGTCCTTAGCTGACCATATTAACTTCTTTCCAACCCTTTAAAACGATAGAGCTTTAATTAGAGGTTAAAAATCGACCTGTCACTATTTACTAGATTAATTATAAGCAAAACAGATAACATGGCTTCGTTAAGCCACGTTAACGTTTTATTGCTCGATTTAAACAAGCAAGAAACCGACTAACTATTATCTTTGCGAGAGGATTCCCAAACATCATGCAAATACTACTTAGTAAAATTGAATAGCCATATCTCTTATGCAAACCACACAGTAGAAACTTTACGACGTCAACGTCAACATAAAGCTAATGGCTTCACGGGAACTTTTGTCTAAAAATGAGTGGCAAACTTCAGCTCCAGTAAAAGGGTAACGGCAATTATCATAAAAGCGCTGTCACACGATGGACTTCCACGGACACTGCCCTCTAATGAATTTATAATGTCTGCCTATAGGAAGTTGAAGGTAGCGCGGCGGGCGCGGCGAGTGCGTGATGAGCCACAACCACAATGGCATATATTGGCCCGTGACATTGTACTTGTAGGCAACATTGGTTTTGAAACTAATGAGACAGAGGTTATAGTGAAACTATTGTCGCGGGAATTAAGTGTCTCTTGTGCTTATAGAAGTAAAAGACTTGTTTTTTACATAACCAGTTCTGGAAAATGGCAATTTGACCGATGAACTATAAAATTGTATTGTTTGATAGTCAGATAAATTTTCACCACACCAGCTCGTAATGGCTCGCTTTATTTTTCAAAAACTATCGAAAATTTTCATTTCATCCACGAGAATGGCAAAGCAATTTCATGAGTAGGTATTTTGAGTAATTAAGGTAGGTATAAGGGTTCTTTTAAATATTGTAGCACTTTTTAGGGTTCCGTACCCAAAGGGCAAAAACGGGACCCTATAACTAAGAATCCGCTGTCCGTCTGTCCGTCTGTCTGTCACCAGGCTGTATCTCATAAACCGTGATACCTAGACAGTTGAAATTTTTACAGATGATGTATTTCTGTTGCCGCTATAACAACAAATACTGAAAGCAGAATAAAATAAATATTTAAGTAGGGCTCCCATACAACAAAAGAGATTTTTTTGCTGTTTTTTTGCGTAATGGTACGGAACCCTTCGTGCGCGAGTCCGCCTCGTACTTGGGCGGTTTTTTTTAGATCATAATACAAATATGAATAGCAATTTGAGGCCTTACTCTAGTAGCTTCGACTCCAAACCTTTAAACAACTTTCGCGCAAATCAAGTTACAAAATTTGTCATGTCTATTGTCAGCTATTTCGGTCAGCTATATGTAAATACATGAAAATATTCATCGTTTAGTTAAAAAAACGTGTAAATTTAATATAGGTTCGAGAATACACGTAATCAAATAAACGCCATTAAATTTCAAGATGAAAATGCTGAAGGCCGATTTATAGACGGGAAATTATATTTCCACCGCCGCGACAAGATTTAATCTTAAAATCGATGTTGACACGAAATTATTACTTGAGGAGAATCGTAAGTCGTTTGGGTGTTTAGCTTTTCTTGGTCGGCTTATTTTTCGTCTTTGCCTTGGTACTTACTATTGAGCTTTGGCGGCAGCTTTGCCTTGGGGCGTAATAAGATGTATTAAGCGTTTTTTATGTAGCGAGAATTTAGATATAAGTATTGTATCCATACTTATCCATACTATATGTATACTATATATACTATATACTCTGTCTGTTACCTTTTCACGCTTAAACCGCTGAACCGATTTAGTTGAAATTTGGAACACAGATAGTTTGAGTCCCGGAGAAGGACATACGATACTTTTTATCCCAGAACTCACCCCTCAAGGGGGTGAAAACGGGGGTGGAAATTTGTATGGGGAATCGATAACCGCGGAACCGATTCAGATGAAATGGTATCGGGATAGCTTGAGCTGTGGGGAAGGATATAGAATAATTTTTATTCCCGAAATCATCCCTTAAGGGTATAAAAAATGGGGTGGAAATTTATAGAGTAGACCAATTTGGGGGTGGAAAACGATGGATTTAAATGCAGATTTCTTTCAAAAAAGGTACCCAAATTAATAATTCCACGCAAACGAAGTCGTGGGCAAAAGCTAGTAAGTACTTATATAAAGTTATAAACGTCGATTCATCGGGTCCTAGGCGCCAGATAATACCTAGGTACTCGTAGATATGGGTACTATTGAGTACAAGTAGGGGATATATACTTTACAGTACATATGGTGCTACTTTCTTGCACTAGTGCGTCAAATAGCACTTTTCGTGCATATGGCGAAAGTTTAAAGGGCCATATGCACTGTAAAACGTTGTACGATACACGTGCGAATAGGTAATTCGCAACTCGTTTCGATTTAAAACACTCCCTGCGGTCGTGTTTTAATTTATCGCCACTCGTTTCGAATTTCCTCTTTTCCGCACTTGTATCGTAAATAACTATTTTGTCATTAATTCGGTCAAGGTCACCCTGTAAACGTTAATTTGGGCTGAAACGAGCGCTTAGCACGCATGTCTGCTATTCAAGGTAAAGCTTTAAGTTTAGGGGATGTTTGAGTAAGGTACATTAGCATTTAGCTTCATTTCAGTGATGTTTGTTTTCCTTTCGGAGCGTTTGTTTCCGAAAATATTCTATCTAAAATGGTTTTTGGAGACCCTTATTCGTTTTGAAAGACCTTTCCAACGTCACCCTAATACAGCTACACTAATTACACTATAGGGATGAAGTAAAAAATTAAATAAGTAGGTAGGTACTAACTAGTAGCTCTGTGAGATGTACAGTTGTACACCTCCCGAACCCCCATAGCGACGCATTATGAAAAAATCCAAAAACTGAATTAACATAAAAATTCTATGCAGCTACACTACAAAAATAATAGTCTTTTTGGTAACAAAACCGATGTATGGAGTGAGCACTCTATGTCTTCTTAATTCTCTTTGATATTACTTCTGAAAGCAAAATAATGCAAAATATCGTATATAATTTACAATTGTAACATAATTGTTCTTATTTTTCAAAAGTCATTTTTAATAAAAAGTCACGACAAGATTGCTTACCTTCTTTCTATTGCTAAAAAACCGGCCAAGTGCGAGTCGGACTCGCACGAAGGGTACCATTACGCAAAAACGACAAAAAAAAAACACGTTTCTTGTATGGCAGCCCCGCTTAAATATTTATTTTATTCCGTTTTTAGTATTTGTTGTTATAACTATCACGGTTCATATTATAAGATACAGACAGACAGACAGATAGACAGCGGAGTCTTAGTAATAGGGTACCGTTAATTAAGTAATTACTGTCCTAGTAGTTATCTATAAACTGAAGTAATTGCCAATAGAGATGACAGCAAGGTGTCACAAGTCATTTAGTGTTGTTCTCACATGTTCCATCCAGCAAGTCCATTTTTAAGGGTTCCTTACCCAAAGGGTAAAAACGGGACCCTATTACTAAGACTCCGCTGTCCGTCTGTCCGTCTGCCCGTCTGTCTGTCACCAGGCTGTATCTCATGAACCGTGATAGCTAGACAGTTGAAATTTTCACAGACGTATTTCTGTTGCCGCTATGACAACAAATACTAAAAAGAACGGAACCACTTGCACTTGGCCGGTTTTACCCTTTGCTGGGTACGGAACCCTAAAAACGAACTCTATTAAATTACTACGTTAACTAGTGCCATCTATTTTTAGTTTATATAACTTTAACGTCCAAGTCTGTGACAGCGCCATCTAGTAACAATAGTATGCAGTACTACAAAATGCAGCGGCTGTTGTTGGCGACAGTCAACCGTACCGTATCCAAAGTTCTTGCAAGTTTGAAATGAGGGCGCTAGTGTTAGAAACTTACGCCGAGGCAACCAAACAAAATAATTTTAAAATTAAATTCATTTAATTTTGCTTTTATTTGTCTTGTCTTATTTAGCTGACTAAACGTTCCTTAATTATTAACTCAGTCAGTAGGTGAGGTAGTAATGCGGTGGGTGATTATCTAGTAGAACGTACCTAAATTTGGTTTTAAGTTAGCTTGCGTCTGAATTTGGTCAAATTTTTTTTTTCTAAACAATACAATACAAACCGTTTGGACGCAGCCAAATCCCAATCTTATCCAACCGTCTGCGTTGAGAAACACCTGTAAGTACCTATCGGCTGTCCCATATCAAAACCCAGTGCTTTAGACCAAATTTTACAGGAGAGCGTAAAAACATAAAATGTGTCAGCCTCAAAAATGTTTTAATATTTATTAAAAAAAAATACCTGTGGGTTGATTACTAATAACCGCTGCATGTATCAACATCAATATTATATAATAATATTGTATTCATGCACGTTTTATGCCCCTTACTAACTTTGAAAATGTATGCACCGATGTTAGGTGTGTTACGTATTCCCACACCAATTCCTAGTAAGTGCTCGTTTTAGGTGTGAACCTGGTACATCACTTATCAACATTCAAGACATTTCGGGTTTTTACCCACTAATTACCACCAAGTTATTACCACAGAAATATTTTGCTCACTTTTTACCATAGTAACAACTGTAAAAAACCCACTAGGTAATTACCACCAAATTTTGGTGGTAAATACGTAGTGGGTGAGATGGTGGTAACTACTGTGAAATATTTTTATCTATATCAGTATCATACTATAAATTATAGCATAATATCTGGGAGACCGAGCTTTGCTCGGAAACGTATATAAACTCAAAAATGCGCGTTTTCTTCTTATAAAAATCTTAATATTAGTAAATCCCTTCTTGATGGCAGGTCTCAAAATGTAGTTATACTACGTTACTATACCTACTTCTAAACTGTGAATGACAATAGTAAGTAAGTACCTTCCTTTATTTTGCATTGCTGTTTGAAATTTCAAGCCTACAACGATTATTATTTATTAGTAAATAGTAGCAGCAGTAGTAGTAGTTATTTAGTAATTTAGTAGTAGGGTTATTAGTTTTTTTTTTTTTTTTTTTTTTATTAGTAAATGACGGCAGACGGGTGCAAATTAAGTTAAAATAATGTCAAAGTTTAACATTATAATAAAGTAATTTGCAACCGTCACTCTTTTACTTATTCATTTATCTGTACTGTCTGTCAATAATTAAATGTAATTTTTATCCTATGTTATTTTAATTGTATTTATCCTCTGTTGTTCCTATAAACTATTTATACCTTATTATACTACACTCTCCTAAAAACAAGTATAAGTAACACTCCTTCAAGGATCATGTTTCACGTAGGTATAAGGTTATTTTATATGTACCTATATTGGACATGAATGCAATGAATAATCATATCAAGTATTACCCAAAAACATCGACTCTACTGCCGTTCATGTACCTGTAGTGTAGTTGGCGTCGAGATGTTCCCGTTGTAGACTGTAACTGTACATAAGTTCCATGGACTTGACCACCATTCAACAAGTTTAAAGCAGTAGGCACCTAAGCAAAATTCTAAAGAGTTAAGAAAAATAACAGCAATTTCTCGCGTCATTGGCATTCGTTCCGGCTGAGTCTAGGCGTCCGTAGACGTTCTCGGCCATTTATCACGTCAGGAAACGCGAAAAAACTTACCGGCTTACTGACCCGGGAGTTTTCCATTTACAGAGTGTTCTCGCTTATCTTGTCCATGTAATACCTCCCCTTAACCTCATTTCGCGTGAGGCCAGACGACACTGGACAGCTAGCTGTGACTGGGGATAAAATAATATTAGTAATTACTATGGCAGAGACATCGGGGATTGCCCGACAATGAGTAACACACTTTTCGTATGAGTTGTATGTTGTGTTTTATCCGACTTCACTGCAAAATAGCACGAAATCACGGAAGTAGTTGGAGTAGCATAGTACCTACTAATCTTTAGTAATATCATAAAATTATTGGTTAATTGTGGCCTTTCAAACTAATAGTGTAGGTAAAACCAGGTAAGTTTGATCTATGAAGCGGATTAAAGTAATACGTTTCTAACCCAGGGCGTTTTACTTTCCAAGGGAAACGTTTAATGTTTTTTATGATAAGCAATTAAATTTCGGTTCTAAATGGATTTTTTGTATATTTTCCATTCTCAATTTACCCTCCGATTCTATAAAGGACTTATTATATTATATGTATGACATAAATGCTTAATTGAAAGTATCCTCAAGAAATACTATAAAAGTTTTATTCTTAGTCATGTATTGTGAGTTACACATACTTTTTACTTTCCTCGTATTCGAGATGAAAAGTAGTGCTTAACTCGGGTGAAAGGGGTGAAACACACCCATTCTGACTTGAACTAGTGGTCTGGAAAAAAATCTTGTCAAAAAATGTGCACCATTCATCCCTTGGTTACAAATCTACTCTTGTTATGCATTTTTTTTACTTATTGGCTATATTTAATATTTTCGGAATATACTTGTAATCAAAAAGCGACTATTCCAAACAATATCAAATCGATATCATATTTATTGGAATCTAAATGTAGTCTAGTTCTCCATCTATATTTACTATTGATGTTTTCTCGTAGCGTACCCTGTCTCCGTATGCAGAGAAAACGCGTTCCGATCCCAGGCGGCTCTTCTTTGTAAGGTGACGTCGGACACTTAAGTTCCGCTTCTAAAAGGAGTACATTATGAACTGCATTTCCGATCCGGAACGAAATGTTCTTTATCCTGGCTCCTGCAACGTTTAAAGCATGTCTGATAGGATCTAGTTGAATCCGCGGCCTGTCATTAGGTTTTTAAATGTGAAGATCGATTCTCGACTCGACGGGATTTATTAAAATGGAAATAACTACTATTATTAAAAAAGTCATCATTATAACCAGTGTGACGTAACGTTGTTGTGTCATGCTTATTGCATTTTATCTAATTTTATTATTACGCCTTATAATATATTATATGTAAGTACATAGAAACGAAATCCAATTACCGAGTGAACGCTAGTCCGCTGAAGCTGATAATGGAAATACCACACGTATCGGAAAGGATGCCAAATAAATATGTATTAAATATTACGTGCATCGTACATATGTCACGGTCATATTTTATGGAGTCACGTAGTCTGTGGTACATGTCCGCCCAAGCTAAGATGGGGGCGCAGGGAATAAATGTAGCTAAGGTTTATCATTGTGGAATGTCCGGGCTACTAACGTTCGTATTTGTTTTACCTGACGAGAGACACTTGACACGTACTTTTCAAATACGCTTGCTTCGGAATTCTGGGTTCGGCATGCGACAAAAATATAAAAATAACAAATAGAGATTGAACGACTCCTATGGGAATTTCAGGTTGGTACCTACTACTGTGTAAATAAAAACAAATTGTACCTTTATTTTCTTACATAATGTATCGTATATTTAAGTTTCCAAACCAATTATTCCTAAACCGCAAACAATTTACATTTTGGGCACACAGTATTTCCCAAGAAAATTATGTACGGTGTCACTTTGCGTAACATCTCCGAGAATGAAAATTCAGATAAGCACCTTAAGGAAAGGAATCCTTCCGTGCGTGTACTCGTGCTCGCCGAGTATCGTCAGACGAGCATGAAGGAAATATTATATTTGTCCGCAATAGTAAAGCTTACTTCGATCCTTTGTAACTAAAGTCCAGTCAAGTGGCGAGGCTGACGTAGTGACGGCATGAGAGTCATCATGATAGTTATTATTTACACCTCCAGGAACACTGCAGGATTAATGTCGTCACTGCCAGGAATGGAGGAGACCCATTCCTTTAGCCTAATATAAAAAGCTACTGAATGGGATTATAGAAGTTTCGATGTTTATTCGGTGTACTACTTAGGTACTAACAAACTTAAGTAGGCGGCGAACATCGTTGTATAGGTTGAAGCGTAGCGGCATACGGGAAAAGAGGGTATTTTCGTCTGTAACGGAGGTAATTGGGAAGTCTTATTTAGTGTACAGAAATATGACACATCTGAGTACTATTACCGAGAATCTTAGGTTTACAGGTTATCGTCAGGGATAAAAAAGACAAGATATATCGTTAAAGATACACCTCTAAAATATTCACACTATTATCGAATACCTAGTTTATATAAGGTACTTTAAAAATATTGTGATAATTAGCGGTTAATTGCTCTTTTTCAGTGATTAACATTGTATTTGCAATTGCTCAATTGCTATAAATAGAAAAAGTAAAAATACATATTTCACAAAAATGTCCCCCAAAATTGCTTTTTACAAATCATAAGTAAGTAATATCTCTTTTACCCAGAACGGATGTAATTTTCCGCACGAAGACTTTCTAAACCAATACAGAGGCTCTTTGCTGCGGATAAACTTGCCTAAACTGATGCCTCAGATCTGTCTCACTAATCTTTAGCCACTTTAGGCTTTATAGAAAAGAGTAAAAAAAATGTTTAACGTCTAACGAGGGTTAAATGAAAAGATTCCTGTCGTGGGCGTCAGTGGTAAAATAACACTGATGTTTTTTTTTAAGAAATAGCTTCTCTGAATTGGTTATTAACTAGTATTATTGAAAACAGGGTGTATGGGTTTTATTTAATTGAATTCTCGATATTTCGGCACTGTCACAATGTTATCTTTACAGAGTAACTAAGTAGCGTGCTGTTAACTACGACTTGATAAAAAAAAGAAACGGCAATTAAGTTTCAAAATATTGATATTTAGGTTCCTTCTGTATCGTAATTTGCAATCTTTCTCAAATAAATATTTAAAAAAATAGTTCATGTTTATTTGTCTTTAATTCAAAGAAATATTGAGGTTTGAAGTGAGTCAGTTTTCCATTTTCATGAAAATGGAGAAAACTGAGGATCGAGTTATAAAGGAAAAAACGGAAACCCGGATTTAAAAGGTGTTGCATCGTGCCATAGGGAGTCCCCTATGACACTATTAACCTTCTTCTAGTACATACATTAATCAATTAAAATTATTGTATTAAAAGACCGTCGATAACTACGTTTTCAATATATTACCACAGTATTTGTCAAAAAAAAAAAGCTTTGTGCATATAGGCTGCCGCTGCAGCCCTTAAAGACGATGACTCAACGATTCACACGGCTACCGTTGCGATGGCAAAAAATTGAAGTTTTTCTTCGAATTAATAGGTACTCCATTTGCAACATTTGCAGGATTTGGACCCCTGTGACATACGTATGTGCCCAAATTTCATAAAGTGGCTAATACGACAAAAAGTCCACCAACACCAAAATAATTGACGCCAAAAATTAAATGAAAACGGAAAAATGGCCCCGAAAAAGGCTCGGTTTGTTGCCTTGGTTGTATTAGTTTTGATGAGATTGTTACATGAAGCGTGTTAGGTATTAAATTCTACTTTTCTTACGAACCATAGTTCAGTTAGGACTTCAGGAGTTTCACACCTGCCTTAAAGAGTTTTATACCAGTAATATTCGTAATCAACCTCTTGTAGTTTGCGTACACTAAACATTACCCGAAAGTCTCTCTTTTATTTTCTAATCCGATCAAGTGTATCTAAATGCCACATATAAGTGGGTCCAGTTCTTATTGGGATATGACGACCGTCAGATGTTTATTATGTGGCAAGAAAAGGGAATATAATATATGAGCACTGCTGGCCATTATTTTTATCGTTGCCTGCTCGATCTGCCGATAATCTCTTCTTAGAAGTTATTTTAGTTTTTAGAGTTCTGTAGTCTGAATCAAAATGAAAACCATAACTGTAGATCTGATGGGATGAACAAAAATCGGCCTCGCGTAATATATATATATAGATTGTCAAGAGGGCGCTGTTCATTCTCATGTATAGGGTGACAGTGACAGTTCAGTATAGTATGAAAAAATTAGTTTCATTAAAATTCCGCAACAAGGCGCGTGATCATATATTCCTGGTCAGGCTTTACCTATATAGGACAGGAAAACCTATTAGAAAAGTGCAGTTAAGCGTGAGTCGGACTTAATTCCCTACGGGTTTTTTAGACATTTCACTCACGTTTTACATAAAAAATACATTGTCGAAAATTGTGTAATGAACGGAACCTGTATCAGAAAGCCTCGCTCTTCCAATTGGTAACTACTTAATTAGAACATTGTAATTTTAAACCATGTTACATTGAGTATCATAAGAACTAAAAGTGTGTGTGTGTGTGTGTGTGTGTGTGTGTGTGTGTGTGTGTGTGTGTGTGTGTGTGTGTGTGTGTGTGTGTGTGTGCGTGCGTGTGTGTGTGTGTGTGTGTGTGTGTGTGTGTGTGTGCGTGTGTGTGTGTGTGTGTGTGTGTGTGTGTGTGTGTGTGTGTGTGCGTGTGTGTGTGTGTGTGTGTGTGTGTGTGTGTGTGTGTGTGTGTGTGTGTGTGTGTGTGTGTGTGCGCGCGCGTGTGTGTGTGTATGTGTGTGCTCATTTTAGTAGGTAGTTGGGTTATCAAATTTCATGATTCCAATACTATTATTAGGTGATACAGGTTTTATCCTTAATTGACATGAATTAAGTTCCTACTTTTAATACTATTTATTAATTAAATCACATTTACAATCGGGTCTATCGCGAATTTATTTTGATACCTTTATTTACCGACGTTTGGTTTGTAAATGTGATTTAATATGTGTTCAAAACGCGAAAGTTTTAAATGTTATATTATTTGTTCACTTATTTATGAATCAAATATTCAGTCCTACTGTAGTCTAGTATATGTAACCAGTCACAAAGTATTCGTTTACATTCGTATACATTTTTCGAATAAGTATTCAGTTCCCTATTTATTTTATTATATAAGGCCGCGGATTGTACTTGTTTGCACTCCCCCAGACTAGTATACAGAATGTAATGATTGATGTAAATCTGTTGTATGTGTTTTACTAGTTACATGACGGAGATTTTTGAAAATCTAGACTAGTTTACGAATTCGTCCATTCAAATATTCTATATGTTGGTGCCAAGAGAGCCGCTGATCAATTATGATACCAAGATATTTTGTAGTTACTACTTTTCCTAATGCTCTGCATTGACATGTCAGGGGATATTGAAGGTTACAATAACAGGCATGAATTTTTAGACTCAGACTTGGATTCGGTTGGCCATTGTCAGTTTTAGAAAAGCAATAATGTATTGTAATTTTAATAAACAAATGTTTATATAGTTTAATTATTGGAAAGTGATTAATGGTTCTTTTGTTTTGTTACTTACTGCTGCTGAAATAGGGATGATGACACATGTTGAATTTTATACCAAAATCCAGTAAAATAGATGGCAAATGAGTAATTTATGACAATAATGTGAATATTAAAATAATATATGGAAATAATACTAAAATACAGGACCTGAGAGTTTCAAAATTTAAAACATTCGATTCCTTACATTTAATCCAAAAAAGATTGTATGGCAACTATACATAAACGCAATATTTCACCGACAAAAACGCAATTTTCTTGTTTTGTCTATACTTCAAGAGCCCGTCACAGTGACCTTGACGTTCACATCCTTTTGTGAGTGAAGTACGACTGTCGGAGTCGTCGGACTTTGACTATCATTTCTGACTTTTGTATTGCTTTAATACAATGGGTAATACATTTGATCCTAAAAACACACCTACCACGATAAGTAATTAAGTAATGAAAATTTGTCATCTAGCCTATTGTCGTCTTACACGCCGACATGTTTCCTCTTCACGCTTAAACCGCTGAACCGATTTAGATGAAATTTGGCATAGAGATAGGTTGAGTCCCTGAGAAGGACATAGGATAGTTTTTATCCCGAAAATCATCCCTTAAGAAAGTAAAAAGCGGGGTGGAATTGAGATAATTAACGAAGTGCCTGCTAATTTGTGTGCATAATATGCTCAAATTTAGATTGCTATGAGATTTTCTTTCTCCAGGCGCTATTCTTACTCTAGCTGCGGTTACTAAGTCCACGCAGACGAAGTCGCGGGCAAAAGCTAGTAATATTATAAATTCGAAAGTATGTCTGTCTGTCTGTCTTTCTGTCTGTGTGTTCCCTCTTCACGCTTAAAAAGCTGAACCGATTTAGATGAAATTTGGCATAGAGATAGGTTGAGTCCCTGAGAAGGACATAGGATAGTTTTTATCCCGAAAATCATCCCTTAAGAAAGTAAAAAGCGGGGTGGAATTGAGATAATTAACGAAGTGCCTGCTAATTTGTGTACATAATATACTCAAATTTAGATTGCTATGAGAATTTTTCCAGGCGCTATTCTTACTCTAGCTGCGGTTACTAAGTCCACGCAGACGAAGTCGCGAAGCTATTTATTATAATATTATATATAAATTATAATATTGGTATAGATTTTCGAAAAAGTCTTGTGTAAAAGTAAGGTTATGAACACACAAAGCATTGTTACTCACAATAAGTACCTATGTAGTAGTAGGTAGAGTTCGGAAAGAGAAGTCATGGAACGTATTGGTTTCCTTATATTCCACAACTCTTCTCTTTCCGCACAGACTAACCTACTGGGAACACCATTCTTTCTTATATATCCCAAAAGCTTTGAACAAGCAGAGGACGATAAAGTCGATAAAGCAATAATAAAACGCAGCAAAAGGACATGTTAAACTTGTTACCCCCCGTCACGGGCACGTGTAGGTAGACTCGGCGGTGACCGACCGCATGCTTTCAGACGTCAGCTTTTTACATTCTACGGGTGCATTGACTTTTACACTTTCAGGTTTAAGTTAAATTGCTGAATATTTAAAATATTGGATTTTCGTCTTGTCGCTGAACTTTATGGAAAACTCCAAGAACTATACAGGCTGGTTAAAAAATAAGTGCATTCCCGTTGACAGGAAGGTTTTGGGATTACACTGAGCTACTTTTACTATGGGACCAACCACGAAATCGCGAAAAAAAAAGTACCCTACCATAGAAAATGGACCAGCTAAAATGTATGACACAGCCAAATTTTTTTTCGCGATTTCGGGGTTGGTCCCATAGTAAAAGTTACCTCAGTGTAATCCCAAAACCTCCCTGGCAAAGGGAATGCACTTATTTTTTAGCCATCCTGTATAAAGTGCATTATGATGATTACACGATTTAAACTCTATAGTTTACCTATATAATATAAAATGTTAATATAGTTTAAAAAATGTTATATATTTCCGCTGTTATGTTTTATACTAATACTACATACATATCAACAACGTAAGTTCTGTGTAAAAAAAACAGAGCTCCACGTTACATCTAGGTTATATTGATGGGAAACCCATATCTAAATACTTATATATGATGCGATGATTTAGGTTTTGGTTACAAATTTCTAACCTCGCCCACTCCAAGGCGTATAAACATGAGATCACTTTGTTGTGGTGAATGAGCCTTCGCTGAGGGATGGGTAAATATGACCCTCGTTTGTCGAATACTGTATTAAACGACCATGATTTGTTGTTGACCTTTTCTAAATGTTAACAATTTATTTTGTAACCGGTATTATTAACCGGTAACGTTCTTAAAAAAACCGGCAAAGTGAGAGTCAGACTCGCCCACCGAGGGTTCCGTACTTTTTAGTATTTGTTGTTATAGCGGCAACAGAAATACATCATCTGTGAAAATGTCAACTGCCTAGCTATCACGGTTCATGAGATACAGACACCTGGTGACAGACAGACAGACGGACAGACGGACAATGGAGTATTAGTAATAGGGTCCCGTTTTTACCCTTTGGGTATGGAGCCCTAAGAAATGGACTTGCTGGTGAGAACATGTGAGAACAACAATAAATGACTTGTGACACCCTGCTGCATGTCATCTCCATTGGCAATTACTTCAGTTTAAAGATAAAGTTTCTTAGTAGTTCTAGGACAGTAATTACTTAAATAATTAGCTCTCGGACTTCTACCCCGTACTAACCTACATACAATATTACCTTAACCCTTTTCGCTTAAAAACATCCCTACGATTTTTGCCAATACTCGTAGATAGATTGAATTGAGCTGTTTCTAAGCAGAACATGAATTAGAAATGATCGCCGTAGCTCGCTAGAAAGCCTATACCGATAAAAATGCAATGAAATCCCGGGAAAGAGTCACTTCGCATCATTCAGAATATACGCCAAAAGTCTACGCAGAGCTTAATACTGTCGCGTACAAAATATATCTCATAACCGTGAAATACCTACTAAACGACACATCGTTTCGTACTGAAATCGAGAAGAATAATATATTCTGTTCATTCCTTAGTCTGTCAGGCCTATTCGACCGTACACTGACATCAGAATTACATGTAACTGATCTACTTGTTGTGATGTAATTCTGATGTCAGTATACATTAGAATTAGCCTGTTAAACAGTTTTGAAATTGTCACAATATATAAAATATTGTAAACCGTCTGCAATAAATAGTTAACTCACCTGCCCACGCCTCTCAATATTCATAGTTTTATGAGACTGCGGCTTCAATCTGTTCGCAGCTCTGTTATTGGTTAGTGCTGTTTAGAAATTAGTTTCAAATATTGGGATAAACTGTTATCCCTAAGCTAGTGAAATGAAATAACTTTCCAAACTTCAGTAATAATATTTCTACGTACCTTTACAGCTCGGGGGAGGATGAAATTAAACTTCTACTTAACAATTTTTACAAAATATTTCCGAAAGTATTTCAATAAGCCAATAAAAAGTTGGACTGATTTTTTTGCTGGAAAATATTAGGAATACTTACAAACTCGTCTATATTGGGAGGATTTTGATACGTCATCATATAAAGTGTGTGCTGTGTGTGTTATTTTCATTCGATAGCGTGACGTGACCTAGGCGTTCGCGTTAAGTGTTATTTTGTATGGGATTTTGAGTTTCCAAAACGTCCCGCTTGTCGCGCTGTTCAAATTTCCATACAAAAATAGACATAACGCAGACGCGAACGCTCGTCAAGCTATTCGGTTCGGGCGGAGTACGTCACTGTCTGAGTATGTCACTTTCTGAGTATGTCACTTTCTGAGTACGTCACTTTCTGAGTTCGTCACTTTCTGAGTACGTCACTTTCTGAGTACGTCACTTTCTGAGTACGTCACTTTTTTTAGTACCATCGCCCACACTGTTAACATTATATTATCAGTTTACAGGTGACACGAGAAGAAAGATTGTCTGAAACAAAATTGCAAGATATCCAAAAATTTTAGTATCATCAGAAAAAAAGACGTTTGAGTTTATGGAGATATGACAGAAGACGCGGTATGCTGAAGAAAATGTTGTCACGAAACGAGCGTCTGTTCGTATAAATGTAAATATGTGGGGGCGATCTTCTACGGGTGTCGGCGAGCTTGTCGTGATACCTTTGTACTTGATTATGGCGGCGATTGATAAAAAGATGGTTCCTACTGTGCGAAACATTTATATGTATTGAATCGAAGCTGTTGCCGGCCTAACTCCAAGCTGTGGCTAAAAGTTTTGGTGCTTGTATTAGTTTCTAAGTAGTCTGAATTAAATACTCTGATTTATGTAGTGATTTATGTAGAATGACCATTTCATCCTAATTAGATTGTTATATTATTATTTATTTCTCTCTTTTTACTTTATTGCACTAAACATAATATACAACAATGAAAAAATTGCGAACGTTTTGCCAAATGGAATTCTCTACCAATTAGCCGTAAGGCCAAACAGAGATTGGTATTGAAGTCGGGAAAGTTTGGAGGCTAGACCACCTAATAACGAATAGAATCTTTATCTTCTGTGGATTCGGATTTCCCCTCAAGGTCCAAAACACTGTAGGCATGTCAGATATAAAAGCGACCGTATGTCTTACAGCTAATCTGGTTGCTGGTATACATTTTTCGTGCAAGTATGTTATACTGTTCAATCGTACTATACCTACAAATAGCAACACTCCTAACTGTCTATCGGTGGACCTTATTACAAAAGGCATAACGTCCACCGATGTACAGTTAACAGTGTGGCCGATGCTACTAAAAAAAGTGACGTACTCAGAAAGTGACGTACTCGGAAAGTGACGTACTCAGAAAATGACGTATTCCGCCCGTATTAGATGTATCAGTGTGAATATTATCTATCAATATTATTTATTTCTTATCACTAATAAATAGCAGATGGGGGGTATATATTTCTACATACTTAAGTGTTATTAGTAAGTTTTACATTACTTTATCAAGCAAATCATATTTATTCTTCAAAGCCATCGAGCACAAATCTGGTGTGAAATAATTTATGTCAGGGATTAAAATCAGTTGGTGCAATGGAAGGGAATCTAAAAGGGCCTCAACATCAGAATCTCTTGAACGGACGTAGCACAGTAAAGTTCATTCTCTTTGTTTTATGAGACAATTAAGACGCGAAGGCGGCGCGAAGAGTACATTTTTGTTCACTTTTATAAAAGAAGCGTTTAAATAGAAAATCGAAAACTCTTAAAAGTAACAAGTATTAGGGATTGATTGTTGTTCTCTTTAATTTGAATGTTAACTCAGAAAGTTTAGAAAGGGATTTGTTTGGTGCGTTTTCAGCCTTTGTACCTGGTTGAGTATCGGAAATAGGGATTGTTTAACCAGGCCGCTTTTGAAATATTTAATTGGCCATGTAATTATTTAATCATAATATTAGTCAATGTTTTATTTAATGTTTCAGTTTAAATCAGTTGTATTGCAATTTGTACACATTTTCTTTTGCATATCGGCCTGTCAGTTGTTCGGAACTATCAAATTTTTGTTCTAACTGACAGGCCGATATCGTCCAGCGGACTGATAGTCAGTGGGCCCCTTAATACCATTCAAATGTAAACGAATATCCTACCTACTTACCAAAATTTTTACTTGTGACAGAGCCGAATTAAACATACCAATGCATCCGATTTTACTACACATATAACTTACTTAAATAAGGATTTAAAACAATTGGTAGGTTTCGTAAGTCCGTATGTACTCGTACGTCCATATTTATGTTGAATAACCTATTAAACTTTGATTTACAACAATTACTGCCCAGCGAGAAAATATTCTGTAATCTAATAAAAAAAACTTTGAGTAAACACCAAGATTAACAGATGCATAAAATACTTAGTTTTATCAATTCACAGTGAGCTCAGGCCGAGCAGTCTTGTCTGAAACTAAAACTTTTCCATTTAAACTTAGAGACGGGTTCTTTTTCATAGAGTTAACCACCCCTAATTGGTTATTGTTTTGTTTTGCTGTGTCTCGAAGGTACACAATGTAAGCAGATACACCTATGCAGCAGCAGATCTGTTGTATGAATTTTCTATAAGTACCTACCGAGATAAATAGACCTATTAACAGATTTTATTTTTTTGGCTTTATCCTTTCTTACATAAATATTCTGGTAAAAATCGGGTCAGTATCTGAGAAATAGTTTAATCTAACATACGAAATATCAGACTCGAATGATTTTGATGATGTTAGCATTCGTATTAAGTTTAAATATTTTATGTTTTAGGCGTCCAACGGATACATTGGACACTTTACGTCTGGTCTGATATCCTACTTCTTATTGCGTTAATTATAATGTAATGTATGACAAATGAATCGGCACTGAAAAATGGTCATTAAGTATCACTTATTTTTGTAAGAAAATGCTACCTTAAAAAAATCGCAGGTGCCAAATCACAATTCCTGAATCAAAATTATCTTTTAGACAAACGAACATTATACCTATACATGAAAATCTACAATGATGTATTTGTTTAGGTCCAAAATAGTACATTTCGATTCTAGTGCGGAAAGTGTGTCATTACTTCACGAGTACCGGGATATCTTGCCACGAGCCGTAGGCGAGTGGCAAGACTCGGGACTAGTAAAGAATGACATCTCCGCACGTGTATCGAACGACGTTTTTTAATACAGTTGCGAAAAAATAAGAAAAGCAACAAGTAAGGAACGGAATTCGAAACTTTTATATTATTAATTCTGTGACATCATTGACATTGACATTATGAAGAAGTGTTTTTCTAGCTTTTATTCGACTAGAATAGATTTTGTTATTATTATTGAACCCACTTCAATGATAGTTTTTTTTTTCAAATGCATGTTCTATAAGACAGAAACAATTGTAAATATTAAAACATTGTACTATTCTTACCTAAATATCGTTATTTATGATTATTTGTGTATCGTATATTTAAAAAAACAATATCGAATGTTGCCTTTGGAAACTTAAAAACATTCTTGCAGTAAGAAAATACGCCTCTTCTTTGACAGGCGTTCCGTTCCATTCAGACAACTTATTAAGAACGGTTTTTTAACATTAAAATATTAACGTGTTATGCATATTTTTCTTATTCTTACATTAACAGTAGGTTTTTATGTTGATTACGACGTTTAAATAAAACTAATATTAACACTCATCAATAAGTAGTCATGAATTTGAACAAGTAAAAATTAAAAAAAATTGGAAAAGTAAAAAGCACTAGTTCGCGAAAACCAACTTTCCGCACGCTAAACAGCCACGAAAAGTAGCACTTTTTGAGCAACTGTATTAAAAAATATTTTTCATATCAACATATTTATTATTATTGTTTTATTTATTATAATCAAATGTTAAAAATTACAATTTAACAAAGCTCCACAAATTGTAATTAGTTTGACTGTGGAGTCAAGTATCAATCTCTTTTTACACTATCAAAGATAGATATAACTCCGTAATAGATGGATACAGTCTAAGGAAAAAACGTGCCTCGAAAATAACGAAAATTTGACTCTCGATCAGATGGCGCCAGTACCTTTGGCCTACTCTCGTATAGAGGGCGTTGACGGTTTCGTTTGTTATTTAAAAATTTTAACGCATATCAGTGAAAGAACATGGGTCAAAATCATAAAAATTATTAATGCAAATAAAAAAAATCATGTATCCATATTTAAATACATTTTATCGTATTTTTGTAAATCTTCATTTTTAGTTTTAAAGTGTGTCGATAGATGGCAGTGAATTTACTGTGGTTACAAAATTTACTATGACAGTACCGCTCTATAATATTATATCCTCTTTGACACTATACATATAAGTTCTGTGTTTCCGCATGAGTACAATCTGGGGCTTTTCAAGGCAAGAGTTAATAGGTATCTCATAGGTAAGCGTGCTCCACCGTAGACCGCATCATCACTTACCATCAGGTGGGATCGTGGTCAAACGCCTGCCTATTATTCATCATTAAGAAATAATAATATATATATATATATAATTATTAAGTAGGTAACATATAACACAATTTGGAGTTACTTAATCTAATAATTACATGATCTCATGACTTACACAATCTAATACTTACAGTAAGTATAGGTATATCCAGGATGCTCTAAAACAGGGGTCGGCAACCTTTTAGCAGCCAAGGGCCACATAGCAGTTAACGAAATTGCCGCGGGCCGCACTTTGCTAATATTTATGACTTTATCAGGTATTGTCGTTTGTCAAAATTATATACAAAATAGCCAGGGACGCTCGCGGGCCGCCTGTTGCCGACTCCTGCTCTAAAAGGAAGACAATCGCTTATAGCGCATCAAGGAGATTTTTTAAGCGATTACTAAAACTAGTTTTTTTTTGGGTTCCAAGACTATGTCCCCGGGCAAAGTTTTAAGTAAGCTAAGTGTCCTATCACCGTAGTAATTTGACACTCTAGGTACTACATATTTACCCGCGGATTTTATACCTACTCGTAATAAATAATTGTATTTTTGAACAGGAGTAGGTAGTTGTTCTCATATTTTTCTTGGAAAAATCTAACTTTAAATAAGGTATTAAGGCCCAAATATTAGTAAGGCGACGGCATTGGTAGTTTACCCTACAAATCCTGAATCAAGATTTTGTAAGTACTAACAAAGACCTATGTAACTCCGTATAAGATGAATAAAGTCTAAGGAAAAAACGTACCTCGGTAATCAAGAAAAATCGATTCTCGGATAGATGGCGTGGACGACCCCGTTTGAAATTTAATCATTTTAACACATATCAGTGAAAGAACAATGGTCAAAATCATATAAAAATAATAATTACAAATCAGAATCATTTATCCGTATATATATATTATGGTATGTTATGGTTAAGTTTTATACATATTAATTTTTAGTTTTATTCGTGTGTCGATAGATGGCAGTAAATTTACTGTGAATGCAAAATTTACTATGACAGTAACCCTCTAGTCTATCCTATATATTATATTTGCTACTAGCCAAAAAAATTAAAAAGTCATTAAGATAGGTAAACGAAATTTACATGAAGATCTACATAAATATTTAAAAAAATTGTCGTGTCATAAACGATAACATCTCGGCTTAACATTAATGCGCATAATTAAAAGGTTTTTCGTAAAAGCATAACGCTTTTGTATCTTTTTTCGTACCCTCGTCATAAGTAATTGTGTTGTGAAGCGATTCATTTATTTTTGATTGAAGGGATGTGAAAGCGCAATTTTTAGGTAACTTATCCTAAACAAATAATGAGAAGCCACTTACCATAGTCATTGAAACATATCAATTCTGATAGGCGCAAGATTATCGAGAGACAAAGGTCAGTTTTTAGGGTTCCGTACCCAAAGGGTAAAAACGGGACCCTATTACTAAGATTACACTGTCCGTCTGCCTGTCTGTCCGTCTGTCTGTCACCAGGCTGTATCTCATAAACCGTGATAGCTAGACAGTTGAAATTTTCACAGATAATGTATTTCTGTTGCCGCTATAACAACAAATACTAAAAAGTACGCAATCCTCGGTGGGCGAGTCCGACTCGTACTTGTCCGGATTTTTTCGTTACTTTTGTTACTTTTCAAGTGAAATACTTAATTAAATATTCGATAAAGTAATTGATTTAGTGTAATCTTATAATATTGTTACCTACTTAAACTTAACTGAAAATAAAAATAGGTACCTAATCGTATGGCTAAAAATGGACCGTAAAAACCCGTTTTTGTGAAAACGAGTTCTCCCTAGTTAAAACTAGTTTTCCGTTTTCGCCTCAGTGAACACGCGTTTTCACTAGTCAACACTAGTTTTCCGAAAAGACTTGGTGAAAGAGACAGTTTTAGCTGGGATTTTTACGGTAACAGATACAAAACTAAGCCAGTTTTAATAATTTAAATTGGATCCGTCCGTCACTTTACAAAATTTAATTAGGTAAAATAATTTCAATTCCCAAAGTGACCGATCTCAGTTTCAGGGAAGTAACTATTACAAATTTAGGCTTTAAAATAAGCTTATCTTAGACCCTTATAATCCCTGTCCGCAACTTTGATCCCTTCAAAATTGAGCAGACCTACAGAGATTGACGTTTACAGCGTTATCTGTCCCAGCAGGCAGCGCGGCTTGAGCCAGCGCCCCTCGGAATATCATCTCCCAGCAGTCCCAGCTGCAAAGCCACAAGCGCATACATCAAACGGCCCACCTAATATCACCTTTGATCTACTCATAAAACGTGTCACGCTAAATCTTCTTTGTACAGTCGAAGGCAAAAATATCTATACATACAAATGGCTCCAAAATATGTCAACACGACTTTATTTATTGTCTAAGGTGTAAGAGCGTACACATATTTTTGAAACTTTGGGAATGTATATATATTTATGCCCTTGACTATACTTTGATAGTCACTGAGACAGTCTATTTTCGTTGTTTCATCTATAAACTGCTCGCAACATCATCTTTTCGTTCAAACACGATACCGCTGTACTTATAGGTAAAAAAACTTAAACACCCTCTTGCATGTGTGTGCAATATACCAAAAGGCATAAATTACCTCATATTTATAGGTAACTATTTATAAATATGTATTACAAATTTTTGTATAAGAATCTCTATCCTAACACTTCACCATATACCAAGAGCGCTATTAGGTAGGTACTTAACTTATGTGCCTATATATCTGATCAGAAACGATGTGCAATCATAAAATTGTGCGAGTTATCTTCTGATTTACATAACGGCCTATTCATTTCCACATAAACAAAGAATCGCTAACGAGTATATTTGCTTGCCTCTCCACTTTAATAGGCAGAGGCTCGCGCGTCAGATTTTAAAGCTTAAACAAACATTCATTTTCGCATTCAGTTGCAGGCAAAAAGTGAACGAGGGAAAACAACGCTGGCACATTTTTTATTTCGCATTTAGGATTATGTTTTGCGTGAACGTTTAAATACATACTTACCTACTTAAGTAGCTTGTTTAAAATTACTTGCATCTCTCTCATACCATAGAGTAACTTATACTAGAGCGGTACTGTCATGGTAAATTTTGTAACCCCAGTAAATTCATTGCCATCTGTCGACACACTTTAAAACTAAAAATGAAGATTTATAAAAATACGATAAAATGTATTTAAATATAGATTAATGATTTTTTTTATTTGCATTAATTATTTTTATGATTTTGACCCATGTTCTTTCACTGATATGCGTGAAAATTGTTAAATAACAAACGAAACCGTCAACGCCATCTATACGACAGTAGGCCAAAACTAGTAGCGCCCTCTGAACGAGAATCAAATTTTCTTGATTTTCGAGGCACGTTTTTTCCTTAGACTGTATCCATCTATTACGGAGTTATATCTATCTTTGCTCATACTTATATGATGATTGATAAAAAGTATAAAAACTATACTTTGTCCTTCTCCGGGCCTCAAACTATCCATGAGTAGCGTCATAATCAAATCAAGTTGATATTTTTATACTTAGTTCGAAGTTCTTGTTTTCATAGGATCAAATATCAATTTTATAATAGGTCGGTGTACCTAAGTTATTTCAGGAACATTGTCGATTTTCGTACTGGGTGTGGAATTACATTTTTTTATTGTTCTTCAAATAAAGGATTCAAAATGAATATAGTAGGGTAAAGGATGACTCACGTTAGACCGGGCCGTGACCGGGCCGGAGCTTCCGGGGCTTCGTTTTCTATGGAAAGCATCACGTGATCACCTGTCATGTCATAGAAAAGTAAGCGCCGGAAGCTCCGGCCCGGTCACGGCCCGGTCTAACGTGGGTCATCCTTTAACTACCCAATCGAATTTGAAGTCCTGTCATTGACCCCTATGTTTGCAGGAAAGTCAAGGGAAGATACATTACGACTACATTACACTCGCGTATGTTTGCTATACACCAGGGTATAAGACTGAACTGAAGGAACCTGTCGATGTGCCGGTGACGCCGGTGTGGGATCGAGGGATATCCTGCTGTTAGTAAATTATAATACTAAACGCTATACTGGTAACACTGACATGGCTTACGTGATAGGTGTCCTGCATGATTCAATCCACTTTCATTGCTATAAATAATCGCGTTCATGTTTATCAGTTGTCATAATTAGAAGTTACTTAATAGAGAAGAAAACACAGACAACCCCCATACATCGTGAATCATCATTGTTGTAGATGGCGCTAAATATTATTTTTACATTTTAGTTACTTATTATGAAAACTGTTATATTTTGCTACTTAACCTCAAAACATAAAATTTGACTTACTTGATCGCTGTCATAGGTACAAACATTTAATAAAAGCATATTAAAAACATAATATTTTTGTGCCTGAGTACAGTGATGAGGCACGCGGGACACACGGAATTATTCAGGTTTAACTACGTACAACTGTTAAACTTATTTGTTTGAGTGCTTGTGTTAATTAAAATGCATTCTTTCCATATGTAAGGTACTATCATTAAATAATTGAATGAGTAGGTAGAAATGAATCTCAAAATCTATAACATTTGCTTTGACCCAAACCTGAGAGGGCCCGATATTCTCACAGTATCACTCGTAGTCGGTTCAAAGGAGCTTTGTCGGAATCTATAGAGACCTTCAAATATATGAACATGCTTTTGAAACATGGACACTGGAGGTTTCACACATCTGTAATAGGATTATGTGCTCAGGTTCACCTTTTGCAGTGCAGCTGTTATCTACAAACCGAAAAAGGTAATATTGAGTATTATTTCAAAAGCTAAAATATAAAATATGTGTCGTACTATTTTATATTGGTCTTATACCTCTTTCTTTGTGGTAAAATTCATTACTTCTATCTTGTAATTTATATGTATATAGAAAACTGTAATTTATTTCAAGATAATTTAGTTTAATTTTCTTATCGTTAACATGTAATTGTCATATCTTAGTTTTTTTTATGAAATAAAAAGTAGTCGCTGCAACTATTTTGTGTAGGCACTTAATCAAATTATTTATATCAAAACCGACCGCATCATACAACGTGTAAATCCTATATTGAGATAAGATTTGCTTAGAAATACAATAAAAATATTAACCATACAAAATAATTCGACCCGCTGTACAGCAACACACTAATACAAGATACGTGTTTTTTAAAGTAACTGTCATCGCTTGTTGGCAGTTACTATAAAAAGCTCGTATCTCGTAATGTCATGTCTCATGTCATATTATGTCTTGTAATGTTTGCAGTACATTGCTGCTCGGTAAATTTGTAAAAATTTACTATGGGGTCATAATTAACTGTAGCTTAAAAAACCTTCTTAATTAATAACACGGATAAATTCTATATCTAATTTAACTTATTGCCCGTATTGGATTTACATACTGTATATAGGCAGGGAATACGTCATACGAGGCATTGGAAACCTTTTGGAAACAAAAAATGTCTCAATAAAGAGGAACGTTTAGCAGTATGCAAATACTTCCATATTCTGGCAGTAAGTGATTCCGTGTTCCCGGTCCTCCCCTACAATCGTAAATTACTACGACTCTCGTGTGCCTCGGGCCCACGTCCTCGCAGCGAACGACTCCTTATGGCCCTTAAAAAGACAATTTTAGCGTACGCTACATTAGAAAAACGCACTAAAACGCTCTAATGGATTGCCTACGGTGTCAGCGTAAATCTGCGAAGAAACAGGGATTACTTACGACGATGTTTCATTTTTTTTTGTTTTGAAATAAGTTATTTCTACTTAAGAGCTTTTGTGACATAATAAAATATCTTTTTGACAGTGTACCTAATACTAATAATACGATGTAGACACACAAATTACATTGTCTTTTATTTCGGGGGTGGAAAGGTTCAGTACATAGCCATACTGCCATACTGGCATACCATATATGTTTTACCCCATACAATACAATATATCTTATCCTCGTCAGAGGGTAAGTAAATTTCCAAATTTTTGCTACAAATTAAAAATAATATCTAGTATATTTATACAATATACTCTTTACAGTACATATGGTGCTACTTTACATGTGCTAAATTAGCACATTACGTAACTATGTCCAAAACTTAAAGGGCATATGCACTGTAAAACATTTGTACGATACATGTGCAAATAGGTAATTCGCAACTCGTGTCGGTTTAAAACACTCCCTTCGGTCGTGTTTTAATTTATGGCTACTCGTTGCAAATTTCCTATTTTTTGCACTTGTATCGTAATGTACTATTATTGCACACCTCAATAAAAGAAAACAATACAAAAGAAAACAGAAATACAAGCAGAGGTAAACAACGGGTGGTTTAGGTAGGTAATTAGGTAGCGGCAATTAATAAATAAGTACTTATTGGTAATCATTTCAAAAGCTATAAAACACAGCTCACTGAATATTTTTCATACCTAACAATTCGAACCCACAGGCTACCCTCAGGTTAAAACAGCGACGCTTTGAAACCATACTGGCATCATGCCTATGCCTCTAAAAAAGGAAATATGTTATTTCAATATCTTCGAACACTTACGTCATTTTAAAAGACAATACAGCCGTTGGCGGTCCATTAACCAACGCATTATCTCTGGCGAGCACTCTACGGTAAAAATATCTATACCTGAAGCGCCGCCGCCGCGCTGACATGACGCATTTTAAAGTAGAGAACAATAGTGTGAGCTTTTTGCGGACGCTGAAACGGTTCTGCTAACCGTGCATGCGTAAAATGGAATCCGACTATAATTTTGTGCCAGTGAAATGTAAGACATGTGTGTTTTTCTGTATTTATTTATTTACATACTATACTATATACTACATTTAATAAATCATTATTAATAAAAAAAGATAGATAACGCAAAAAAGCGGACTTGATGAACATATGTATTGTATTTTCCTGCAGCTGTTTTTCTCATCGGTGCCTTCCGACATCCGATATCGGAAAGACGCTTCCGATAATTTTTAGCCATGTCGGAGCCCCCCGTCAGTTGTCGGACTGATGATATTTGTTTGTGTGCATATGTGTGGTGTTTGCTGTAGTGTGCATGTGCGTGACCGCTAAAGACGGCGCCACCGCGTCCTAACTACGCGGATGAAGGATCCTACATCCAATATCGGATAGGACAATGTGAAAACGCTCTTAGGCTCATGCATTTTGAACGTGCTGACACGGATGTAGAATTAATAAGCCGTGCTGATAGCTTACGATGAACCCCATTATGAATATAATGTTATCGAAACATTGTGGGAACCATGTTATTATTGTAACGATTTCATTTCAAATATTTTTCTTTATGAACTATGGATTCCCACTATTCATAATAACTAGCGCCATGATTTCTAAATGCCTAGATTAGATTTCCAGACGGTAAGTACTTACAATTTTATATTTAAAGCTAATCAAAAGCCAAATATGCTTCCATTAATGACTAACTCACGTATTAGGCAGATGGTAACATTTGACACGGACGCCAAACAGAGTTGATTGTCATAATCATAAGGCTAATGGATGAAATAAATTCAGTTGATATTGAATACAGCTTGGAATTATTACTTATTAGTTAATGTGCAACTATCGATAGGGTGGTACATTTGATTTCTGTAGATTTATCTTAAATTTCACTGTTTTGCGTGCATTTACTTACTTGATTGAGTTTGGTTCAAACATTTGTCACATGCATTTCTAAAATAAGAGACAAATTTAGGTAGGTACTGTATTGACGGAACGTTAGCCTAAAATTAAATAGGTGGGTACATTAGGCACAAGTTAGTGCCTAATGTACCTATTGCAATTTGGAAGAACGTTTCGGAAAGCATTTTAGATAGATGGAAGTTGCTATAGTTTTTTTTATTAGTAGGTACAGTCGCCATCAGATATATCGGAGCGGCCAAGGTGCTTACAAATATCTGAACACGCCTCTATTGTCAAGGCGCTAGAGGTGCGTGTTCAGATATTTTTGAGCACCTCGGCCGCTCCGATATATCTGATGGCGACGGTACCTAATTTTTTTCTAACATATTTACATACATTAAATTATTAAATTATTAGTGCATTTTCAGAAAATTTAATTTGCCGAAAATATAAATGTTTGTTACCAATTTCAATACGTAATTCATTTTGTATCAAAATGATTAAAATTACCTTTTGCTAAATATTTGTGATAAAAAGTACCTACTTTAGGTATATCTGGGGGTTTTCAGAAAAAAATGGTACCATTTACAAGTACTATTGGATGAAATAAAGAAAAAAAGTGTCCCTAATTTTTCATACATATTTTGGGTGTCATTTTTTTGACGGTGCACAAAATGCATGTGAAAATGCGTCATAAAACTGTAAGTTTTTTTGGGGACACATTTTTAGGGTTCCGTACCTCATAAGGATAAAACGGAACCCTTATAGGATCACTCGTGCGTCCGTATGTCTGTCTGTCCGTCTGTCACAGCCTATTTTCTCCGAAACTACTGGACCAATTAAGTTGAAATTTGGTATACATATGTAAGTTTGTGACCCAAAGACGGACATGTAACGTAAACAAATGAATTATAAACAAGTACTTTCGGGGGGTAAATGAGAAAATAAAAAATAAAGTTTTTCTAACTATATTGCGTTACATATCAAATGAAAGAGCTTATTGTGGGAATCTCAAATATATATTTTTTATAATTTTAGGATAAACAGTTTAGAAGTTATTCAAGAAAATAGGCAAAAAATGACCATCCCCCCCCCCCGTTTATCTCCGAAACTACTGGGTCTAAAATTTTGAAAAAAATACACAAAATAGATCTTTATCTATAGATTACAGGAAAACCTATTAGAAATGTGCAGTCAAGCGTGAGTCGGACTTAATTACTTAGTTTTTGATCCGACCCCTACGGGTTTTTTAAAGACATTTCACTCACGTTTCAAACACGTTTCACATAAAAAATACATTGTTTAAATTGTGTAATGTACGGAACCTTTGGAACACGAGTCCGACTCGCACTTGGCCGGTTTTTTTCTTTTTAAATCGATAATCCTCGTGATTCTGAGTAGGAATAAACTAAAAGTTGATGGATTTCGACAAAAAGTAAATGACAAAACTTCCGTGAGGCACTGACATCTCATAAAAAGTAAATGGTACACTTTTAAGTGAAAATGCCCATCTACTTAAATTTCTATATGCAGTTTAAAAATTTCAGTTGCGTTAACTTTCTCGGGATTTCATTATATACATGGCTGCAGGCGTTTAAGAGTGCTTTTCATTTATGTTCAGTATCAAGTTTTATGAAAGTCTCAACTTCTTAAGCTTATATTCTAAAATAAATAGCTATAAGTAAAAGTACTTCTTACATTTAGATAATCAAATAAGCTTATAAGATATTATTTTTCATTTTAATAATTAGGTTTTGTGTTACTAGAGAAAAGGGTAAAAAACCCTTTTTGTAGATGTTACCTCAACCTCATGGTACCCTCATCAACAACAATATTACGAAATATAAAATCATTTTTGTTTTATCTCAATTATAACTTAGACAGTATTTAGAAACACTCTTTTTACCTTATGGTAACCAAAGGTTTCTAACGAGAACTCATTTCTTATACCTAATACATTCCCTACTAACATCCGAAAGTTACTCTGTCTCTCTGTCTGTTACCTATTCACGCTTAAACCACTGAACCAATTTAGATGAAATTTTGTATGGAGATAGTTAGAGGTCCGATAAAGGAAAGGATAGTTTCTATTAATCATCATCATCATTCCACGCAGACGAACTCGTTTACAAAAGCTAGTAACATTATAAATGCGAAAATGACTCTGTCTTTACCTCTTCACGCTTAAACCGCTAAAACGATTTAGATTATATTATTATTTAAATAGTATGGATATTTTAGGCCCGGGAAAGAACATAGGATAGTTTGAATCAATCATCATCATCATTCCACGCAGATGATGTTGCGGGCCGAAGCTTAATATTTTTTTGGAAAAAATAAATAAATATATATTATAGTAGGTATAAATGCTTTTGTTAAGAATATTGCTTGTCTATCTACGCGACAAGCCACAACGCTACCACTATACCACTATAATTCTTGTATGGTGCATTCTAAAAACAATGCGTCTTCTGTTGTACAGGTTTAATTCGCATTACTGTCGTTCGGTGAAAGAAGTTCCTCTGAACACGTGTAACAAGCAGCGGGGACATAATGGCTGCCTTAAAACTGTGCACATAAATTTTAAAAGTTTTCCAATTTGAATTTAACTAACAACTTGAGATTTTCTTCGGAACATACTAAAAAAGTTTTAGTGTTTTAACTACGCAAGGTTCGCAAGTAGATGCAGGAGGGCGATTAAGAGTGATTTAGCGGGCAAATTATGGTGTTTCTCTTAATTAAGTATTTGATTAATTATGATTATTCATTCCACCGTGCAGTACCCCTAACCAAATGGAAGGAGGCTTAAGGAAATATTGATACAAAGGTCCGAAAAATGCTTTAGCTTAGCCACTGAAATGTAGTAGGTATGGTATATGGTATAAGTTAAGAGTCAGTCAGGAAATTAGAAAGGGTCAAAAGATTAGGCGCGCCGTGCGAAACTCACGACGGAAGATTTCGGATTCGCGCGGGATTTGACGTTTTTCGTCAATATACTTGTATACATTGGATTGAAATTTTGCTAGTCAAATACCTCGGCTATATCGGCATTAGCTATTTTATACTAAAATTATACTGACGCAGGGTAACGATATACAATTGAAAACAAATTAAAATTAGACATGAATTCTTGACTTTCTTCTATCGAGCCAACTTTATTTTTTAAGGTTTTGCTTAAAGTCAGCCCTCGCCAATATAGTCTAGTTTTCGAGAGATTTTTTTCATAGCTTTGATTAAAATGTGTTGCAATTCAAAATAAAAACTGCGGTTTTACTTTAGCTCCCCTCTTAAATTGCCTGCGGATAATATTAAATAATTGTTTTTTTTTTTTTATTAAATTTATTTCTCTCATTGGTTAAAAAAAAATCGTACACTAGTTAAGAGAATATAAGTACCCAACAGAATTGAAAAAGTAAAAGACTGTATTAGATTGCTTTATTAAAAAGTTCATGGTTGCCTAGATTTTAAAATCTAGATTTTAATTTAGGACTAAGTTTAAGTTTTTCATATTTATCTAAGTAATTAGCAGGATACAAATCAATTGCATGTCAAACCAAACCAAGCCAAACCCGAGCATCTTTTACTGGGGTGTGTCAATAAAGACTATTCTATTTATCTATCTATTTTAAGCCACACCATAGTCAACCATCTGTGGGCTGAAATTCGGATCTGATTGACATAGAAACCAAAGTTGTTATTTTCATTTGTTTTTATTTATTTATTTCAATTTAAATCAGGCAACAAGGCCCATATTACAAATACCTTACAGACTAACATAGGTACATAATAAACTCTAAACTAAACACTATTTATGCGACAAAACACCGGTCTTCTGGTAAATCACTAAATCGTTTTAAAATTCATAGTTTATCATAAAAATGATAGGCAAAACTCATTTCAATAAAAAAAAACGGTTTTTACCACTTTTTCATAGAAACGATTTAAAAAAACGCACGCGTGACGGAAATAATATGTAGTATCCCAAAACGTCACAAATAATTCGTAGTATAATCACCTGTGAGGATATTTATCAGTACGGTTTTTACTCACTATTATTTTTAGTCGCTTTTGGCGACATGTTTCGGATTCTTTGGGAATCCATCCTCAGGCACGAGTGTCCGCGGCGGTTGTTCGTCGTGCAGGCACGAGTGTGCACGACGAACAACCGCCGCGGACACTCGTGCCTGAGGATGGATTCCCAAAGAATCCGAAACATGTCGCCAAAAGCGACTAAAAATAATAGTGAGTAAAAACCGTACTGATAAATATTTTGAAATATGTCTCACGATAGTTTAACCTGTGAGGATATTACGGTTTGTTTTGCGGTTTTTGAAAAAAATAGATTTTTTGTTCCTGGTCCATAAACTTTTTTCGAAAAAACTGTAACTCGACACTTTATGCCAAATCGCCCCAAATACAAAAGTTACCATAACAATGCTGGGCAAAACCTATTTCAATAAAAAAAGTTGAAAATAACAATTTTGGTTTCTAGGTCAATGAGAGCCGAATTTCAGCCCAGTGCGTATTCTTCTCATCTAACGATTGTGGAGTCCTATCTAGGTAAAATCTTGCTCGGAGGTAATAAATGTAGAATATTAGTATCCGTATTTCACATTTATATTACTATTTTATATTTAATTAACGATCTGATATTTACTCGATTGAAATATCACGTAAGCTCAGGTCCGCCGTATTGGCGTGAGCATCATCGCACGAAACACGGCCCACGATCCGAGTCCCGCCCGACGTCCGACTGTCCGATGTTATCCACCAGGCTCTGTACAAACGTCGTGTCCAGAACGTTCGAATTATCATTTGGAACGTTGCACAGCTTTTAGTGTCACGCCACTCTTGTCACTGTTCCTGACTACCTACTGATAAAAGTGACAAGGTAAGTACCTACGTAAAGCAATTTCATTACGTTAACTAGCAAATGATTTCAAATTTGCAAATTGAAATGTTGTTGAACAGTTGTATTAAAATTCATATCCTTTTCATAATTAAACTCACCGCGTGCGTGCATTCGTGCTCAATTAACAGACTTAATGAAATTACTACGATTTCATAGTGAACGGATATAGCTTCTGGGCTTTATTTGTGAGGTTGATTGAAAATTCGTTTCAATCTAACGAGCGCTCGGCGCCGCAGTCAACAAGAAATTAAATTTGTCCATGAGAATTTAACGACGTTTTTAGAGTTCTATCAAAATGAACGGCTTAGCGTTGATTTGCGTTCTTATTTTTAACTGTTGGACGAGAATAATTGAGATTAAATAATTTTATTTCAGCAAAAGCTGGATTTAACAATCAATCCTGTTCTTGTATAATTAATTTCGCCTTTTTGTATTTTAGGTATTTTTAAGTAGACATTTAATCAAGATCGTTTTTTGACGGTCTATGTATCATACATTGCCGATCAAAGAATTCTGTTTTCAATTTTATTATTTAGTTTTTATATAACAACTTATCGTTCAAGCGCGTAGGCTTTTTATATGACATAATGTTATATCCTTTCTAAACGCGGAAGTTATCGAGTATTTGACCAATATTCGAATAATAGGCAAAAAGGTCAGTAGGTTACAGTGATAGACATCATTTACGATGTTGAAATTGCCTTAGATATCTGCTTCTTCAGGAAAATTCTATGAGGTCAATAACGTACCCAAGATGCTCGCCTCGAGCGGTTTTATGGCAATGAACCCCGATATTGCATCCAAGGAATATTAGTGCCTACTTGATCCGGCAACTGCCGTCTTTTACCATCTTTTTCCAATATCCGTTAATATTGGCCGCGCCCGGTAACAACTTTTTCATCCTTCAAAACGTTCAAAACACCTCCCTTATTATTTTTAAATGGCTTATTATAGTGTCAGTGCCAATAGTTCCAAATTGCTAGGGATAGAATACCTATGTATATCGAACCGCATTGTAGCCAGTTTATTCAGTAGCGGTTTTTTGATAAAACATTAACCTACTAGTATCGGTTATGGTCCTCATAGCTGTAAATTGACTATGAAACGTTTATTTCTGAATTTATATAAATTGTTCATTTGCCGAAGATATTGAGTAGGTAGGCACTACTGAGCAGCTTTATTGACCAAAAGTAGTCTTAACATTTTCAAGTCCGCTTAAAATTAAGATTAACAGAAATGAGAATTCAACTAAAATATATAATTGAAAGAAAACATTAGATTGTAACACGAGTCTCATAATGTAGGTACATTTAATAGTGGAGTTCACGTCGGTACCTATAGTGTACAAAATCTCAGTAAGCGACTTCGTGTCGTGTATAGTGATACGAGATGCGGGTTCGCCGCAGCCTTTTCCGCAACGGAAGCTGCTATATTTGACCGAATAATTTACTTTGCATTTTATTTCAGATTCTTCCTTGTAGTTTTATGTAATTTTTATTACTTAGAATCTGACAAAATATTTTACTTTATATCGCACGGTGAATGTGTAAAAGGTAAGAATACTGGATATATACTTACATTTATACTGGACGATTCATCTAAATAATTTCTTCGAGGCGCGATAATGACATTGAATAAATCCACATTCATTCTGCATCTCTTTCTTCGGAATAGTTCTCTTAAGAGGACAGGGGATGAAGTTACGTGACTGCTTCTCCATACAAACGTAGTCCCCATTTTCTTCCCTGGATTTTAATATTTTAGAAAATAAATGTATGCAATTTGATGCATATTAACCACAGCTATGCGATGCCCCTTCGTGCGGTTAAAAATGTGTATGGAATTCGTTTTTTGCCCCTCAGTCTTATAAAAAAATCGATGAAAGTCGAATGAAGGGGCACATATCGTGCCAGTTATTGGCAAACAAGTAATACAATCATTTCCGAGTATAGCTGCATATTTTAAATTTTTTGTTTAGGCTCACCTAGTCAAGTAAAATTTTCGGATCAATTTATTCCACCGATAAATCTTTGTATATAATATATGTTTATACATACCTAGTAGCGTGACTACCTTGTACCAACAGAAATTAAAATATACCTATAATAAATAATTTGATTTGGTTACTAGTTCAATAGAGAGTTGTGTTTTTATATGATAATATGTCTGAGAAGATTCGTTTAAATTTTTGGTACAATTATACGAGTATATGCCATATGCCTGAACATGAACCTACTTCTAATGTATCTTTATGATTCGATGGTTGACTGGTAGAAAGTTAAGTCTGCCACTGTAGGTACAATAAAGTTAAAAAACTACACTGTCTACATCTTATGTATACCTTACACAGACGAGTCCAGAATCCCGGAGAATGTAAATACATTTATGTAGGTATTTATGTTACTTGTTTCAGTTGACCCAAGACAGCTTCTAAAGGGTTCTGAATGTTCAACGTGCCCTATGTAGAATATTAATTAAATTACCCTATCTCTCTCGGACACGCTGCTCCAGGATTCTTTTATGCGAAATCTTGTGGACCCAATTTACTCAAAATAATTGAAAGAGATTAGTCAGGTCGGCTTTGAAAATAATTTTGATAGCGGCCTTACAAATAAAGGGCCATTTGTCGGTGTTTAGTGGAGTGTAACTTAGTTTGCTTAAAATTATATTACGTGGAATGGGAGTTCGAGCATTTTAGTACTAGGACCTATGATTAAATCAGTCGTTGTTTAGCATATATTTTTCCAAGTTGTTGCTTAAATATTTAAAAAAGGCTGTCTATTTTCACATTGGCTGACATTATACTGAACCTAATTCTTTCTTGCACACTGGCCAGAAACAGAAGATATCAATCTATAGATTTTGATACCTACATGTCTTATTTGACATCAAAGTACTATTGAAAATTTGATTTTGATTTTCTCAATATAACAATTTTATCGTAATGTTTATTTTAAAAAAATACGCTTTACCAAATGTAAGGAAACTTAACACTGTTTGTGCATATTTGTTGCCGTCTATTTTAGTTTTCCCAAGCTAAACAAATAAACATAATTGTGACGTGTTTACACAGGCTTAGAATAATCTTACATAGTACCTACCTGTTATATAATATTCATGAACTCAGGTGAAATAAATCAGTTCTCATAATAATACTACATTACCCAGTGACAGGTCAAGAGTCAAGAGATATAATTACCACTTGTAGAATCCTATTAATTTTAGAAAACTAATTTCAACAGAATAGAAGCAGCGTACATCAGCGTATATCTTTTTGCATCAGTTTATAATTGACTTTAATCATTTAACGAGTTATTAAATCTACATTTTTAATTGTAATTTTCATATACTGGAAACAAATTTTGTGCAATAATTAAAGGTATAATATACCTATACGATTGAGTCCTCTTCTCCTGTTATTTCATTGCAGCTGGGGCATTTTCGTAAAATATCACAAACGGCGAGACTGAGTAGCGACGAACTGGTCGTTCATAGGGACTCCGAAGATAACAACGAAACGACGCCTTTCGAGTTCACCGACGCTAACATGACTGTGAGCCAATGTATTTATCTAACCGTACATTGTATTTATTAGACTTGCTAGTGCACTGGCGCGGGTTCCACTATTTTCGGTTCGGAACTTTGAAAATATAAAATATTAGATCTATGAATTTACTTAACATGTTTATTCTTTGAGCGCCAAATGTATTTATCTAATTGTGCTTATATCTAGTACTAACTTTTGCGCGCGACTTTGTCTGCTTGGAATTAGTTCCAGCAGTTAGGGTAAGTATAGCGCCTGGATAAAATCTAATAGCAATAATTTTGAGCATAATATTATATGCTGAATTGCTTACACCAATTAACAGGCAATCCATTAATTTTCTCATTTCCACCCCCATTTTCACCCTTTTCAGGGATGACTTCCGACATAGAAACTATCCTATCGGCCCGATTCGAATTTTAAAATACATCAAATATTTGGTCTAGAAACGATAATATATGGATTAGATGTGTCACTTTTGACACTGACATATCTAATCCATATCGTTTCTAGACCTAATATTTGACGTAAAAGAATGTTTCCTTTAAGTACAATGAGCTAACTTAAAGTTTTAAGGCACTTTCCCTCCAGGGCCCATATATTTTTTCCACCCTGTACTTGTATAACACCCAACATGAAATCCAAACAGTGTACATATTCATTGGGTATTTTATGCATTGAATACTAACCAGTGTAATGAGCTGTCATCGTATTGATAATTTATTGCATTTAAATTTATCGAATTGAATAAACACGTAATGCATAAAATATAATCCATTAAAGTGCTTTGTAATATATTTTTGATATCGCAATAGGTACCTATATTACGTTGTTCCGATTATAAGAGTTTGTAAATTTATAGTTGAGTCTTCAAGATAAAGCATGCAAATAACTCCGGCAATTTGGAATCGGTGGTTTCGGTAACTTATGGCGTTAGCTATTCATAAATGCTTCAAGTTGTTAAGTCTAACAAGCCCTGTAAAGAGTTCGAAACGTCGGGATGTATTATAAATTCAATATACGCGATATAATCCGTTTTCATAGTTTTATTTCATGAGTAACTATCGCGGTAACCGAAGACAATATTAAGCCCTTAATGATCGTTTGTCCTTATCTGTTACTTTGACAATTGTGTTTGTTAGAAAGGGACATAATTTAACTTAGGTTTGCTAAGTTTTATGAATAAGGCCCACTTGCACCATTCACTAACTCGGGGTTAACCGGTTAAACCTGAAGTTACCATGGTTACCAGTATAATTTGACACTTGGTAAACGTCGTTCGAATCATATAAGTTGTACAAGAAGTGATCAAGCTCAAGAGTGTCATCTTATTTTAGAGACTACAGGCGCTAATCAAAAACTATCCAGAAGGTTCGAAACGGTCCGCGATGGGTGCCGCATTGGACCTCGCTCAGCGTCAGATGGGCTGGGTCCCAATATCCGCCATGCACAAGGTTGCGGAGATACTTGGCGTACCTCGAATGAGGGTTTACGAATATTCAACTTTTTACACCATGGTCAAAAGGTACGCTGAATATGCATGAAAGTGTAAGCACCAGGAAAGTGTGTACGGGACATTTCATGCCGTTGACGCAAAAATGACGTAATTTAACGCACAGGAAGTTTTTTTATAACACGACTACACTAGATAACTAACCTATTAAAATCAAAAATATGTATTATTTAATAAATTAACAATGTAGTGGAGTGACAATAAGACGAAAGTCAGTTAGACGTTTCTGTACTGTTTGTCAAGTGTCTACTTATATCAGTTAACTAAAGAGCTTGAGAAATGATTAATTATTATGAAAAGAGTAATTGGAATCACCTCTATGTAGCGTGACGGCTCTGAGGGCCTACCGCGAACCACGTTCGACGTGTTGCCTCTCTGTCGCACTTGTAAATTCGTACGTAAGTGTGACAGGGACGCAACTCATGGAACGTGGCCCTCAGCTCTGGTAATCACGAACTGTGTTGGCGGGACCAACGTATGCAGCAGCAGCAGTAGGTGGGTTTTGTGGTTAAAATAAAAGTAAGAATAAGCGAAATCAAACCACCACCACAGACCACTGACAATGTCACTTTGGTTGTTTGAGTTTGAATATTGATACTTCATCCATCTAAGGGCCACTTGCACCATCCCACTAACCCGGGGTTACCCCGTTAACCCAGTGTCAAATTGTACTGGTAACCAAGGTAATTCCAGGTTAACCCGGTTAACCCCGAGTTAATGAGTGGTGCAAGTGGTTATTCCTTTAATTGCATTGTAGGTCTTTCAAAGGCAAGTACCACGTGAAGGTGTGCACGACGACACCATGCATGATCATGGGGTCGGACATGATCCTTCAGGCTGCGGAGCAAGCGTGCGGGTGCAAGGCGGGCCACGTGTCCCCTGACGGCCTCTTCGGCGTGGATGAGGTGCAGTGCGCAGGCGCGTGTGCGAATGCGCCGGTGCTCGTCGTTGAAGATGATTATTACGTTAGTGTGGTAGGCCGAGGCGAATCGGATGAATATTTTAAAATATTTATGGCATTATAGCGTTACGCAGAGTACTACGTAGGCGAACAACACGCGAACGCGAAGCGAAGCGATGTGGCGCGGGGTGAATTAATCCTTTGATACCTATAGAAGTGTCCTACGTGGGCGATCTCGTTGCGAACGCGAACGCCGTGGCGTGGGCCCGCCGCGCTGCGCCGCGCCGTTTTGCTTCGCGTTCGCGATTTGTTCGCTTACGTAAGACGCTGCGTAAGAGGAAAAGCGTATGGTGCTATTTTAGTTCACTCATATCAATGAAATATTGCAAATGCCAACAGATTTTTATCTTGATCCCATTTACCTTAGTCTACCTTATTATAGTTTTAATTATACATATTCCCATCATACACGTAAGTAAATTATAATAAGTAGGTTCATAAATTTCGCCGTCTTGGCTATCTAAGACTAAGAACTAGGTACCTACATTCCTATTGTTATTGTAAATCTACAACAGTAACTAAAAAAATGTGCTAAAAATATCTTTGATATTATGATGTCAATTGATAATTAAGTAGTTACAAAAATACTGTTAGACAAACATAAATTCGTGTACTTGATAATGAAATTAATGTAATATTTGCAGGAAGACGTTACGGTGTGTGACGTTGAGCAGATTATCTGTACCATAAGGAACGGCGGAATACCTCAAGCAGGACCTCGGTATTATTTAAATTACATAAAAAGTTTGAGGGTTCCAACGCAATGAAACGGATAAACCGATTTTGATAAAACGTGTCTAAGGACCACTGCTAGAAAACCGCTTTCAAATAAATAAAAAACGCATCCAAATCGGTTTATCCGTTTAAGAGCTACGGTGTCACAGACACACATAGCGGTCAAACTTAAAAGTAAAACACACCTCTTATTTTGCGTCAAGTGTTTAAAAAATATTTTTCACCTCAGCAGCTCGAAAAAGCCTACTTTCGTCACTCCAGGGAGTGAAACAAAGTAGCTTTTTTAGGCCATGAACTTTATACTTGTATTACAAATTCTTTTTTTTTTTTCTGTATTATTCTGTGTAATTCGAAATACATTTTAACCTTTCATATGTTTTCACTACTGAGGTGAAAAATTATACATATATATGCAACACGAGAGCAAAGTTATTTTACATCTCGTGTTTTTGAGTCCCTCGCTACGCTCAAGATTCTAGCTTAGAATCTTTCGCTTTCTCGGGACTTAAAATAAACACTCGCAAGAAATACCAACTTTCCTCTCTTGTTGCACAAATAACTATAGATACATAATTATTAATTTATATACCATTGTGCTTGGTAGGTATGTAGTTATAGTCTTATAATCCTTGGTATACCTAAGTCTCATAAGGTACAGCAAGCTGCAAAAGTACATACCCACCCTGTGCAAACAAAATTATATCGGGGGGGGGGGGGGGGTATCAGTTATCTCGTCTGCAGCTGACTCTGGTTTTGAATTCTGCGCGACCTTTTTAAGTACCTACTCGTACTGCATGTTTTTGATTAAGATATTTGATGAAATGACGGCAAGCGGCGCACAACTAATGCGATTTCGATCAACTCTATATAAAGAAATACGAAAACGGAGACTCGCAGAGCTTCACAAAGGGTCTGAGGGTTGCTTATGTTGTAAATACCTGTAGTACAGTCGCCTGAAATAATATGTTACACAACGAAGGCTGCAGATTTTTATTTGTGTACGTTTCCCTTTATTAAGTAGCATGTCCTCCTGCCTAAGCCTACTCCTTAAGGCCTGTTCTCCGTAAGGATAAGACAGAATAACAGCGTTGCAAGTTATATTGTCTGCAATAGGGAATATTACGCGAAACTCTGCGTACGGGGCGCCAGTACCACAATCTGAGGGTCAATCGCGAAACAAGAAAATCGAAATTCCTTTATCTAACATAGAGATGTTAGATAAAGAAATTTCGATAGTGACAGAGGTCATTCTTGCATATTCGAGCGATAAAGAGGCAGATAGCGAAATTTCAGATTCGCGTTTCCCGGTAGGTCCTTTGTAAACAAACGATGCATTAATGTCATTATTTTATTATCTCTGAAAACTTTGTCAAAAAACTGTTAAAGGTACAGTATGTATAAGTTACTCTATGTTTACTAAAAGGGCTAGTGCTGCACTGGTGGCAAAACATTGCAGTATACCCCCCTATTGCAACATTATGTTGAACTTTAGCCCTTTTACTATTGCAAACTTTAGTATATCCCGTGTCTCCATCTTTTATGTTTAATGTAAATAAATGTAGCTTTATTCAGAAACCGATTTTTTTCTTTCTTCTTTCATTAGAAATAAGATCGTATCAGATATTTTTGCGGCCTACGTTGCGTAACATATTATTGCAGGTAGCAAGTAGGTAAAGCCTGACCGGAAATATATGATCATGCGCCATGTTGCGGAATTTCATTGGAACTAATTTCTTACACTGGCAATAATTTTAATGATAGGTTGTCACTGTTGTCAGTGTCATTGTGGCGGTTTACTTGAATAATGCTTAAGTGTTGAATTTTAAATAATAAATGGCAAAAATGCCCAAAACTAGTTAGGACCGGAACATTGTTAATAATGGTAATAATAAACTGCTGGAAAAGAACAGTTCGGTAAATTAAACTATTTCGCTACGAAACATTTTCAAATTAACATCAGAGCTGACAGGTAAACAAATCAAAATGTCATTATAGTGGTTATTGCGACTTAGTTATTGTAGTGTTATGTTATACAAGCGAGGAAACACAGTAACAAAAATGAGTTTGAGTTTGAAAATTATTTACTATGGGTTTTGGAGACGATCAATGTTGTTAATTGACAATGTAGCAGAACCTATGTAAGGTTACGGAATATATACCTACCTAGTAACATGACCATCATCATCATCATCATGGTAGCCTTTTGGTGATCCAATCTTGGATGCGGCCTCTTCCTTTGAATGGAGTGTCATGATAGACGAAATAATTTTTCAGCTATACTTAGAGCTAAAGTAGGTAAAGATTTATTTTGTGTATTTTTTTCAAAATTTTTGACCTAGTAGATTCGGAGATAAAGGGGGGCTATGGTCATTTTTTGCCTATTTTCTTGAATAACTTCTAAACTATTTATCTTAAAATTATAAAAAAAAATATACTTGAGATTCTCACAATGAGCTCTTTCATTTGATATGTAACATGATATAGTTTGACTAACTTTAATTTTAAATTTTCTCATTTACCCCCCAAAAGTGGCCCCCGTGTTTAAAATTAATTTGTTTACGTTACATGTCCATCTTTGCGTCACAAACTTACATATGTGTACCAAATTTCAACTTAATTGGTCCAGTAGTTTCGGAGAAAATAGGCTGTGACAGACGGACAGACAGACAGACAGACAGACGGACAGACAGACAGACAGACGCACGAGTGATCCTATAAGGGTTCCATTTTTTCTTTTGAGGTACGGAACCCTAAAAAAAGTGTGGACACCAAATAAATGGGTTCTGATTTTGATTACGGTGAAACGAGTTGCCAATCCACATTGTTCAGACTGTACTGAACTGTTGCCATATAAATGAGAATAATAGCGCCCTCTTGACAATGATCATATATTCCTGGGTACATGGTAGTGGTGGAGACTTAAGTATAAGTAAATGTTTTTTTTGTTTGCCAGGAGGATAACTGTTCAATGAGGGCTACCGCGTTTAATATCCCCGCTAGGGGCGCTAGTGTAGTTGGAGGTCTTTCAAAATGTCAAATGCATAAAAGTTTTAGGGGTTTCAAGCTTTTTATCGGAAAATTTCACTCCTTATTCATAATTGTGGTAAATCTTTGTCCATCTTTGATTAATCATGGTAAACAATAAGCTCAATAAATGTTAGTGGTTTAGAAAAAGTGCCAATATGTTGAAAAAATGGCACAGTTAGACGTTAAAGTACTTTTGTGTATATTAGAACGTACTGATTTTATAAAAATAAGCATAGAAGAATTTTGAGATCTGTTTTTCTGGACCTACATCTACAGTGGCGCCAACTGGTGAGCACAAAAAAGGTAGGTACCCCTAATTATCTTAGACATAATATAAACTAATTGCTATTTGAACTTCTATATAGAAGTGGCAGATTTGCCGCCGAACCCAGCTGTGGGTTGACGAGCCTGTGCAACGAGCCACCAAAACCTGGATACGGCGTGCAGCCTGCGCTGCTGAAAAAATAAATATCTTGCAATCAAAGTAAATATTAATTACGTACAATGTTTCTGTTTTCTATAACTGGAAAAATATAGCGTTTATTGTGCATTCTCATTGGACCAGACTTGTTAATTGTAGAAGAATTGTAAGGTCTTAGAATAATTCATTCTTCGCATTTGACAGCTGATGTATTAAATGCCTTTGTCAAATGTTGGATGTCTGACAGCTACTTTAGTCTTTATACCTTTAAACGAGCAATTCTTGTATCTTATACCTTTACTAAGCAATTATTGTATAATATATGTATATTAAATAAATTAAACCTAACGTTTATAAAGTCGACGATTGCTCGACATGTTTCGCTCCATAACGAGCAGCATTTTCAATGAGCGCTCGCGTTGGTGGCCCGACGCAGACTGCGGGCTGCAGCTCTCTGCGACCGATTACTCGGTTTGGGCAACGGCGGCGGCAGGGGAGACGAGAAACTACCCTCGTTTTCGGCATTATTATCAAATGATGGTTTGCACACAGCACTCATTACGTCATTCGCTATAGGATCGTCCACACTGACCAACGGCGGCAAAAAACGATCTAGCTAGGTCTTACCTCTGGGAAAACGCGCATTTTTGAGTTTTTATATGTTTTCCGAACAAAGCTCGGTCTCCCAGGTACTTATCATTAAATACAGTGCCATTTACATACTGGTTCATTCACGAAAGTTGCCCCGAATGGAACGAATGAAACCTTCATTGTATGAGTGACTCCTGTATCGGTATACAGTCAGAGTCACCGTTTTATTGGTTAATGTGGTAAACACATAAATATTTTCATTCACTCATTCATTCCATTCATGCCAGCTCTTGTGAGTCGACCTGTACTCTATGCCAAAATATTAGTTAAACCATGAAAAGGGTTAAGGTACTTTTGCAATCACATACAATATCGCTATGGATTAAAGGTCGATAGGTTTATCGACCTCGGCTCTTACCTCGGGTCCTCCCGCGTGTTTTATTTTTTTTTATTTTTAAAATGAATTATGTTTAATTTCTTGACAGTCCAAATCCAATCCAGTTAAGCTCTCTCCGAGCTAAATCTAATTTTAATGCGGTGCATTCATAAAGCCGTGTAAGAATAAGAGACATACAAACAGTTATTTTGAATTTTTAATATTAGTGTAGATAGATTGATTGATAAATCCTTATTTTTTGTTGTAGAATCGAGGCACATTATTTATCAGTGCAAGTACTTAATTAATTTTGTATGTGTCTGTTGCGACACATACAAAATTCATAATCTTATCGAACGGATGAAAAATGAAAATGAAAAATTATTTATTGATAACATAATACTTAGGTAATTAGAACCAAAACAAGAACCTTATTTTAAGTAAACAAATACTTGTGCCAGAAGGCTCGCTCTTCCATTAATTACAAAGTTTACCATAATTATCTTATCTTAAAACTTAAGCTTATAAATAATATGAGGTAAGTACTTACTTTTAAACTTAAGCTTATAAATAATATGAGGTAGGTACATTAGGTACTTTAAATTAGATACTTTTAATTTAATACATAACATTACCATGCATGTTGACAGATATCAGTAAAAATAACAGGTTTAGAAACCAACTCCAAAACTCTATATGTATTAGACAACGCAAAACATTTATTTCAAAATAATACGTTTTGTTTTATTTTGTATCATGCCATGTTTACATCAAAGGGTAGCAAGTTCATTTTGTAGGGGAGACCGAGGAGGGTTGTGATAATTTTTACTTTAACCGACTTACCTCAGCAGCAAAGCATACCATCGCTATGAAGTTTATCTTCTACCGGCAGTTCGTCTTCCGGTACGCGGACGCCACTCCAGAACCTTCCGACCCCACCGGCCATCAGTTCTGCGAGCAATGTGCCCCGCCCACTGCCACTTAAGGTTTGTAATTCTGCGAGATATGTCGGTGACCCTAGTTCTACTGAGGATATCATCATTTCTAACTCTATCACGCAGAGAAACCCCGAGCATAGCTCTCTCCATTGCCCTTTGCGTGACCTTGAGTCTTCTTATGAGGCCTATCGTTAGCGCCCACGTCTCAGATCCGTATGTCATCACTGGCAACACACACTGGTCAAAGACTTTTGACTTAAGACACTGCGGCAATTTGGACGAAAAGATACTGTGGAGCTTCCCGAACGCTGCCCAACCGAGTCGGATTCGACTAGTGACCTCTTTCTCGAAGTTGGACCTACCTAACTGGAATGTTTGTCCTAGGTATACATAATCGTCAACAACTTCGAGCGCAGAGCCTCCGATTAATACGGGAGTTGGCACAACATGGACGTTAGACATGATCTTCGTCTTGTCCATGTTCATTTTCAGACCAACTCGTTCAGATACTCTGCTGAGATCAGCGTGCATCGCACTGAGGTCCTCCATGGTCTCAGCCATGACTACGATATCATCGGCAAACCGAAGGTGAGTGATGTACTCGCCATTTACATTGATGCCTCGTCCTTTCCAGTCCAGAGCCTTGAAGGCATCCTCCAATGCAGCGGTGAACAGCTTTGGGGAGATTACATCTCCTTGTCTGACTCCCCGCTGCAATGGAATAGGCTTCAAGCTCTGGCCCTGTAGTCGGACGGACATGGTGGCGTTTTCTTACAAACACTTCAGCACTTCGATATACCGGTAGTCAATTTGGCACCTTTGGAGAGACTGCAGCACAGCCCAAGTCTCGATCGAATCGAAGGCTTTCTCGTAGTCCACGAATGCAAGGCAAAGGGGGAGGTTATACTCCTCAGTCTTTTGTATAACCTGCCGCAACGCATGTATGTGGTCTACGGTACTATAGCCTTTACGGAAACCTGCTTGTTCGGGAGGCTGGAAGTCGTCAAACCTGCGTGCGAGACGGTTAGTGATGACTCTCGAAAACAGCTTGTAAACATGGCTCAGAAGTGAGATGGGTCTATAATTCTTCAGCAAGGTGTTATCACCTTTTTTGAAGAAGAGCACCACCACACTTATGTTCCACGCTTGCGGCGTTTTTCCTTCGCGCATGACGGAACTAAACAGCGTCTGAAGGGCCTTAAGGACTGGTTTACCACCCGCCTTCAGGAGTTCGGCCGTAATTCCGTCATCACCAGGGGCTTTGAGCTGTTTGAGAGCCATACTAATTTCGTACAGGCTGACGTCCGGGATATCTTCGGTATAGTGTCGAGTTAGTCTAGCTCTAGGGTCTCTAGCTAGATCCATGACCGGTGCTCGGGTTGTTGTGTATAACTGTCCATAGAACTTCTCGACTTCTCCCAAGAGCTCAGGTTTGGATGAAATGATCCTGCCGTCGTCGGTCTTCAGTTTTGTCAGTTGGCTTTGGCCAATAGATAGATCTCTGGCAAACACCTTCGAGCCTCTGTTGCGCTTGATAGCCTCTTCAATACTGTTAGTATTGAATTATAATAATGTGTAGCTTAATTTGTACTTTTCCAAAACCTGTTACGAACATGAATAAAAGTGTTACAGATTTTGAGAAAACCTATGAAAACCAGAACAACTTCCCTTGTCACAACTCTCCTAACACTAGGCTAACACAAGGTAAGTTGTGACAGCATCTGAGGTAGGTTGTGACACCCCTTTATTTTGACTATTTGGTGAGTTAAAAATATAATTTTACCATTTTTTTTACAAATTAATAATAATATTTATTAATCCAAAAAAGTACTACTTAAAGTCATTTTATGGCAGATTTGTATCATTTGTACCTAACAAAACAATATATTATTACATCAGATACTCTAGCGGATAATACATAAGTAGTATTTTATTAAGAAATTGTGGAATCATTTAGTACCGTAGTAGCCGTAATAAAAATAGTCTGAAATCTAATTCTAATCAAAAATTAATGCAGCACGCCTTCGGTGCAAGTTTTGTGAGACTAGCCTTAGAGTTCATGAAATTGAACTCACTTCTCTTCCATTCAAGGCAACACGAGCAAAAACTGATATTTACTGCTTTGTTTTCGTCGCTATCTACTTTTATTTGCTTAAAACTAACTTTACGAATTTCTTTACTAAATATCTACTATTGACTTATAGGTAGTGCCGCAAATTTATCCTTGATAGGTCTTTCTGTGGTCATCAATGTCATCACATCAAATTCAACATGTTACACGCGCAAGTCGAACAAATACGTCTTTTAAGAAAGCAAATGTACAAATAAATTGATATTTTTCTTCACCCAAAGTAAACTGTTCATGCCCTCACGTTTTACGAGTTCTTTGTTAACTTACCACTTATTGTTTTGCGTCTTTTAACTGAGCCCAGTGGAGCTTAAAATTAGAATAACATCGTGTAAACATCTCAAACCTCTCAAACGTTTAGCAGCAGTAAGTGTTCCAGTTTATATAGTACAGAGTACAGGAAAACCGATAAAGGACCATTTTACAATCTTAAGAAAGTATGACTTTTTGGCAACGTCAAGCTTGTGAAATAGTTAATACTATGCCATTTCAATTTAGTATAATGAACAACCTTTTAAATACTCCTAACACAACATCATATTAAAAAACTACTAAGTAGGTTTCTCCTTTCCATTCAATGTCTTCAATTATGTGGGGAACTGCTACCAAAAAACATAAAACATACCTAACAATAACACTTGTATGCTGCGCCTTAGCCTTATTTAAACCTTAATTACCATTTACGTAGCAGAAAATTGCTAAACGTATTATTCAATTATATCTACCCACTTGTAACTAATCCAATTAAACTCTTACACAATCCCTGTTTGAAGTATCTCTGATATACCAGTAAAGATCAAGGAGGGGTCAAGAGCAGTATATCCTTAAAGCCACTTGCGTCCCCACTCCCAGGATCTTATCCTGATAATTAAGTAGTTGCTGCAATCGCAACCGATATAAGGTGTTTACTATGAAAAACTCAAATGATAATATTACAATTATATGGAACGTAAACTTTACACTGTATTATTAAGATTGCTTTTGCAATGAATGAAATAAGTAATGTATGAGGTTGTGATCATAATCTGTTGATGTTATCTGCTACAAACTTTAATTACAGGTAGGTACAATATATCGTTTTCCGGGAACAATAGCTCTCTAACCTATAAGGACATATAAGCTTATGACGCTCAGAGACTTAGGATCATTTCAATTTATTTTGCTTCAGCAAACTGTGGTTTAATGTGCTGGGAGCTTCGTGCCAAACTTGGGTGAAAACAATGTGTTTAGAAATTTGTTTGACAATATTGCTTTATCTATTTTAGGTAGCAATTAACTAAACTTAAATAGAATCGCGCTGACATGCTTGTAGAATTTATCCGGAAAGCTGTACCATGATGGTTACTTACTGCATAAAATGGTCGACTTGCAGAGACCACTAGGTTCGAGTGGAGCAAAATAGGCCTAGTTGTGAATTTTTACTTACATCTACAACTAAATAAAATACTATCGGGCTTTTAGTTTAAAAAAAAGGAAGTACTCGTACCTAATTCATGAATATTAAGACTAAATGAAACTGATACTTATTGATAAGCGAGTAGCGTTATTTTAATGCTTTAAAATAACCGACCCTACTTTTTTGTGTTCGAAAATGTGCCTGCTGTCGCTACACGATGATTCAGTAATGCCTCGGGAATGAAGCGGAGTTTTCAACGAGCCTTACCGGTCAATTCAAACAACGTGATAATTACTAGATACGAGAACAATACGAGATCTAATATATAGGTACGTTATAGTTTAGTTCTCAACTAGTTATCTTTTGCAGTTCAATTCGAGAAACCAATTGTCATTTCACGCTACAATTATTGTGACGTTTTGGGATATCCATTAGATGGCTAAGTAATATCTTATGCAAATTTTAAAGAGATCGTTCAAGAGGACATTCGGAATCGCGGAAATGTCAAATTTGACATGACTTTCTTAAATATCTCGTTATCGTTCCTGTTCATATCTAGTGGATATCTAGTTGATATCTAGATCATTGTTCGAATTGGCCCGTTAGTATTCACGCAGTAATTTTTTAAAATATTCCACAGAGAATTTCCGTGTTCAGAATCGGGGTCTCGTTATTCCCCAAAATTGAATTTCTTTATACTTATGCTAAATGATTTTTGTCAGTCTTGGTACGTTTACGTTTTGCGAAATGTATAAGCTCGTTAGGTAGGCAGTTCCGAATTTTTTGCTACACAAAGAAGGGCCAACGTTATAAATAAACACTAATGAACAATATTGATTAAAGAGTCGGTATCGACATATAATATCATCCATCGATTATAATTTGGCAAGCAAATATTGTATTAGAAGTAGATAACCAAATGATATGCAGTAAGAGTATTAGATTGGCAGTACGAGAAAAAATCTGCTAAAATATAATAGGTATTTTCAGTAAACCATTTGTCATAATTCGTTTATTTTCTAGCAGAATTAAATTCAGACTATACCTATACATTAAACTCTTTTGAAGTTTGAAGAAGTTTCAAGAAGCGTATTGTGTCTGTTAATATATCTTGACCACAACTTAAATAAATGATTAAAAGGCTTTCACTGAAACTGAATTAAGATGCAGATTTAAATTCACAACACGTTTACATTTTTCATTCCTATAAAAATTGTAGCTTATGTACCTACACGTTATTGAGCATATTTTAGTAATGTTAAACATTTAAAATTGGTTATTGCCCTATTAAAGAGTAATGACCCCGCTGTATGAGATAAAATTAATAACATTAATTAATCCATATTCAGTAATTAGTTCTTTATGAGTCAAATGACAGGCAAAAGCCATGCAAATGCAAGTAATAAAATATTTGAAAAAAAAAGTTAAGTAGTCAATCTAATAAAAAGGGCTAAGAGCAGATCGCGCCATACTCTGTATAGGGTGCCATAGTTGCCCGTCCGTTACTTTGTTTTTAAATACTAATAAAATATAAAGCAACAGGGAGTATCTTGGCGGTACTTACTTTTACCAAATAGTTATCGATTGTAAAAGGAAGTAAAGGTTAAGAATTAGACGTACTCCCTTACTAAACAGCCGAACTTGATTGTGTTGTCAAACGTTAACTTGATAATTGTAGTTACCACATGATACCCGAAGTTGCTCTTCAGTGTAGTTTTCTCTCCACAGTAGAACTCTAACGCAGCCAAGCGAAGCGGTGCGGTGTAGCGCGGGGTGAATCAATCCTTTGATACCTATAGAAGTGTCTCCTACGTGGGTGATCTCGTTGCGAACGCGAACGCCGTGCGCCCGCAGCGTTGCGCCGCGCCGCGCCGCTTCGCGTTTGCGAGTTGTTCGCTTACCAATTCGCAGCACACAGCGTAACGATGATCCCTGTAGCAATAATATTGCACGGTCGGCTATAGGTAACTATAGGAGTACACTGGCATGCGTAAATAATTAAATATAGTTCCATTAAGGCGCTAGGTAGGCCCAATGCCCTTGAGCGTCTGGGCGGAGCTAAGCGCTCTGTCACAGAATAAGTAATAGTATTATCATACAGAACGGCCACGCACCGCCCCGCCCCGACTCGATTACCTCGCCCCGCGAAAGCAGATTGACGGCCGTTTGCCGGCAGTTCAGTACTATTTTTAAGCAACTTACTCACACAATGACGCATGCCGCGTGTACAGACGTGCCGTTCACACGTAAAAACGCAAGTGATTTTTGATGTACGAGTATAGCGTGTCCGCCCTGTGGCTCTGTACCCCCGCACCACACGTTTACCCCGCTCACTGCCATCGTACGTGAATTTTCTCACTGTATCACAACGAGGTTCAAAGCAAACTTCAAATAATAAGATACAGCCCAGAGGCGCACGGCTGGCGCTATACTCGTATCGTATTTGTGTATCTTTTGCAGATATTTTGTCGTTTGAGTAGTCCATGCATTTAGTAGAGGTCGTAAATTATAATAAAAATATATTCCCGTTTGCATTATACTTTACAAACCTCAATTAGGTAATGGTTAATTTATGGTTTATCCGTTTCTTACAAATAAGTCAAATCGACAGATTAAGATTAATAGCTAGAGCGAGGTACTAAATTGAGGCGTACAGTGCGTTTATTCAGTCACTTTTTATCTCCGTAATAAATAAATAAATAAATATAAGTAATGCCATTAATTACACATATAACATTTTTGGAATTGTTACCTAAATATTAAAGATAGATTCTTTCTAGATTCTTTTTTTCGAAGTTCGAAGTTTTCTCAAACATAAGTAATAAACGTGGGAATATTATCATTACATTCGTAATAATATACCGCGAAACACCATGTTGCGCGCGGTAAAGCGCGTCATTCCACCAAATCTTTCTGCAGTTATTTATTTTTTGGTCAGAATAACTCCGATATAGAACTTGGGCTATGCACAAGCGTACATAGTGCAAGGAAGGCACGGAGCGACGAGCGACACAGCCTCCTCGTCTCAACGCTGGCACACCGACTGCCGGCCACGCCTTTTTCGAGCTGCATATGCTCGAACTGTTGAATAATATTCGATTTCTTAAAAAAAAATTGATTAACATTATTCTATGTTGCATTTGTAGCCTGTTAAAAAAACATTTATTTTGTTTTAAAAATATCTTTAATCGAATAAACCGTTCAGTGGAAATAGGCAAAATTAGTCGCAAAACGGCCTATCGTAATGTTCCTTTTATGGAGAAACTATGAATCACAGGGAAAAAGTCAAACGTTAGAAATGCTGTATGTGAAACGTAGATTCATATATTTTTATAGTTATTTGTTGAACCGTTAAGAAGATATAAACTCTAGAAAGTAAGACGGCCAAAAATATTGCCTAGTGCCTTAAGACCCATCCACTTCAGTTTGCTTAAACAAGCTTTTTCCTTCAGACCTCCGGACTGGTTTTCTTTGACATTGAATATCCTTCCATCGAGCTAACGTTTTCATATTCAGAAAACGCGTCTGTGAAGGTATTCTCGCTTTGCTCAGGCCAACGACTCAAAAGGTCCGCACGCAAATTTGTTGTGATGTACACCACCTTTCACGAAAGAAAAATAATCATATTAAACCATGTAGAGACAATTTCCCGACCCTCATAGTTTAAGGAATTACATGCGCATCGTTTACATAAATTGCTTAAGGATACATTTATGTAAATATTATGCGGGTACTTCCAACCTGAAGCCTACCTTGTGCTAAGTGAAGGGTGTGTTAAAAATCGTTTAGCTTTGCAACATTTTTATGCAACGTGTTTTTATTAGATCCCGATATTTATAAGAAATCATTTCATAGGTTGAATTATGTTACTTTATGTACGTAATGATGTTCTAGTTCACGCTATTGTGAAGATATTATAAATACAATATTTTAATTAGACAATTCAATAGCATGTGATTGTCAGGAGAGAAGGTGTGTAACATCAAATAGCGATAAACATAAAATAAAATAAACACAAAAAGCCTTTTTTAATAGCAGATTTAGTGCAAAAAGAAGTGATTTTTAAATAACTGTATAAAGTTAATCGATTCTTAACTTTTGAGATAGGCGCGGAAACGAAGACAATTTAATAAAATGTAAGGGGTATTACACCGAGTATCCACTGCCCCGTTCACTCTCCCCTCCGCCATTAAGATTTATTATTATAATAGTAATTACTTATTCTTCAGAACAAAATTAGTTAGGTATACATAGATGACGATGCCGATGTGGCATGCGTTGTCGCGCGCGGCTCTATAATTACGTCAAGCGCGACTTCAAGAATGCTGTCGCGCGCGACAAAGCAAGTCATGCTGGGGGTCAGATTAGTTGATTTTAATGTAAATTTGATGTTGCTCCTAAAACAGTTCTTCGAAATTTCTTGTAAGTAGGTAGGTTTAGTTACGTCAGCTACAAAAAATCTAAAAAGTAACTAGGAGGCATAAAAATAAATATATTATTAAAAATTTGCTTTTGTAAATCGAAAAACAAAACAGAGCGGATAATATTGGCTTTACGAAGGGAAGCTCCATACAATGGTGACAGATTTATTGCATTTTCTTCATAACGCCATATTGCTTATTGCATTTACATACCTGTTGAGTTCCCAATCCAATAAAGTGATGGTTACCGTCACGCAGTCTTTTTAGGGTTCCATACCCAAAGGGTTAAAACGGGACCCTATTACTAAGACTCTCCGCTCTGCCTGTCTGTCTGTCTGTCTTTACGTCTGTCACCAGGCTGTGTCTCATGAACCGTGATAGCTAATAGACAGTTTAAATTTTCACAGATGATGTAATTCTGTTGCCGCTATAACAACAAATACTAAAAACAGAATAAAATAAATATTTAAGTGGGGCTCCCAATACAACAAACGTGATTTTTTTGCCGTTTTGCGTAATGGTACGGAACCCTTCGTGCGCGACTCCGACTCGCACTTGGCCGGTTTTTTAAGATCTCACGGAAAATGTTCAAAAGAAGAACAGCTGATCTATAAAAGATTCTATTTACTCGTGTTTACGCAACTCCGCCAACTGATCAAAAGGAAATTTTATATCGTAAAGTTTCTGGCAATATCCGTTTGGGGCGACGGGATTTTTCGAGGGCGGTTGTTCATCGTTAATCTTGGGGACAAAAACGGCAAGTTTTGCTCCGGCCATAATTTAGGACGGCAAGTGCGCACGACACGCGGCCGCAGTACAATGTTTTAAAGATAAAATTACCTTCGCATTAGATCAATCCTGCATTCTATAGCATATTTATACACATAAGTTTTTTTATATTGAAAAATTTATTCACGTAAGAGTAGTAATGTTTTTCGAGTATATGTTTGCAAGATAAATATTAACATAATGTCTCTTTCGTTGGAATACTTCGAAGTCCACAAATATGAAATATGAATATATATAGTCACGTACAGCATTATATTTCATCTGAAGGAACATCTGTGAAATAAACCAAGGCACTATAACTACATGCTTTCGTTATTTAAATAACAATAAAAACGACACCTGTGCCTTATTTTTTTTTTATATTTAGCCCCTCCTTATTTAATAAGCCCTACTACGAGCTATCAATCAAGATTTGCAACCAAACTCCCTTAAAACTGGAATAATCCATGTAAATTGAATAAAAACAGCCGTTCGACAGAATCGCTCGTAGGCACAACGCCTCGAGAGATGATTTAAATAAAATATAAAAACATTAAGGAGATATTTTTATCATTGGGCGTCACTGCCCGTATGATAAGTTGTTAGATCGGTGTTGATATAACTCCACCACTGATCTTGTAGTCCGGTGGCCGGCTACATGAAATCCTACCTGATAAAGAATAGATAATACTCTGTGGGGGTAGCTGACTTTTAGTAGCTTAAACTGCTCTTGGTCGGCCGCGGCTTAACTTGGCAAATTTTGTGCAAATGATAAAATAGTTTAAGCAATGAGGAAACCATATTTTCAATATTGAAATAAAAAAAAATATTTTATTTCAATATTGTTTTGAAACATTTCGCGTTGTTTGTACACAAATAGGTATATACATGTAATTCGAAACAAAACACGTATGTTTGGCTCCACGGCACGGGCTTCGTCTGTGTCGGTCATAATTTAGAGCAGCAAGTGTGCGCGACATGCGGTTGTGGAACAACTTTCAAAGATAAAAGTTACCTTTGCTTTTAAACATGGCTTGAATAAAGTGATATCATATTAGCAGTAGCAGTCAGAGAATTATACAAGGCCAATGATGATGATGAGGTTATTTAATCACCCTTATGCCTACTAGTAGGCTAGGTCTTCTTAAAGATCAAACAAGGGGTCCTTACAATTAATCTTATAGACGGGGTCCATAAATCTATCTTATAAAATATAAACAAAAATAAAAAAGTGACCGATAGTAAAAGATAAATTTATAATCAAAGATTTACATACTTTAAGGAAAAGATAATATATGCCATATAACAGTTCAAATACATCCACTATTGGTCTAAGGCCTCCAAGGATCTCCACAACGTCTGCTCGTTCGTTAATCGCATCCGTCAGTATTCTGTGAATTTGACCTGATCGTCGGTCCATACATGAATTTGGGGCAATTTTATTAATATCTGTATTTTTATAAGTTAAATATGTAGCTTGCTATATTGCCAGTTTACTACTTTAGGTTACGGGAAGTTGGAACCAGGTACTGCCAACTACGAAAATATATCCTAACTTCAGACTCCAGCAAACGTTAGCTGTTCACCGCATGATATCCCACGTTTGTGCAGTTTATAAATTAAATTTGTTGTGTTTCGGACGATTTCGTCCTCATGGCGTTGATAATTTATAGTTATTTGGTTTTAACTTTTATTAATTTGGCAAGAGTCAGCTGAACTTTAATTAGTTATTCAGCAAAATAAATACTGCTCAGCTATCTGAAAACAAAAACACCCTTTCTCTGTTTCACTTAATTACTGCTTACTGCTAGCTATGCTCCGCAGACGCTTTGTCTGGTTGCTCTTGGCATAGGCCTCTTCCATATTCCTCCACCTGTTTTATAAATCATAAATTATGGGCGCAGCGCTCAGGAGATTGTGCTATATATATTAATGTATATGTTTAAACAGATCCATCCAACAGTATCTTGGAATATACTTCCCTCGAGATCGTTACCCACGTAAATTGTTCATATTTAATGAAAGGGTAACGCTGTTTCCTGAAACGAGAACTTAAGTTTGCACATTGTAGCCGTTACTAGAAGCCTAGCAAAAACTCGTTAAACTCTGTTCGTGATGAACCTTACCCGATGTTATTTCATAAGTACGTTTTGTTTGTAGACCATAATCTGTTCGCATTATGTTATCATGTCTTTCGCTAGACATTTTAACCATTGCCATTGCTGTGCAAGTGTACCTACCTCGTTGCTACCGACTACATTGCCTTTTGCAATATTATTATCAATATCAATGTCTGTCCTGAATAAAAGTAATTTTCTGCAGCAATGCAGCAATTAAAGCCTGCATTTGATTAAACTGGTAGATGCTCGAACCCGAGGACGTGTGTGTAAAAAAAAATGATATGGTTTTTATGTATACCTACCTACTACATAACGTTATGAAGATAGCATTGATCCTCTAAGTAGTGTAAGTAAGAAAACCGTTGGATAGTAATTTAAGTACTTATTATGGGTGCACTACAATAACAGTGGTAAGCTACTCGTTGTATGTTGCTAATGCTATAAACAGAATGCAATTATCACGAATTATACTGCATTACCCAACCGATCCGAATTTCATAAAATGCCTTTAAATTTAAATATTTGTGCCTCATATCCCTGTATCATGATTAATTTTCACTTTTGAATCAATTCCGTACCGATATTTACCTCGTAAAATTTACTTGCGCCCATTAAAGTGCAAATGCCGCTATCGGGCGAGAATTGATGGGTCCTACTACGAGCTATCAATCAAGATTTGCAACCAAACTCCCTTAAAACTGGAATAATCCAAGTAAATTGAATAAAAACAGGCGTTCGACAGAATCGCTCGTAGGCACAACGTCTCGATGGGAGATGATTTAAATAAAATATTAATAGAAAATGATAACCCTTTTCCATCAAAAAGTTGACCTGTGAATGCTAATTAATATATTTAAAGCTCATTTAGTATTTTTTGTTCCAATAATAATTATCCATTCCAAGCATTGAGAGACCGTCTAGTCTAATTGAAGCGCCACCACAAATCATTTATTTCATGAAATCATAACACTATTACTACATACTGCCACACCTTGTGGCCACCAAGTTGATGCAGTTAGTTAGACGAATTTCTAGTATGTGTATGAATTGTGTATGGGTATTCTGTTGCAACAAAATTGTCGTACATCTTATACAAATATATATTCTAGAGAATTTTATTAATTAAAACCGCGCTGCTTCAGCAATGAAGCCAAGCGACTTCTCAGCTTTACTGCTCAGCAGAAATTTCAGTCAATTTCTTAAAGTGATAGTGATAGCTAAAGGCGTTGGAACCATTTCGGTCGTGATTGATCGTGGTAAATGATTTGTGACGCTCGTCGCGGCGTCGCACCGTGACGCGTCGGACGCTATACGATCACCGTCGCTCGTTTGTATAAAAGAACTTTGAAAACAGTTGTCTAGGGAGAGGCGGCTAAATAATGCTGTTTTTTTAGTAGTACATTAACGGAAGTTGACAAAGTGTATATCTATTTATTCTATTTGTATGTTTAAAATGAAATCCATTTGGTATTACTACTTACACGTACATTGTTGTTTATCAATTTATCACATTCATATATTCATTATTCATAGCAAAGTCATTACCTTACGATGCTTTCCTAATAATATATCTGATGCACATACAGTTTTAAAAATGTAACGCGAAGTACCTATTTTAAACACGAAAACGCTATAAAACACCTACTTATGATCGTTAAAGCCATAAAATGGTTTCAGCATGGAGTAAGTCCGATATATGGGTCTATAAAAAGCACGGAAACATAAAATTTTCCAATAATGTATTAGCAATTTCCGATAGGGTAGATTACAGCAGTTAATGTTTTCGAAGGGAATACTTTTAAGAATAAAGACTGTACACGATGAAACCCGGCCATGCATGATCTGGTATAATTATTTTTACAGAGTGCACATATTTAAGCAGTTCTTTTATTTTAATTATCTATAATTACTGTAATTTCCATAAAAATACAATCATATTACATCTTACAAGGCTTCTGTGAGTTTTCGCCGAATATATTCCATCATACCTTAAATTTTTTGTCCAGTGTTTTTTTGATTCTTCACTCGCTTCGTACTAGAATGCCATAATTGTATTTATATTTTCATAATCTGTTTTATGCTCATTAGAATGTCATCTTACAAAACACATACTTTTTTAAACTCTTTTCTACTTGAGGTAGTCATGAAAACTTTCTACTCCAAGCACTGAAAGATGTTTTTAGGGTTCAGTACCCAAAGGTTAAAAACGGGACCCTATTACTAAGACTCCGCTGTCTGTCTGTCTGTCTTTCCGTCTGTCACCAGGCTGTATCTCATGAACCGTGATAGCTAGACAGTTGAAATTTTCACAAATGATGTATTTCTGTTGCCGCTATAACAACAAATACTAAAAACAGAATTATATTTTTTTTTTTTTTTTTTTCTTTATTTAACCTGGGAGTTTTAGCAGTGCGCTAAGCCACCCCCGTAATACAAAAATTACATTGGTCTATAACTACATATATAAATTAGACTATCTAGTTATGTAGGTAACATTCTACAATGAGGAAAAATAAATATTAAGCAGTTCCTTGGCTTCATTAGATGATGGTGAGGCCAAGGCACTGTTACACCATCCTACATTGCTACTATTAATACTGACACAGCCGCGCCGCTGGGCAGCGCTCCGGACACATTCCGTCAGTACGTGTACCACATCTTCCACCATATTACAGTCTGGGCAATTAGGTGAATCTGATAACTTCATGAGACATTTAAATTTGTTGGTAGGTATGTGTCCAGTACGCAGTCGAAGCAGTGATACAATGTACTTACGTTTTATTTCCATGTTTACAAACCACGGGTAACGAGGGAGATCGTGCTGAATGGTTTTATACCAAATCCCTTTAGTTAATGACCGCTCATCATAATATTCCTTCCACTGCAGACGGCACTTTTCTTTTGCTACTCTCAGGATCTCATTGTGCACTGGTAAACATTCGTATTCATTTCCTTCACTAATGGCTAGTTTAGCGGCGAGGTCTGCTTCCTCGTTACCCGTTAGGCCTATATGTGAGGGTACCCACTGTATCACAACTTTTTTATTTGCAGCTTGAATCTTACCGATGGTTTCCAAGATATGATAGGCTATCGGTAGACCTCGAGTTCTCGAGGTTAACCGAGCCAAATGTAACAAGGCACTTTTAGAGTCAGATAAGATGACAAATTTATTATAGTCCACCGATAAAATATACGCTAAAGATTCTGAAATAGCAATTAGTTCAGTATGCATTATTGATATATCGGCGTTTATTTTGAATTTAGCACTAACTTCTATCTGCGGGTCGAAGAAAGCCGCGCCAGAACCGGTTTCCTCCCTGGAACCATCGGTAAAAATCTTATAACATGTAGCATACTCCTTACTTAGTAACATACTGCATTTGTTTTTTAAAGTGACTGCGCATAACTGTTTTTTAGCAACGTTAACCCCTTCAACATTCAGTCTAATGTTTTGCGATAAATCAAAAGAAGTAATCCATTTACTCAAAGAATATGTAGGTAATTTACTCGCCGACTGAATTGGGTACTGTCTGTAGGCTCTAAGTGTACTAACCAAAAGAGGAGTTTTCTTTGAAATCCAGTACCTATGATTACACAAAGTATCTAACTGTTTAACAACTTCACTGGTTATGTTATTTTCAAACGATTGAGATCTCAGCCAAAATTTAACCGCTAAATATCTTCTACGCATGTGGAAAGGAGGGAGACACAGCTCACTCTCCATTGCTTGAATAGGAGTTGTTCTGATAAATACACTACTACACTACTACACTACTAAATGTACTAAAAACAGAATTATATTAAATATTAAAACAGAATTATTTTAAGTGGGGCTATTTCCTACAAACGAAATATACCGGGTGTCCCAAAAACAGCACTTCAAACTGATACTGGAGGTAGGACACCCTAAAATGATCATCGAAACCAGCTTAACATGACCTCAGTAAAAGTTGCACGGTTTGCGAAATGTTATAACCGATTTAGGTTTTTAGTCATTTTGCTCTTATTTATCACTGACCGTTGAGTAACGGTGCCAGTATTCACTTAGAAAGCCCTCAAAGTAAATTTGAGAGCTAAGATTCTCGAGGTGTGCAGGCTGTTTTTTCATTTAATTTCTACTACTAGGCTGTCCTACCTCCAGTGTCAGTTTGACGTGATATTTTTGGGACACCCTGTTTTGTAGGAAATTTTATACATATTATTTACGTAAAAGATAATTTTTTGCTATGGGCACAACCGAGTTATTTACGAAAAACTAAAAAAACGACCTTAGAACAAATTATAAGTATTAACTCCCACTAATATATTTAATTTTTGAAATATTTATCCTAGCGAAAAAGTGTACTCAATCTTTTTTGTAGAAAATTTTATGTAGATTACTTATGCAGTAGAACATTTTTTTGCTACGGGCCACCGTGTAAGTTATTTACGAAAAACTATAAAAAGGGACCCTTTTTACTACGGTTTTCATGAGAAACACTTCTAAAATTATCATACTTCTATAATATTCGAATAAAAACGATACATGTACACAAATGAAAATGAGTCACAAAGCTGACTTAAAAAATGTGAACGGTGACCAGTCACTGAAACAGACTCATTTCATGAAAAAGTTTTATACACTGGAGTTTTAAAATAGTAGCCATTTAAGCACATGATAGACAGTGTTGACATTCATAATCCAAACAGAGAAGAGTATAAATTTTGCAAAGAAAAATGTATTACATTCTGATTACATTGCATGTTGAAATGTTGAGTAACACACGCTACACGCTGCATATTTCAGGAAGATTTTTATGATTCCAAGTGTGTTGCAAATAAAATAATTAATTTTACAGTATATGGTGCTACTTTACATGATTAGTACTTTACGCGCATATGTCGAAACTTTATAGGGCCATATGTACTTACTGTAAAACGTTGTAGTACGATACACGTGTGAATAGGTAATTCGCAACTCGTGTCGATTTAAAACACTGCAGTCGGTCGTGATTTAATTTATCGCCGCTCGTTGCGAATTTCCTACTTTTAACACTTGTATCATACTTAATATACTTTTATGGTATATTTTTAAGGAGCCGAGCCGCATCTAGACATTTGTCGCATACACTGCATACAAACATTACAAATATGTCAAAACTTGAACCATTACTTACCGGCATCAATTAAGATTTATTGGAGTCTGTTGTCCCTGCTGTTAGTAACAATAAGGACTCTGTAAGTTCACTAACATAGGCAACTTTTGTTTGCAAGATTAACGGCGGCGAAAAAAGAGTCGTAAAGTAAGGAAATTGCCAAAACTTCGTGTTAAAGCTTGAAATTTTCTTGTTCTTAATGTCGACGTAAATGAAAGATGGCTCTTTTGAAATCGGAAAAGAAATTAGGAACAGACGTTTTTAGGATTACGGGTTTTGTAAGCGCGTACCTACACAGTTGATCTTTATATGTGTGGTTTTCAAGCAAAAGGTACCACATTGTCGCTTGCCATAAGGACTCTCTGGCAGGTTTTTCGTAAAAAGATACAAGCAATTTTTGTCCTTATGATAAGCGCCAATGTGGTACATTTTGCTTGAAAACGTCACATTTTTCAGGTGATGTGATAATGCAGACAATAGCCAGGAAAATGTTATTATTTTGTGGAAATTCAAATGTCGAAAAAATTATATAATAAATAACTGTAGGTACCTAGTAACAAAAATACACAGACACACACACACACACACAGGTAACAAAAATGATATGACATTTTTTAAAATATGAGTTTGGAGAAATAGCAAGGCATGCAAAATATAACCTCAACTCCTAATCAGGTCCAAATATGAAAAGAAACGAAAAGGTTATTCCGTAGAATTTCTAACGCTTTTCGATTTTTCATTAGGCAACTTTGACCATGCTTACGATGCGTAAAAGCACGCTGTCTCGTCTATCGTGAGGCGTTAGTAAAGGAAAGCACTATGGCTTTATTAAGTCGTTTTCCTTGAACGTTTTTGAATAGGAAGTCTTCTGGGAATGCGGCGTTCGTCTACTAATGACGACTCCCAGCCCACAATATCTCTCGTAGTTAGGCGCAGAAATCACGGCGACCGTACGCTTGATTGAGTTTTCTTTTCCATTGTGCCTCCATTAACAAAATAGCTTTCTTCCCTCCCTCGCACCCTCCTGTCGGACGCCATGTGTTCACGGAAATCATATCTGCTTATTTCTTTTTTGCGAACGGGTTAGGTTATGGAGTTTTTATGAAACACCCGTGGTAATGTGTTGGGAAAGTGAATTGAATGTATTCAAAGAATTTGTTATGAAAGCCCTTTGAGAGCTATTTATGCCATCTACTATGAATGATGTGTTACTTCCTATAAATATTCGAACAGTCTTTTTAATATTACATACACAATCTTGATTGTATTTAAGTGGGTTGACAACTAAAAATTAATATTGTAGCTTTATTAAGTCTTGAAAATGTAGTATGTACCTATACAGCGAAATGCAAAAGTGCTTGGCAATTTTTTTAATGAATTCCATTTATAAAGTGGCCATGCACTTATAATGTTACTCTCCCCGTTCGCCTGTGCCTCCCCATTGTATAGAAAATGCATCCGTTTCCGTTTCGGATGATCTCACTGCAAATTGTTCGTAGGTACATGTTTATTAGGGTTCCGTACCCAAAGGGTAAAAACGGGACCCTATTATTAAGACTTCTGTTCGTCTGTCTGTCCGTCTGTCTGTCTGTCACCGGGCTGTATCTCATGAACCGTAATAGCTAGACAGTAGAAATTTTCACAGAAGATGTATTTCTGTTGCCGCTATAACAACAAATACATAAAATAGAAAAAAATAAATATTTAAGTGGGGCTCCCATACAACAAACGTGATTTTTTTTTTGCCGTTTTTTGCGTAATGGTACGGAACCCCTCGTGCGCGAGTCCGACTCGTACTTAGCCGGTTTTTTTATAACCATGTCAGTTAGCGTGTATTCTACACAAATCACACTTCTACAAGAATAAAAACTAAATCAAAATAGCAATTTACTAGTTAAATGACTAACTACGTAAGTCAATATATTAAATTCATTTGTAGTTTTACAAATACCTAGTTAGTAAAAAGTAAAAAAAAATGTAGTGGTATAGTAAGAGTTGTAGACGTATATTTTATAGATAGATAATAGTTTATTCATCAGCACCATAGTAATAGGTACATTTAAAATATACATCATGTACACAATATCTATACTACTAACAAGTGCGACTAGTCAGGAAATTATTAAACTAATTAATTATAAAATGAAATACTCGTATGTTCTTATATAAGGCTGCGTGCTATTTAGTAGCGACATATTTAAAGATTATTTATAATTTAGCTGGCGAAGACGGCACAGGCAACTTAAGCGGCTCGCAAGAACCTCCGAGCGCACTTATGTTCTAGCTACCTTCCAATTAACGACGTATCTAATTATACTATCATGCGCTGAGCTTGGGAGAATTTCCTAAGTTACTTATTACAAAATGCAATTACACCTGAAGCAGTTTAGCTGAAAGTGATATTAATAATAATACCAGACTTGTTTTTTTAGAGTTAAATATTGTAGTGATAACACGGCATTCTCATATTTTATGTACCAATTCGGTAGCAAACAAGCATACGACCCGCCGATGTGCGATTGTTTTCTTGTCCCATAAATGCAATAAAATTAACAATCATATCTTGCAGATATTCTTTAACTTTCAAATATCTTATTATATTATTAGATTTTTATTATTTAAAAGGAACAATAAAAAGAAACAAATAACTTTTCACATCACTAGGAGGGATCAAAGTGGCACTTTTCTTCCCTGCTAGGAGGGATCAAAGTAACACTTTTCTGGTCTAGGACACTTAAAAAAAATTGCACATTATTTTTTTTAGCTTAAATAATATTTTTAAACATCATAATTACCTCACAGGTGATGTGAAAAGCAGTATATGTCACATGGTAGCAAAATTATTTCCATCTTGGGCGTAACACACTTGAATCCCTCACTACGCTCAGGATTCTACTTTACCCTCGTTACTCTCGGGATTCTATTATAGAATCCTTCGCTTCGTTTAGGATTCAATGTACGCCCTCGCCGTAAATATGTCATTTTGCTCCCTTGTAACACAATCTACTATTATATGTATGGAAACTTACGTTAATTTTGCTATTTTTTCTAAATGGTACTCTCTCTCTGTCGTGTCGGAAACCTGTACCGTGTACCTGGTACACACAACATTATAAAGAACTAATAATAATTCTTTTTTAAAAACTTGAACAAAAGCATCCGAGACACGAATGTCGTTGTAAGGCTTAATTTTGGTTTCCAAACGACGGCCATTACGGGGAACACGGAAACCTCTTTCCTGCTATTTCCCTTTTCTAATTGTTACATAAAGCTAACAAAATGAGCAATTCGAGGTCGCTCCGGTGAAGTACCAGGCATCATCGAGAGAGTTCCGTGCTGTTTCTATCTCAGCTGTTTTATTTTCGGGGTACATTTATGGATTTGGGCGAGCGAGAAGTATCACAGGATAATGTTTGGCAATGCGTACACTAGCCTGACCATGTTGCGGCGACACGCGCCACGCCTCCGTCAGACATCTAAATAGTACCTTTTTATGATCTGAGAACGTACCTATATTGACGACGACCCGTCAATTGACCACGAACGCTGTAAAGTGTTCGAAACGTCGGGATGTATTATAAATTCAATATATGCGATATAATCCGATACCATTAAGACTGTCTGCCTAAAAAACCTAAACTTTACCACGTGTATGTAGATTGTAGGTTTAATATGTATAAAACATAAACAGACCTGTAACGATTGTTATTAATAAACTTTCATTTTCATTTTCATTTTCCATAGTTGTATTCCATACGATTGTTATACTTTTTTATAAATAAATTCCAGGATTAGTACTTTGGGTTTTTTCCACATGTTGAATTTTATAACCAAATCTAGTTAAATAGATAGAAAATGAGCAATTTATCACAATAAATTAGAAACTTAAAAAATATATGGGAATAATAAATAAATAGGTACAAGACTTCAGTTTAAAAAAAAAAAACAACTTCCAAATACCAAATTTCATAACTTTGGAAGGATTTCGAGGTGAGACTTAATCCGATTGTAGTAAAAAATTATGGTACCATTCAATTCCTTACATTTTATTAAAAATATATTGTACAGCAGCAATATACATTTACGCAATATTTCACCGACAAAATCGCAATTTCCTTGTTTTCCACGGCTTCTAAGCAATAGCGACGTTACATGCTGACGTCACGATGTAATGCCAATTTGTTAGAAGCGTTTCGTCAGTAAAGTGCGGGTGCCAGACTTTGACCATCATTTGTGACTTTTGTATTGCTTTAAGACAATGGGTCCCATACAGACATTTGATCCTCAAAACAAACCTGATCGACTGATACCTTAATAAAAATTTGTGGAATACTCTATTTGGCACCCATTTAGGTCTCAAATCTTTTATCGGTGTAATTGACACCCACGCTACAATGATCATTATATAATATTAAACTTTGGCTCCTGTTTGCACATGTATGTTTTCGGTGGAACTATATTTTACTGCCCATAGACTTGGCAATTAATGTGGAATGTAGAAAACTTTCGCAAAAACAACTAATACAAGAGGAATGTTTTCGAGGCATGCTTTTGTAGACTAAAAAATGTACTGAAACAATTTATATAAAGAAAAGAGCAGAGAGAGTATTTTCCATTTGCCACTTTGCAGCTGTTTTATCGTGGAAAAGATCCAGTTTTAGTAAAGTATTGTGGTTCTTGTGCGTTTTTTTAAATGTTAGGTTCAAATGTAAAACCTTGTAATGAAAAGTAACCTAAAACCTGTTCCACCGCCCTACTATGTTGACTTTTTGGCTTCGTGCGCGCCTCCCAAACGTTACGTAATGGGTAAAAATAAAATACAATCTTTAAGAGTAACTTTAGTTAATGAAAGTTTTATTACAATAAGGGAACATTGTTACCTATCTTTGATAGGAACACATGGCGTATTATTTGGCGTAAACAACTATATCTCGATTAATGTTAATCAATTAACTACAACTCAAAAAACTGTTTAAGGCTCTATGGTTTACAATATGTGCCAGTGCTGCACTCTGGCGTGAAAACATTGCATTATTACCCCCTATTTCATTGCGTGTTTTTTTTTTTTTATAATATAAATACATATTAACTACATGACTGAGAGATAGTTACAATATTATCATTTTACAACATTCACTGCCATTGTGTTTATTTTGTATTGGAAATCTAGCGCTTGGCACTGAAAGTGTTAATGTGAAATATTACCACTGTAGTGGATCTTTTAAACGTCAAAAGTTTAACTGTCAAAGACATAATATGCACAAGCATATCATAATATGTGTTACAAATATTAGCTGGAGTCACCCTCAGAAGTAGTTCTGGCCTTTATCAAAACTGTAGCCATTTGTTGCACCTATTCGAGAATGGAAAAGACAGATTAAAATCTGATACTGTTTATGACCCAAGTACCAATATATTTTATACTATGATATTCGCTAAAAGAATATGACTAAAACGTGTCATAAATACAAATAGTAATATATAACTGATGCCTAATAGTAAATTACAAGCGATTTTACCTATATCGCTGAATAAAAAGAAAGGGTTATGCTGAGGTCTACTGAATAACTTTGCGTTGGAGGAAACTCATAGTATTCTTAGGGAAGGGTAAGAGAATTAGATACTGATCGCATTTAGGAGTGGGTTTTCATTGCGAAAAGCCAATACTCGGCACATTTTTCCCTCGCGTGGCACACTTTTACATTTGGACTGCGTTGCTCATTGGCGATTCAACCCTTGCGCGGTCGAACAAACTGGATTAGCTCGGGACATGTTCGCCCGCTAGGGAAATAAATTGATTTTTTTTATTTGTTGTGTTTTCAACTCGCGTCCACAATAACAAGGAACAATGAAAAATAATATTTTTACGAAACATTGAAAGCCAACCTTTGATTATATTGTAAATTCAATGTTATGGGAACCAACACAAAACGGCTTCAAAACCTTTTTTTGGGAAGTAATTAAATGATCAGCCATTTTTAAAATAGATCTGCAAAGAAAAATAGCCATTAAATCATTTGGGCAGCATACAAATATGTTGCCGGCAATAAATAAAAATCGAGCTGCAACTCTTGTTCAGCAAATAATTCACAAACGGTCAACATTATGACCAATATAAATCTGCTTAATAAATAGATGAGCTGCAAAATTATTATTTGGTCAGCAAGATTTAAAAATTGGTTGGCAGTTTGATTGAGATGTATGCATATTAAACAAATGGTAATCTGATATAATAAGATGGGTTGCGTTTGATTTGAAAAATCGGCAGGGTTGCAGGCGGAGCGGAATCGTGTGCGTGCATTTCATTCGATGATTATTAGCAGTCACATTGCGGTGTTCTAACGTATTTGTTGGTGATATTTTATCCGTTTTGGTACTTTGAAAGTATTATAGGTGTAAAATGGAAGATATTAGCTACTAGAAAAGTGGGTTAGGTTAGGTTAGAACTGCGACATTCACAAAAACAAACTGCTACTAGAAAAGTGGGTTAGGTTAGGTTAGAACTGCGACCTTTACAGAAACCAACTGCTACTAGAAAAGTGGGTTAGGTTAGGTTAGAACTGCGACCTTTACAGAAACCAACTGCTACTAGAAAAGTGGGTTAGGTTAGGTTAGAACTAAATTTTTGCGGATCAGTTAAATTGTAATCCAAAATGAAATAATCCGCTTACCCACTGACTGCTTAACAAAATTTGATTAATGGTGGGTCGCTTACTGCCGATCAAATAATTAATTTGCAAACCAAATCAATTTAGAGCAGCTCATTATGACATTAATTGCGAACTGATTTTGAAATACTTGCCAACCTTAAGTTGCTGATCAAATACACATTTTGGCTGGACAAATATATATTTTTGTTCATCAAAATAGGAATATTTTGCAGATCGATTAAATAACACCCCTTTTTTACCCTGAGTGAGGTTTGTATAATTATCATACGGCGCGCATTTTACATGTGTACGACCGCAAGCCGGTCGGCTGCTCGCGAAAGCGGACGGCTCCGTTCGGATTCCATCGCTTCTGCCATACATAATGTATTCCAGCCGATCGGTGGGAATCTGGGAATCATACATAACCCGTCAATACTCTATTGTGATATGTAATTCATTGCTGGCTATGAATGGGTATACCGTAAAGGTGCCTTAATTGAAATATAACAGCAAATTATTCAGTTCGTTGGTTCCTTAAATCTTGTATCAAATATTATAGTACTGGGAACACGATTCAGGTTTCAGCTTCCGTTATGCTACTAGTACTAATATCTAATACAAAATAGGGAGAAGACGAGAGCTACAGACTTAAATGACTCCCGGAGCCCGGTTTAGATTCTTTGTTATGAAACTGTTACGGATATGATCTTTCAGCTGTCAGACCTAAAGAAATTGAAACTTAAATACGTATGACTACTGTGCGATGAGCATTACAAGTCGTTCTGATGGTGGGTCGGCTCAATTGTTTTTATGTAACTTATAGACATAACATACGTTTCCTTTTTTATCTTACAACTAGCTTTTGCCCGCGACTTCGTCTGCGTGGACTTAGTAACCCCAGCAAGAGTAAGAATAGCGCCTGGAAAAAGTCTTATAGCAATTATTCAATTTGAGTATATTATGCACACAAATTAGCAGACACTTCATTAATTATCTCAATTCCACCCCGCTTTTTACTTTCTTAAGGGATGATTTTCGGGATAAAAACTATCCTATGTCCTTCTCAGGGACTCAACCTATCTCTATGCCAAATTTCATTTAAATCGATTCAGCGGTTTAAGCGTGAAGAGGGAACACACAGACAGACAGACAGACAGACTTTCGCATTTATAATACTAGCTTTTGCCCACGACTTCGTCTGCGTGGAATTAGTAATTTGGGTACCTTAATTCTTAAATAAATCTGCTTTTTAATCCATCCTTTTTCACCCCCAAATTGGTCCACACTATACATTTACACCCCATTTTTTACACCCTTGAGGGATGATTTCGGGAATAAAAGTAATTCTATATCATTTCCCACAGCTCAAACTATCCCCATACCAAGTTTCATCTAAATCGGTTCAGCGGTTATTGATTCCCCATTCAAATTTCCACCCCCCTTTTCACCCCCTTGAGGGGTGAGTTCTGGGATAAAAAGTATCCTATGTCCCTCCCCGGGACTCAAACTATCTGTATACCAAATTTCAACTAAATCGGTTCAGCGGTTTAAGCGTGAAGAGGTAACACACAGACAGACAGACAGACAGACTTTCGCATTTATAATATTAGTATGGATTAGTATGGATTTTCCGTTTCACTTCCCGTCGAGCGTAGGCGTAATGCTGACGTTTCTGTATTTATTAAAAGAAGCGAGGCTTAGAATGAAGTTTTATTAAGTAGGTATTAACTGTATGTTTTAAATTTTCAAGCTTGAGCAAGATAAGATTATCACAACCTATACTTATTATTAAAAAAATCTTTCAACGACTAAGAAATCGGCCATAAAATACATTGTTTGTTTTTTATATAATGTAGCTTATTAAAATGAAATAGTATTCATATTACAACATATAACTGCTTAATTGATAATTCATAATAAAATATTCTGACGGATTGAGAACCTCCTCCTATTAAAAAAAAAACAAACGAACAAATTTCTAAATCAGATAGGCGCATAAAAAGGCGTCCGGCTAACGCGAAGGCGATTGTCTAAACTTCTGTTATTGGATGACCGCAGCTTTATTTTTTTACCAGCGTTATGAAAAATCCATCAAAAGTTTTTCATGTCGTTAGCTGTGCCCCTAGTGGGAAAAAATAAAGTTGCTCAGAACACATGTGCTCAGATTGATTGAACTTTCTTACTTCGAACTTACTTATTTAATTTCTCCAGAAAATTTCATAACGTATCATATTTATTTATTGCGTCTTTTCAAAAAGCAATAGGATGTAAAAACTGCCAGTTATTCTCATCCTTTTCTTTAAAGCAAGAAAATTTTATTAACAAAAAAAAGTTATTCTTATATAAGTATCTCATATGAAAATATATGATAAGATTTCATGAAACCAATCTTTTGAAGTACTTACTATATATATTATTTAATAATAAAATAAAAAATATAATAAAAGTTGCTTTACAAGTTATTATTAGAGGTTTGATGATTAATATAAAAAAAAAATTATTAGAAAACTAGTAATAGGTAAGGCATGAGAAAAATAATTACCATACCTAAATACCTACTTGAGTAATATTATTTAAACCATAATCTTTGAGTACTTTTTTCGTGGAGGTTTAAACATGAAGTAATATAATAAATTTACAAGTGCACGTATTTATATAGGGATATCTGTTTGTGTATTAGGATTTTGATCCTTCCTTGAGAAAATTGCCTTTGATCAGATATGATAACGGGTTCAAGCGTACCCGGCGACATAACTATTTTGTCAGTTGTTATCCAGACACGTTGTTATTATACAGTGCCGAATCCAGATAACTGTATAAGACACTTTAGTCTCCAAATATGATCCTAAATAAAGCCCCGAGCGTCTTTTAAATATAACATCCTAACGTCATGTTGTAGCGATAATATAACCATGAAATTTCAAGAACGATAATCGGCCTGACACTGGTGTCGAGTCTGTTAGTTTACGTGTTGCTGACACTGTAAAATGTGTCACCTCGAAGTCACGTCAGCGTGCATATGCTGACGTCGCCGGTCAGCCTGTCGCAGCTGACTCGGTCAACGAGTCTACGAAGCTGTATGAAGCACGGGCTCCACTTAAGAAGAAGTCCTCCCGCACCGATGTGGATAATGAGGGATTCACACTGGTGGAAAGGAAACGCAAGGCGCGCAGGGCGCCTCGTTAAGACTGTGTGGCACTGCGGACCCTGTAAATTCTGGCCTACGAGTTGCGACACCGAGTAAGGCGCTTTACGTGTCACGCTTACATTACTCCGCCGTGGCTGACGAGGTGGCGGGGTACGTTTTTTTTTTGTATATTTAAAGGATGTGGTGTTTCGGCGGTTCCGGGGCTACCTGCCGAATCAGATGACGCTACGGAGCCACGCTGTTACGACGTCGTTCAAATCCAATGTTTAATTCGTATTTCATTTTTATGTGTATTGTTTTTCTTTGGATTTTTTAAATTTTTTAGTTTTACAATGTGTTGGTTTTACTGTAATGCTGTGTTATTTTTATGATCATTAAAAAAATACGACAAGTTTTTAGTTCAGTAGGTAGTTAGGTACTTACGTTTTATGTTATGTAAAGGATTACTTAATATTAGAATGAATTGTTATAGCACGTACAGATTTTTGTTACTGTCATACCTTTCTACTATATTTTATTAAATTCCTATTTAATTATATCTTATTTGAATTCGAAAGGAGAAAATTGGCTGCCAACTTTGCACTAATCCAAGCTGCTAGCTAAAAGTAGTTAGTGACTCAAGGATGCTCATTACCTATTCTAGTAGCAAGTTATTACTTTCACACTATCCAAACTAAAAACGCGAGAAGACGTTTAGATTTTATCGAAATATTGAATCTTGTTTATACAGAAGACGTACTTAAGAACGTGTCTCCATTAATAGAGAATACATTACTATCGCGTGTGGAATATTATATTGTTTGAGCTGAACCCTGTCCTAAATAAACGAAATAAAACATAGACCCGAAAATAAACGAGAAATGGATTGCTGGCCACTTAGTTTGTTCAAACAAAAATATGATGTACAGTGGACTGAGTGCTTTTTATTGTGAGTGGAAAAAGAACCCTCCTTCAATTTATTAATTTTATTGGATCAAGATCGTGTTATTACTTTTGGCTATTAATATTTGTAAGCCTTTAGTCTAGTGGACAACCGAAATAATGTACTAGCCGCAGCTTTATTTCAAATAAAAACGAGTCATCAGAAAATAATTGATGCGTTCCGAAAAAAAATATTAAATCTATCAAACGTTATGTTAGGATTATTGCTGAACGGTTTAACCCAATTTTCAGAAGCTAATACTGCCTCTATAGTAACATATATAGTTACTAGTTACTTATTGCAATCTTTTACACTACTTAGAAGAACTTGTACCTACATCAAAGTCTCTACGTGACTACTTCAACTGAGAATAGATATTAGCGAATCAAAAGTTCTTCTGTTCGACAGAGACGGAGTTCAAAGTTTAGATTATTTACGTGCCAGGCCTTGCTTGTCGAACGAAGATGACTTATGTTATACTTAACCAATATTATAACGGACTACTTTTATCATAACATTAAAAACAATGCGTTTACCTTTTTTTCTGGTTAACAATGGTTTTTAAATATATAATTGATTTTAGAAATATAAGAAACGCGATTATTTTTGCATTTTTAATGTGTTGTTAAATATTAGGTTCAAGCTATAAACATAATTTTATGAACTGTAGATATAGCATATAAAACAATCACTCAAGCGTAAGTTGTATTCAACAAAAAAAAGATAGAAAACCTTCTTGCACCATTTCGACTCTCGCTTCGCTACTTTGTATATTTCACTTTTTTGCTGCTTTGTATATTTTACTTTTTATATATTTAAAACCAGTAATCGTTAATTTCATTTATGCGACACCATGTCTTATTAGATTCACAGAAAACACGGAAGTTCATGGTATGATTGACGCGATTGTTCCACCGATGCAAGCAGCTAGCGTTAGGTATTCAAGTTCAGGCTAACTCAAATGTCTATATTTAGAAAAATGGTTGCATGGAACGTCCGTCTGTATGTTACCTTTGCGTGACTAAACTAGTAAACTGATTTTGATCAAATCTAGCACGCAGAAAATTAAATCTTTAGGGATAAACATAAGTCAAGACCCTTTTCTTGAAGCAACATAATTATAATAGTCTGGTTCACAAATTCAAAATGGTGAACAATAGAGATACTTCTAAAAATACGTGTGATACCTCATTGGATTCGAAATGATGTCTAGAAAAATGTATTCGAAGCGTTTCATCATCATTAACTTAAGGGTTATTTTCTTGTTGGTGGAGTATCTTCCAGCTTTCCCTATCCCGCGCCAGCTCTTTGACTTTTTGATACGACACGACCCCTACTTCTTCTTTCACTTGATCTAAAAAACTGCGTCTGGGTTTTCCTCTACCCCGCTTCCTCCTATCCTATCCTATCCGCCCCTCCAGGATAGTTTTAAAGAAGTAGTCGTGTCGTATTAAGTGTCCAATCATTTTCCCGCGTCTATTTGCAATAGTGTTCAGAATAGTTCTTCTTAGCACCTCCTCATTCGTTATCCTGTCTCTCCAACTAATACCTTCCATTCGCCTTCAGCATCACATTTCAAATGCTTCTATTCTCTTTCTATCTCTTAGGGTCATTGTCCACGTTTCACTTCCATAAAGGTTTCACTCCAGATGTACACCTTAATCAGTAGCTTCTGCTTCTTCATGATAAAACGGGATTTCAATAATTGTTTCTTCTGGTTGAAAGCTTTTTTTGCCATAGCAATCCTTGCAACGATGTCTGGTGTGCACCTGGAGTCCCTAGTAATTAAGCTACCTAAATATTTAAAACTTTCAACCTGCTGAATTGGGATGTTTTTTTTTTTTTAATCTTTATTAAAGGGCTTTTTCGAATTGGGATGTTGTTGAGAACTAATGGAGGATGATTAGCTTTGCGGTTTGAAGTTGTAAGTGTCTTAGTTTTCTTTATGTTTATCTTTAAGCCTAATTCGTTAAATACTGTGTCCATTGTTAACATTAGATGTTCTAGTTGAGCTGAAGTTTCTGCAAACGCCGCAAAGTCGTCTGCAAATCGCATAAAATGTATTTTCTCCCCATTGAATTTTACCCCTCCCTTGTCTGTTTCAACAATTTTTCGTATAGCGTATTCTATGTATATATTAAATATTAAAGGTGAAAGTGGACACCCCTGTCGTACTCCTTGTCTAATCCTTGCATTCCCAATTTCCTCTCCCACTTCCATCAACGCCTCCTGCTCCTTGTAAAGTTGGTAGATTATCCTTCTATCTCTATAGTCTACTCCTACTTCTTTCAAGATGCTCATCATTTTTCTCCAGTTAACTTTATCAAAGGCTTTCTCTAAGTCTATGAAAGCGATATGAGTGTCGAGTCCTACATCCAGCCGTCTGTCTACTACTAATCTAAGAGCTAGTATAGCCTCTCTGGTACCTTTGTTTTCTCGGAAACCATATTGGTCGGGGCGTAAGTAATTCTCTGATATGGGTCTGATTCGGTTCTGAATTATTTTTAAAAGTATTTTACTTGCATGCGAGATTAAACTGAGGGTTCTGTGTTCTTCACAAAGTAGGGTATTAGGTTTCTTGGGCAAAGCTACTATTTTACTTTGTTTAAAATCTTTTGGGATCTGGCCTGTGGTATGTATTTGTTTCGTAAGAAAGAACATTTCATCAATACTGGATCACAAGCTGAAAATTTAATCATTTCTATGTAAATATTGTCAACGCCTGCAGCTTTACCGTTTTGAAGTCTCGCAATTGCCTTATCAACTTCTTCTCTAAGTATTTCTTCCGTCTCTTTTTTTTTCCAAGTCCGAAATCACCTACGATATTACCTTCCTTTCCTTTACCTACCACCGCGTTGAAGTCTCCCATTATTATTAAGCTATCATTGTTGTTAACGGAACCTAATATTTCGTTCTATTTTATGATATGGGTAGCTTCCTGTTGGCATGTAAACTTGCACAATAACAATATCTGTTGGATTTGATTTAATCTTTACTGCAGTTATCCTTTCACTGTGGTGTACAGTGTTTTCAACCTGTAAACCCCATTTCTTGTTTAACACTATTGCAGTTCCGTTTTTACCTTGCCTCTCCCCACCGGTGTAAATAGTTCTATAGTCGTTGCTCCAGTAATCACCGCTGCCTTCCCATCTTACTTCACATAACCCTAATATGTCGATATTCAACCTTTCCATTTCTAGTTTCAACTCTTCCATCTTCTCTGGTGCTAGCATTGTCATTGTCAAGAATTTCGCAGGATGACGACCGAGTTAGCCTTGTTCCTAACCCTGCCGGACTCAGACCGCCACGGCATTTTGCGTCGTGGAAGCCCGTTGTCAAGAACGTTACTCTGAATTCTTTGCATTTCCATATACTCCAGTTTTGGGAATTTAGTGTTGTGGCGTTTAGTGGAAGCGTTTATTCCCACATAAACAAAAACTAAAGTTATTAACTACAAAAGGGGAAAAATGAGATGTATCTTATTTCCCGAATATCTCAAATGGTATTAATATTTAAGAAATCAAAATTATAATATTAAATTTAATTACGTACCTAGTCGCTTTTTCACGCCAAGCGCGTTTCCCGAAAATGAGGCGCGGAGGGCTGTGTTCAGCGTTGAATAAAAAGTATAAATAATGGATACAGTTCTGCAAGTCAAGACGTTTTTATTGGAAATATCCTCTTCTTTGATAATATATAATATTGAATTCTTAAGTAATAAGACTTTTTGAGATATTGGGGAAATAAGAAATATCTCGTCGTTCCCCCCTGTTTTGTTAATACCTTTTGAAATTATTTGTGGGAATAAACGCTTCGAATACATTTTTCTAGGCATCTTTGCGAATCTAATGAGGTATCACACTTATTTTTAGGAATGGTATCTCTATTTTTCACCATTCACAACTTGTGAACCAGATATGAGGATATGGCACAATCAACATAGGCGGAGACGCAAAAATAAGTCGTATATCTTTAAAAGTTGTTGAAGCCAATATAGTACATATTTTATCTTATATTTATGGGCTAGATTATACTCTTTTAAAATTCATATTTATTTCTGGCAGAAATAACTCCGTATGCTTAAAACACAAGGGGAAGATAATCCGTCAATATCAGAAACACGTGACGCCACGAAGACGTATCGTGTTCTTATTTCTCTCCGCGACCAAGCCCGCGCAATGTTGACCAAACTGGTTCACGTCATGTCGAACAAAGGGTAAGTATCGCAGTAAACTTCCCGAATTGATGTTTGTAGATCATTCTCACAAAGCCACGTAGATCCTATGAATCCTATGATGTTTCATGGTAAGAAACGTAAAGCAAAAGTTGTTCCAACTGTGCATGGATATGTTTTCCGTAAACATGCGTTTACAATTTTTATTTAACTTGATGAGCAAAAACGGTACTTATTTTTGTGACAAGTGTAAAGTAAGTAGGTAGAACGTTTTCATAAAAATTACACAAGTAGAATCTTGAGCCCCCGAGTGTAATACTTAACTATTCACCACACGAACTAAAAACGAACGTTATTAAATATTTATAATTCAAAATCGTCACTTAAAAGTCAACTCTAACAACCAACATAAGGAAACAACTTAAAATTGCATCAGATTACTCTAGGATATTAAGTAGGAAATACCCTTTAAATTATGAAAGTAAGAGAGTTGTTTCAACTACCTAATAGTATTTTATGTAACCATTAAAACCCGTTTTAAGTGAAATGGTTTTCTCTATTAGTTATCATCAAGGCGTTACGTTACGGAAACGTAACGTAACGCCTTGATGATAACTCGTTTTCACTTAGTTAAAACTAGTTTTCCGAAACTCTTTGGTGAAAACTAGTTTAGACTGGGTTTTTTCAGTCAAAACTAGTTTTCGCAAAGTGCCTCGATGAAAACTAGTTTTCACTCAATATTCAAAATTAATTTCCGTTAAAACTAGTTTGCCCTAGTCAAAAAGGAAAAAAAGTTTTGAACAATTAGTCAAAACTAGTTTTCGCCGAGGCACTTTTCGAAAACTAGTTTTCACTGAAAAAATCCAATCAAAACTAGTTTTCACCGAGGCCTTAGGAAAAAATAATTCCAACGTTTTGACGTAATGCCTCAAGGTGATAAGAAAAGTTAGTTTTAACTAGGGAAAACGCGTTTTTACTTAAAACGGCATCTACGTTAACAAATATATTTATACTATTTTACATTCCGTAAACATTTTCCGTTTGTAATTTGTAATTGAAGTACATCATCACATCAGAAAAACAAGACTGACCTTTTTTGCGAGAGTATTGTTCATAAGTTAAAAATAAAATAAGCCCCTCAATTACGCTTTCAAACAAAGAGGTATAAACCCGGTTGGGTTTTAATAAACCGCGGGCAGCAAAAGTGCTCGCGGTGTCAGTTATGAATATTATGTTACTATGCATACAGTAACAAGGCACACCAACAATACTCAGGGCGTACCTACGTCGGCAAAAGTAGGTATAATGTGAGCGTGGTTTCAGGAGTAGAAAGCCCATTTACCTCCAGTAGTGGCTTTGTGCAGCCAGACTGTCGGGTTAAGCATAGCGACTACGGGACAATGGCTCGGACCTTTTTAAAAATGCCTCTCATTTCTTGCTGGGAGTTACCGAAACAAAATGGGTTCGGCTTGATCAACTCTGAATGAAACGTTTAAACGACGTAAAGCGAATCTTTTATTGTGTTTCCAGATGGCTTAAGAGAATTTGTTTCTGGATAATATTGCTGACTGTTTTCGTTGGTGCTTCTGTCTTGTCCTTTACGGTTATTGCTGTAATATCCATTGCTTCTACTTTCTTCGGTTAAACCTTAATGATGTACAGAAATAGGTTTTTCTAGTAGGTAGCATATTACGCAAATAAATATGTTATAAAATATATATTTCAACGCCAGTTAGCTCCTTTGCTACTAGAAATCGTCGTTACGTCAGCCATATTCGGGCGCACGAGCGCCGTGCTAACTGTAACAGTTAGCCCCTAGTTACTAGGAGTCGAAGTGGTCGCCATGGTCGAAATCGGCCGGAAGGATCATCATCATCATCATCATCACTAGAAATCGTTGTAACTAAATTCACAAAATTATAAAATACTAGCTTTTGCCCGCGACTTCGTCTGCGCGGACTTAGTAACAGCCAGCTAAAGTAAGTATAGCGCCTGAAAAAAATCTCATAGCAATCTAAATTTGAGCATATTATGCACACAAATTAGCAGGCACTTCGTTAATTATCTCAATTGAACCCTGCTTTTTACTTTCTTAATGGATGATTTTCGGGATAAAAACTATCCTATAGTATGTCCTTCTCAGGGACTCAACCTATCTCTATGCCAAATTTCATCTAAATCGGTTCAGCGGTTTAAGCGTCAAGAGGGAACACACAGACAAACAGACAGACAGACAGACTTACGCATTATAATACTAGCTTTTGCCCGCGACTTCGTCTGCGTGGAATTAGTAATTTGGGTATCTTAATTCTTAAACAAATCTGCTTTTTAATCCATCCTTTTTTTACCCCCAAATTGGTCCACACTATACATTTCCACCCCATTTTTTACACCCTTAAGGGATGATTTCGGAGATAAAAGTTATTCTATATCCTTTCCCACAGCTCAAACTATCCCCATACCAAGTTTCATCTAAATCGGTTCAGCGGTTATTAATTCCCATACAAATTTCCACCTCCCTTTTCACCCCCTTGAGGGGTGAGTTCTGGGATAAAAAGTATCTTATGTCCTTTCCCAGGCCTCAAACTATCTGTATACCAAATTTCAACTAAATTGGTTCAGCGGTTTAAGCGTGAAGAGGTAACACACAGACAGACAGACTTTCGCATTTATAATAATAGTATGGATTAGTATGGATTTATTTTAAACGCGTGCACGTGCATGCACCTATTTTTTTTCCACTGTATTAAATTATTGATTGCTAAATTTTTATTTATTTTTATTTTAATCAGGTATATACACATAATATACAACTTAATTACAAAAGTACCGTTAAACCAGTAAGGTTTGTCTCAAGCAAGCAATAAGCAAGCATATACGAAATATACCTTATAGTTTTTTATTTGTATGGTTTGTATGGTTAAATTCATTATTAACGATGTGTAAATTTGCATGCTGTTTAAACAGCTGAAGAAGGTGAAACGATTGTATGTAATGTACATTTAACCTAAGACAATTATTGTACCCTTTTTCTGCAAATAAAATTATTTCCATTTCCATTTCCATTTCCATTTCCATTTCCATTTCCATTTCCATTTCCATTTCCATTTCCATTTCCATTTCCATTTCCATTTCCATTTCCATTTCCATTTCCATTTCCATTCCCATTTCCATTTCCATTTCCATTTCCATTTCCATTTCCATTTCTATTTCTATTTCTATTTCTATTCCTATTCCTATTTCTATTTCTAAAAATATGTTGGTCTGTACTGTCTGTTTAATGATTTACTTATTAAAAAAACCGGCCAAGTGCGAGTCGGACTCGAGCACGAAGGGTTCCGTACCATTGCGTAAAAAAATCACGTTTTTTTTTATGGGAGCCCCATTTGTTGTTATAGCGGCAACAGAAATACATCATCTGTGTTTGGTCAAAAATGTAACGTAGCTGTTATTTAGATGTCACGGGCAATGTCCGTTACAAGTGACATCACAATGGTTCAAAATCCGTGCCCATTAGGGGCAATGTCCTTTTTAAGTGACATCTACATTTAATCTAATAATGCGAATTAACTACCTACTAATTGTAAACATTAACCACGTAAAATAGTAAAATGGTTAATAATTTAACATAACCAGTAAAAGAAAAAGTAAGTATATATGATGAAAATATTTAAGAAAAGAAAATTTACGAGCGAAAATATCATCTGAAGTGGGTTGTTCTTGAATTCACATCTAAAGCACATTTGGGTAAAAGGTAAGTATTGTAGGTATAAAAGCCATGCGTATTACGCGATTTGTGCGAGCGTCTCTAGAAATTTAATGTTGTCGTGGGCATGTTAATAAGATGTCCTTTATAACGGAAGAAATCCATTTAGGGGTTAGACAGTAAGGTGATATTATAATTATTTGGAATTGCTAAAAATAGTGACAATTGTGACGAACCATGCCCATGGATCACGTCAATTGTCTCTTTTTCGAATCAAATTACCCCTGTTACCCTTTGTTAAATTTACCAATAATTCAAACATTATAACTTTATCTCTTAATGTAAGTACCTAATACTGGGTATTATAAATAGCTAGGGTCAGTGTTGGCCGAAACGTTAATGCAATTAACCATTAACCAGTATCTACAAATTGAACCGTAAACTGTAACCGTCCGTTTACGGTTTACGGTTCAATTTGTACTGGTTAATTGCAATTAACGTTCGGCCAACACTGGCTAGGGTACACGCTTAAGTTAGTGGACCTTACTAGTTTGTTCCAGTATGTATTAGCTGTGGCATGGCTTGAACATTAGTTATGTTATGTCTTGCAAACTATTACAAACAGAATCAATAATCCGGGAGATCTCCAGTATGAAAAACTGATAATTTATTAACGGAGAAAGTAAAGATAAAGGAGGAAGGATTGAAAATATTTAAAAAAGTAGGTATTTTGGTTGACATCATGGGTTGCTATTAATAACTTTTAATATACATATACCAACTTAAATAAAAGTAATACCTGTATATAAACGTGACGATCTGATATCTAACATGTCTACCGAGCTGTTCGAAGCCGCCACATGTAAAGGCTTTTTAAACACTATAACATTTTACCCGTTAAGAATTTCCTAGGTCATGTCAAATGGCCCGGAATCTGGTGATAGCCTGGCACTCCTAAAATGTGCCTTGATAATTTTCCATCAATATTAAGATGTACCTACTAATACCTATATAATGGGTGGATATTAAAGCAGCTTTGGATTTTAGATCGTCTCGATTTTTATTTTTGTAGAACGGGAAGCATAACTACCTAATTACGTATTGTGTTTGGTATGCAAAACAATTATTGGGCCATTATTCTGAGACAACTCAATAAACTGTAATTTATTTTCTGATCTATTTGCACGTGCATCTCGCTTTACTTAATTTGGTGGCGCAGTAAGTACTCTCGAGCGAGCTAAACTCCGCCTCCCATAATAATAATAGGCCTTTTCATCTGTGCCAGATGTTTTAAGCAGCATCCCGGTAACGACACTTGCGTTCGTGGCTGTGTAGCCCTATGCGGGAGAGGATCCCTCGTCCACACACGCGGCAGGTGTATGCTCCCCCAGGTGGGCGGGGGTTGGAGGCCTGCTCGTGGCGCCCCAAGCGTTTTTCTTTCAAGTAGGTAAACCAGGCATCGTCGTGCTTGGATTGGCCATCATGGACAACACGACGCCACATGGGTCGGTCTTCGGCCAGTTTCTGCCATTGGTTGCATGGGATATTAAAGGCAACCATATCACGCTTGACACAATCTTTAAAGCGCAGCATTGGCCGCCCGACCGGTCTTTTTGCGTCTGCGATCTCTCCTAGCAGGATTTGACGTGGTAAACGAGTCCGTTCCATACGTTCCATACGATGCACATGCCTCCCATAGGTACAATGCATTTAGGGTTCTTTATCTTAATATTAAAAGGGTAAAAGCAGGTAACGAGACAAACAATAGGTAGTAAGGACAGTTTATTAGTTGTTGTTTGGGTTAAGCTTTGCTTCTACATAAAGATAACCAATGAGGATGCATTTTGGATTCCTTATCATAGTTTGCAAATGCCGAATGTCACAAAAACAATGGACGGCAATAAACTTTACCTGAGCTAACTTTTTTTTTCACCACCTACATTTTTAAGTGCCATGCTATTGGTCATCACTTTTATGCTATCGCCTGACCGCATGCAAGACGTTTAAATGATGTTTGCCCTTAAGGTAGTTCACCGCGAGTCCCTGGTTGCTGATTGATTGGTTGCTGATGCATTGTACAAGTACAAAACTCTTTACTAATATGGCAGTAGCAGTACTTTAGCCGAGGTTTTAGAAGTGTACACTATTATTTTGAGTTACTTCCAAACAATCTTTGCTGAAGATGAAAACTAGATTTTAGCAAATTCTGTCGACAATCCCAAACTGTACTCCGTCGTCGGAATTTTCAGCAAAAAATCGCCCAACACAATGTTATTTTAATAAACGGCGCTGTCGGGTAAACAATAATAGAATCCTTTTAGTACGTAGTCGGTATTTATTCTCAGTTTCTTCTCAGAGAACAATATTTTCCAATTTAAGTGACAAAGTGCACTTAGGCAGGCTTGTCTGAAACCAAAACTTTGCCATTTGAACTACAAAACAAGTTGCAGCGAAAGAAAGCCGCTTTTTACGTTATTTATCGCTTTGTGCGACTTTTCAAAACAATTTTGCAATCCAGATATTTCCAAGAGATTTGTAAAACATCATTGGCTGAGTAACATATGATTTAACACTGACGTATAATAAAAGAAATAGGCACACAAACTTGGAGAATATAACCAACGGAGACGCCTTGTCTGTAATTTGCTGTACAAAAAAGCCTGCCAATTTTTGCGGGGGAGGGGAACGTCAAAATAGCCATGTCAGATAAACGTCAGTCCATACATTGTGTATGACCATTGGCCGCCTATTATGGACAGAGGGGAACGCCTGTTAATGGCTACTCCGTTTAGTTATATCCTCTAAGCACACAAAGCATAACCAAAACGTCAACAAATGTGGCTCAGAATGATATTTGCGAACCATTTTTTATCAATATCATTAATAAAAAACGATAAACGTTTCGTACAGAAAAGAACTTACTGCCGTAAGCATTAAGTTTTACTCGCGAGTCGCAAACATAAGTACTAATACTATTAACACTTCTAGTCCGATGGCACTAAACGTAGCGTCACCATTGTATTTAAGAGAATAATGAACGAATGGAGTCACTTTGGTATACTCTAATATTACTGTATAGTATGAATCTTCTCAAATGATTTTTACGCCTAGGACCCTAATCTGTTACACAAAAGCCATTGTTTCTTTTGTGTGAGCGGTCGGCCATTGTGCCTGAGTGCGTTCCAAAGCAACAATGTCGTTTAAAAAACGGCTGTACCGTGGTGATTTTAAGGTTCAACAATCATTCTCGACACATAAATGGGTTTTTCGTAAATTGAGAAACTCCAGCTAATATGGAACAGATTGCTTCTTCTCTTCATAACCTTGACAACCGTTTAACATAAGATGAAGATGAAGAAAGCGCCTTACAAATAGCTAAATAGGGCCATACAAATGATATCGATAGACATATTTATGCATGCATCTTGTTCGCGGGTAAACAACGGGTTGTAACTGCGTCGAAATATTGGGAGCTCAAAAGCAATACAAAAGGTAATTACGGTCTATATCCCGGTCAATAAAAGTCTAGTGAAACTAACCGCGAATCATTTAAAACTGTATCTAAATGATATCGATGTTTAAACGTCCATATCTAGGTAATTATAAAAAAGTAGAGTGGTGCCTCGTACAGTATATTTTTTGTTGTTAAAAACCTTTCCTAAAACGATGATTATAAATCTGATTTTCCAAAAAATAAAAAATGCCATACAAATGCCGAAAAACATCCTTCTCAAAAATTTACTGTTTTTCATTTCTCATGCTCTGAAAGTGGGTTGCTGTTGTTCTAAGGAGTGCGCACAAAATGATACGTTTCTGCACTAGACCATTTTACTTTTCATGTACGTTATTTTTTTTACCATAAGCAATTAAAATTTGGTTTTAAGTTTAAGTGGATTTGTTGTACAGTTTCCATTCTGATAATTAACTCCCGATTCAATATACACCGCTACTTGTGCCTAAATTGTTAATTGAAAGTACCCGCAATAAATACAATTGAAGTTTATACAGTCAGCAGCAGAAGTAGCTAAGCAGAATAATACGTTCAGAATGATCTACACAGAACCTTATTCTCTCGACATTTGAGTCCGTGTGTAGATCATTTTTAACACTAGGCCCGTGTAGCTACTTCTGCTGCTGACTGTACCTAGTCGTGTTTTTTTTAAATGCACATGTATTTTACTTTCCTCGTATTCCAAATGAAAAGTAGAGTGTTTAACTCGGGTGAAAGGCACCATTTCAGTCTCGGACTTGTCTCGAATTTGTAAGTAGGCAGATGCCCCGGTTTTGTCGACAATCGATTATGTTAAATTCCCAATGCCTCATATGTTAGGTAATAACTAGGTAACACCAATGAGGATATAATAAGATAGAGCGGTACTGTCATAGTAAATTTTGTAACCACTGTAAATTCACTGTCATCTATCGACACACTTTAAAACTAAAAATGAAGATTTATAAAAATACGATAAAATGTATTTAAATATGGATAAATGATTTTTTTTATTTGCATTAATTATTTTTATGATTTTGACCGATGTTTTTTCACTGATATGCGTTAAAATTGTTAAATAACAAACGAAACCGTCAGCGCCCTCTATACGAGAGTAGGCCAAAGGTAGTGGCGCCATCTCATCGAGAATCAAATTTTCGTGATTTTAGAGGCACGTTTTTTCCTTAGACTGTATCCATCTATTACGGAGTTATATCTATCTTTGGTAACACTAATTTCAATCTCGCGCGCGAGCATACGCTGAATGAAATTACTAAATCCGTTTGCGAAGGAGATAATTTTGCAGAATGGTTGCGTTGTTTGACTTTAATTAATTCGAGGCTTGTCAACGGTGGGTGAAATTTCTCCAGCGTGGTCTGAGGCGTGTATCTCGTTACCGTAATCGGTGGCGTGCGTTTAGGTAGTGCTGATAACAAATTGAGCGCGACACCTTTCCGCGTCAGATTGATATGAGAAACGCTTAAGCTTAAGAATCACATGAACCAGCCGCCAAAAATCCGCACCCATACAATTGGACGTATTTATGCAAACGGGAACCAACCCACACCAAATACTATGTAGACCTTGGTTGGTATGTGTGTGTATGTGTATGTATGTGTGCATTTGAATGTGTATTTGGTGTGGTTGATGTGTATTTGCAAAATACGTCCAATTATACTTGGCATGAACATTTACGTAACATAATTATATGTCTGGTTTTCGTTGCTAAAAATTGTTATATATTATTATTGTTGGACATTTTTACACAGATTGACTAAGCCCCACGGTAAGCTCAAGAAGGCTTGTGTTGCGGGTACTCCGACAACGATAACAGGAACAAATATATGTGCCATCACACAAATAAAATGCCCTTACCGGGATTCGAACTCTGGAACATCGGCTTCATAGGCAGGGCTAGGCCAGATCGGTCGTCAATATACTGGGTGTTTTCTGTAACAGGAGCATTAAATTAAAATGTTTTGTTTTAAATTAAATTAAAAATAGGCTGTACTCCTCAAACTGACCAACATTTGTTGAGCAACTTTTAAAAATAACTTGTTTTGATTTTCATTACACTAAAGTTTATACTTTACTTTGGGTACGAAACCCTGAAAACCATTAAAAGCACGATGAAATGAAATATCCGTCCTTTTAGCCACATACATATAAAATGCTATTGCAATGCGCACAGAAAACAAAGCATCGAGTAAGTTCGATGCTTTTCAAGTCGCGAAAACCGATAGGTAGACTCCCCGATGCATGTTGAGCCGAACGAAATCCGTACCATATTTCATGTTCTCTGTGTTATGCGCTTTGTGAAAGAAAATACATTTTTCACTATCTTTAAGGCTTTCACAGTATATTTCTTGTTTGTTGCGTGCTATGTACCGACACTGCACGGTGTTTGAATTCCAATAGACTTTTGGAATGCAGAACTGTTGGTTGCACTATTAATGTTTAGTGGAATAATTTGTAAAATAAGTGTTTAATGTTGGCATTATTTAATGGGGTCTAAAAATAACACCAGACCACATTCGTCGGTAGACGGTATATGTATGTAGATATTAAATTGTAGTAAGGTTACTTCAATAGTAGATTGTACAACAAGGGCATAAAGCGGTCCATTTTCATCCCAGGCAATTTATTGGTCCGAGCACAGTGAGGACCTATATAGTCGAGGATAAAAATGGACATTTATGCCTCAGTTATACACTCTACTTTTCACTTCGATTGTGAGTAAAATATACAAAAATATCCAATATGATATAGGTTATTTTACCGTATTTTATTCAAGACTAAAGAAAATTGTACCTTACTTAAAAATCATTACTTATCTCTGCCTTAATGTCCCGCTGTGTATATATTGTGTATGTATATGTAAATGTACTATATGTACTGTCTGCTTAATGTATGTCTGTGTAATTTCCTGTTCCTCTAATTAATTCGTGACTACCTGTTTATAAAAACTTTTTGTTCTTTATATCCTGCTACCCTTAGGTTGTCTGGAAGAGATTGCTTATAGCGATAAGACCGCCTGGTGCTACCTTTATTTACATTGTAAATCTGTTTGCAATATTAGTAGATTGTTAACCAAGGGATGAAAGGCACTCATTTCATCAGAAATGATGCCTTTCACCCGAGTTAAACACTCTACTTTTCATTTAGAATACGTGGAAAGTAAAATGCATGTGTTTTATTAAAAACATGACTAAGTATACATTTTTATAGTATTTTTTGAGGATACTTTCAATTAACAATTCAGACAAAGGTATCGTTATTTATGGAATGGAGATGGTGGAATGGAAATTGTATAACAAATCCATTTAAACTCAAATTTCAAATGCTTATCGTAAAATAAAATAAAATAAATCGTACTTCGAACATAAAATGCTCTAGTGCAGACACGTATCATTTTGACCCTCTTTCAGGGCATGTATTAGTATTTGTATTGTACTCGGGCCGGTCAGAGCGCGGGGCACGCCGGTCGGGAGCGCGCCGGTCGGGGGCGCGCCGGCAGGGTTGGCAGTTTGTATGGCAGATTTTGGACTTTATTGCTAAGTCGATAAGGGTCGTAATAGATGATTTTTACTTTATGCTCTAGAACATAATAAGCAACTTTATGTCGTCTACTCACGACTTTTTCGACGACGAAGTCGGACTTTAAGAGCAAGAAGTGAAAATATCATCATTTAATATCTAAGCAATTTCCAGTTCATTACAAAGTCAAAATAGTAAGTTATAGTGTTTACCAATTCGCATAAAAAACATACAAATGTCAGTTTCCAATTAAAAAGCGAAAGATTAGGCACATAAAACCAACACGCATATAAAAAGTGTGCATCAAATCAGAAGCCGAACGAGCGTCCACAGAATGATTTCTCGTTTGCCGACACTTTGGTAACGATTCATTTGAGAAACTCATTTGCACGGAGCCTCCCGAGAACGATCCTCATTTGCGTTTGAAGCCGAAGCGAGTGCAAAATCTATGTACCCCTTAAATAGGTATTCCGTGTAAAGAAGACACACAAATTACACTACTTTATTCAGACTCTAATGTTACTTTTCCTGTTTAGGCCTAAGCCAATTTACATAAATACCTAAAACCAGTCTTATAATCAATGTGATTTGCACAGTTAGGTAAATTACGTCACAGGCAAATCATAAAACGGAAATATTCTAAAAACTTAATAGTAATTAAGACATCAATCAAAAATCATTTTAGGTATATCTTTTCAGATTGTATTTCAAATTAAATTCCAACTGCAGATCTATTTTGCTAAACGCTAGGCTAGAGTAATCGAGCGTGTGCAACACATAGTCATTCCAATCTCAACAGATAACTATGTATTAGCCACATCAAAAGCACACACAGTACCTATTAAGACGATTCTCGCTGATTTGGCCTTGAGCGTCTCAGCGTCTCTGTACCCGCACCCCGCTCACTGCGATCGTACGTGAATTTCGTCTCGGTGCGGCGACTGCGGCGGAACGAGGTTCAAAGAATAACCTACAGCCCAGAGGCGCGCGGCATTTGGCGCTATACCTCGTATTTGTGTATCTTTTACAGATATTTTGTTGTTTGAGTATGAGTAGATCATGCGTGTAGTGGAGGTCGTAAATTATAATAAAAATATATTCCCTTATGCATTATACTTTACAAGCCTCATTTAGTTAATTTGTGTTTTATCTGTTTCTTATACAAATAAATACCTAAGTCAAATCGACGGATTAAGATTTATAGTTAAAGCTTGGTATGTACTAAATTGAGGCGTACAGTGCGTTTATTTTATACAGTTTTTTTTTATCCGTAATAAATAAATATAAATAATGCCATTAATAGTTAACTTATAAAATTAAAGTACCTACTAGCTTCATATACTACTATAAATGTGTTATTTTTCGAAGTTTTCTCAATCATTACGTGGGAATATCATCATTATTAGGGTTCCGTACCTCAATAGGAAAAAACGGAACCCTTATAGGATCACTCGTGCGTCTGTCTGTCTGTCTGTCCGTCTGTCACAGCCTATTTTCTCGGAAACGACTGAACCAATTAAGTTGAAATTTGGTGTATATACGTAAGTTTGTGACCCAAAGGCGGACATGTAACGTAAACAAATTAATTTTAAACCCGCCACTTTTGGTGGGTAAAAGAGAAAAAAAAAAAGTTTTTCAAACTATATCGTGTTACATATCAAATGAAAGAGCTCATTGTGAGAATCTCAAATGTATATTTTTTATAATTTAGGATAAACAGTCAATTCATTTCAATTCAATTCAATTCAATTCAATATATTCTTTATTCAAATAGGCCTCGCAACAAGCACTTTTAAATTGTTTAGAAGTTATTCACGAAAATAGGCAAAAAATGAGCATTCCCCCTTTTATCTCCGAAACTACTGGGTATAAAATTTTGAAAAAAATACACAAAATAGATCTTTACCTAAAGATCACAGGAAAACTTATTAGAAATGAGCAGTCAAGCGTGCGTCGGACTTAATTATTTAGTTTTTGATCCAACCCCTACGGGTTTATTAAAGACATTTCGCGCACGTTTCACATAAAAAATAAATTGTTTAATTTGAGTAATGTACGGAACCCTTGGAACGCGACTCCGACTCGCACTTGGCCGGTTTTATTACAAGCGCGCCACAACGAAATCAGCGCTTTGCACTCATTTATTTTTTTAGTAGTTAACGGCTATGTATGATGAACCCCTGTGGACGTCAGCTGCCGCTCCGTTGATGGGTTGAGGAATGGCAGCCACCGAAATGCGTAACACGGTCTTTCCACCGCGATACAACAGGCTGACGATTTGTTTTATTAACAATAGCATCTTAACTATCATCTGACAACGTATCAAGCGGGAGGCGATGACTAAATTTTTTTATAGAATTTATTTGCTGCCATTCCTCTACCCACCAACGGAGCGGCAGCTGACGTTCACGAGGGTTCATCATACATAGCCGTAAACCACTATACGAGTTTTCGACCGGGAGGCGATTGGTCATAGAAATCTGTTCCTGGCCCGCGGTCTATATGTATGTATAACACAAGTAATCAACCCTTATGCTGGTAATTCACCTCGTCTGATCTTGTCTGAAAAAAATTGTTATCGCCTCCCGCTTGATACTGTGTCAGATGATAGTTTAGATGCTATTGTGAATTAAAAAAATGGTCAGCCGGTTGTATCTCGGTGGACCGTCAGCTGGTCACATGAACATGTAAAAAAATATTTTCAGTCATCGCATCCCATTTCAAACTTTGTCAGATGGTAGTTTAGATGATATTGTTAATAAAACAAATCGTCGGCCGGTTGTATCGCGGTGGAAAGACCGTCAGCTATTAAAACATTATTTTTAGTTTAAAAATAATTTTAATTGATTTAGCCGTTTATTAAAAATAACCAAAGTTAGCCGCAAAATGGCCTGTTTTATTATTTTTATTACGGTAAAACTATAAATATCAGGAAATAAGTTTAATTTTATAATTGTTGAACAATAAATGAAGATTCATATATATTTTTTTCATAATTTTTTGTTTACCCATTTAAAAGACATAATACACCAAGTTGACCCAATGAAATAATTACTGAAATCCAGAAGGAGATACAAATAATAATAAAATAATAAAACGTTTATAAAACAGGCAAGGATCACCCATGAAAAATTTACAGACATAACTACAATTACACTATTTAACACTAATTACTACTTAACTAAACCTACAATAAACTTAATAGTAAGTTTTTCCGTAAATAAAAATACGATAGGCCGTTTTGCTAGTTCTTAATCGATTAAAATTATTTTTAAACTACAAAAACAATTCATACATACAACGTAATAGGTAGCTTATGTTAAATCAATTATTTATTGTTTCGAGATGGAATAGAACATTATTCAAAACGTAAAACTTGAATGACATTGTAATATGTCGGTTAGAAAACATTAATTTATTTATTTCAAATGAAGTTTTCTCATACATACGTATATTATAGTATAATATATACGGATATTATCATTACATTCATTGTAATAGACCGCAAAATACCGTGTTGCGCTCGCTATTGCGCGTCGCAACCAAATCAGCGCTCTGCAGTTATTTATTCTTTGGCCACAATAACTCCGATATTATAGCACTTTGCTTGTGCATAAGCGAACATAGTGCAAGGAAGGCACGGAGCGACGAGCGACACAGCCTCCTCGTCTCAAAGCTGGTACACGACTGCCGGCCACGCCATTTTCAGGCTGCATACGCATGAAATGTGGAAAAACGTTCGATTTCTTAAGAAAATATTTCTTGATTAAGAAAAGCTATGTTGCATTTGTAGAACCTGTTAAAACATTTTTGTTAGTTTAAAAATAATTTTAATCGATTAAGCCGTTTAGAAGTTATAAGCAAAGTTAGCCGCAAAACGGCCTGTCGTGTTATTATTTTTTTCGGTGAAACTACAAATTTCAAGAAAAAAGTCAAATGTTGCGATTGTTGTCCATAGAGTGAAGATGCATATATATTTTTCATAATTTTTGGTTGACTCATTTAGAAGTTATAAGCTCTAAAATGTAACAGTTTTTGGCCAAAAACTGCGCGAAGCGCCTTAAGTACATATCAACATCAACAATATCTACCCAGATATATATATTAACGCTAGAAATTGATACGTGTATATTTGTGATTACTTCCTCTGACCAAAAACTCAGATTGTATTAAATCTAGTACAGTGCAGTACATTGAAATCCCGCAACCCGCAACAGTACATAATTAAGAGAGCAACGCACTGCGAGATTAAATTGTTCTCATTTTGACATCAAATAGATTTGCTAACGGTATAAAAAGCGAGATGTGTGATGTAACTAATGTGTGTCTAATAGACACACATTAGTCACATAACACATACAAGGCTCGGAACCGGTTTTTTTGTAAAACCTGAAATAGCCCAATATTTTTAATTATTTTATGCTCTTTACGTAGGACTGAATCCTGTATTTAGGTAACAACTTCGTATTTATTAGATTGTCTCATTAAAAATTAAATAATAAACGAAAGAACGAAAACGATCGCAATAATAATACCGGTATTTTTTGTATTTTTCGTATTTATTAGATTGTCTCATTAAAAATTAAATAATAAACGAAAGAACGAAAACGATCGTAATAATTGAATTGAATTGAATTGAAATTCTTTATTTCGAACTTGACGTGCATAGGGTTAGGTCATACAATAACTTAATCTAGAGTTACCGGTATTATACCGGTATTTTTTGTATGAAGAAAAAACCGGTTCCGAGCCTTGATGTTTATTTTGTTACAATTACAACCAATTTTATTTATCTTGTATTTATTAAGGACTATATTGGTGAATATTTTTACAGTAGGTAAGTATATTACTTGTTGTTGCATAGTACTACAGTAACATTAGATAATTTATATTATTAAAGCCTGACCAGAAATATATGATCATTGTCAAGAGGGCGCTGTTATTCTCATGTATAGGGTGACAGTTCAGTATAGTATGAAAAAATTAGTTCCAGTGAAATCCCGTAACATGGCGCGTGTTCATATATTTCTGGCCAGGCTTTACAAGCTATTACATAAGTAGACTTATATTGACCGGGATATAGACCGTGATTACCTTTTGAATTGTTTATGAGCTCCCGATATTTCGACGCAGTTACACGCATCTTGTTCACGGGTGCGTGTGTGCGGGTATCCATTGAAATAATAATAAGTAAAGCTGCGAAAAAAATTGTTTAGATCGTAAAATAAAAATTGTAACATAAATAACTTAAATTGGAATCATTCCCCATTTAATTGTAAAAGTTTTCAATATCAAAATTATACCAAAATTTACTTAAAATCCTATATATTGAACTAGGAATCAATAACGCGATGATTATTATGCTATGCAACACAATGTTTACAAAAATAAGCAAAAAACACGAAGCGTAGCTAACCAAGGAAGATAACAGATTTTCCCAACACAAAGCTCAGACAAAAGAAGTGAATTATCATTTTATTTTTGTGTAGAAAGCATCATACAAAGTTTTCTCGTTGCGTAACTACAAAAGAGTGCTGAAATCTGCACTCTGCTTGCAACATGAGTCGGGAAGAATGCTCGACTGTTTGAGTGTGTAAGGGAGAAAGAATAGTGGCATCTTCCCCACTTAATGTTCTTGAGAACAGATGACGACCCTTCGTCATTTAAAACAAAAGGTGAAATTGCCCCCGGCGGCGTGCATTCTCCCGATGCTACACTGTACATTGACCGCAGATATCGTATTCGCGGTTTTATTTATTTCGAGTGTTATACCTTTAACGGTTTGAGATTTCTATCGAAACATGTAAATGAATCAGTGATTTTGGTATTGTATGCATGACAGCAAATAATGTCTCGTTTTCCACGTAAATTGTTAATGTTGGCTCAGTTTTCGTGATATTACACATTTTATTTAAAACTAATATAGATATCTTATACCTATATTCAGGGATTAGTTCTGTTAACGAAAATTCTAATAAAGAGATGGTAGCTATAATAAAAACCTTAGAAATATTTTTAGATTTCAAAAAAAATTACCAAGCGTATTCTAAATTAAATTAAATTCGTGTTATTGTTAACCTTTTGAACGCTTTTCCTCAAGCGTCAAGACGTGGCCTACACTCCAATAACTCGACTAGTGAATAACGAGTATAAACCTTATCTGTCACCAGGACAATTGCTTTGACAGCGTCCGCCATGACCAGTTTAGTGGTCGCTGGCGTGGCAGGCACGACAGCACACGACCTATTTAGTTGCTCTTGGCGTCCAAAAGGTTAAATATAACATTCTAAATAATCGGTCGTTTGTCCCTTTGCTGACATTTCATTAAAAAGGCGTCAGATGACTTTGTATTTTTTTAAACGTTAAGTAATATTAACGTCAACAAAAAGGCCTGAAGTGACCCAGCATTAAAGTCAGCTTATGACTGAGAGGGTGATAGATTGCCGGTCTGCCGGCGCTCGTTTATTTTTTATTAAATGCCGAGGCATCTGGCTTCAATTGCGGTAACAGCTTTTTGTACCTTTGCGTTCAATGTTTATGTAAGAATGTCTTTATCAAAGTAAGTGCGACTTTTCATAGTGATGATATTTAAAATGTTAGTTTTGACGTTCGGATGGAAATTTTAACTGCATAACTATTACTACATTACTGAGCTGTCACTGTCAATTTCCTTGATAAAATGAATGACAGATGCAACGTTCTAACCACGTTAGTAATGCGGCTAAGCGCTACTTACACCATCCCACTAACCCGGGGTTAATCCGTTAAACCGTTAACCCAGTGTCAAATTGTACTGGTAACCATGGCAACTCCAGGTTTAACCGGTTAACCCCGGGTTAATGGGATGGTGCAAGTGGCCCCTAGTAACATATTACTCGTATTTTTAGATGACCTTAAAAAAGGGAGGAAGTTTTTTTATTGAATATAAGTAGGGGCAAACTTGGTAGGGAGATCGTGGCAGTTTATGTTAAGCCGATAAAATAGCATTGTTTTATAAATCATTTTATTACTAACAATAATAGACAGCCATTGTCTATGACATTCTCACAGTGGCCACTTTAAATAAATGCCATTTTTAGGGTTCCGTACCTCAAAAGGAAAAAAACGGAACCCTTATAGGATCACTCGTGCGTCTGCCTGTCTGTCTGTCACGGCTTATTTGCTTCGAAACAACTGAGATTTGGTACACATAATAATATGTGAGCCTGTGATCCAAAGACGGACGGACATGTAACGTTAATAAATGAATTTTAAACATAGGGGCCAGTTTTGGAGGGTAAATAAGAAAATTAATAAAACCTATTAGAGATCTAGTCCAGCGTCCTATTAGAAATCTACAGCCGTCCGACCTATGCATGCTTCCCAGAAGTAAGTCGAAGGCCCGAATCGTCCGGGTGAGGCTCGCCTACAAGCGAAGCCGAAGGCCGACCTGTTGGAGATTAGTGCTTAAACACAGAATAATGGCCCCACTATCTTAATTGCGAAAGCCGAAGGCTAAGCACCGCGTAGGGCCGAAGGCCAGAAGCGTCCGAGAGAGGCGCGCCTTTAGGTTCAAGCGTGAGTCTGGCACACAGCCGCAATGGTACCTACTTGTACTATTGTACTACTTGTACTTGTCGAGCTACTTTGAATCAGTTTTGTACATTAATTTTCGCACACAGTAGCCTCAAATAAGAGAAATCGTAAAATATCTTTGAAAAATCTCATATTTTACCTTTTTTACAACTTGTTATAATCTCACGTATTTTGTTTTTTTGTGTTAATTAATATCTATCAAATGATTTCCCTGATTTTTCTATATACGTCCATGGATCACATGAGACATGTGATCACTAAGTAAATACCGCGCATAAAGGGTTATTTTAGCTCTGAATGCGTCGTTAGAGCAAAATAAGCGCCATCTCTTTCAGCGGTACATTCAATTCCAAGTAAATATATGGCTTCTTTCCTAAACTTATTATAGATATAAACCGCCGTGCCATAACCCTTTCCGTTACATCTGGTGTTTGATCCGACCCATTTGGATTTTTAAGACGTTTCACGTACAAAAAAACATTGTTAAAAATCGTGTGATGTACCGGTTGACCGGTTTTAAACCAATACCTAATACCTTTTAAATTATCTGTAGGTACACACGTTCACTGGATCTAAGAAACCAGCTTTATAACTATGGTTACACGTTACACGGGCAGAAAATTACTACGTATTTCGAATAACCATTTTACACGCAGAGCGTTGTTCCTGTGAATGCGCACATTAATATTCTAAACCAATAAAAATTAAAAACATGGCGTATGCCAAAAGGGTTGTCGCTATACATAAGTCCGTTTTCAGGCTATGTGGCATAAATGAAACCGTAAATTCTAGTCCAACAGTGTCCATTGTTCGGATGGTGCCGCAAATTCTTCCACTTAAGTTTGGGCGCAGAACAAATGCGCGCGAGGGCCTGACGCCCAACTACTACGTTACGCTAGGGCTGGTACTTGCAAATAAAATAGATTATTTTAATATTTAACATGGGTACGTACTGAAGAAGTTACAATCGAGATGAAAAAATGGTATAATAGGTAGAACACAACTGAAATAGGAGAATACCGCTCCTCCATATTTGTTTAGTAACTATAGGTTTTATAACATATTTATATGTGATTTTGCTTTCATTTATTGATTTAATGTACTTACATGATTTTCCTTTTGCGTTAATCATATTATGTTCTTTCATTGAACTTAATAATAAATGACGCTTATCATTTATATTATTTTATGCTTCAATGTTTGAATTGACTCTCATTATATCATATCAAAAATTGTTTTGTTTAGGTGTAAGACTGGTCACAGTGGCCGTAGTTTTGTTTAGTAAAGGTTTTAACCCTGACATTTTGTTTCGTTAACGTTCCTAGATATTTACCACAGAAACATGCCAATGGTTAAGGGTTAAATATCGCGCGCTTTTGAAGGCATTTTTATGCGACATTAGAAAACTAAATCATAGTTGAAATGTTTTGACAACCCTACGTCTAACTTAGGCGACCGTAAAACGACTTTGATAAGTGTTCGATGCGACGCGTCTCTATTTGGTCCGGATGCGAGATAAGAGCTAACATAACTCTGCCGAATTGCACGAAATCTAGTTTAATTCTGGCTTTACCACATATCTTACCTATTTAAAATGCGTTAGCTCTAAAGGGGCCCACTGATTACCAGTCCGCCGGACGATATCGGCCTGTCAGTTATTCGGAACTGTCAAATTTTTATTCTAACTGACAGGTATACTATCATCCGGCGGACTGATAGTCAGTGGGCCCCTTTAAGTATTAATTTCAATTAAAAAAAATAGACATGTATATAATTATTTACCTATGTAATATTTTGTTGTTTTAAATCTTGGTTTGCTCTAATCTTTATATACCTATGTGGTTCATTTTCATTGCTTTAAAGCACAAGTTTATCGGAAATTAAACACATAATTAAAATGGATGCATGTAATTGGTACGGCAATCAATTTTTATTCCTATGGCATCTTGTCGATTTTTTATTAAGAGTGAAATTTACACTAGAGGTGTTTATTGCCACATAAATAATGAATAATATTTACACTCGAGACATTTTTATAAATCGACTACCGCAGAAAAGGACATCCAGCACCGAATCTCATCAGCCTGGCTTCAGTGGCGATCACTCTCTGGTGTTTTGTGTGATCCCCGAATACCTGTAAGAACTAAAGGTCAGATTTATAAACAAGCCGTAAGGCCTGCGTTATTATATGGATCGGAATGCTGGGGTTTAAGGAAAGCTGACGAGAAAAAACTTCACACCACCGAGATGAAGATGCTACGTTGGGCGGGCGGCGTCACAAGACTTGACAGAGTTCGAAACACCTATGTCCGAGGAACTTTTAAGGTTGCTAGCATTAGCGACAAATTGGCGGAAGGCCGCCTACGCTGGTATGGCCACGTCATGAGGCGTGATGAAAGCCGAGGACGACCCCCCACAACTTGGAGCAGCACCGTTGAAGGAGACATGGAGGCAGCAGGCATAGATAAAAGTATGACAGCAGACCGCATAAAGTGGCGTAATGGTATAAGGAGGGCCGACCCCAACTAGAGATGGGAATAATAATGGCCAGGAAGAAGAAGAAGAAGAAGAGGATTAGTTTATACAAATACGAATGCGAGTCCCAGATCTTTACGTACTCATTTGATATTTTCTGTAAAAACAAAGGAGGTATTTTCTATGCGGAATCCAATACGACAAATTTCTTGTACAGGTGTGAGTTAATTAACAGAGATGTTTCAGTATATAAATATTTATAAGCGTCGCTGTCACGATATCCCTTCCTTATTGTATGCGTAAGTTGCTTATTACATAATCACTTTGAACGTCCCACTACACAAATGAGGCACCCACTGGCCAAGCAGCTCTTGTCACCGCTAAAGCGTATGCCTTCCATCTAATTGAGTAGATATTTCTGGCCCAATGGTTCGAACACGTCGCGTAGAGCTGCTACGAGCTACGTAGACTCGTAGCAGTACCGGCGTAGCCGCAGGGACAGTCTTGTACAAACATTTGTGTAGCAGCATCATGTCTTTTTGCTTGAACATTCTCCTACTGCATCTCTTTCTTCAGTAAATATAGAGCCGTTTTTAGATCAGACGAGGTGAATTACCAGCATAAGGGTTGATTACTTGTGTTATACATACATATAGACCGCGGGCCAGGAACAGATTTCTATGACCAATCGCCTCCCGGTCGAAAACTCGTATAGTGGTTTACGGCTATGTATGATGAACCCTCGTGAACGTCAGCTGCCGCTCCGTTGGTGGGTAGAGGAATGGCAGCAAATAAATTCTATAAAAAAATTTAGTCATCGCCTCCCGCTTGATACGTTGTCAGATGATAGTTTAGATGCTATTGTTAATAAAACAAATCGTCAGCCTGTTGTATCGCGGTGGAAAGACCGTGTTACGCATTTCGGTGGCTGCCATTCCTCAACCCATCAACGGAGCGGCAGCTGACGTTCACGAGGGTTCATCATACATAGCCGTTAACAACTATACGAGTTTTCGCCCGGGAGGCGATGACTGACGAAATTTGCGCCTGTAGCTTGCGGTCTAATAGGTATGTGATAAAACACATCCACCGCTGAGCTACTCGTACGGTCGTATAGCGCTACGTCGCAGCCAATAACATGGGTTTCTCGGTATGTAGCGGAAATGCTTCGTAGAGACAAAACGACAACTAAATAACCAAATAAAAAAATAAAAAAATATAAATGTAAATTTAATTAGCCCTAAATGCAAAGTGACACTTTGCTCTTGAGATAATTTATTACTGGGTATGTCGTACTTTGCAAATATTGTAGAAATAAAGAAGGTATTTAATTTTGATTTTACTATAAAAATAGTTTGGTACTTTTGTTGCAAGAGCAAATTACGTGGAATTCTGGAATACTAAGAGAATGCCAACATAAACAGTATATTACCAGACTTATATTGACCGGGATATAGACCGTGATTAACTTTTGTATATAAGTCTAGTGAAACTAACCGTGAATCATTCAAAACTCTAACAATATTTTAACTTTTTACCCGACTTCTACCAGCAACTAAGGTTGGATGTTGGTTATTTACTAAGAACAACATTCAAATATACACTTACATTTTAGTTTGAGCCAATATTCGGCAAAGTGAAGTGGGTACGTAATGCCCCCACTTACTATCACGAACGATAATTAAGATAATCGTATGTGCGAGGGAAATCTGATTGTATTTACGTCCTTTTTGATTTGCGCAGGATGTCCGTGTTGCGGGCTACGACCGTGTCTCTGAAAGCTTTGAGCGGATTAATAATTTTCTAATTAAAGTTTAGACTTAGCAGACAGCAAACACTAGGATAACCTTTGTTTTGCTAAATTAAAAGCGTAGGTCTTAGTTAAATCCTAAGTGTCGTTACTGGACTCTCAATTGCTTTATTTGACTAAACTTTAAGTGAAAGTGTTTTAATGTAATGAGAATAGATAGAATACTCTTTATTGGTACACCTCAGAAAAAGAGACAACTATACTGGTGAATATTCTCTATCGTATAGTGAATATGTATTTTTGTACAGGTACAGTAAGAACTAAAAATATATTGCCTTTATTGAGATAAAAAATAATCTTTATTTTTATAATATATTTAAAGAAGGAAGGAATTAAAAGACAACATATAGATGTCATTTCATTCAAGGGAAGTTTACTAGAATATTTATTATGCAGCTTGTGAATCATCACAATTTATAATACACATAGGACTTTAAATGATTTAAGCTGATAATCCAGTAATTTAAACATTTTAAAAACTAAAAAATAAAATTTGTGTTATTTGTGTTCAATATAATTGTAGAATATAGTTGAAATTATAGAAAACGCTTTGATATTATCATACACATTCAAGAACCACGTCCTATTTCCTATATATCATAAATAAAGGGTTACACTAATTGGACGCAGATAGAAAGAGTACCCATCGGGATGTAGAGACTCGTGTGACACTCAACTATATTATACTGTCATTTTTTTTTTGCATAAGTATTAGATATTTGTATTTTGATTACTAACAAACTTACAAAAACCACATTGGTTGTATCGTAGGTAGTTTTCGTTATAATTTGCCATAGCGCTATCAAAAAGGCAGACTCGGTTGTGATTTCATGTGACCTATTACGGTTCATCACATGCAAAAGCAGATAAATTCCACTGGCTGCAGACAAACAAGCGTAGCTAGACTGACACCTAAGGCTATCCTATCATTTTATTTTACAATTATGTTGAAAACTTCACTACTTAATTATCTATCTGCCAGACTTATCTTCAACGGGTTTAAAATATTAAAATTCCCGTTAAACCGTCTGTCGCCGCCGCCACCGCACGTTACGTTTGCGATAAACTTTTTTGATATTACTCAGCACCCGTTGCACGTAAATCTGCCCTCACAGTGGCCCCGGCCTCGGCAACTTTTTCAATTTAACAGGTAAGGATAAATCGTTCATTCTTTTTATTTGAACATAGAACTGATATAAACTCCCTTAAACTTTCTTTTGGTGGGGTAGCCGATATTGTTTGTTTTCCGTTAACTTGGAAATCTTTTTTCCCGGAGTAGCTTCAATTGAATTACTCGGCCTAAAGTTTTTCTACGTAAGTTACGAGTTTATAGTTTACAGAATACAGAATGGGCCCTGTACAGCTTGCAGGAATTAAATTTGTACCTGGATTATTATGGCAAAAAATGATAATTTACTTTCTCAATCAAATGCAAACAAATTTTTATGAGTGTTTATATTATATGAGCATTTAAAATATTGTTGTTTTGAATAGCTTCAATACACGATACACCGACTTCAATACGTTTAAGATAGCAAAGAAAAAGTGATCAAATGAACTCAGCGTTTCATTCGAGGCGTCTTCAGTTTTCGTGGCTAACGCCTTAACCTCTGGGATACCCGGTCATGGTAGCACGCGTCCTAATTTCTCGAGTATAGAAATGTACTGTAACTTTTTACGAAGCATTCCTTTTTGTAATTATTAATTAAATTTTATGTGATTGCATATTTTATATTTGCGAGAAATAAAATCCTTTTTAATTTTTTTTATTTCATAAAATAATTTGATTTGTTCCCTAGCTGTAATTTTAACAAGTTTTAGGTAGGTAAGGTATCATAGAATATGCCTATAATTAAGTTGACACCTAATACACCTTTAATTAAGATTTCATCTATCAGTATTTGGGGGTATAATTAAGTAGTAGCTTACAAAATATAGCCTAGAGCTTGAGAGCAATCCGTTTAAAGATTTGCTCTTTTTACAGGGCCCATCAGACATACTTTACAAGTAGATTGAGTAGCTTCAATGGGAAAGTTAGAATTGTAGCAGAATGCAGAATGAAGTGTAGCGTTTGTGATGAAGTAGCGCCGTCGTATCCTTTAGAGCCTGAATCATTAAAAGTTTTATCTGGCTCAAATGCACTTGCTATGCGATTGTATTGTTGTCCGCCTGGCATCGCTTTGAGAATGCAAAACATTTCGAGATAACGCTTAAACGTGTCCCATATTCTATTAACCGCCTCTTTGCATTTTTATAAGCTTGCATTTGTACTACTACCTAAATTTTAACAAACTTTTCAGAATAGGCAGGTGATTTTTTTATGTTGTTACCTATTGAATTCATCGTAGATTGAAAATATGTTGGTAAATTTAGGTCTTTATTTTACGTAACCCTAAATGATCCGATTAATTTAGGACTGAGATATTATGATAGTTGTAATAAGTTGAGCTGATTCAACGGAAATTCTCATTTTTTTCTGCATTTATCTTGTGCGTACTTAACCTTTTTCACGTTTGTACAACATTCACATTGGGATCTCTAAAACAAGCCCATACCTAGCTTATACAAATTCACCTTTCCTTAATGACTTTTGTCTACTTAATTATACCTAAACTTTTATGGACACAGACTCACAGACAATACCATTAAGCGGCAAAAAGTCACAGATGAGATTTCAATTACTTCATATTCAAAGGAAGAAGCTGTCATTCGTTAAAGGTTGAATTCGAGAGGGCATTTTCCAGCAAAGGGCCTTTCAGCCGCTGACAATGCTGGCTGACGGTGGACGGAACCCTATTGTTACACTCGGAAGCCATTATTTACAATATTCAAAGGGGCATTTTAATATTTATATTGAAAACAGTTGAGCTTTTCTTTTTCGTCAAACGGCAATATCTATTGATTTAATCATTGTGTATATGAGTGTTGCAGAGTAAAATATATTTCACAGTATTACAAAGTAAAGGAAGTAAAATGTGAACAAAAATACAGATTGACCAGTGAGTCAAACCTTAGTAAAACATTGTAAGAAGTATGGGTATAGTAAGTAACAGTTATCACTTTCACTATCATCACTACATATGTAGTTAGTATAAAACAAAGTCGCTTCCTGCTGTCTGGATGAATTTCTGTCCCTATATATGCTTCTCTTTCAAACTACGCAACGGATTTTGATTCGTTTTTTTTAATAGACAGTGATTCAAGAGGAAGGTTTTTATCTATAATACATCAGCATTGCACTCGTGAGAAGCCGGGGCGGGTCGCTAGTACTGTATAAATTAAAAATTCATTCCCATATTAAATTTAAAATCGAAGAACTCCTCGAATCCTGTCCTCGAATCGAAGAATCCTGTGAACTCAAGTATGTCTTTAATTTAGGTATCATTTTCATTAATGAATTGAATGATTTTGTTTGTCAAAAACATGTATTAAACTGAAAATTAAAAGTATACCTACTCATATTATAGTATAGGTGTATAATATGACCACAGATAACTTAGTTAAGTAATTAAACAGAACTTGCAAATAAATTATATTTTCCGCGAGTGATTAGCGTTATACTTATTGACACTACTGATGACAGTGATGACTGATAAGTACACCTACGCATTCTTGGGTAGTTAAAAGAGACCTGTGAGAAATCTATATACATTTGACAACGATGTCGGTCGAGATTGGGTGAATTATTCTTCAATTGCGGCTGATGAATGATATTTACTTATGCCTTTACGAGTAGGTATAACTTGTTTTAGAACAGGTAAAAAGACAACAATATCACAAACGAAAGTTTTGTTTATTACTTCGTCGTTCGATGGCTTTTGACATGAGACATCAAAGACTTTCTCTAACGTGTTACATCAAAGACTACATCTCTTCAGTATACAACAAAGTACCTACTCCCTATCACTAAAATTCTCAAGCCGCGTGGGTTTCTTCGCAACACGTTGGACATTTGATAGAAAATTCTCGATTGTTTCTTCCGCTTACAAGAAGTGTGTGTGCGTTTAAAACAAACACTGTATATTAAAAAGAAACATTATTTTATAGATACGAAATGTTACATTAGTGGACACATCCAATTTTATTAAGGAGGGATGATTTTACAGTTTGAAGACGATTGGCTTTATTCATAAACGTTTGTTAAATCTAACAAACGGTTGATATCTGTTTCTATCCATAATTTTAACATTCCTGTTTGTTAGAAAGACAAAATACAACAGAGGTTTGTAAAAGGTTGCTAAGTTTTATGAATAAGGGGGATATTATTCTTAGCGTTGTCCCTGCTATTTGGCGTGGAGCCTGAGGTCTTTCAAATGTAGTTGCTCCTGGAGGCCGTTTTCGATTTAATAATTACGGTTTTGATCTTGTTACGATACATCTTCGCTCGTGCTGACTGGTGCGCGTTCTAAATCATAATTTTAAGTTAAAAGAGAATCGACCTTCAGTACCAATACAAACATAATTCGATGTCAATATTTAAATAGGTATACTAGGTATTATTCTATTCGACATGTCCGACAGCCCCAACCGCTACTAATCCGTAACTCTAATTACCGCAGCTCGCGCTCGCGGCCGCAACCCGTCCCTGTTTACAGTTTTATTCCATGTCCATCGCTTTTGTTATACCACCGAAATTTACACAACGGTTATCAATGAGACCGTTAAACTTGTGAAGCGTCAAAACATGTTGAATAATAAACAGTGTTTAATTATTAACACTTTGTTCGCGTCCGTACAGTACTTCCGTAGAGTAACTTTCATACAAATAATTGTGTTAACCAAATATCACGCGAGAGCGGCGATTTCTACATCGCGCTTATGATATATTTATTGGGATTGTATATATGTATTGGCTTTATTGGTGACTAGTTATTTAATTCACAGTCAATTCTTCGTTAGTAAATTGTGTCCTTTTTGACCGGGTTAGAGGTACTTACACATTTGATACAAGGTTTGAAGCATAAATAGGACATAGAAAACCAAACCTGGGTCTAACACTAAAAAATATAATATTTTTTCTAAAATGCTATGCAACGCTTGCATGTTGTTAAATAATTTAAAACACATGTGACAAAAGTTGAATGCAATGAATCATTAAAATATTTGTAATTATTACGTAATATTTTAAAAGCTAAGTGCATGCCAAGTTTCATGCTTTCGGTCGGATGGGACCGTAATTTTGAAGTTAGTTACGAATTTTAGTTATTCGATCTGTTTCCGATATGATACTGATCTGTCAGTGTCAAAAGTGACGTTTTTGTTTGAAAAAACGTCAAAGGCGTACAGTATATAAATATACCCCCTGCCGTATGTCTAAGTATACTTATTGCGTTTTGCGAGCACCAATCAATGCGCAACGCGACCGATGGTAGGTATCAGATCAATATAAAAACCATAGTGATTGTAATTGTTTTAAGATAGATACCTAGCGCCACTTGCACTATTCCACTAACCCGGGGTTAACCGGTTAAACATGGCTGGAGTCACCATGGTTACCAGTACAATTTGACACTAGTTAAGGGTTTAACCGCTTAACCTCGGGTTAGTGGGATGGTGCAAGTAGGGGGCCTTAATAATAGGTTTTCTGCAATAGGCCCCAGCAATTTTTTTAAACCAATTTTAGACTAAAGGAGGTCCTAACACAAGCATAAACCCTTCATGGTGCGGTTTTTAATACTTAATTGTAGTTTTCACCATAGAAGTAACTATTATAGTCTGCATCTTTTCAAATGACTTTTTTGTCTAAGATGGTAATCTGTTAAACAAAAGCCTTTGTTCCTTTTGTGTGTGCGGTCGCCCATTGTGTACCATTGTCTCTGACAATGGCACGCGCCGTAGCACGCGCTCAGACTCAATGGTACACAATGGGTGACCACACACAGGAACAAAGGCTTTTGTTTAACAGATTACCGTCTTAAACGAAAAAGTCATTTGAAAAGATGCAGACTATACATATATAGTACCCTCATCGTATCCGGTCCAAAACAAACGACGCTTAATTAGTTTGACAATAAACACATCTTTAGAACGTCGTTGTATAGGCGTCGTTAGATGACAGAGCAGGCCTTGGCAGGTAAACAGAGGTTAACCCCGCGCTGAAACGCTTCATCAGCGACCGACCGCGCCCGGCGCAACGCCCAGTCATTCCAACCTGTTAGGCTGTGTCACACACCGTGCACCGTCTCCTCAAAGTGACCGGAACTATAGTCTTATTCATATGAAGTAGTATGGAACGCTCATTTGTTGCATGCATAGAAAATGTATGGAGTAATACTTTATAGTATAAAAACAGACTATCCGGTAAATTCGAACAACGTGATAATTACTAGATACGAGAACAATACGAAATCTAATAAATACGTTATAGTTTAGTTCTCAACTAGTTATGTTTAGCAGTTCGATTCAAGAGACCAATTGCCATTTCACGCTACAATTATTGTGACGTTTTGGGATATCCATTAGATAATTTGTAAAAAAATGTATGCTTGATACGAAACTACTCATTTACAATATTTAGGTATTAACTTGGGCTTGAATATAAGAATGAGCGACCGACTGCGGCCAGCGTAACACCAAAGCACCACCATACCATACCATCACCAATGGGGTGAGTAGGGTTCGCGGGGAGAGTCGGGTTATGAATGGGGAGAGAAGGGATGAAAGGGGGGTGAGATGGGATTTTAAGGCTAGTGCTACAAAAATAATGTATTCCAATTTAAAAATGGAGCTATAGTAATACTCATAATAAAAAAAAACGATCCAACAATCTTCCAAAATCACCTTTGTATGAAATCCCATCTCACCCGAATTATGAGGGACTACGGGGTGAGGTGGGATTTCCTGTTTATCGTCAGAGTTATGAAATGGAACTACCCAAAACAAAATAAAAACTAAAATACAAACGCCCGGAAAACTTATTATATACACCATTCAGTTTGCATATGTAAAAATAAAATGTTATCGAGGTTTGAATGTCAGTTTTGTCCCTACACACCCCATTTTACGGTAGGCCAAAGAAATCACCGAATGCTGCAGGTCATTGCAGCAATGTAGTCTTACTTACGATCTAAAAACATATTTCTAAGATATCTTAATAATGTTATTCGAGTGGAATGATTTGAGTTTGAAAAATAATGATATTAAAGCTTTTTGTAAATCTAGCACAAAAATTTTGTAACCGACCTGGCCTGTTCAACCTAACAGCTAAATTAGTGAATCGGCTTGCAGTCTGCAGGGCAGTCATCGACTTCGGTGATTTGCATCACAACACTGGCGAACGTTGAGCCGGCATTCATTAATCATGAGAAGAGGACATTCATCAGGCATAGTGCTTCGTCAGTGATTTTATTGTGCACTGCGGTTCAGTATTCGATTTTGCGATTCAATTCACCCATCCGTATTACAAATACTACTGTTTGCAAATTAATAAGGGGCTCAATTTAACTCCAGAAGATAATAAAAGTTAAAGTTATAGACACCATAAAAAAAGATAATTTTATTGAAATTTTTAAATTAAAGGAAGAATGGAAAAATTTATACCTCCGGCAGGAACCTGCGACCATTGGAACACCAGTTTTCCATCGGCAGAGTAGTACTCTCCTTTTATTAATTTCATTTAATCGGGCATCGATATTTTCCATTTCAACGCACTTATAACAATATTCATCAGTGAGCTTATAAGTAACTATAAGTAAATATGTTACAATTTCGTTTAAACGGCTAAAAGAAAAAATATTTTTATTCTATTTACCAATTATGGCGGGCAACAAAATATTATCAGCGCGTGTCGATAACTTGTTATAGGTTAGACAACGCGCTGATTCAGTTAAGATAATGTCTGTATCGCCGCAGATTAGAGATGACATGTTAAGATAGCAAGATGTATAAAACACTTAGTTATGATGGAATAAATCAGTCTAAGTCTACCCGTAACGGTACCTTTTACTCCCCCAGCCACGTTCCTCTAAACCAATTAAAGAGGGCTCTTACATTTGAAATTCCGAGCGGCGACATCCTGTGTGATTTGTGACAGCAATGCAGTCGGCAGTAAAGTCGCGCTGCAATATTGCTGCAGGCATGCTGTCGACTGCATAACTACAGGAAATGACAAACAGATCATATTTATCAAGAAGTTAGTTTAAAATGTATTTTTTGTCATTTCCTGCAGTAACACAGTCGGCAGCATAGAATTTTGACATTTGCAACAGTATCAAAGTCGACGGCAATGTCGCGTTGCATTGTAGTGTAATCTGAATCTGAAGGGTACCTCAATAGGTACTATGTATCAGCATTTTGTTTTTCAAAATACAATTTTCATATTTTACTATCATTTTCATATGGAAATATAATTATATTTATATTTTTATTGTGTTATCATTTTCAAATCACGTGCCACAGTTATGTTTCCTTGTAACAGTTATAACCCGTATATTTGGTTAATAGAACGTACCTACTACCTACCTTTATAGCTATGTATGACAATGTTTTCATGGAGATGATTGTATATAGGTATGACCAGAGATACCAAAGTAGCATTAATAAAATATACCTCTAGGTGTGTAGAATGACTCAAATCAAACGAAATCCCGGGATTACTTCGAGACCGCAGTACAGTCACGACTAAAAATATTTTAGCAATCCTACTGATTTACTGACGCTGTTTGCTCTAAAACTTTAGATACAGCGCTGTGTCTGAAAAGTTAAAAACCGGGCGAGTTCGTATGTGACTGCCGCTTAGACCCCTATGGATCAGGATTATACTTACTATAGGATCAGGATTTTACGTGTCTGTAGTCAATAAAAGCTGATTTTATTTAGTTTTCATTAAGTATACATCCGAACTCTAAAAATACTTAATAAATTCAGACAGGCAGACAATTATAAATAATAAATTCATTTATTAAGGACCTACTTGGATCAATTTGTGTTAGTGACAATTTTATCTTAAGGCTAATGTTAGTATATACATAATTATTTACTAACTAGCTAACTATATACTACAATTATAAAATTCTAGTTTCTAAAATAAATAAGTAAGCAGATTTTCTCAAAAACCAGTTTAAAGAAAATCTGCCCACATATCTGTTCCTGCGCACATGAATCATGCAGCAGTTATTTATATATAGGCTATCAACCCTGTCCGCAATCATGGTCAGGATGCTGTTGGAGCTGGCTCGTACTCTGCGCACCAGGAATGTGGCTCGTTTGCGCATCGTGGTGTAGTAGGTTTGCTCAGTGATCTAAAGAAGTCAAAATCAGTTTGTTCAGAGCCTACTGTACAAGTTTCTACACAAGGAGCCTGCGGGCGGACAATACGTATAAACGGTACAACGCTCTGCGCGTTCAATATAACAACGCGTACAGCTGCTTCTTAGAAGCAGTATACCCGCGCTTCCGCGAACATCCCTGACGCGCTACAGAATCTGGGCAGCCCCATCAGCACCCTGTACGCGTTGTTATATTGAACGCGCAGAGCGTTGTACCGTTTATACGTATAGTCCGCCCACAGGCTCCTTGTGTAGAAACTTGTACAGTAGGCTCTGAACAAACTGATTTTGACTTCTTTAGATCACTGAGCAAACCTACGGGCTATCATATTCGCTCTGACGGATAACGCTCTGCGCTCGCGCTCAATATCGGCATCATCCTTAAGGTCAGCGTTCACCAAATGTCCTAGGTACTTAAATTGGTTAACGATGTTTAGCGGTTGGTCATTCAATTTAACCGATGAAAACGCTGGCGGGCATTTACCCTTGACCTTAAAAATAACGCATTTGCTCTTGCTGACGTTTTAAACTAACCCATGGCTCGCCGCGTATCGTTCACAGATAGAGATAAGAATATTAAGAATTATACTCAGCTAGTACATACATTCTTAAAAACTGGCCCAGAGCATGTCGGGCCATGCTCAGTATAGGGTTCCGTAGTTACCCTTGCGTTCTATCACAATAGGCTAAACGGGAGCTATTAGTATAGTGATTTTAGTAGATTGTTAACCAAGGGATGAAATGGGCCTTTCGACCGAGTTAAACACTCTACTTTTCATATTGAGAGCGAGGAAACCAAATAAGACAATGCAAATTTGCATAATTTGTTACAGACCTCTATGGCCATGATTTTTTCTTTAGGACTTACTTGCAATCGGAGACTTTGTATGTCTATAGAATAGCTAAAAATATTTAGACTGCAACTGCAATATTTATAAAAACCACAATGAAACTGTTTTAGAAAATTTAAATATTAAATAAAAATTGGATGAGTAAAATAAGCATTTTGATTCCAAATAATTTTAAAAACCCATTTAATGCCGTATTAACGTTTAACTGTGGCTATACGTCTTTTTACTATGAAGGGGAGACTTCTTGCGATAACTCAAAAACGGCTTAACTGATCATGTTCGCTATAATTTTCGTAATGTCTTTCTTATGTTCTATTTCTACGGTTTTGTTTTATAGTTTTTGGACCCATGGTTTAAAATTTAGAGTGGGGACGGGGAGGACACACAGTTTTTTTATTTTAGAGCGGTTATTTCCGAAAATATTAACATTATCAAAAAATATTGTTGAAGACCCCTATTTATTTTAAAAGACATATCCAACGATACTCCACACTATAGGCTTGAAACGAAAAAAAATTACATCTCCACTTTACGCGTAGGGGAGGTTAGGACCCTAAACAAATTATTGTATTTTATTTTATAACTTTGTCGGCATAATTGACTTATATAACCATGTTACATAAGTTACATTGCAGCTTTCTAGCTGTAACTACCACCGAGCAAAGCCGCGGACGGACAGACGGACATGGCGAAACTATAAGGGTTTCTAGTTGACTACGGAACCCTAAATAGTAGTTGTATTTACTTCTTACATGCGAATAAATAAAACGAAAATGTTTTAAATTGTAATTAAATCTTAGAGCAACATTCTTGGAGATCGTCTTTTGATTTTTTTATGGAGCTATACTTATTGTAGTTATTAATATTAATGGAGGAAGTTACGGATAGAAGTTTATTGCCATCCGCGTTTATTGTTACATTTTTTATGGAAGTTCTCTCTCGTTAATCTTTGTTGTTCGCCCGTAACATCTGTTCCAGCTACGTATAAATTCACTGGGCAGGTCACTTTTTTTATGAAAAACAACAAAGTTGTTATCGTTATGATTGTTTTACAATTTGGTATTCCGCGCACAAATGTGTCTTTGAATTAAGTTGTAACGGTATTCTGCCGAAACGTTTATTGACATAAAATGGATTGTATTTTATATTTTTGGAAAGGACCACAGGATAGACGTAGGAAATTTATTAGGAAAGGGTACCTTATAATTGTTTATGCACGTACATAAGTACAGCCTAAAGGTATTTATTGTAAGATCTTAAGTATAGTGTATACAGTGTGTAGGTATCTACCGGTATTTTACGTTCCAATTTATGGAATGAAAAAGATGGATCATTTCGAATTGGTAGTCAGCGATACGAACGGTTCACTGCATGAAGGAAAAAGAAGTCTCAGTTACAAATGAACAAGGAACTGAAGTGAATTCAACTGTATGTCGTTGAAAACATGAATCGTGTATCACTCTTTCAGAGCCAGTATCCAATTGAATTTTGGATATGTTGCTGTTTTATTTAATTAAAGTATCTATAGGTACGTTTTTATAATTAAACCTCTAACCTAATATTGTGCCTTAGTGGCTAATTAGAATTAGTTCATAGTCTTATAACTCTTAAGTACTCTATTTTTTTGCGTGACATTGTTTTATTTATCAATTCTATTTTTGTTTTCTTTCTGTTATGATGTTAAGTTGACGATCTTTTAGTGAAAGCCTTTGTTTTATCCATTTGTGTAAAATACTGTGTCTTTTCTTTAAGAAATAAAGAAATCTAATCTAGTTGATCAAATAAGTATAAGTGCGCCGCCCTTCTCGACCTAAATATTCCAATCTCTTTGTTATTATTCTGTTAAAGTATTGCTGTTATGTCCACGTGGCCTATTCATGTACTTATATTAGCATATACAGAGGCAAATGTTAGGTATTGTCATATCACATTTTGGACAAACAACAAGGATTCGAGCGACGCAGCTGCAAGGGTTGAACTAATTTCATCTCAACATGACAAGGATATTAGCCGGGTCAGACCCTTTTTATAACTAAGGTTAGTAGCAAAGCCAACCCTTACGGCCCACCCTAATATATAGTCAACACTGACGCTCGAGAGCAAACCAATTATTCGTTTAATTTTAATAGAAGACTTGACTGCACACATTTAAATTATATAAACTATATTAATTTTGTATCAAGCAGAAAGAATGGGTAGCACATCGTAACTGGTGAATTTCCAATATGACTTGGAACTCCGGTGGCCGTTTAAGAAGTGTAACACTCTTACGGTAGATGTCGCTAGGGTCCCCTAGACCCATATAGTGGGAAGATTTGCTGACTATGGATGAGGTCTTGGTGGCTCAGTTGGCAGAGCGCTGGAGTATCGATCCAGAGGCCGTGAGTTCAAGTCTCACCCAAGGCAGTAATTTTTCCACTTTTAAATTTATTCTAAGCTTAATAGCATCGATCGCAGACGTTTCTGCTTGTTAAAAATTAATTTAGAATGTCACATCGTAACTGGTGAATTTCCAATATAACTTGGAATTCCGGTGGCCGTTTAAGAAGTGTAACACTCTTACGGTAGATGTCGCTACGGTCCCCTAGACCCATATAGTGGGAAGATTTGCTGACTATGGATGAGGTCTTGGTGGCTCAGTTGGCAGAGCGCTGGAGTATCGATCCAGAGGCCGTGAGTTCAAGTCTCAGCCAAGGCAGTAATTTTTCCACTTTTAAATTTATTTCAAGCAGAAACGTCTGCGAACGATGCTATTAAGATGTATGACACTCTTACGGTGGATGTCGCTAGAGCCTCCGTATTGGCTAATATATGGTGGAAATATTCGCTGCATTGGGCACGGTCTTGGTGGCTCAGATGGTAGAGCACTGTACTAGTGATCCAGTCGTCGTGGGTTCAAGTCCCACCCAAGACAGTGAATTTTTTCACTTTTAAATATAAACTATCTTGTAGTTACGAAAAAAGTAAACTAGACAACATTGATGTAAGTAAATTCAAACAGTTTTAATAATAAAACTTCCGTGAGACACAGACATATTAAACACTTAAAATACGTGAGTGACCCGTTATTAATATGTTTGATAAATTCAAACAGCTTTAAATACTCCGCTAAAAGATGAAACTAAACCAAATCGCTTCGGTCCGTGTCTGATTGTAGGTAGACATTTTCCTGTCTCAGCGTCAATTGATTCAGGATAAAACAGGAAAGCCGATAATTCCGTTGGTATTGTGCGCAGCAGGCTTCTAATCCGAATCTAAATACCCTCTGCTAAATAATGCAATAATTTGTCTCAAATTAAAGGCTTGTAAGTGCTCGTGAGTAAGCGTCTAGCATTCGAGTCTCGAGAAGATTTAAGAGCGTCGTCGCTCGCAGAACCGAAAGAGATAAGAGTGGATCGCGCTAAGCTGGTGAATTACCGCCATTTCTTTGTACCAGTACGACACCGCTCGTTCCGATTTCGTCTGGTAGAGGAATAACTTACCAGTGTATGCCCGAATTTATTTAATTTCGTAGCATACCTCGCACTTTCGGAATAAGTGGAGTTTTCCTGATGTCATTAAGTCGGCAGTAATCGTAATGAAATGACTTCATGGCCTGAAGGCGTAGATGGGAATGACTAAGACATCACCTTTGTTTATATTAGACTAGCTTTTGCCCGCGACTTCGTCTGCGTGGACTTAGTAACAGCAGCTAGAGTAAGTATAGCGCCTGGACAAAGTGTAATAGCAATCATTTTGAGCATACATAAGCTCAATAATTTCATCAGGCAATTCATTAACTCTCTCAAATCCACCTGCCTTTTCACTCTCTTTAGGGATGATTTCCGACATAAAAACTATTCTATGTCCTTCCTCGGGACTCAAACTATCTCTATGCCAAACTTCAACTTAATCGGTTATGCGGTTTAAGCCTGAAGAGGTAACAAACAGACAGACAGATATACTTTCGCATTTATAATATTAGTATGGATTGCGCCTTCAGTCTAATTGGAAAGCGTAGAATGTAGTAGTCAACAAAAACTACATCAAGATTTATCTAATATTCTTGGAAGGAAGAACGTGAGGTGTGTTTGTAGGAAAGTAGACATATGTCTGAAATATGTAGATTTTAGTGACGAATACGTTAAGCTCATAAGAAATTCACCCTTGTCGCTCGCACAGGGCGGAGGCCGTCGTGAATTACGACATCAGAAGGCGCGAAGTTTTTGTGCCGAGATTAACTGCGTATTACAAGCCTAAAGTATGCCAATGAGCTGGCGTTTCTTAAACTTCTTAATTACTTGCGAGGGGTTACCAAAGAAGAACGGTTTTTAAGAAACGAGTTGTTTTCGCGTTTACAATAGAAAAATCGCCAAACGCCAAAGTTCGCATAGTTACCGTTCCGTTCTAAGAAAAGTTTTCGTAATGTAAGAATTGGGATAATGACCGGTCTCGAGAACTAATTTATAAAAAGCCTTTGCGTATTATGCCTTCCTCATTTACATTCAATTGTGCGAGCAAACACTTAATAATAATGGATCAAAAGCCTTATTAGTAACGTATGATTTAAGGTTATGCGTCTTTTCCGTGGACGTCAAAAAACGGAGTTTATACACTGAAAAAAATAATTTGCCGGACTCGTTGAGGTATTCAGAAAATAACTGAACTTAAGTAATAAAAAAATGAATTTTGATCAATATCTTACAAACTGATTTCGTTGTAACAACCCGACCTATTGGCTGGTGTAACACATAGTTCGCTAGTCCCAATTTTAAGATAAGTAGTAATAAAATATTTTGTTACTGTTATGCAATTATTTCTTTCAGTGTAGGCTAATTTTCTTACTTTATCTTAGTATTTTTGCATCTTTAGGCATGTTTAAATGTTAAAAACAATTATGTTAAGTTTCCTCTCCTATAAGTTTACAAACCTAAATATCATGTACATAGTACATTTCAGAAAAGCCTTAAAAGTCTAACCAAGGATTATATATAGGTATTTAATGAGAAAAAGCTTATATTTTAAAATGCTCATCGTAAATAAAACAATAAACACCGCTTAAATGTAGGGGGAGATACCGCACGTCCTCGTACATAAGATTAAAATGGTCGAGCGGTAAATTAGAATGCCGGCCGCGTTTCACAAACCGCACCTCCATTTAATGCACTTGTTTATAAATATTATTCAATTATAAAAAATGGAATAAATAAGTATCTACTTAAGTCTTGTGATAAAAATTAAACAAGATCTGCTTACAATAATGTATGCATATGTGAAGCACCTAAAGTACAACATTTAAAGCTTTCGAGTTTTGGACACATATTAAAATATAATTTTCACCACACCAGGCTCTTCAAGGCTCTCTTGATTGTTAAAAAATTGATGACAAAGTTGTATTTTATCCCCAGGAGTGGCAAAAGTAATTAGATGCAAATTTTGTGTTTTATCCTTATGTTGGCTGATAAAATTTACTTTTGAATGACGATTTTAAATGATACTTAATTAATAACGTTCATTTGGATTTGATTTTGTTCGATGTTTTACTTAAAACCCTCGCAACGCTCAAGATTCCACTTTTCGAATCACTCACGGTTATCAATATTAGCACGAGTGGTTAAACAAAAACTTTGCCCCCTTGTAAAACAAATAACAATGGAATCGAGTCTATCGCGAATTTATTTTGTTTCCTATTTTACCTGCGTTATAACGTCGGAAATAAAAGTAACAAAATACATTCGCTATACAATAGACCCTGTTTTAAAATATGTTGTATTACAAAGAGTGCGTCTCTATTGTTTCCCATATAGTTTTGTCGTAATGTATGTTTGTCCACATTTTCGTTAGTCATAATTTGGTTTTTCTCAGAAACGCGACGAAGAGTAGAGAGTAGAGTAGAGAGTACCGAAGAGTTGGTACCTAACTCAATTTCGTATATTTATACTTAAATATTAATAATTTAATTAATTTCGATACTTAAATATGTTTATTTTTAGTTTAAATTCGATTAAATTCGATGTTTATTTTTATTAGCCGACTGCTGAGCAAAGGCCTCCCTTCGTTTTCTCCACTCGACCCTGTCATCGGCATTTTCCCTCCATTTGGGGTAGAATGTGTCCAAGTCGTCCCGCCATCTCCTTTTCGGTCTGCCTGAACCCCGGCCTGCACCGTCTATGGTGTTCCGTGGGTCCCACTCACTAACCATTTTGGCCCACTTTTCCGGATGCGTGCGATAGACATGTCCAGCCCAGTCCCACTTAAGCTTAGCGGTCTTGACGCCTAAGTACATTTACAAGTCTAGTTCTGGAGCGTAGTTCCGTGTTTCTGATTCGATCAGTTCTACGAACACCTAATATATATGTAGTTTTAAGTAGAGTCAGCTGCAGAGAAAATGTGCAAAACGCAGACTATATAAACGCGGTCTTGTAGGAAAATACATAGTAATTTAGTATAGTTAACAAATGTAGTAAAAAAAAGTGCAAGTTCAAATCGTAGGCGTTACGAGTTAAACTGTTACAAGTATGTGTCTATCTAGTAGTCTACTACTATCGATATCGGCCTGTCAGTTAGAACAAAAATTTAACAGTTCCGAACGACTGACAGGCCGATATCGTCCGGCGGACTGATAGTCAGTGGGCCTCTTAAGTAGAAATATTTGATAATTCAATGTCATGGGTTTCTTATACAAGACAGTGCATACTCGTATTACTGAAACAGCCAAAGTTACGAGAGAAGTTCTCGTGAAGTCAACAAAGAGACAATTTAAGTTTAAAATCAGTTCAATATCTCGGTCAATCAATAAATTCCGCTGCACCACGGACACCAGCGATTTGCGTTTCATACTGTGATCAAAAAAATCGTATCACTCGCCGAAAGGTTTAAACAGTGCAACAAACGTAATGCCTTTAACCGAAACGGTTCATCAGTATTCAGCGGTGAAGCAATTGAAACTGCGGCTGAGCTCGGTCCTCCCACTCAATTTTCCTTGTTCCGACGGCTCGAGTTATTTGCATCACAAAAACACAATGTCGAGGGAACGCGCGAACATTAATCACGCGTAGCGGAACTTCAGCATGGTGAATAGCGTCAGTCGCACGCGAATGATTCAGACGTTTTGGTGCAATCGAAGGGCGGGACGTTTGTCGCGGACTCGGTGCATCCACGCGTGTATTATGGAATGGGTAGTATGGAAATCAGACAGATTTTGTAACTTTGGCCGATTTCGTAGTTAGTGCAGGCATAGCGTTGCGGATTCAGCGCGATATCAGTTAGGCTTTCCTGTTTGGCGCTCCCACACCTCACCAATCACGAACAAAATTTACTGTGACAGTAACCCTCTATCCTATATATTTCACGCATGCTCCAAGTTGGCTACAAAGAGACATTTTCTGTCTATTCTTATCCATACTTCTTCTCCTTCCTCGGTTCCTCATGGCTGAGGGTCGGGACCACATCCATACAAAGAAGCAGATTGTAACATCGATTACTTATCTCATAGTGTAGCTTTATTAAACCTCGTAATAGCAGCACTAGTGCCTATTATCCTAGTTATTATTTATGAATATGACACGCGCGCAATCATCTCAGTGGATTTAGACGGATTATGCCTAGCTCGCATAAATGCGCGCTGAAGCATTAATGTGTTAACGTTTTGGGATCAGGACGCAGCAGTACCTAGTGACTTATGCATTTCATGGATTCTGAAAATCCTAAGGGAAAACCATAATCATCTTATTCGTTTTTATTACACTCCACATAAATAATATAAGGTACAATAAAGCTTGTATAAAAATAAAAATATCTACACACACGTGGACATTGTGCGCAATTCTACCCCGCCACTTAATTGGTATACGAAACCTTGTTCAGTTTTGTTTATACGAGTAATAAGCCCAGCAGTTTTATAAACATGATGTGTATTACGAGTATAATACCCACATGTGTAAATTAATTTTTCACCTCAGCAGCTCGAACAAGCCTACTTTCGTCACTCCCTGGAGTGAGGAAAGTGCGACTTTCCTCACTCCAGGGAGTGAAACAAAGTAGCTTTTTAATTTAGTGAAGGCCATGAACTGCCACTTCATACTTCTATTACAAATTCTTTTTTTTTTGTTTCTCTGTATTATTCTGTGTAATTCGAAATACATTTTAACCTTTAATATGTTCTCACTACTGAGGTGAAAAATTATATGTGCAACACGAGAGCAAAGTTATTTTACATCTCGTGTTTTTGAGTCCCTCGCTACGCTCAAGATTCTAACTTAGAATCACTCGCTTCGCTCGTGATTTAATTATAGAATCTTTCGCTTTCTCGGGACTCAATAAACACTCGCAAGAAAAACCAACATTCCTCTCTTGTTGCACAAATAACTTTTGTATTAATTGTGCGAAAATCTGGAGTCTTGTCTGAGTCCCCGCCCGAGACCGTCACAACCTAACCTGAGCTACTCAATATTGGTAAAAGGCCCATGAAAAACAAAAGCCGGGAGTAGGTACCGGCAGATTGGGTTCAATTTCAATTTTCATCATCCAAACGAGCATTTTTAAATAATTTCCATGGAATTTTGGAATATTGATAATCTTTAGAAAGGCCCCTTTCATTTAAATTAATAACTATACATAACCATAATATAAGTAACTCCAAATAATCTTGTTTGGTACTAAAATATGTCGTTTCCAATACCAACGGTGCCTTGGTAAGGTGAGTTCGGCTAAGTTTCGGACGATTTTAGGTGGGTTGAGATGATGTTGGTTTTTTTTCTTTTCTCAGCTTTTGGATAGGGTACGGACATGATTTAAGTACAGAATTGATAATAATGAAATGCTCTATATAATTGAATTTTATTATCTTTCTAAACGTTATAGTGAGCGTGTAATGAGTGTTTAAATATAGGAAACAAAATAAATTGACAGCATTCTTTTTTTACCTGGTGGTGTAAGAACGGACGGGCCTATAAGTTCGGCCCTATTGCCGGTACCATAAAGTTTACCATTGCAAAATAACCGGTTTTACTCACCGATTCATATATAGAAGAATTGGCCTAGCAGTAATTCGGGCTATCATATCCGACCCATTTTTTTTTTTTGCATTTTTTCCGTCCGATCTTACACCATGCGCTCAATTTTTAAGAAATTATGGTTGTCAAACTTTTAGGTGTGGGGTCAATGAACCCATGTGGGTCAATGAACCACGTAGGTTCATTGACACCTTAAGCGCGGTAGATTGAAATAGGGTGATAAAATAGGACATAAGGGTAAAATAATTTGAAAGTGGAGGAATTAATACGACCAAAACTTAACCAATTGCAGTAATATCAGTCTATAGGTACTTAATAAACTTTCCAACGCCATCTCACATAACTACGAGTATGATTTCGTGTGAGAAAACATCTCTCGATCTTACAAACAGGCCAATTCGCTTTGATAAGCACACATTTTAAACCAAGTAAGAATTGATTAATCAACACAACAATAATATTTCAAGAAACCATTATATTTCTTTAACATTATTAAAATTAAAATTAATAATTACAGCAGATAGGTAAATAAAAATATTTATAATTATTTATTCATAGAGATCAGTTACCTACTTAAGTGTGCAATATTAGACGCTTAGATTGTAATTTACGGTTATGTAAAAAAAAAACACCACTATATACGTCTGTTAGAGAAATTTAATCAAGCATCGTGGTGACACGTATAAAGTTTGAGCATTCCTGAGAATTTAAGATCGGATGATTTGCATCCGATCTTTTACCACTTCGGGTAAGACCGGATCTTGGCCTACAGGCATCGTATCAGAATTCCAAATATACAGATTTGTCACAAATTTAATTAAAATAACATGCAATCTGTAAAAGAAACAAATAACGCTTAAACTTACCAGTTATTCCAAAAAAACTGGCGGAGGGTATATCCGGATGGAAAATAAAAACACGTTTTTTGAACTTTTCTACTTAACGGCACAAAACACGCTTCTAGTCTGTCAGAGCAACAAGTGCGGACTGAAGAGGGGTGCGGAACAAAATTGCGCATCGCATCACCTTGCCAGCATTAAAAAAATACCCCACAATAGGCGGAAATTTGAATCATACGATCTTACCCGATGTCCGTAACTTTGCCGAACTCACCTTACGTCGTCCAATAATTGAGTAAAATCATAGCGGAAATGTGATCACTCCATCAGCTAGAACTTCCTGCTCGAAGCAGTGATAATAGTCAGCGGTAAATATTAGTATTCTAAGCATATCATAAGTAATTAAGTATTAGCACTTACTTATTTTGCTATAAGTGTATTATACTATTATAGTAATTTCGGTATTGTAAACCGTAGGTACCAAAATCTGTTTAAAGGATGACTCACGTTAGACCGGGCCGTGTCCGGGCCGAAGCTTCCGGCGCTTCGTTTTAAATGGAAAGCATCACGTGATCACCTGTCATGTCATAGAAAAGTAAGCGCCGGAAGCTCCGGCCCGGACACGGCCCGGTCTAACGTGAGTCATCCTTAATATGTCAATAACATATTATACTAATTTTATAATATAAATAATATAATATTCATTTATCAATTATCTATTATGTTATATTTTGATTTGTTGTTTTTTTATTCAGCATCATATATAGGTAAAGATGCTGTAGCCAATTATGATGTTTTTGATTAATTGTTTATGCATGAATTTATATAATTATGCAAAAAAACATTGTGTCAAATCGTGTACGCCTAATGGCAAAACATAGTGTTTCAGAGCATGTTTTTAATTAATTCTTACGAGTAATGGTTTACGAATAAATTATCGTGATTGTGATTCATAAAAAAATATTTGAATTACTGTAACGATTTTGGTATTTATTTTAATTTAATTTGTTGTAAGCGGCTTACTTATTGCACTGCACCGATATTTTTACAACAAAAAATATAGTTTTAAAACTAGACCAATTATATTAATTATATAATATAAAAGATCACACTATACCTACTTACCTATGTCTGTCACAGAGCTCGAGCGGCAAAACCAATCTAATTATAGTAATGAGATTGGCGCTAATATTAGTTTTTATAAATATTTATTTTTAATGCTGTGGGTTTTCATAATTACACTATCTTGATATTTTCTCATTGGAACATTCACAAATCAAATTGAAATACCTTCCTTTGACCCAAAATCTTAAGACGGCTATCGACGATATTGTTGGAATCCACTAACAAGGTGCGCTGTGGTTGTGGTATTTCCGTAGTCAGTAATCACGCTTGAAATCTTCAATTATAACTATTCTATAGGAAAATATGAAGGGACCGATAGATACCTATATGGCGCAGATAAAAATAGGGACAAAAATTATCTTAAAACACTTAATAAAGCGAATGGATTACTTAAGTTTGTTGTATAACCTAAATATAGCCGTAGGTGCCTAGGTAGTTACTTATACATATAAATAGGATAATATGTATTGATAAGTAATTATGCATTAAAGTACTTCCGCCGGCTAATAAAAGGGGTCCGGTTTCGATGATTTCGAATGAATTTTACATTAAGCGCAAGCCTCAAAAAGAAAGCGCAGGCCTCGTGTTAAAGAATGATTGGATATATTTAAGTATTTTCTGTATGATTAAACTGCTCTTATGGTGCTACTCATGTTTAATATTTATAACATGTAATAGTCACATTCGCATCAACCGGATTTGCAAGATAACCAGACAATAAAAGCTAACTAAATAAACTAAACTATAATACACTTATAGCAAAATAAGTATGCTAACACTTAATTACTTATGATATGCATATAATACTAATATAGTAATATTTACCACTGGACTATTATCACTGCCCCGAGCAGGATGAAACTAGTGATTGAGTGATCACATTTCCGCTATGATTTTACTTAATTATTGGACGACGTACCAAGGCACCACTGGTATTAGGATCGACATATTTTAGTACCAAACAAGATTATTTGGAGTAAATTCTAATATGGTTATGTATAGTTATTCATTTGAATAAAATGGGCTTTTCTAAAGATTGTTAATGTACGATAGATAAAAGAGATATTGACACACAAAATTCAAAGAAGAAGAAAACATCTATATAATTTTATGAACAACGTCAAGACAAACATGCTAATAAAAAGCTTTCGCAAACTCAGCAGAGTAAAGTTCTTTACGTTGGTAATAAGCTATGGACAAAGATAGATATAACTCCGTAATAAATGGATACAGTCTAAGGAAAAACGTGCCTCGAAAATCACGAAAATTTGATTCTCGATCAGAGGGCGCCACTAGTTTTGGCCTACTCTCGTATAGAGGGCGTTGACGGTTTCGTTTGTTATTTATAATTTTAACGCATATCAGTGAAAGAACATGGGTCAAAATCATATAAAAATAATTAATGCAAATAAAAAAATCATTTATCCATATATAAATACATTTTAACGTATTTTTATAAATCTTCATTTTTAGTTTTAAAGTATGTCGATGGCAGTGAATTTATAGCGGTTACAAAATTTACTATGACAGTACCGCTCTATCTTATTATATCCTCTTTGCTATGGATAAGCAGTTTATTAAGCTTGGGTAAATTACAAAGAATATCTTCGTTTTAAATATCTTTAAGTTGGTTATCAATTAGATAATACAAAATATCAATAACTATTTATTTTAGTAAATTATCAAAAATATTTTTTTTAATTACTCAGCAAACGATTTCATTTTAGTCAGCAAAACAATCATGTAAAAAAATGCAACTCCTGCCTCTGAAAAAATATTGGAGCTCCCATACAAAATAATGCTTAAAATCTGTCATTTAACGGGCTCTATCTCACAACCAGTATATATATATATACCTATATATATGTATTTAGACGTTGGAAATTTTCACATACCGTTTCTTTTTAATACTTATTAAAATTACATATTTTATACACCGTGTTTTTTTTCCGTTAAATTCGACACGTTGCTTGGTACATTAATAGAAGCTACCTGGTATATCGCTTTTTGTAAAATTCGAAAAAAAATATTTTTTTCCTTTTCCATACAAAATAAATGAATATTGCATTGTAAATTTATTGGTCCTTTAGAGTTACGTAAAAGTTAGTGTGACACATAATGAAAGAAAAGTAGGTAATATCGGAATTGTCAAACTAACTCACCTCAGTAACCTTCTTGTAGTGAATAGCTATCAATGGAAAACTCTTTACTGACGAAACATAAAAAATAAATAATATTTGAAGGCAATGAAGAATCTTTTACACAGGCTCAGAAATTAAATTTATTTATTGAATATCTCAAAAACTGTAAGAGTAAAAATACTAGTTTCTTAGAGAAATTAACTTTATTTAACCTGAAGAATCTCCCCTTAAAATTAACGGAAATCAAAAAAACCACGGTGTATATAATCCATGTACTTTGTGACTGAAAATATATAAGTTATAAAGCTGCTGAAAAACTAACAGGGACTAAATTACAATAAGTATCGTTTTGTAAAATTCGGTTGTAACAAATATATTCCATTTCAAATATCCGTCAATAAAATAAAAATATATTTCATTGTATCCATACATAATTTACTACGTAGGTGTTATTAAAAAGAGGTCTTTAAAGATCTTAAACTTGTGAAAGTACTAACATAAAATAACAACTTGTGTCTGTTCACCATATTATAAACAAATAAAACCTTTGAGTACACAGAAAAACCTGTTATAAGCCAAGGCAAGCGCCAAGTAAACGCTGCTACAAATAAATCTGCATACTGGCACTGCTGGCTGGGACACAAACACAGTTTAAATTGTCTGTGCCTATACTTTAGAAGTTTTTTTAAGTGCCGGAACAACCCGCCGTTTTAATTGCGCCAACCGGAAAGGGGAGAGAAGAATGGAAGGAAACGGCAGCAGCCTTGCCAACCGCCCTACATTATTAAAACTTGCCTCTTACTCCACCGCTCTCCACTCTTGCAACTGCGAGTATAATGAATCGCGTATCTGGAATACTAAGACTAGAAATTACGAGTTGGTGTATATTACCTATTTAAAATGCTATTACCGTAAAAACCCGTTTGAGTGAAAACGCTTTTTTCCTAGCGTCTGTGCGGACAGAGAAGAGTCGTGGCATGTATGGGGCCCAATACAGTCCACGACTCTTCTCTTTCCGAGACTCTAGTTAAAACTAGTTTTCCGTATCACCACAGTGAAATCGCGTTCACTAGTTAAAACTAGTTTTCGCAAGGTGCCTCGGTGAAAACTAGTTTTAATTGGATTTTTTCAGCTAAAACTAATTTTGACTAAACGACACACATAAGATAAATGCTTTTTTTAAATTATAATTATAAAATACATAAATTTGCTTGCCTCCCACTACCTCGGCACAGTCGCTTACTCTGGTGGAATACCGTGAAAACTAGTTTTTAACTTGTAAAAACGCGTTTCCTCAGTCAAAACTACTAGTTTAGCCTATAATTTATTTTGAATATTTTGTGAAAACTAGTTTTCAACTTTTCACCCATGGCCTACTTTACGAAAATCAGTTTTGGCTGAAAAATCCTAGTTATGACTATGGTAATTTTCACCAACGCGTTTCGGAAAACTAGTTTTAAATGGAAAACAGCATTTTAACATAAAAGGGGTTTTCACGGTATTATACATTTAAACTGCGACAGAGCGCGAATATTTAGTAGAATTAATATTAAAACTCACTGTATTATTTTATTGCGCAGAAATTATAGTTTCAATATTAAATAAGCAATATTTGCATTTATAGCTCCGTTCTCGAATGCCAGCTTTTATTTATGTAGACAACATTATTTTATTCAATATCGGCGCTATTCGGCGCTTAGAAACATAAAAATTAATCTAGCTAGCTTTAATTATTGGTAAAAGTGTGTTTCCGTATATCCTGATAGTAAACAAAAAATACCAATATTCACCTATTGTGTATTGGGCCGAGCATAATTCGGTGTTTATAAATTATATTCCTAGTTTATAAATGAAGCAACCTACAGTATGAACCGACAAAGTGAATTACAGCAACAGTGATTTGTCGTTTACTGTAACCTAAATACTGTTTACCTAGCGCTTTTGTAAACATGGAAAAGGGTAGTAAATAGGCTTGCTGTGTTACCGTGGCCTTATTACAATCTACGAGTGTGCCTTTACAAAGCCTCAGGCGTGCCTTATCAGTGGTTACCGTAGCGCCATCGCCATTACCCCAGGTTGTTACCTTAGAACACATTGTAACACATTATGCGGCACCGCGACGACCTAACGCGCTCATCCACATGTAATAAGAACATGTAGTCTTATGAATATTTTGCTCTTTCACAATGCGCGGTTAGGGATTACTATGGAAATGTGGTAACTATGTGTTGATCGCGGTGCGTATGGCGCCTTAGCCGATTGCGAGCGGCGAAATCTTTATTTTTGTAATTCAAAAACATTATTTCGTTAAAGTACCTACCTTATGTATTTAAGGTTAAGTTTTATAATTCACCTTGATAACAAATTTACAAAAATTGCCGTTACATCTACCTAATATCATCATTGTTTAATAAATTTGATATTTTTTGCCTTATGTTTCCTATCAATGTTAATACTGTTATTTTGCAAACTGGCTTTAATCCTGCCACTAGCTCTGACAGGTATATAAGTATTGATAAAATAGAATTTACCTACACATTTAACAAAAAAAAAAATACCATTTTATCTACTAGTGGGGAAAGGAATTTGACCTTGAAGCGTGTTGAAGTAGCTTTTGACAGATAATAAAACGTAAAACACTCATAATAATGGTTCGGTCGATATTAATTATCATTAAATAAATGGTTTGAGAATTTAATAAAAAATACCAAATTTAGATTTATTTAATGATTTTTAGTCATAAACCTTCCAAATCCATAAGAAACATTTTTTTTTATAATGATGTTGAAGAATATAAATTCTGAATGCACAAGTTGTGTCGATGCAATTTCAAAACGCATCGTCAGAAATGTCAACATTGTCAACAAAATTTTTACTGTTATTGATGATGATTATAATTAATTAACCTGATGATGATTATAATGTGTACAAGAATTATTTTTTATGAGATTTTTTTTGCATGTTGCACTTTCTTCGCTATAGTGAGGTGAATAGTTTTGTATTACACACGGGTGCAAATTTATTTTACTTCTCGTGTGTTGAAACACTCGCGGGTGAAATACAACTTTGCACCCTTGTATAACTAATAACTATAGTAAAAATAACTAGTGATATTTATAGCTGAGGGACCTGACGAGCAAAATTATAAAGAGAAGTGAAGTATTCTCCGTGTAATTGAGATAAAAGGTAGAAACCCGTGTGGTAGCCATATCTTCCGTCGCAAGTTGTTCTTTCTTTTCCTGGCTTTCCAAATTCCTGGCTTTAAAAGGCCCTCTCTTGAATAACACAAACGATGTCGCCTCCTAATTATAACACTATTCCTGGAAGTAAGAATCCTATGGAAGATTGAGGTTCACTTTTGGCGATCTAACCATAAAATTGACACTAGTATTGGTTTTTCGCAAACAACACCAACAGATGATTTAACCCAGATTATATTACTGTAACTAGGCTTTATTTCAGTTTTCTCCAACGAGCAACCAATAATTATAAAATGATATTTTCAGGGTCTGTACCCAAAGGGTAAAAACGGGACCCTATTATTAAGACTCCACTGTCCGTCTGTCTGTCACCAGGCTGTATCTCATGAACCGTGATATACCATTATACAGTTGAAATTTTCTCAGATGATGTAGGTCCAGTCAAGGGCATAAATATATATACATTCCTAAAGTTTCAAAAATATGTGTACGCTCTTATACCTTAGACAATTAAGTCGTGTTCACATATTTTTGAGTAATTTGTCTGGATCGATATTTTTGCCTTCGACTGTACTTCTGGTGCCGCTCTAACAACAAATAAATACTAAAAATAGAATAAAATAAATATTTAAGTGGGGTTCCTATACAACAAACGTGATTTTTTTGGCAGTTTATTACGTAATGGTACGGAATCTTTCGTGAGGGAGTCCGATTCGCACTTGGCCGGTTTTTCATAAATAAAGATAATAGTTGTTACCACCAGCTAATCGAGTTCCAATGTAGGTATACATCTATGGGTCGCGGTCATAATCTGGGCCTGTAACGAACCGTCCCGAGTGCTCCCAAAGATAACCGGCACCGCTGAAACGTCAATCACGCGAGGGTTCAACCAAGGATGAAACTGAAGTCTGAAGGGTTGGATTATAAGGGTCTAATTCGTTGTTGGTGATTATTATAAAGCAACAAAATTATTTAATAACCGGAGCTGGATAATACCCTTAATTTACTTTTATTGTAATTTAATGTAACCTACAATACTTTATAAGCTGTGTTAATATTGTTAATTACCTAAGATAACCCAAGGATTATAATATCCATCGTAACGTCAATAGAACAGTATTTTAGGCTTTTAAAAATAATATAGGAACAATTAAGCTTAAAAAAAATGGTTTTTGGCAAACCACATATATCCAATCAAAGAACCTGTTTGTAACGTGCCACTGATTAAATAAAGGACACAAAATTAATAATTATGAGAAGTGAAATAACACGATACTGCTAATCAAATTGCGGTATTAATTTCATTTTGTGATCGCCTAGACCTATGAAATTCACCACAGCAGAAATCGACTATTATTTTACTCAAAATCGTAAATCGGCATATATGTTATTTGTAAAATGAGCCTTATTTTTAATGTCACAAAGTTTACATGAGCAGTATTTAAGGTATCAGTTATGAGGTAGCAGAAGAGCGGGCTCGAAATAGCTCCAGAGTCATTAGCAGAGCCCTAGCGTAAGCGGTAAACACATTTTGTATTAACACACGTAGGTACTCTAATGTAACAAGCTTCGGATCTTAATGTGATGCAAGATGAACTAACATCAATTCGCTAAAAAAATGCGACAAAATACTCATATGGGTTTAAGTATATACGTTTTTAGTTTGCACACCCATAATGGCCAAAATACAGCCAGCATAATTACTCTGTCACTATTTGCTATAAGGCTTAGGTAATTTAGTTATACAAATACTATCTTAGTGTTTTGTATTAGAGGTACCTATACTACTTAGCTTTATAAATAGAAATATTGTTAAAAAATACACTATTAACCCAAAGGCTCATAATTGTGATTAAAATACATAAGACGTACATATTAATATATATATTTAAAATGTTAAAAGATAAAATAAATTAATTTGAACGTGTGTTTGAATTTGTACGTGTATATTAATATATAGATTTAAAAAGTTAAAAGATAAAATAAATTAATTTGAACCGAAATAGGTACTGTGTAACGTATGTGTCCAAAAATATGCTCTTCTTTTACTGGAACAGTTTTAGGTTGGATCGCAATTTGCCTTTGAAAGCCAAAAAAATGTATATTCTATTTTTCATCAAACTATTTTGAGCGTTCAAACGACAAAAGCTAAAAAGAACAAAAAATGTTTGTCCTTCTTCTAGTAAAAACGTTAACTAATTAACTCCAACAGATACCGAGAACTAAAACGTAGAAATTTTGGTAATCAATCATTGGTCGGCAATCAATTTTCAAACATAGGAATAAAAAGACAAAGCTTTACTGCCTTGAAATTGCAATAAATATTCATCAATATATGTACATCTCTCAAAATAAATGAATTACCGATCCGCGGTCGTCAAATTATGTGAATTGCAAATGGAGCGAAAGATTGTATTTACGTGGAATTATTCAAGAAAATCTTCCGCGCCTAACGAATTGTTTGCGTTTTCTTCAAACTTTTAGAATTCTGAAATTATAAATGTGGACACAGTATTCGATTAATTTTATTTAACGTTTATCAACGGACTTCAAAATATATTTTTTTAACTAGATATGATTGTATTCTTTATAAGATTATTATTTTAACTCGATATTATTGCAGCGACGTTTTTACTGGCTTAAATTCATTTTTAGGTACCTACGTAATACAACCATATAATATGTAATACAAGCGGAAGTCCCTTTGTATTAAAATGAATAAAAAACTGGACAAGTGCGAGTCGGACACATCCACCGAGGGTTCCGTACAAATTAAGTTTTTAGTATTTGTTATTATAGCGGCAACAGAAAATTCATCATCTGTGAAAATTTCAACTATCTAGCTGTCACGGTTCACGAGATACAGCCTGGTGACAGACAGACAGACGGAAGTCCCGTTTTACCCTTTGGGTACGGAACCCTAAAAAGGACATTTGCTTGTATCTCAAGTAACAAGATAATTTAATAATTTTATTTTGTATTATTTTTTATATGGATATTCGTCGAAATTATGTACCTACTTCGTTCATATAGTTACTCGTTACAACCGTATGCGTAAGAATACTCTGTATTTTATTAAATAAATAAATAATAATAATAATAATAATTAGCGCCAATGTTTACTAGTACTTCCTTTTAATATGTACAGCAATGTTAACATAATCAATTCGCTTATTATCAAAGGCGTAATCTACAATCTGCAGTAGATACCGCTTTAACTTATACAAGTCGCCAGAACAATCAGTGTAACAATTTAAGTACAGACGGTGTATCAGTAGCTGTCGGGTTAAGTTGAGAATACATAAGCAAGTCTGGGAAGATGGTGGAATGCTCAGTTAAAGACAAAGGAATACGACACAAAGCTATTCCGAGCGAGTTGTCTGAATCCCTTCGGGTTTGCGGTTAGCGTTTGCAATACCATGTTTTCGTTGTAACTTGCCTGTTGCTCTGAAGATTGCTTTAACGTTTTAAACACTATTATTTTTAAGATTTATTATTGTGTATTCACTTATAACAAAATATATTTTGTGTTGAATAACGCCATATTTGACATGACTGATGAAATAGTATACCTACATATTAAAATCAGTAAGCGTCACATGCACCATCCCACTAACCCGGGGTTAAGCGGTTAAACCGTTATCCCAGTGTCAAATTGTACTAGTAACCATGGTAACTCCAGGTTTAACCGGTTAACCCCGGGTTAGTGGGATGGTGCAAGTGGCGCTAAGAGTCCGCAGCAAGCTCGGTTCTCCATAAAAACGTAGTTACGCTCTCATTTTAAAACTATTTACTAGCTAGATTGCTCTAAAACTTTTTATTTACAATAGGATAAGGTACATCTATGCCTGTAATTAATTTATGTTGTTCAGACACCATAGGTAAAAAAATACTGCGAATTTAAGTTTTTCATACAAAACTTGTTTTTGCCCTATTTCGTTCGCTTTAAGGCTGGAGCTATATAAACGAATTACAGGCATCGATACCTCATGCCATTGTATGTGCAAAGTAAAATTCGGCCGAGCTTGCTGCGGACTCTTAAGCACCTGGACCTGGTCTGTGTTTAATTTCTGAACCATTGACCATTTTATAGCCTTTATCAACGGTTATCATGGATATTGACAGATATTCGTATTGACATGTTATGTCGCAGGCAAATTGTAAGAATCCGCCATTCGGATTGTTAGTGCGCTCAATAGTGTCAACGCAAACGTGATGGTTGTCCAAAGGGTGACCATGGTTTGCTGTTTTATAAATTTATATTAACTTACCATACCGCCATCCTCACGGCCACCAAAATTTCAAGGTCACCCAAAACCGAATCAGAGCACCCCACTATCAACGTGGTCTTGTCTGTCCTACCCCTAGAGAGCAATTGCGAAATAGGAGGCGCAGCTCAGTACCAGGGCCACCCAGATCCAAAAGCCTCCCCCGCCCCCTACGCCCCTAATAAGTCCGACAAACCCAGATTTGATGGACACCCGAGTGTTTTTCGTAGTTTTGATGTGCAGCGCCACGGGTGGTAAATTAACTAATTCGACCAAAATGCCGCGGCAAATTACAAACTGCGCTGTTAATGTGATATAGGTATATTACAAATTGCCTCGAATTTTTACAATTTGCCTTCGGCATTTTACAAACGGCGAATTCTCACAATTTGACTGCGACATATATATGTCCCTCGTTTGACTTTTTTTTGATTTTTTATTATTATTGCCGGTACGTATGTTTTTATTTATTTATTAAGAAACAAACAGTCATTCTTTAACATTAATTAGTAAATTAAGCAGCAATAAGTAGACCTATAGTTTCCTTAGATTACATATCAAAATACATAGCTAATGTGCCTTTCAATACATAGAAACAAAAATTCGTTTATAAATGCAAACAAGTTTTAATACTTTAATTCAATCTGTCAGTGAGCTTGTCTACGTGAAGTCCAAGTGATTACTACATATAAAAAGAAAAGTGACCACAAAGTTATCTAAAATTTACGCTAAAAATAACAAAGCAAGGATATATATCTTAATTATCAGAAAAAGAAAAAAAAAATACTCGTAGGTATTCTTTATGTACCTATATTATGTGAATGCTTTCTTCAGAAAAGTAGTTGTACAGTTAAATTATCCACATGTGTGAGTTTTTCATTATTTATTAAACAGTTTACAAACACGCTTAATAAACGTATTACCAGCATAACAAGTCCGACTGCGAGGAATAGAGAAAAGGTCTTTTTTGCGACACTGGCGCTCTCGTCTACGCGGAACTCTGAAACTTATTTTATGAAGCAATGTAGCAATGTATATATGGAAATAAACAGTGGTGGTGCGTTGACATGAGCATAAATGACTTTCTTTTTCACTGCGACTTTCAGAGAGGAAAATGGGGACTACGTTTGTATGGGAAAACAGTTTCGCGCGGTCGTCCACTTTTGTCTTAAAGCAAAAGAACAATATAATAAGAGCAAAACAACACAGAAAATTTTAAATATTGAAACTGTGGTTTAGATAAAACATTTCGCTTTCAACGGTATTGTTTACTTCTCTGTCCCAAACAAAAAAAAAGCTAAATTGAAAATTTCATAAATGTTAGCCGTTTAAAATTCTTTCATTTTTCACCGTATTCAGAGCTTCAGATGCTTTTATTACAACTTTTTTAGAATGTGGAGTTTTTGCGTGCCTCTATTTTGTTTCTCCGTTTCATGAATTCATTAAACAAAAACTACGTGTTTTTATTTAACCTGTGTGTTTATTCGTGAAATTGTAGATGCAGACGTTATTATTCCCAGCAATTATGGCGACTCGAAACAAACATTTTTTTGTGACATAAAAACAAAGATTTTTTTTGTTTTGTGTGTAGGTTAATTTTTCTTAGTCAGTTTATTTGCCGTTCTACCAGTACTAAATAGAAGCTGTTCATGAATTTTAAACGAATACGTTTTCATAAAAAAACTACCTTGGTAATAGTTTTGCTGTTACAACATGTGCAAGTTTACCCTATGCCTGGTCGACTTTTTAATAAGTAAATGTTTGTTAGGTAGGGGAGAGCGGGGCTAGAAGTTACCGGGGTAAATTGTTCCGACGGTAATAACTTTTAAAGGAAGAAAGGTAACAATTTTTTTGAAATGCCTATTAATAATGTCTGGTAACGGCTTTGGCACCCATTTTGGTTACATTGGCAACGATGGTTGAGTGTCTGTTTTCAGGGGCACTCAAAATGTTACACTTATCGGTCTATATGTGTGTCGCTTAACTTCAAACTCGGGTAATCCATTCGACCACTCAGACCGACTCAGCAAATATCTACCCTATTACCTTTTCTTAATACTAAAATCGCATAATCTAACAGATGGATTTGTTACCCGAGTTGTAGTTAAGCAACTCATGTATCTATTATGGATGGAATTTTCTCACTGATGCGAAACCACAATGGGGCTAAATGTTACGCTCCGAAATTTGTCAAAAAATTGCTTCTAGAAAAAACTGTTCAGATATTAGATAAGTATAAAGATAATACCAATACAAGGAGAAATACTTCATTTTTATATCAAAACATGATGCTTTTTGAAAGTCAGAACTTCTAGTCCCGATCTTCCCTACAAAGTAATTGTTGCATATGGTAGAATATGCAAGTACATAGTTAGGTAAGTACCAAAAATATAGCGTTTACAAACTTGATTGAGAGATTTTAGAGACCTACTTAACAGTCCCCAAACACGATGATTCTTCATGATTTAATCAAACTATTAAGAGATATTATATAGACGCATAAATTACTCAATTCATTTAAATTTTGAAATGCATACAACGATAATACACACTTGTGGATAATAGTGACAACCAACTAACTTTGTTTGTTTTTCGTAAAATTTGTATTCCCGATGGAGGTAATTCTGGAAACCACCCATAATTCCACCACATTCAAGTCTATTTTCCGAATTACCTGACATTAACAATGTTCTGTTTTACCCGAATACACCATAATGTAGTTTGTTAACCCGTGGTAACGTGTGACAGTAGTTAGTATAGGAGTTCCATACTACTGTGAAACTGGGACGCTACAGGGGTTAAATACTTACCCCCTTATTCATAAACGTCTACTAAAGTTGACAAGCCGCTAATGATCGTTTGTCCCTTTCCGACGTATTGGTATGATGGGAAGGGACAAATGATTATTAGCCGCTTATCAAATTTAGTAGACGTTTATTAATAAGGGGGTTACACGCTCGCTCAGCATACTTTGTCTAATTTTGGATACAACTGGAAATCGTTTTTATGATCGACCGATTGGTTTCTAATTTTCATACAATTTGTATAAACAGGCAGCGTTATAAGCTAACCCATTTTTTGTTTCAAGCATCCTAATATTTTCATTGTATTCCAAAGGGAAATAAAAAAAATTGTAACTGTAAGCACGAACAAATGAACTTACGATTCAATTTGTCATCTGTCCCTTTACACATTGTTTCACGAAAATCTAATCAAGCCGGTGAAAAACACAAAAGGTTCAAATTTAATATCTGTTAATTAAAATCAATTCCTTTCTTTTTTGGTAAATATTGATGATGTTTAATGTACAAAAGCGATTCATATCACCACAAGTTATGTAAGATATTAATATTTTTAATTTTGACGAAATTCATGTAAGTAGTTTTAATTATATTATTTTGTTGTTATAAAAACTATAGGTAGTTTAAATCTTAATGTTTTTTTACACATCCTATAAAAATTTCAACTCTGTATACTTTTTACTACTGTGTCTAAACTATCCCGCAGGATAATAAGATGGAGGGTGATTCGAACTTCATAATCTTGTTATTTCGCGGTATACTGCATTTTGTATGTTTTAAATTTCTTTTGTCAATAGTAAGTTCATCACGAATAAATGCAATGATTTCTGAAACGGTTATGGATATGATAGGTACCTGTCAGCTGTCAACAGTGATATTTCTTCAACCAGAAACCGTACCGTTTCATAACAAGATAATTATTACTTCTTAAGTTCTTCTCTCAATCTCAATAGGCCTCCTTATTACAATACTAATTCATGCGTATTGTCACAGTATTACAATTATTCTTATTCCCTAGTATTGTCCTTACCCGTAATACTAGTCACAACTTGTTTTTTTTTTTTATATTCGGTAGGTACTTAATATTGTCAAATCGGGAAATTTTTATTCAATGATAATTTATTACATCAATTTTAATCAAGGTTAATTAACATATACCCGCACAAATGTATATAAATGTATACTTAAAAAAATAGTATAGCTTATTAGCAACCTCCAAAAAAGTGGCTTTTATAATATAAAACGACAGCTAAATATCCGAACGGGAAATTAAATAGGAATCAGAACAAATCCCATTATAAACTGCCATCAATCACCAGGTCCTCAAGGCAACGGTAAAAGGTGAACAGACCCGAGATCGCGCCACAAAAAATGTTGATTCACTAAATACCCTGTACGGAGTGGAAGGAGCTAGTAACTTAACAGCTGTAAACTAAAACAATTTGTAAAAAAAAACTACAATTTTAAGCATGTCGTTTTAAAATGTTACAATATGACGTAATATCATTTGACAATTTTGAGTGAAATGTAAAATTGAAATATTGATTATGACCATATGATAAGCGCTCTGGTCTTCCGGTTCGAGCGCCATCTTGATAGTTAGCCTCGTGATTAATTCCTTTGTTTTTTGCTCATTTCATTAATATTGTTTAAAGTGTAATATCGATAGCTTATTGATATAACGCTAGCGTCCAACAACGCGAGTAGTAAGATTAGCTCATGGCATGTCTCTGGGGAGATTTCTTTATCGGACCATAGATACATATGCTTTAGGTATAAGACTAAAATTCAATTAGAAATTATACGCAAACGGAATCCCAGAAACACCGACTGGTTAGCGTTCAAAAGCGACTTGAAGGCGGAACTGGGAGACCTTAAAGGCAAGCTAAACTCTATCAGTGACATAGAACTTGAATCAGACCGAATGGTACAAGCTGTTTATACAGCCTGGGCAAACAACTGCCCGGAAAAGAAAATCCTGGCGAAGAAGGTGCCCTGGTGGAACCCGGAGATCGCAAAACTCCGGAAGGAAACCAGGGCTGTCTTCAACGATGCTAAAAGGACTAAGGACTTTCAGCATTATGCGCAGAAACTCACTGAATACAGCAAAGCGGTGAGGAAAGCAAAAAGGAAGGCATGGATGAACCATTGCGATCAAATCAGGTCCATACCGGAAGGCATGAGACTTACAAAAGCGCTAGCCACAACGAAGTCAGTTCCGCTCACTTCAGTTAGAAGAAGTGATGGAGGAATGACTGAAACGGGGTTAGAAACCCTAAAAGTCATGTGTAACACACACTTCCCAGGCTCGATAATACACCAGAGCGTAACGGACGATATAGTAACTAGTGTGGTGGAACAACCCACTAGCACTACCAGGTACAACTGGGACACGTCTAAAACGGTAGTAGATCACGATAAGATACAATGGGCACTATCAGCATTTCAGCCATACAAAGCCCCGGGGCCAGATGGAATCTACCCCATACTACTACAAGAGGGCGCCAATGTACTAATACCACACTTAGGTAGACTGTACAGAGCGTGCATAGCTTTCGGACACGTGCCACGTGTGTGGAGGATGGTAAAAGTAACATACCTGCCTAAACCAGGCAAAGCAGATTACACAGAAGCCAAATCGTACAGGCCGATAAGTCTGTCATCATTTTTCCTCAAAACATTGGAGAAACTGGTAGACAGACATATAAGGGATGGCCCTCTTAAGAGACATCCACTGCACCAATTGCAATGTGCGTACCAGCCGGGTAAATCGACTGAAACGGCACTGCACCTGGTGACAACCAAAGCAGAGCAGGCGATAGAGAACAAGGAACTATGCCTAGCCACTTTTCTAGACGTGGAGGGGGCATTTGACCGCACCACGTATCAGGCAATCAGCACTGCAGCATCTAAACATGGCATAGAACCGACAATCTGTAGATGGATTGGTACTATGCTAAATAGCCGACTAATAAAGTCCACCCTCATGGGAGATGAAATATTAGCCACGGCCACGAAGGGTTGCCCACAGGGGGGGGTTCTTTCACCGACTCTCTGGAGCCTGGTAGTGAACTCACTGCTGGAAGAACTAAACAAAGGCCCAATATACACGGTAGGGTATGCAGATGATTTAGTGATTCTTGTAAACGGGAAATTCCCGGGAACGGTATCGGAAATCATGAATACAGCACTGAAGCAAGTGGAGAGGTGGTGCAACCATCATCAGCTCTCCATCAATCCTGGCAAAACAGTAGTAGTACCGTTTACCAGGAAAAAGACCCTTAACGGCATGAAACAGCTGAAGCTTTATGGAAGGGTTCTGGAAATGTCCGATGAAGTGAAATATCTAGGTTTAACACTAGATAAAGAACTGAACTGGAAAAAGCATGTCGAAACTACCATAACTAAGGCACTGAGGGTGTTTGGAATGTGTAGAACGGCATATGGCAAAACGTGGGGTTTAAACCCAAAGGTACTGAGATGGATCTATACCATGATGGTAAGACCTATCATTCTGTACGGATGCCTGGCATGGTGGCCAAGGACACTAAAGAGCACATGCAGGGACGCCCTTACGAAAATACAAAGAACGGCGTGCATGGCTATTACTGGCGCGTTTAGAACGACGCCAACAGCGGCGATGGAGGTACTACTAGACCTCCCGCCGCTGCACCTAGTGATACAATCTGAGGCGCGGAAATCGTTACACAGGCTGGCTTTGACAGGCCTCTGGAGCGATAACAAGCCAAAGACTAAACACACAAACATGGAATGTGACAATTTCATGAAAAGGATTACGAATATGGGCTGCGATAAGATGCAACCCAAGTTTGTGTTCCGTAAGAATTTTAATGTTAAAGTTCCAACAAGGGCTGAATGGACCGAAGGTCTTGAAGCACCAATGTCTGATGAAAATGACATCATATGGTACACAGACGGGTCCAAGACAGATTCTGGTACTGGGGCAGGCATTTATGCAAATGACTTTAGTAGTAGCATAAGCATGGGCAATTACGCCACTGTCTTCCAAGCCGAGACATACGCTATAATTGCCTGTGCACATGAGAATATAGTTAGGCAAACCCAAGGGAAGAATATCTATATTCTCAGCGACAGCCAAGCTGCACTCAAAGCGCTTAAGGCGCCTAGAGTGGACTCTAGACTGGTATACAATGGCATCCAAGCTCTGAACAAGCTTGGAAGGCAAAACAAAGTGCAACTGGTGTGGATCCCAGGGCACGAGGGATTCATGGGCAATGAAAATGCAGATGAACTTGCCAGAGCCGGATCTGCAAACAACCTTATAGGTCCGGAACCATTCGTGGGGCTCTCACAGGGAACCATCACAACGGCTATCAAAGACCTTACTAAGACCAAACACCAGGAAGAATGGGACAGTCTGACGGGTCTAAAGCACTCAAAGCTCTTTATACAAGGGGTAGACTCTGGTTGGAGCAAAAAGCTTTGGAAACTTAGCAAACGGCAACTCCAAATAATAACGGGGGTGTTTACTGGCCATTACGGGGTCAAGGGAATCCTGGCCAAGATGGGGCACGCTGACAACACCGATTGTCGTATGTGTGGCGAAGAGGAAGAGACAATAGAACACCTTATGTGTGAATGTCACGCCCTCGCCAGACAAAGAATGAAGGACTTTGGAACAGGCTACCTGGTACCAAAGGAATTCAAAAAGCTACCCATAAGGTCCATCATCCGGCATATGGAGATGGTGGGGAAGGCTCTTGAGTAGCGGACGGATCTTTTCTAGGGGGTAACTGCACAAAAGATCCCTATGGGTCGAAGTGTATCCGAAAGGGCCCCCGAAACTATAAGATAAGATAAGATAAGATAATATCGATAGCTTATTATACAGTAAACTAATGTGGTGCAGTGAATGGAGAATTAATTTTGAAGCGCGTTTAACCACCATTTTGGAGTGTACGGCCGGTAGCCCACGTGTTTCATGTAAATCGCTTTAAAAGAGATAATATAATTTTTACAAGTGAAGTTAATCTTATCTTATACCTTTAAAGAAACAATTCTTGTATATAAATATATTTATATATTCCGGGGATCTCGGAAACGGCTCTAACGATTTCGATGAAATTTCGATGAAATATGGGGGTTTTCAGGGGCGAAATATTGATCTAGGTCTACTCTGGGAAAACCGCATTTTTAAGTTTTTTTTTTGTTTTCCGAGCAAAGTTCGGTCTCCCAGATATTTTTTTATAAATGTGTTAATTGTTGATTTAAAAACATATCGCGGTCTTGTTGTAATAACATCAATCGTTTGCTCTGGTGACATAGTGACAATAAAATTAAACATTCTCGCGCTAATGCGGCACCGATCTGCGGCCTCGGATGCTCTGACTGCAAGCTCTAAAGCAGAAAAACTTATGAATAAAAAATGAATTCCTTGGTTTTAAAATTAGCATTACAAAGAGAGGGTGATTCCCGTACCTTTGTGCCAGTAAAAGAAAAGTGTAATGCGGTCTTTGAACGTTATTCTAAGGAAAATCAGCGTTTAAGCTTCGACGGTCATCAAGTTACCACATTTACATTTATTACCTTTATTACTTTAAATGAAACAAGTTTTTTAATTAGTGCTTAACAGCTAATTTTTAGGGTTCCATAGCCAAAATGGCAAAAACGGAACCATTATAGTTTCGAATAAATTTAAAAGTGGAAAAATTACTGCCTTGGGTGAGACTTGAACTCACGGCCTCTGGATATATATATAGTTTCGTCACGTCCATCTGTCCGTCCGTCCACTAAGTCCGTATGGCACAGCCATTTTTCTCGAAAGCTATAACTTTGAAACATAGGTGTATTTTGTGAGCCTATACTTATTTAGAAAATAAAAATGTAAAAAAATCCTCCTTACATGCAACTAAGTAATCTCTTTTTTGTCAAAATCTAAGTGTGGCACATAATTCGATAGATCATAAAACAAATTTAAGGTTTCTAAAAGAGTTTTTTGATTAATATTAATTAAAAGTACGATCGAAATGCACGATAATTAAATGACATCATTTAGATATCATTTTGATATTAGTGTACATTCTTATTGGCCTGTAAGTGAAAATAATCGCTTCGAAAGTCCAAAAATTATACGCGTTCCCTCCTCTAACTATTGAACCAGACGTACAAAAAATAAAAAAAAATATACGAAAATACAGCTTCACAAATACTTTAGTCTGTGTGGAAAGAGAAGATTCACGGAATGTATGGGCTCCCTTACATTCCATGACTCTTCTCTTTCCGCACAGACTTTATCCACGAAAATTGTTTTGAACACGATCGGTTAAGCCATTAAGAGAAAAGGGAACTCTTCATACAAACGTAGTCCTCATTTTCCTTTCTGGATATTCACATTATAGAAAATATTTTTTATACAATTTGATGTATAGACTACGTTTGATTTTTCTCGAATTTTCAATTAATATGGGGGCGAAAAAATCCCTCACGTAATTAATGGGCGCCCCCTATAAGAGCTAAAAGTTTTGTAAATTTTGTATGGAATTTAGGGGCATAGCTATGGTGTAAAAATGTTGTCTTTAGAATCAATATCCTCGGAGGAGAATGGGGATATTCATGTATGGAGAAGCGTTCATCCACTATCGTTCTAACGAGTTTTTTTTTTAACAACTTCTGGTTTTATTAAAAGGACGTATGTATGACTTTTGCTTATATGTTTTTTTCATATTATACAAAGGTGCGGAACCCTCCAATATGAGTGGCCCGGTTTTTTTTTGCTTTAGGTATTCACTTTTTTGGTAGGCCTTATGTGTGAGGAGTCCAACCGTTGGATATTTTTCAGATATTAAAAAATGCGTTTAAAATCAGTTGTCTATCCGTATTTTCACTAAGCTGTTTAATAACAACTTATGATTTAATAAACACCACGTATAGTCGATCGGAAAATTTATATATAAACTAAGCCACTGGTTTACTAATAAATAAATTAATAGGTTCCTAAGTTGTACTACTCACAATTCTGCTATATCTGCTATTTACAGGATTCTTCTACACGAAAATTGTTTTGAACACGATCGGTTAAGCCATTAAGAGAAAAGGGAACTCTTCATACAAACGTAGTCCTCATTTTCCTTTCTGGATATTCACATTATAGAAAATATTTTTTATACAATTTGATGTATAGACTACGTTTGATTTTTCTCGAATTTTCAATTAATATGGGGGCGAAAAAATCCCTCACGTAATTAATGGGCGCCCCCTATAAGAGCTAAAAGTTTTGTAAATTTTGTATGGAATTTAGGGGCATAGCTATGGTGTAAAAATGTTGTCTTTAGAATCAATATCCTCGGAGGAGAATGGGGATATTCATGTATGGAGAAGCGTTCATCCACTATCGTTCTAACGAGTTTTTTTTTAAACAACTTCTGGTTTTATTAAAAGGACGTATGTATGACTTTTGCTTATATGTTTTTTTCATATTATACAAAGGTGCGGAACCCTCCAATATGAGTGGCCCGGTTTTTTTTGCTTTAGGTATTCACTTTTTTGGTAGGCCTTATGTGTAAGGAGTCCAACCGTTGGATATTTTTCAGATATTAAAAAATGCGTTTAAAATCAGTTGTCTATCCATATTTTCACTAAGCTGTTTAATAACAACTTATGATTTAATAAATACCACGTATAGTCGATCGGAAAATTTATATATAAACTAAGCCACTGGTTTACTAATAAATAAATTAATAGGTTCCTAAGTTGTACTACTCACAATTCTGCTATATCTGCTATTTACAGGATTCTAAAGTGTTTAAATAATACCTAACAGAATCTAAAAGTCTGAGAATAATAAATTAAGTAAATAAGTATTTGTTATTGATTAGATGAAGAGTACTCACGAAATGTGCTTCAGCATACAGCAGCGATATTTTTTCATGTAAACATACGAAGCGAGTGATTTGCCTCGCTACATTAAACCGTAAAATTTTGTAAGAGTAAATCGGGCTGCATGATTGATCCAGCCAAATGACGCGTGTGTTCGATTCGGTGCCGCTAAAAACTGTAGGTACTCTTCTATTCTTGTGAACTGGAAAATAGGCTTTCAAGCTTTTATGACAAAAATAGCAACATAATAGGGTTGTTTCCAATTTTTTGGAACGCTTGTCTTACGTTCTATATTAACCAAACGTTGCCCTAATATTCAACTTTTACCCTAAAAACCCTTTCAATATTTCAACGTTTCGATTTGGGTCACGTGACGTGTGTCAAAAGACATTTTAAATTCAATATTTACAAAAACATGCTCATTAGAGGTACACTAAAGGTAGTTTAACATATTGAAATATTATGTTAATGTTTTATTTGTATGTGCGCCTATTTTAAGAAGCCATAGTACTGGCAGTAGATGGAACCCTGTCAAATTTGTATTTGTATAGCAACGGTTCCAGAATTGTTTGTTTACGTTTAGATAAGTCAGTCGGTCAATAACAGCCCTCATGTAAAGTCTGAATAAATTACAAGTATTCACTTTCTTGGTTTCACTGTGTTGATCTCTGCTAAATAGTGATAGGTTTATCCCCCACAGTGGTTATGGGGCCTACGCACGAATAGTGATCAAGAATAGTGTTGACGGTAATAAGAAGAATTTTTCAGCCGAAATGAGTAGTACTACTGTTAAAATTGATCAACTCAACGAAAGTAACTATGAAACATGGAAGATCCAAGTTGAAGCAGTGTTAATAAAAAACGACGCCTGGGGATACGCAAATGGGAGTATCCAGAAACCAGAGACAGTACCCGAAGCAGCAAAATGGGAAACAGGAGATTCTAAAGCTAAGTCCGACTTAATTTTATCGATAACCCCAAGCGAGTTAAGACATTTGAGAGGATGTAAGACATCGCGAGATGTATGGCTAAAGTTAGAGAATATTCATGCTTCCAAGGGACCTGCGAAAAAGGCTACACTGTTAAAAGAGTTGTTGCTGCGAAAATTGGATGAAGGTGGTGACTTAAGAGAACATGTCATGAGATTTTTCGATGTAATAAGCAAATTAGCAGACATGGATATTGAAATGAATGATGATTTGACGTCTATAATGCTCCTGTATAGTTTGCCGTCCAGTTTTGACAATTTCAGATGTGCCATAGAATCTCGAGATGCATTGCCAAAACCAGACGCATTGAAAATTAAGATATTAGAAGAGGAACATTCCAGAAACCAAAAAGAAAGTGTAGATAAGGCACTTCTTGTAAAAGGCAAGAGATCTTCTAAACCCAAGAGTAGTAAAGAGCAACGTCAAGCATATGATGCCTCTGGGCAGGCTAGTTCGAAATTCAAGTATAAATGCTTTAAATGTCACCAGCATGGGCATAAAGCCTCTGAGTGTACACAAAAGAAGAAGGAACATAATGATAGTGCAAAGTATGTGTCGAACTTAAGTAACTTACCAAATGTTGATTCCAATTTTGTAACATTCAATTGTATTTCAGATGTTAATGCTGTTTGCAACGAGAATGGAGATTAGATCGTTGACAGTGGGTGTACGTCACACTTGTGCAATGATGCAGATAAATTTGGTACTACATTAATACAGTTGTCAGGTAAGCTAAATTTAGCGACGAATTCGAGCACAAACGTACAAGGTAAGGGGACAGTAAGATTTTCTTCATGTGATAATGGTTCTAAAACTGAAGTGCAACTGTTAAATACTCTATTTGTTCCGGATTTGCGATGTAACCTAATTTCTGTAGCTAAAATTACTGATCTAGGGTATAGCGTTACGTTCAAGAAAAACATAGCTAGTGTTCAAGATAGCTATGGTAACACTAAACTTGTCGCGAATCGTAAAGGTAATCTATATTACGTTGAGGAACATTGTGATGGAGTGTCAGCGATTTCTGAGCGAAAGGTTGACGTATGGTTGATGCATGAGCGTTTAGGTCACTTAAATGCGAAAGATCTTGTCCGAGTCTTAAACAAATCTGGCATGAACTTAAAAATGACAGATGTAGCTGAGTTGTACGATTGTGACATTTGTGCGAAAGGAAAAATGAGTAGGTTGCCTTTTTCTAGATCGAGTGGGCCATGCGATGAAAAGTTGAGGATAATACATTCTGATGTAGTAGGACCTATGCAGCATACGTCAATAAATGGAGCGAAATATTTCGTAACCTTTATCGACGATCATACGAGATGGTGTGAAGTATATTTTCTTAGCAAGAAAAGTGAAGTCTTCACTACATTCAAGGTATATAAAAATCACGTAGAGAACCTATTCGGACGTAAAATAACTTATCTTCATACAGATAACGGAGGCGAATACTGTAATCGAGATTTCGACGAGTTCCTGATGAAAGAAGGAATAGCAAGAAGATTGACAATTCCTGGAGTACCCCAGCAGAACTCCGTCGCGGAAAGAAAGAACAGGACCTTGGTAGAAATGGCGAGATGTATGCTGATTTCGTCAGGACTTTCCCCGGGTTTCTGGGCAGATGCTGTAGCAACAGCTTGCCACATAAGAAACCGTTGTCCGACCAGAAGTCTTGAAGGTGAGATACCTTTTGAGAAATGGTTTGAGCGACCTGTCAAGTTAGACTACTTACACAAGTTTGGATCTAAGGTACACGTCTTGGACAAGTCAACCGGGAAAGATAAGTTCGCACCAAGAAGCCTGGAAGGTATCTTTGTAGGCTATCCCAGAGATCGTAAGGGTTACAGAGTATGGATACCGAAACAACGACAAGTTATCATGTCTAGAGATGTAAAATTTCACGAAGCATCACAAGAGAAAAGTGAAGATAAAGAAAACATAAACCTTAAGATTGACCCCTTTGAAATCGATAAGAGTGAATCGGTAAATATTCAAAATCAACCTTTATCGGTAGATATAGAATTCCATCCGACTCAAACTAGTGGAAATCCGGTCGTACATATCTCCAATCACGAGGATGAGTGCATCGAGTCATCGAGTGGTCGTGATCCAGAACCTCAGGGAGGAGACGATGTTCCCGTTGAAGTCCGCCAAATGACAGACGATCCAGCTACTATCGCGGAATCATCTCAACATGATCCTCATCAAGACGACATTCATGTTGATGGGGGGAGGATAGTAAAGAGAGGTCCAGGGCGACCGCGACTGGAGCGAGGTCATATTGGGCGTCCACGGAAAATATACAACATGGTTGACGTAGAGCCACAGGTTTCCTTGGAAGAAGGCGTTGAGTCGACTGATGGCTCATCAGTGGACTCACCCATAAGTGATGAGTATGCAGACTGCGAGGATTTCGTTGGAGTAGCCGAAATAACACTAAAGGAGGCCTTATCCGGTAATGAGCGAAAAGGATGGAAAGACGCAATAATCTCAGAAGTAAAAAGTTTAATCAAAAACGATACTTTCGATGTTGTCAAGAAACCTATGGGTCGAAATGTTGTTGGTTGCCGTTACATATTGACAACGAAGATAAATGTCGATAGAACTGAGAAGAAGAAAGCCAGACTAGTCGCGAAAGGTTTTAGCCAACGTTACGGCATCGATTACCAGAAAACCTTTGCGCCAGTCGCTAGGCTTGACTCGGTAAGATTGTTAGTTGCACTTGCAGTGGAACTAGATCTTGAAATTCATCAGTTGGACATTAATACGGCATATTTAAATGGATTACTAGAAGAGGAGATATACATGAAGGTGCCAGATCTTCTAGACGAATGTTTGCAAGATCTAACACGATTGGAGCAGCCAGGTTCAGTTTTGCATGAAAGAGCTAGCAAGATGTTATGCGACCTGAGGTCTGGAGGCAGTGTGTGCAGGCTCAAAAGGTCGCTGTACGGGCTTAAGCAAGCTGGTCGACAGTGGAACATCAGACTGGACGAACAGCTGAAATGCATGGGATTGCAAGCATCTTTAAATGAGCCGTGTCTTTATTTTAAAAATATAGATTCGCAAACTAAACTCCTTGTATTAGTTTACGTGGATGATATTCTCGTCGCTTCGCAAAGAGGTGAATGCATTGAACATTTCAAAAAGGAACTGGCCACTAAGTTTGAATTGAAAGATTATGGCATTGCGAAATATATGTTAGGCATAGAGTTTGACAGATGTGACAAAGGCATGAAATTGTCACAAGAAAAATACATTGATGATTTATTGATTAAATTTCATATGGATAAAAGTAAACCAATATCTACGCCTATGGAAGTTAAGCAAAAGATGGAAAAACCTGCGAGTAAGTGCAGTGAAAGTGAACAGTACCCATATCGTGAAATTATAGGTTCGTTGATGTACCTCTCTACGGGAACGAGACCTGACATTACGAATACCGTGGCTGTACTGAGTCAATTCTTGGATTGCCCTAATGAGGAATGTTGGAATGCTGCAAAGCGTGTGCTGCGATACCTAAAGCATACAAAACAATATGGACTTGTTTACAAAAAGACAGGTAAATCATTGCATGGTTACTCGGATGCTGATTGGGGAGGATGTTTGATAGATAGACGTTCTTACTCCGGTTATGTTTTTATGTTAGGAGGTGGATGCGTGTCGTGGAAGTCGCAGAAGCAGAAATGTGTCAGTACCTCATCCTGTGAATCCGAATACGTAAGCTTGGCCTCGTCAATGAAGGAAGCAATTTACTTGAACAGCTTGCTTACTGAAATTGGGTTACGTAAGTTTGCACCATTATCTTTACATGTAGATAATCAGGGGGCGATTTGTCTTGCGAGCGATCCAATGTTCCATTCTCGGAGTAAACACATTGACATAAGGTACCACTTTGTACGAAGTGTATTAAAGGACAGTAAAAGTATTGAGTTAAAGTACTTACCAACCAGCTCAATGCTTGCCGACATATTAACGAAGGCTTTGCCTAGAGAAAAGCACTATACGTGCATGCGCGGTTTAGGCATTGCTTGTTAATTGTTTATTTATTTTTACAGTTGTTCTTTGATGTCACTTTGATTTGTTTGTATGTTTTATTGTGTTCCAATTTATTTTGAATATGCACATTAAGGGGGCGTATTGAAATATTATGTTAATGTTTTATTTGTATGTGCGCCTATTTTAAGAAGCCATAGTACTGGCAGTAGATGGAACCCTGTCAAATTTGTATTTGTATAGCAACGGTTCCAGAATTGTTTGTTTACGTTTAGATAAGTCAGTCGGTCAATAACAGCCCTCATGTAAAGTCTGAATAAATTACAAGTATTCACTTTCTTGGTTTCACTGTGTTGATCTCTGCTAAATAGTGATAGGTTTATCCCCCACATAACATGTTCTTATGATCCAAAAAAAATTATTGGGATACAATTCCGCCCTAAGATTTATAGATGGAAACAACCCTATATTATGACCCGTATTCAGAATATCAAGTTAAAATAAAAAACCGGCCAACTGCGAGTCAGACTTGCGCACGAAGGATTCCGTACCATTACGCAAAAAACGGCAACGGCAAAAAAAATCACCTGTTTTATGGGAGGCCCACTTAAATATTTATTTTATTCTGTTTTTAGTATTTGTTATAGCGGCAACAGAAATACATCATCTGTGAAAATTTCAACTGTAGCTATCACGGTTCATGAGATACAGTCTGGTGACAGACAGACATACAGACAGACAGATGGACAGATGGACATAATTATGGACAGACGGACAGACGGACAGTCTTAGTAATGGGGTCCCGTTTTTTACCCTTTGGGTACGGAACCCTAAAAACGTTGATATTTTGCTTTCATTTTAGGCGGTTCTAGTTTGAAGTAATAAGATAAGTGCATCAGGAATAATTTAAATACCGTCAAATGTGCTTACTTTGCTCCCCACTGGGTAATTGAGCTCCAACAGATTTTATATACATATGAAAAGTAGGTATATCAAAACTTTATTTAAATGTTATAAGTGTTATAACATAATAGTATGATGGTCTACTATATTAAGTATTTTTGTTATAGAGGACAATTCAAACGTGCACTAGACATCAAAATGACATTACAATTGTTAACTTAAAATCACTGGCCCTCGAGTTAGATATTTTATTAACAAAGGTGTGCAAAATTAAAAAAAAAAAATTTTTTTTGGAACAGTTTGAGTTCGAATCAAAACGATATCTAATCTGAATGATGTCAGTTAGTAATCATTCGCGCGTTCGTTTCGCTCGAACTTGTCCGTACATTTATTAGCACGAACGATAACTAACTGACATCATTCAGATTAGATATCGTTTTGATTCGAACTCGAACTGTTCCAAAAAAAATTTTTTTTTTTTTTAATTTTGCACACCTTTGTTAATAAAATATCTAACTCGAGGGCCAGTGATTTTAAGTTAACCACATGCATTTTGCTTTGGCATGTTAATGAATGAATAATTGATAAAAATTAAAAATTACTTGGCTTGGTTTGATTAGCGTCACGCAAACCAGACGCCTTCGTTCAACGCCCAGTTGCGTGTCGTGAAAATAGTCAAGCCGTGTAATGTTTCAGACTCTAAATGGTGGTTTCGTTTTATATTCTGTTGTATACATAGAACTATCAAGTTTATGTCGCGAATCAGGATTAAGCTTAAATGTGTTGAGTAACTTGTACACCGCATGCAAGTTCTGCATACAAATGGCTTGCGTGATTTTGCTTTAAAGTTTTTGAAGCGGAATTAAGTCCACTGAATTAGGTCGGTGGCCAGGCCGGACAGTATTTAAGGTAGAAATTTATAATTACGTCAAATTAAAAAGAGTATATCTATGAAATGGGTCCATATTGGCTCACATAACATTACTTGTCATATTATTTTTCATAATAACGCTTTTTGATCATAATAATCATTTGTCATAATTTTTTTGCGTACAAATTTGTTGTATATAAATTTGTATTACCAAAATCATTGCTCATAATTATCTGTAGGCAGATTTTTTAAACAACATAATGTCATTTTCAACTATTCGTCACGACTCATAATGGTTTTTATAATAAACTTATTAATTATAAACTTAAATTGTATAAGTATTTGAAAGCATAACATATAAAGTATGGGTGTATTGGAACGTACACAGCGATTTTTAGAAAATGAAAAGTAATAAATAAAGCCAATTACATGTAAAGTTATTATTTCATACCCCATTTAATTTAATTATTATTATTAATTTTTATTAGTCATGTCTCCGCAACTTTTTTATTTTTCATGTACCTAGCCTATTAAGCTATTTCGGCCCGCCAAGGAGTCGACGAAGCGCCGCTTCGCGGGGCTCCTTTTTCCGCTCTGAGGAACACAAGAAACCTAACACTCCTCCTCGCTTCGCTCGTCGTCGTACCTATCCCGACTCTGGGACTGTATTTCTTTTTTGATAGCAAGTTGAATGTAGTGTGGATGCAAGATACCTGACAGTTTATAAATAAAACCAGGTAAAGTTTAAAATAAATATTATATTAAATTTTATTACTTAAAATCGTTATGTTAAAAAATAAATATGATATAAAATTTTATTATTTAAAATCGTTATATTAAAAGAATATATGAAAATTAACATTAGTATTATAGATATTTATTATGATTGACATTATTAACATGAATGATTTGGTGTTACGATAGTTATGCGCAAAGACAAGTTATAAGTAATGATCATTATGATATAAAATTATATAACAAACATTTTCGGACTTCCAATAATCGAAGTCGCAATTTTATGTGAACTTTGGCGCACCCCTATGAAATTCGTAAATATTTGATGAAGTACCTAACTCAAATTATTTTTGACAACTCCAGTTTAGAGGAGCTAGGTATTACCCTAAAATTAAAATAAGATTAGTACCTAGGTACGATAAATATAGGTATTTGTTCAGCTACCTACGTACAATTGTACAGATATATATATATATATATATATATATATATATATATATATATACTCGTATCCGTCTCTTATGAAGAAGTACAAATATTTTTCCAAATCCACCTTGCACTTGCATGTCTTGAAATTGCATGAAATCGGAAAAATATATTTTAAAAGAAATTATTTTTATGCAATTTTAATATACAAGTGGACATGTGAGTGGCAATTTTACGCCATTGTTTTGCCGTTCGTAATATCAGGCCGCGATGCATCCACAAATTGTATCAGGCCGTTGAAAAGTGACGCTCTCGGGCCATCATACAAAAAGCAGTGACAGCGGAATTTCTCATTACAGCTCCAGGCAAGATCCCCATACATCACGATGGGCAAATATAGCGTTTAACATCCCCCTCGCAGCCATTAATAGTCACACATACGTATAGGCTGTCACATGTCCACTTAAAGTCAATTCGATAACTTATATCTGGTAATAAAAATGTTGGTAATGTTGATCACCAATATCCACTACATAGACGGTCAATTTGGTCACGCTCGGTGAGAATTTAAACCTAATCTCTTACTTAGGTATTGTTTATGAATTGAATTATTTTTCCTTTTACTTTATTGCTCATAATAATGAGTTTACCCCTGTCTTCTAATCAACTAAAGAACCAAACAAAAACGTATCAATAGGTATCTATTGATGCAATGAGATACATTTAAGAAGTTTTGGCTTTACAACATTGTGTCTACTTTGAAGACTTTAAGTGAAAATAACGTAGGAAATATAAATAATCACGTGCCCGCGTCGCGTGAGTTCTTTATATTACCATTTGACATATTGAAAAAATAAATCGTTCAGTTTCTCCTTCACCGACCTCGACTGACGAAGACTGCTAGAAAGAAAAATATAACTGCAATTAAGACTAAAAAATATTTATTTAATTTGGAACTATAACAATCAATAATGTAAGACAGAGCCCGCATAATCAGACACGTTTATCACATTAAGAACACTGGTAAAAATCAGCATAAAAATATTACTGTATGTTTTGGAGTAGGGCCTATATAGCTATTTCGAAAGCGACTGCCATCTGAAGGCCATATTTTTCTTATAAAACCTTGTATGATATAATAATGATCTTGTTAAAATAATTAAACGGATTTAATTTTCTAATGTCACTCACTAATCTACAAAATTGACAGTGAAAACACCCGCGTCAACACCGCAGCAGTAATGCAGCTGCAGTTGCCATGCCGAAAGCAAGAGGCCACAACCCTTGTGTCTTATAATAACAATAGGATTCTCTGCCTCTTGCTTGCCTTAATCGGTCGTCTAGAGTGGAGTCGTTAGAGTTTTAAGCTCCAGTGGTGGAAGTGAAATATGCATAAGACGCGAGTTGGCACAGTGGCTGTTACAGCCACTGGGTAGAAAGCGGCGTACACCTCTCGACACCCCTGAGCCGCTCACACCGGTGTTGCTCTTGAGCCATCCTAGATGTCGCTTTTTGTGGGGGCCCATCTTGTGAGGGCGAGTCACCGCCTGCCGGAAATAAAATTGCATACCGTTTTACTAGGCAGGCGTCTAGTTTTTTATCCCGTAGCTCAGTACTTAGTCCATCGCTTTCACCCAATAACCTAGTTCATTTTAGATTCCATCAACTCCCAATAGTCCTTACACCCTGGCGGGTGCTGCCTCTGCGTGCGTCCCGTGACACGGGCAAGGGCGTCGAAAGGGCATTTATTTTACGTGTTGGCCTAAGGATTGGACTTCGGCTCCGCGCGCGCCTCTCAAATGTCCGGAGCATTATTGTTCCGTGTTGGGTAAAGACATACAATAATAATTGTACTGAACTCACAAGGTTTACTCTGACGAGTAGCACTAATTAATCTCGTCGTGTACTTTCAGCCTTGCAGTTAGCGAAATTGATTTATGTACGGCCGCATAATGGCTATTTGTGTTTTTGAACTTAATTAACATTATAATTTAGGTGCTTGCTGGTATAACGTATTATTAACTCAGATGCCGTAATTAAGAAATAATTTTGTAGACATTTTTTTGTTCATAAAATAAAACTATGAAAACGGATTATATCGCGTATATTGAATTTATAATACATCCCGACGTTTTTAGTATGTGTGGGTATTTTTGCACTTGGTAGTTTATCCACAATCACCCGTTGCTACGAACGCTGTAAAGGGTTCGAAACGTAGGGGTGTATTATAGATTCAATATTCACGATATATTACCGTTTTCATAGTTTTATTTCATGAGTAGCTATCGCGGTAACCGAAGACAATATTTTGTTGTTCATAATTAGTTCTAAATACCTAGTCTAGTACTCTACCTTGGAACCAATGTATGATTTTATACCAGTGGCGGTGGAGACTGCAGGACCTTGGGGTGCGGAGGCTAAGGAGTTTGTGTGGGAATTGGGTCGGCGACTGAGAGATAGGGGTTGCGATCCTCGCTCCGGATCGTACCTGGTCCAACAGATCTCCTTGGCAATTCAACGGGGCAACGCTGCCAGTGTCATGGGGACGTTTGGGCCGGCTACGGTCCGGGGTGGCACCATAGCCTAAATAGTTTAATTTAGTGGTTAAGATTGACAAAGCCTGTTGCGGATTACATCATTTGTAAGTAGATGACGAAGCCTGTTGCTGATTTGCTTTTGTGTCCACTTGACGAAGCCTGCGTTGCCGATCACGATCTATGCATGGACTTTCTATTTACTGTTTTATTTATTGTGACGTGAAAATCTGCAAATAAATATTATTCTAAATAAAAACATTACAAATATAACTAAACAAGAAATCCAACCAAATTATTGTATAATGTTATGGCAATTCTATCATTGTGTTAAGTAGACAATACGATACTTAAACTGCTGTTTATAGAAAGACACGATCAACAAAAATACAGATGCATAAACAACAGGGGCGGTCTCGTCGCTAAAGAGTTCTCTTCCACACATCCCTATTATGCATACAGTAGCGGAAAATAATCTACTTATCATAGTGCAGGTACATTTGCATAAGTTTTTTGATAATTTCTCAAAAACAGCTCTAGCGATTTTGATGAAATTTACAATATTCCCTATATTGGACAATTTGATCAAACTAGGGTACATTTTTAAAATAATTAGTTTGCCCGAGTTTCACGGTAGCCCGGACTAACTGGTCAATTCGAACAACGTGATAATTACTAGATACGAGAACAATACGAGAATCTAATAGATACGTTATATCTCGTTCGTATATCGTTATCTTTTGCAGTTCGATTCGAAAAACCAATTGTCATTTCACGCTACAATTATTGTGACGTTTTGGGATATCCATTAGATGTCTAAGTAATATCTTAAGCAAATGTTAAAGAGATCGTTCAAAAGGACATTCGGAATCGCGGAAATGTCAAATTTGACATAACTTCCTTAAATATCTCGTTATCGTTTCTGTTTCATATCTAGAGGATATCTAGTTAATATCTAGATCATTGTTCGTATTGGCCCGCAGATGTTACATATTGAAATAGTCTAAGGGTGTTTAGCTAGTAGTCACTTAGGATAAATATAGCATTTCCTAGGGATAAAGCATCTCAAGGTCATCGCTAATTAACAAATAATTGGAAGAATATATTAACATTGATAAGTGTAAGTACACGGGCGAAAAAACAAACATATAATTAGCACCCTCAGTGTGCGTATTAAACCTTGGCACATTCCAGTAAATTGGGTCAGTGGAACCAATATGTATTTGCTTAATGTTACAATATTGTTTATTTTGCGTATGTTTTGCTTCAATAACTGTGGTTCGTGACGGTCCCGAGGCACTTTCAGCAGACACAAATTAACTACGAGCTTAAGTCTGTCGATCGGGGTTCTAGTCACGAACTGACTGAATTTAGATGAGTGTATCAACTTGTATGGTCAGATCGAGAGTGCCTTAGTTCAAGTTGAGTGTTTGCCTTGATGACATTAGATTGTTGAGACAGGCAACGGACCTTTAATATTATAGAGTTCTAAGACAGAATTGTCCGTACTACAATTGAAGTACTCATCAACGATAATCAGCAGTGAATTAAAAAATTACTACACTGTGGCTAAAAATAAAGTGCATTCCTGTTGCCAGGGAGGTTTTGGGATTATACTGAGCAACTATTACTATGGGACCAACCCCGAAATAGGGAAAAAAACTAATTGGCTGTTTCATGTTTTTTCGTGGTTGCTCCCATAGTAAAAGTTGCTCAGTATAATCCCAAAACCTCCCTGGCAACGGGAATGCACTTATTTTTTAGCCACCCTGTATAATAAAATGTAGCGAACATTTTAACGGTGACATACGAGTTGGTTTAACCAACCGTTAGTAAACAAATATATGTAATTATATATGTACATAAAACAACTGCCTAACTTCCCGAATGTTGTACTAGCTCATAAAAGCTGGTATCTAGAGTCTGCGCGGTAAGTGACTCATAGAGTTTTGACGACCCGTCTGGCCTAGTGGGTGACCCTGCCTATGAAGCCGATGGTTCCGGGTTCAAATCCTGGTAAGAGTATTTATTTGTGCGATGAGCACAGATATTTGTTCCTGAGTCATGGGTGTTTTCTATGTATTCAAGTATTTATAATTATTTATATGTATGTACATATATATATATATATGTATTACATATATCGTTGTCTAAGTACCCACAACACAAGCCTTATTGAGCTTACTGTGGGACCTAGTCAATCTGTGTGATAATGTCCTATAACATTTATTTATTTATTTATAGAATGTATTGATATCCTCATATTCCTCGACTTTTTTTTTTGTCGCACAGACTATAGTGCCAACTAAGTTGATTCAGAACTGCTACTCGATTGATATTATTTTGCAAGTCGGCGTGTCCTTTGTCAACGTCAGTTTTGACAGTCGACCTCTCAGTAGGTACCTACACCATATTTTTATGAAGTAAAATGTAATATTGGACACTGATATTTTTAGAAATGTTTTCCTCAATTGTAGGATTATTATGTTTATATCGCAAAAGTTATTTATAACCATCTTGCGAGGGACTGCATAAATAATATTTGAATACCTATTGATTCTTTAGGTATAGGTATTTTTCTACGTGCGAAAGTATTTAAAAAAAATACTCCATTGTATTAATTAGGTACAAGAAAGAAAAACAAAACAATTAATTTTTATTGTTGCCTACATAGGTACCCATCATACAAGCTTTACTGAGCAAACAGTGAGGCTAAGTAAATAAAAGAATAATAATTTAGTTGACTCAACTTATAAAACAATTTGTTAGGTAAGTAGTAAGTACTCATGTTTGGTTACGATTTAGCGTGAACATAAACGAGCGCGTGGAAATAAAACTTCTCTTTATTATCAGCCCAGCAAGAAAAAAACAAAAGAATAATAGTTATTTGTTATACAAGGGTGCAAAGTTGTATTTTACCCGCGAGTGTGGAATTGAAACACGAGCAAGCGAAAGGATTCTATAGTTGAACCACGAGCGAAGCGAGTGGTTCTAAAATAGAATCCTGAGCGTAGCAAGTGTTTCAACACACGAGAAGTAAAATACATTTGCACCCGTGTGTAACACAAAACTTTTCACCTCACTATAGCGAGGAAAGTGCAACATCCACAGGCGTTAGATCATCTTCATCACTGAAATCACTCATTTTTTACGATATTATAACAAAAAACTGGAAATTCTGTATTTTTACGTGAGAAGTTTTTAAGTAAAAATTTTGTTGACAATGTTGACATTTCTGACGTATGAAATGTCAATGATGCGTTTTGAAATTGCATTGACTCAACTTGTGCGTTCAGAATTATATTTAACATCATTATTAAAAAACAAACGTTTCTTATGGAACTTTAAGGTTTATGACATAAAATCATTAAATAAAGCTAAATTTGGTATTTTTTATTAGATTCTCAAACCATTTGTTTAATGATAATTAATATCAAACGAATCATTATTATGAGCGTTTTACGTTTTGTTATCTGTCAAGCTACTTGAACGCGCCATCCAAGGTCAAATTACTTTCCCCACTAGTGGATAAAATGCGTTTTTCCCCGCTAGTTTTAAAGAATAAAAGACAACTTTCCGAGCTAGTGAGGGGAAAAATATTTAAAGCTGGCTAAAGATATTATCTACCATTGAACCATGCACAAAAGTATCCAAAATTAGATTTAATACCTAATTTAATAGTGCAAACATAACCTATATAGTATCAAATGTAAGTTATCCTCTACTAGGTCATAATATACTTTAGAGCCCGAAAATACTATCAGATCCAACGTGTTAGGGCTGACTGTACTTTTTTTGTAACAAAAATACAATTAGATTGCGTTGTTTTATCACTGAGTTCCTAATGAATGAATGAATGTTTCTTAATTCAGACAATAGATAGGTCATAATTATAAAATACAAATACAATAAATTTATAAGAAAAAAAAATACAGTAAAAATAAAATATATAACCACTAACCACTGTCCTATGTCCTATTACCACTTCCTGTGGCCATAATCAGATCATCTTGAAGGTTCCATAATATTGCTGTCACCCAACGTGTAAGTATGTGAATAAGTTTCAGCTTAATAGAATAATGGGAAGTAACTATAATTTAGGTTGCAAGATTTGACACGGTATACATACAGCTTGTAAAAAAACTATGTTTTATTCATTCATTCTCAAAATTTTACATTATTTAATAGTTATCATGGCTAACAAATTATGTATGCGAGCATCATGTAGTAATAACAAATTGAAATAGTAAAATAATGGTTTTATAATTCAGTATGGTAAGCAGTTATATACATGATATTAATTTCAATTATAAATATAAAGATATATATTCGCACAACAAAGAAACAGCCAATAACTTGTATCGTAACAAATAGCACAAAATAAAACCATTCCTATACCAAATAATATTAGCATATATATGACCTAGTAAATAGATTCCATAATAACGTATTCGATATTGTCACACGCAAAGTGAAGGTAAGACAATTCTATTTACTCCTTTAGAAAATACCTGCGCAAAGGTCGGCTCAATATTGTTTATAAATTGGTATAAGATTATCTTAATTTGCCTTTTGTTTCATCATTTCATTATTCAAAAGTAAAAGTAAACTTAAAAAAAAAAACAAATTCAAATAAATCCTGTAACCTCAAAAACGATCCTTCGACAAGAATTAAGTAGTACTTGACTTTACTACAGTCAAGTACTACGTACATACCTATCTCTATTCGAAGGAAATAAATGCCGGAGTCAAATCCCGAGACAATTTAAAACGTGCAAAGCTATTTAAAAGTAAGGAAATTGAAAATGAACTCGACGGGAATAGAATCAGGGGCATAAGTTGTATAGTGGTTGGAGGTATAGCACATTAAGCAAGGTTCGATTATTATTGACCTTATACAAAATGTAAGCAACATTTTGAAGACATCAAAGGACAAAGTCGGATGCTCCTTTTCTTAACATTTTTGGTTTGTAATAGAGGCTAAATATTACAGGTACCTACTATAACGTATACAAATAAGTACGGAGCGTTAGCGATTGGCATGTTGGCTACGCGACCTGTTCTTACAACATTAAATTGCCAGGCCATTAAAAGGTTATTTTTAAATAAAAGATGTTAATTGAAAAGTGCAGTAGCTAGTGACGCACTACAATGAGTCGCAATAGTAAATTCATATAACTTTACTACAATTAAGGGAATAAACAGGCTTCGAATAGATACCTACTTTAAAATGCAGCCTGCATAATCAGGCTGTATAAATTCTCTTAATTTTTTTAACTCGCAGCTTTAATTTTAATATTAAACAATGGTGTTTCACGTAATAGTACAGTGGCCAGAGGGCCTAATACACCATTCGATGTGACTGTACAGTATACTACCGACAAGTGGTATCGTTGTGTTCGGTAGAGTCTACTGAGTACGAAATTCTACTGATTCGTACTAAGCGCTATGCATCCAGCTTTATCATAAGAACGGCTAAGGAGTGGAATTCACTTCCTGCAAATATATTCCCAGTCCACTATAACTTGGATCTTTTTAAATCAAGAGTGAATAGACATCTTTTAGGTAAGCATGATCCATCCTAGACTGCATCGGCACTTACCATCAGGTGAGATTGCGGTCAAGTGCTTGCCTTTTTGTAATAAAAAAAAAAAAAAAAAAAAAATAAGAACTTGTCACTTTCTAAGAGTGTGTGGGGGATAACTGTGACGTCACAAAATCGGAAGTACAGTTTATAACTTTTTTTTTTAAACATACCATGTGGGGTACCAAATGAAAGGGCTTTGTTAGTAGATTACAAATCTATAACATAGTCTAACATTTTCACTACTTGGTCTAATAGTACAATCGGATTAAGTCTATCCTCGAAATCGTTTCAAAGTTATGAAATTTGGTATGTATGTTAATTAAAGGTCTCTTTTTCATGTCCACGCTATTTCACATTTGGGGACCTCGAGGAATCGCAGCCATTTTGGAAAATGTGTATCATCCTGGAGAAATTTGCGTTTTACTCTAAATCTGCGTTCTCTGTGAAAATATGGTGTAAGGCAACATTAAAGCTTATTAAATTCTACACAAAAAAAGTCCTAGATATATTTGCGGAAAAAATACATCTTGTTATTTGTTATAGAAAATTATAGCTGAATCCAGGTTTAGCCCTTTCAGGGCATATTCTCTTGATAGCAATTTGTCTATACATTTGTACACGTTATACCCCAATATCAACATTTTACTCGACTGCGACTTAAATAGAAAGTAGGGTTATGGGTTTAAATACTGATAATCAGTACACCCTGTAGCTCAGGATAGTAGACGGATTTTTTTAAAATGACGTATTGGTTGATTCCTCTTGCCCTTCACAACCTGTTTACACTTGTTTTATTTCTCGAGGTCCCCAAATTAATGTCAAATAGTGTGGACATAAAAAAGAGACCTTTAATTAATATATGTACATACCAAATTTCATAACTTTGGAAGGATTTCGAGGTTAGACTTAATCCGATTGTACTATAACATAAACAGTATGAAACCTTCTTCGACCTTTTTGATTATCTTTTTTATTTATGACACTAATACGATTCTGACTTTTGACAAATGTCATCACTGCCGCACATTTCTGAACAAATTGTCAAAAGCACTGCCAATGATTAATACAGTATGTTTCTTTTTGTGGTCGATTATTGGAAATAACTTTTGTTTGAAAATTTATTTTTTTATCTTTTGTTCTAATAAAAAAAAATACGTTAGAGCATTCCTGAGAAGTAACCCTACGTGGGATTTCAGGGTTTGTCCAATGGCTAAGGTCACCCTGTATAGCTTACAGGTTTGTACGGAACCCTCGGTGCGCGAGTCCGACTCGCGCTTGGCCGGTTTTTGTTATAGCGGCATCAGAAAATACATCATCTGTGAAAATTTCAACTGTCTAGCTATCACGGTTCATGAGATACAGCCTGGTGACAGATAGACGGAAAGCGGAGTCGTAGTAATAGGGTCCCGTTTTTAACCTTGGGTACGGAACCCTAAAAACTGAGTCCCATGTTGATAATACCTAGCTGAAAGTATTTCTAAGGCATTTGTATTCCATCAATTTGCACACATCTCGTATGCACCGGAGCGGCGGTGATCGCTTGCGCTGTGTGTGCCCGGCATAACTCATTGGAGCCCTCGGCTTCAACCCAATTCTGAGATAAATGTTGTTTTCGTGAACGGCAGAATAACAATCGCTCAGTGAAATGATTAATACAGAAAAAATCATCCTTATATTTAATTTAGCAATTTAATAACTCGTTGTCTATGACGGTAACAGTGATTCATCATTGGGTGTGTAAGACGTGTAAAATCTAATAAAGAATCGTACCCTGAGTTTGACAGCTGAAGAAGATGGCACTGTATTATGCCATATGTTTTGTTGTAACTGAATTGTCAAATTTCTACTTTAGAACGACTATGTCGTAGTACGGAGCTGTACTTACAGTAATAACATATACTAATCTATGAGCTCACCGTCACCATCAACGTTACAGATGTAGTGCAACATATTTTTTTTCTATCGTTTTTTCACGGAAACGTACGAACGTGTCTTGCTATTTCAGTCAGTCTCGATACTTAAAGTACTGAGGTTGACTGAAATAGCTTGACAAATACGAACGTTTCCGATAAAATACGATGGAAAACAATTATTATGCACTAATACATCTGTATCTACATGAGCTGTCAAATTTGAAGCACTTATTCTCACCCCTTATTAATAAAACTAGGCAAACCTTTTTCTTTTTAACAAACACAAACGTCAATATAACGGAAATACAGACGTTTATTCAATGAATAACGCCATAAGACTAAACATATCGCGTGTAAACATAACTGTAGACTACTCCTCAAACTAACTAACATTTGTCCAGCGACTTAAAAATTATGAAGTCATTAGACATCCTATTGTTCATACAAATTAAATATTACTTTCAATGTCATCAGAGTAATCGACGTTGCTTGTCATGCTTTAAACGTAATAAAATTCGCAATATATTGCATCTTAGAATAAACTTTAAAGGGTTCTAAAAATCTAAATACAAGTCTTCTCCACGGAACGTCTTTGCTACAGCAGGAAAATAGGTACGTGAAGCAATTGAAATCAGAAAACACCGAAATTTCAATCAAAATGAGGGACAGGGGATTTTCTTCGTGGAATCCAGTGATTAGCAAATGTAAGGGGAAAAACCGGCCAAGTGCGAGTCGGACTCGCGTTCGAAGGGTTCCGTACATTACACAATTTAAACAATGTATTTTGTATGTGAAACGTGACTGGAATGTCTTTAGAAAACCCATACGGGTCGGATCAAAAACTAGGTAATTAAGTTCGACTCACGCTTGACTGCACATTTTTAATAGGTTTTCCTGTGATGGTAAAGAACTATTTTGTGTGTTTTAATGTTAGACCCAGTAGTTTCGGAGATAAAGGGAGGGAAATGCTAATTTTTTGCCTCTTTTCTTGAATAACTTCTAAACTGTTTATACTACAATTATATTTTTTTTTTTGAGATTCTCACAATGAGCTCTTTCATTTGCACGATACAGTTTGAAAAACTTTATTTTTTAATTATCTCACTTATCCCCCAAAAGTGGCTCCCATGTTTAAAATTCATTTGTTTACGTTACATGTCCGTCTTTGGGTCACAAACTTACTTATGTATACCAAATTTCAACTTAATTGGTCCAGTAGTTTCGGAGAAAATAGGCTGTGACAGACGGACAGACAGACAGACAGACAGACAGACGCACGAGTGGTCCTATACGGGTTGTTCCGAGGAGACTAGCTTTCATGCGGCACCGCGATATAATACATTCGGTAGAGACACACTAAAAGAGAACGAACTAAAGGACGTCGAACTTAAAGATGTCCTTCTGTTCTGCAGGAAAACAAGAAGATTTGTGGAGAATAGTGTGGGAATGCCGGTGCCGGGACAGTAACCTGCAGCTCCAACTTCAGGGAACTGGGCTGAATGAACGCGACACGCGATCGACAGCCCGCCTGTTTCCGGCCGGGCGTCCCTACATGTACAAGGGTTCCGTTTTTTCCTTTTGAGGTACGGAACCCTAAAAAACATCCAATCACATACCATCGGATGTCGTATGTTGTGTGTATATAGACAAAGTGACAACCCTAGCGTACAAGTTAACAATCAAGATCAAGTGCGGGTAGTTCGCAAAACCCTCGCAGCAAGATGTTGTTACAATTTCTCGGCAATCTGCCTGTGACCACGAACGTAACATCACGTTCGAAACGTCAGGCCATAAATAAACGCGATTAAGTCCCGTGTTAGTTTAAAATTATAAAAAAAACGGCCAAGTGCGAGACGGTCTCGCGCACCGAGGGTTCCGTACTTTTTAGTATTTGTTGTAATAGCGGCAACAGAAATACATCACGGTTCATGAGATACAGCCTGGTGACAGACAGACAGACGGACAGACGGACAGACGGACAGCGGAGTCTTAGTAATAGGGTCCCGTTTTTACCCTTTGGGTACGGAACCCTAAAAACAAGTTATTTTTAAAAATTGCTGAGGAGTACAGCCTACACTTTAAATTTTTGCTCGTGTCACAGCCGTCACAGGCCACACTCGGTATAATACAATAAATAAATATTTCATCCGAATCATAATAAATCATAATCATAAATCATAAATGAACTCCACATTAGATCTATTGGACCTGAGGTGCAATTTGTTTCCACTTGAATTACACAAGTTTGTCACACCGATACACAAATTGGATAAAACAAAAGCCGTAATTTTCCGTATTATCTCGGAATTCAAAAATGGACGATCGGTTTGGAGCGCATTTGCTTATCTTGCTTCATTTTATTCCAAATTTCCAATAGTGATTGTGTAGCACCTGGAATCCGCCATTACTCTTTTAAAATTGCAAACTTTATAACGTCGATATTTCAATGGAATTGCAAAACTGTCCTCAAATCATATCATGTACTTTCCAAAACGTATTTACTATGCAACTGTTACTGAAATTAAAAGAACAGTGTTTTTGTAGGTGACATAAGATTTTTAAGTATTCTTTCTTCTCCTTTGTAAAAAAGTAACAACAAAAAAGCGAAGAAAATTTTTAAGAGAAAATTACGGGAGATATTAAGTATCGACAGAACTTTTAACTTCAAGTTTTTGAGATGCTGTGCTGATCATGCTCGTAACATGTTTTGTTATATCTGTCGCAGGCATTTTGTAAGAATCCGCCGTTTACAAACAGCGCCGTCACTGTATAAATGCGAAGCGGTTTGCAAAAAAGCGGTTGTGAAGTTTAAGTTTCTTTTAAGCCATGGTCACCCTAACGAAACGATTGACGTTAACGCTATTAAGCGCACTAATCGGCAATTTGCAAACCGCTTCGCGTTTATAAAATGACGGCGCTGTTTGTAAACGGCGGATTCTTACAAAATGCCTGCCACATATCGATACGGTGAAGCGGGGCTTCTGTTTACTAGCAGGTTTTAGATTTCAGCTTATGAGTATGTCATGTGCCACTAGTAGAAGTAGTTGTAGTGTATAAATAAACTGTTCATTTAATTTCTAATTACAAATAAAACTTAACGGGAAAAACACACAACACTTGTACGAAATTGAAGTCATATTACAGATAGAAAACAACTATCAAATTACAAAAAAACAAAAGACGGATCACATTTTTACTTTGTTAAATAATGTAAATATAACAACCTTCGTACAAAAAGTTGAAGAGTGGGTGTTCTTTGCAGACTTTAAAATTAGATCTGCATTGTAAGTACGTGATCAGCATCAATACAATGCAAGATAGAAAGGATTCCACGGAAAGGATGAAAATGAAAACGAAATAAAAAAAGTAAATATATTCGTTTTTCTTTTGTAAATATTCTAAAATGCTATCCCTAGTTACCACTCATTAGAAAGATCTTCCTGACTCTTTTTTGTAAAAGTGTTGCCTACGATAATAACGAGCAACTAATAACTAAATAAATATTTTTCATATATTAAATTAAATTATACACTTGTTCTATCATTGGATTGCAAAATTTCATTTTCTCTTGATTGCGATTCAATTTAAAATGCGTCGCCCAGAACAGAGAAAAACGGGAAGAGATGTTAAAGCGGTATTTGCGCGTTTAGCGAAATCATCCAACTCATTGAGGATAGTTGGTGTAAAAATATTCAATAGCTTGGGCCCGAAAATCAAAGAGGCAACTTCTTATGAGATGTTTGTCAATAAACTCAAATATTATTTAATCGATAAAACCTTTTGTAGTGTTCATGAATTTTATGGACATTATTTATATAATTATTTTAAGAATTCATTTTGTCGGTATTAATATTGTGTAGTTAATGTATTTTTCTTTTTAGGGTTCCGTACCCAAAGGGAAAAAACGGGACCCTATTACTAAGATTCCGCTGTCCGTCTGTCTGTCTGTCTGTCACCAGGCTGTATCTCATAAACCGTGATAGCTAGACAGTTGAAATTTTCACACATAATGTATTTCTGTTGCCGCTATAAAAACAAATACTAAAAACAGAATAATATAAATATTTAAATGGGGCTCCCATACAACAAACGTGATTTTTTTGCTGTTTTTTTCCGTAATGGTACGGAACCCTTCGTGCGCGAGTCCGACTCGCACTTGGCCGGTTTTTTCTTTTAATTAATTGACGTAACGTGTGTGCAGTTTAGGTTTAATTAGTTTTAGGTGCGTGTGTGTGTGTTTTATTTTTATTATTGTATGTTTTTGACATGTACGTTTTACATCGTATTAAACGAATTGAATTGAACTAATTTTTTCCTAACAAGCGATACGGCTTCTAGTCACCAGAGCCGGGCGAGACCCGCTAGTAGAGCGATTAATTAACAAGGACTGGTCTCCAGAGAGAACTCCACCGGGAATTATTCACTCTATTTTGTAGCCCTCTTTCTACAAAATAATTATTAAAAATAAAACTAATTAAATTTTCCCACAGAAGCATTTGTAATATCCTTAAAGTTTCATTAATTCATCTGCCTCTTGATTTGGTGTTGGTGTGATAAAGGTGTGATAAATTGCTAGTTACACATGTGACTCGTTTTGTGTGTGTGACATCTAGGTCTTAAAATCTAGTTTGATTTGATTGGCTACGTCGGTGAAACTAAGTCCAGCTCAGGTGAGTACTTTTTTTTAATAAAAATAGCTAATAGCTAATTTATGTAATGTTTCTATTAGTTAAACTACCTACTTAGGATTCAGTTTAACAAAACATTTTTTCTTCTTATTTGTAATTTCGGTATCTTGATATATTTTTGTGTCTGTTTCACTTATCTTATATTCGAGTTCCTAAGTGAATATAATTTTTAATCATGTTTTATGAATCTTAAGGATTTTTCATTGTAAGTACATTTATTTTGGTAAGAGCCCCGATCCTTAGTTAATTTGTGAATAAGAAAACGTTTAACAATAAACAGATAAATGCTGTAGATATTCTCTTTGTTGCCAAATATCACTTCGATCTCTTTGTAATCGGGACGTTTTACGCTGCAATGGAAACAATCTGTTTTTCTTATAGATCCCTATTAAATGGTGTTACTTTGTTGCCTCATTGATAAAGATTGTAGCATTAGGTGGGACGAACACTGGGGTAAAATAAACACTTCTGTTATATCATCATATTCTTACTCTTGTCCCGCGAAAAATAATTTATATTGACCTGACCTTATACAGGGTGGGAAAAACCGGACAAGTGCGAGTCGGACTCGCCCACCAAGGGTTCCGTACTTTTTAGTACCTATTTGTTGTTAGCGGCAAAAGAAATACTTACATCATCTGTGTAAATTTCAACTGTCTGGCTATCACGGTTCATGAGATACAGCCTGGTGACAGACAGACGGACAGACAGATGTACAGAGGAGTCTTAATAATAGGGTCCCGTTTTTACCCTTTGGGTACGGAACCCTAAACATTAATGGGCCCTGAAGGGAAAGTGCCTTAAAACCTTAAGTTAGCTCAATTCACTTAAAGGAAACATTCATTTATCTTTAAAAAGAAACATAACAGCATTCACTTTTTTCTTTAATTCGCTTAGTCTCACCCGGGAATCGAACTGACTAAACATAAAATAAAAAGCACGCGCTATTTTATTCCACTGGTCGATACAGTTTATGTTAATGTTAAAATTTATCCAAGAAACATTAGGTCTTACATTCGCCTATCGTACAAAAATATCCATAAAATCGGATATTTAGTATTTTTTTTTAAATTTTAAGTCGGTTACATTCCCGGGCGAGTCACGCGAATTTAAAAAAAACTTTGAATTTAGTTAAAAAATCTTTTTAAAAACAGAAGAATATCTCCTAAGTAAAATGAGCTAACTTAAGGTAATGAGGTTCTTTCCCTCCAGGACCCATTAATTTTTTCCACACTGTATCATGTATCATCTTTTATTTGATAGTGAATGGGAACAAGCATTCTGTAATGGCGTATTATTATTTTTTATCAAAAATTATCAAAAAGGTACAACTATATTTTACGGGATTGTGTTCTATTTCAGGTGTAAAATCGTAAAAGTTTAAATCAAACTATCTATTTTCAGTGTCAATTTTTCGTTTTGTATTTTAAAAATGCGCCTTTATTCTTCAACAGTGTTTTCTTAAGTATTCCCTGTGCTTCTATATCCAGGTTAATGTTTTCAATGAAATATTTTTCAGAATATGGACACGTAAAATGGAGCCGGCCACCCTTAGCTAATACCTACAAACGCCAGCAGCGAATTATTGATTGGGCAGCCCACTACGTAGTGTCAGCTATTGCACCGAATCGGCCATGTTTGTGCCAAACAAACCGACAGTTGTGCAGATACGATCCTTGATTACGTAGCAGGGTAATGATGGACTCAATCCTCCGGCGTAATTATGGACTGTGCCAGCTAAGTCCACTTGCGCGATACAGTAGGATGATGACGTCCGTATTAATTTCCCTGAGACACCAACTATGCACGGCTGCATTATCGTTGTAACTAGTTCAAGATGCCTTAGTGTGGGTACTTCGTGGGTTATACTGGTATAGTCTGCATCAATAGTAGGTAGCGGATGAAACATCGCGCCAAAAGTATCTGATATATTAAATCACATGTGCTTGAAATTAAATCTTAAAAATAACACTTCTTGATTAAACCTAGGTAAACTACACAAAAACAACTGTGAATTAGGTAATACCTACTTACATATCTAAGGCCCACTTGCACCATCCCACTAACCCGGGGTTAAGAGGTTAAACCATTAACCCAGTGTCAAATTGTACTGGTAACCATGGTAACTCCTGGTTTAACCGGTCAACCCGGGTTAGTGGAATGGTGCAAGTGGGCCTAAAGCTACATAACTACATTAAGCTCCATTTACAATAAGTCCTACCTTCAATAAAATGTCTATTGAATATAAGCACTTGTTTTTCTGTTATTTTGCACGTATTCGAGTTTATAATAAATGTTGCTAAGTTGTGGTTCATTGATTCGCCGCTTCGAGTATATAAACCGATAGGTAAAGACTAGATTATTGAGTCGCACGCCGTAACTCCGTATTTGCGGAGCAAATTGAATTACAGACCGAGATTGTATAATTTTAAACGTAAATGTTTACGCTTTGTTATGATGTTTATTTATTAAGCAATTCGAATTAAGCTTAGAAGCGTTTTCATAGCGTGAAATTTAAGCTGACGTCAACTAGTGTTTTGACATAATAAGCAATATAAATATTAGAGTTGTAAACAAATAAATAAACATCATTGTAACTATAAATAAGAGACCGATGTAAATGACACTGTTAACGAGGGTTAAATGTTTTTTTAATAGACTTAGCTTAAATTTTAATATTACCGTTTTACACTTAATATGTTATACCGTACTTACCTATATGAATACGTGTATTTAAGTCGCAATTAAATATTAATTACAGTTAAAATCTTAATGGCATCTATTTCAGTTCCTTTATAATTCATAAAGTTAGAACTGTGACTACTTCAAAGACACAAAGAGGAGTAAAACTAATTAATTATAATTGGGTAAGTTCCTTAGTTGCTATAAATATAATACATAGGTGAAATTATTACTTTTATAAGTAACTAGTAAGTAATTACAAATAAATATTTTAAAGAAAATGTATTACTTCTTTGATTCGTTTGTAATAGCTTGATTTAAAATAAAACTGATTTACATGGCTCCATCCGTTACTCACTTAAGAGTGAAATCAGATATCACGGAACCTGCGAGAACGGTCGATGAAATAGTTATTTGTGCAACAAGAGAGGAAAGTTGGTTTTTCTTGCGAGTGTTTATTTTGAGTCCCGAGAAAGCGAAAGATTCTAAGGTAGAATCTTGAGCGTAGCGAGGGACTCAAAAACACGAGATGTAAAATAACTTTGTTCTCGTGTTGCACACATAATTTTTCACCTCAGTAGTGAGAACATATTAAAGGTTAAAATGTATTTCGAATTACACAGAATAAACAGAAAAAAAAGTATTATAATATGTACGATACGATAAGATACGATACGACCGTACCGTACCGTACCGTAGTATGAAGGTCATGGCCTTCACTAAATTAAAAAGCTACATTGTTTCACTCCCTGGAGTGAGGAAAGTCGCACTTTCCTCACTCCAGGGAGTGACGAAAGTAGGCTTGTTCGAGCTGCTGAGGTGAAAATAAATTTACCACGTTCTCGTGACATGTAGTGTGGCTACCACCAGTTTGGCACTGACATAAACGCTGTAGCAACACATATTATATTATGTTAAACTGCGTATGTTATTTAATAGCTCCGTAGCTATAACGCTATCGAGAACGTCTACGTAATTTACTTTCTATGCATCTCGCACGTATGCATATTAGTGCGAGCGAGATGTATAGAAATTAAATTACGTAGATGTTAGCGTATATATATATATATATATATATATATATCAGTTTTGACACTGTCAATAACTCATTGTACGGGTGGCGTGGCACGTAATTGGGAGCTTACCACATGCTTCACCCACATGATCGGTAAATGCATTCGGCAAGAACACGCTGAGCTTGTGGATACGCGATTTGTATATTCAGATGGCAGTTTTACCCGCGTCGACCGGCCGTCATCGTTCAGGCTATTCAAGGATAAATCAAAGGGATTCATTCAAAACGTGTTCAGCTATCCGTATGCTTTATGCTGACAAAGTGTTTTCCGCAATCACTATGGGAATACAGGGGAACTCAGGGTAGTGTGATCACCCCAGGCTATATGAGAAGGCTGCGGATATGGAGCTTGCGGAGAATAGTCATTTCACCTTGCGCACGTTTCATGAAGCCAGCGAAAAATTATTGTAAGTGCTAACTTTTAATGCTAATTAATACGACACGACACTGGGAATTTATACAAGATACCTATAGGTATCGCATGATGAAGCATAACACTCGGGTTTATGAACCGCGTTGCGCCACCCTCCACCTTGCTTTTTAATTTATTGCCGTCAGTTTTCATGCATTCCTGCAAGATACGATACGACCACTTAATATCTCTCGTGTTCGTACAACATTAATTGTGAGATAAAGAGTAGGTATTTGTTTAATTTGATAGTAGTTTACGTAAACCAAACCAGACACATGCAAGCAGGAGTGGAGTACCTAATAAAAACCGGCTTATACATCGAATCATGTTCAATGTAGATTTACTGTTCACGTATTTATGAACCCTTCGATAACTCAGCTGGTCCTAGGTTCCCTAGCGTATTAAAAACCTTGGATAGGCATTGCAACCAATCAATATGGGATAGCCACTAACCTTGAGCACACGCCAATGATTTTCGGGGATCCTGTTCCTTGTTCAGCTAGCTAGCACTTCCAGGGCCTTGAGAGGTCGTCACACACGCCTTGTAAACTAATTGTTCGCATACACCACCGAAATACCGAATTTTGAAAATATTAACACACAGAGGAATATGCATTGCAGGCCGCGCCCGAGCCGAAATGATTGACAGTCGGAGGTGTTGAATCTACCTCCGAATTTGTTCCGAAACGGCATACCCTCATATTCAAAAGATTACAATGCCCGAACAATTACGTAACTACTACTACAAAGTAAATTCTGAAACCGTAAGAGCATCGGCGTCTTTCTGCGGACATGACTAAAATTAACAATTTGGATGATTTTTTCTAAGACTCGTCATACAAAAACTGATAGCAATTTAATTTAGCCTATTTATAACGAATCGCTTATTTCTCTCAAATTGAAAAGTTGATAAATTCCAGTAGAAAATTCTAAAAACGTAAGGCAGACGTAACTGTCATTAAAAACCATTTTTCAGTACACTCTTCAACTATTTCATTACATATCTGTAGGATTAAATACTGAAGTCGAAAATTCATAAAACACTAAACCAGCCAGCTATTGCTATAAATCAATATGCCATAGTATATATGCCAGCGTTATTGTTACACAACTTAAAACTTTTAATAAGACAGAGGCAGACGTTCCAAATTTTCGGCTATCGTATTGAAGACGTTTAAAAGTGGTCTGAAAGCTTCGCGCTGTTACGAAAATCGCCTCCGGGCTGACCTTCTTTTAGATAGAGCCCGGGTAACGTCTTGTTCCGGTACAAAGCATTTTTCTTTGGGCAAAATTACGTCTAAAGTATTGTCAAATGGGTCACCAGTAAAATTTACCTATCAGATATAATATCTTTTAATAAAATCGCATAGCTCATTTGGAAATAAATCTTAAATGATGCATAGGAGTAATGTCGATTTTTTTATATGAAACAAGAATACAGCCCGCCTGATGGTAAGCGATCACCGTAGACACGCACGACGGCACGATAGCACGCATTACGCGTGCGCATTGTCTACCCTTTAAAAACCTGTACACTCCTTTTTTTTTTAACCCATACTGTAGTCTAATGAGTTTAAAAGTTTACTTCAATTTATTTTATAATTATTTGATACAGTTATTCTATTCTGCAGGCTGTTGGCAACACGAGTGTGAGAACAAAGTCTCATTTACATAGTACTCGGAGTCGTAAGGGTCATGTATAAATACCAAACGATTATTAGTAGATAATTTTGTATACTAATAAAGTTGATTAAAGATTGTTTGGGCATTCCACTAATTCGATATTGGACAGAATAAGAGACTTCATTTTTCAATGTAGCCAATGTAATTTCGCAAAGTAGAACGCAGACAGGATCTAAATTAAAGGCGATTATTCACTCGGTCGCCAATGCCGGTGACCAAGTGACCACGCGTTGACGATAAACTACTTATTACCGGTCGTTTATGAAAACTTGTGTGAATTTTGTTACTGATGTTTTTGTGACACAAATGCTTGCAAAGTATTAAGTAAAACTGAGCCAAACAAACATTTTAAAACATTTATTAAGAAATCATTTATTTAGATCAGTACGGTTTTTACTCACTATTATTTTTAGTCGCTTATAGTGAGTAAAAACCGTACTGATCTAAATATTTTGAAATATGTCTCACGATAGTTTAAGTTCGAAGAAATCGTTTACTTATTATTACGAGTACAGTTACAAATTAAAACTGATCGGCGTTTGTTTTGTTTCTATTAAGTACTTGTACAGATTGCTTAACGACTTAGGATGCACGACGACAGCGGCACACCGCGGTTGCTATTATTAGGCCAGGAAATAAATGCTCAAAAAAGGTATAAAGGGAAATGCTTGGAACACAATTTTTGACTTCGTAGCTTTGTTTGGACTAGTAAGGAGGTGAACATATCAAAAGTCCCCGGCCATAACCCTGTGCTGGGGGGAGAGGGGGGTTTGAAGGTTCCATTTTTCGGTTTTTGATTATATCTCGGAAACTATGCGTCTGAGCGACTTGGCCACTTATACGAAATGAAAAAAGATTTAATTTGTTACAAGTTTTATTCAGTCAAGTTTTTTGATATCTTGTATAGTTTTTGAGATATCCTTCCGCTCTTGAAGGTTTATTTAGGGTTCTCATTTTTATCTTGATTATCTACATCAGTGAAGCTGCTAGGCCGGGTTTGGGATCGTTTTCGTATAAATCGGGGGTGCTGAATTCATTTATAGTATCAACATTGACACCATTCCTAAGTAAAAACAAAATTTAAAAAAAAGATTTTTTATAAAACTCCTCTTTACGCACCGCCGAACGGATTTCGTTGAAATTTGGTATAGAGATGGTTTGAGTCCCGGGACAGTACATAGGATAGTTTTTATAACATCATCTTCTCATCATTCATCTTTCAAGTGGGGTGGAAATTTGTATGGGGAATCAATAACCGCTGAACCTATTTAAATAATATTTGGGATGGTCTACATGTTTGATTTAGTTGATAATGATACCAAACATGACTTCAAACCTAAATTTAAATAGTATTAACCTCAGGAATTCAACTTCGGCGAAGAAGCTGAATTCCCCTCACACCAAATTTCACACCTTTAAAGTATGATTTTTGAGATAAAAAGTATATTATATCCTGTCTCGGGACTTAAAATTCGGTTCATTAAAATTAAAAAAATCATTCATGGGTAACTGTCTAGGATTTTATAATAAACTTCCAAATATCATCACTGAATTATCTGTTAATAAATTTAAAAAATATGTAAAACGTAAACTTATCTCTAAAGCCTATTATAGCACACAAGTCTACATGAATGATGAAACACCGTGGGATTGTGATTGAAAATAATTAATTATTTATTATTGTGTTAATAATGATGAAATTGATAATTCAATGAATACCTATATTAGGTAATCCGTATTTTTTGACATTTAGATTTTTATTCTAGAAAGTTTCTAGACTAGTATTTTTTATACAATTTTGGTGTTTGACGATCCTTTTGTGAATTCTTATTATTAAGTTTGACATATCTATAATAATTCAATGTTTTTAAGAATAATAATAACTGTATCAATAAATTGCTCTGATATTTAGATTAAGGTAATATTTAAAACTTGACAATTTAAAAGTGCTTGTTGCTAGGCCTATTTGAATAAAGAATATATTGACTCTCTCTTGACTCTAAAACACCTATTTACCAAATTTCAACTAAATCGGTTCAGCGGTTTAAGCGTGAAGAGGAGTTAAAAAAAAAGTTATTTGTTTAAAGTTTATATGTTTTTACTTCGGAAAGGTGTCAATGTTGATACCGTAAATGAATTCAGCACCCCCGATTTATACGAAAACGTTACCAAACCCGGCCTAGCAGCTTTACTGATGTAGATAATCAAGATGAAATGAGAGCCCTAAATAAACTTTCAAGAGCGGATATCTCAAAAACTATACAAGATATCGAAAAACTTGACTGAATAAAACTTGTAACAAATTAAATTTCTTTTCATTTTTTATAAGTGGCCAAGTCGCTCAGACGCATAGTTTCCGAGATATAGTCGAAAAACCGAAAAATGGAACCTTCAAACCTCCCTCTCCCCCCCAGCACCAGGGTTACGGCCGGGGACTTTTGATATGTGCATCTCCTAACTAGTCCAAACAAAGCTACGAAGTTAAAAAATTGTGTTCCTAGCATTTCCCTCTATACCTTCTTATTGCTTGGCCTATATAGGTATAGGCCCGAATTTTGCCACAACATTTTAGAGAGAAGTAAGTAAATCGTAATAATTTAAGTGAAAACTACTAAACGGATTTTTCTGCGGTTTTTACCTATGAATCCTTAAGGAAGGTTAAGGCATATAATTTGTAAAGGTTTTGTGTAAATTTGTTGAAATATGAATTGTATGAAATGTTAACGAAACTAACTCCTGTTAGTGCCTATTTTTACCACCTTATGCGCTGTGATCGCTTTACTTACCCCTCCACCATGGACTTCGCACGGTGCCAAGATAAACCTGTAATAAACAAAAACCGAGGTGGATTAAATCTCAATAGAAATGTTTTATCCATCCGATTTTTTAACAAATTCCACCACAATGTTAAACCAGGTCAATTGACCTGCATGAAATTGGCCGCAACATAACTCATCCAATATATTATTAAAGGATTTGCGGTTGAATAAAACGAATACCGAATTTATTATTGTTAGATGACAAACCTGTAATTGTAGGTTAATCCTCCTTTGTGAATATATTATGATTAAATATAACTGAAACATATTTATAGTTGTGCTGTTCTCGTTCTCGATAATATTTTAAATTTACTATGGGAAAGAGAATATTTCCCATAGTAAATTAAAAATGTTGTCGAGAACGAGAACATTTCCTACACAAAATGAGAGAACGTTCTCGAGAACGGCACTAATCTAGTTCCCTTATATTGCACGACTCTTAAAAAGCTTTGACATTAACAACTTGTTTTTATCTTTCTGAGTTATGATCTTATGATAATCGACTACCGTAGGCTCAATGGGCGTAACGGACAAAATGCCATTTTTCAGGAGAGCCAAAAAACTATTTTATTTTGAGAAAAAAAATCATAACCTTTTTGTTTCTTTGAATAAACGAGTGCCTGTTTGTGGCATTCTTAGCTTTCTAAGCTCTTTTAAACTGTCTTGTTGAACTTTCGATACAATGCTTATTTACGAAAATAGCATGTCCGTTACGCCAAAAAACACGAGTGTTTTTTAAGAAGGGCGTCCTTTGCGCCCCTTTTGCAATGTTAACTCTATTATACAAAAAAAATATGCTTTTTTGTACCATTTGGCGTAAGTCCAACAAGTTTCTTACAATATTGGTTGTCCCATTTAAGAAACACTTTTCTGAGTACTGTAATCTAGTAATGTTTTTGTTTTTTTTTAACATATAGAGATGTATTAATTGTTTAGTTATTTTTCATCATTTTATCATTTTAGATACTCAAACGTGGAAGTAGTAGTTCTTTAGCCACAATACCATTGACTATTTAATATTATGTTTAGTTTAGTAACCATGCATATTTTTTATTTCTGAATATGAATTGCTATAAAAAGTCACTGTTATACCTACCGTCTATATAATTTTCAAATATAAAATATCGACTTTTACATGATGATGCAAGTAGTCGTTTATAATACTAAAACTCTTAAAATTTTTGGCAACCTAATCAATAAGAAGAAATCGATTGATGGAATAACAATTGCTTTTATTATAATACAAAAGTGTTATAAATCTGTTTGTTTTTTCTTAATATGATAGTAAATTTCACTATTGTAGTACCTAGTAGTTTTGAAATTTCGTACGTCTATTGTGTGACAGTAAAAATTAACGAAAAGTAGTAAAAAAACCATAATTATTGTCAGGCTCACTTATTACATTGGATTTAAATCTAAACATTACAAATGGCCCAATTAAAAATAAAACTAAATGTAAATAACATTAATTAATTAACATTAATTAATTGACAACTTGACAATTTAAAAGTGCTTGTTGCTAGGCCTATTTGAATAAAGAATATATTGACTATGACTTTGACTTTGACACCTTAACCATCTTATTTAAAAATAATTGTGATTATGTATAGAAGCTACCCCGAACTTACTCCCTTTTTAATAAATTGAGCCTTTTATTTAGTTTTTTGTCTGTTATCTACTTAACTATTGCGGTGTTTTGTTCTTTTTCAGAATTGATTAACATAGTTCCCACTAGTTCAATCTCAATTAACATATTTTAGTATCCCCATAAGTAAAGAACTAATAATGGAAGTACTTACCTAATAAAAAGTTTAAAAGGAAAATACTAGGTCATGCCACATAAACACAACAAACCAACAATTTTAAAACTCGAAATTGTACGTTTAATTACCTTGATGTATCTCTTACATTGATTTCTCTAACAGCCGTATAAATAGCCACTCGTTGTGGTCGTAACGTACAGTGAGCACTTGAAAATCTACTGCATATGGGAGTAATGGACGAAAAAATAGCACGCATTATAATTTCTGATGCAAAATGGCGTATCGTACACGAAGTTGGGAGTTACGCCCAAATGACTCAGGACATTTTTTTTAATTGGTGGATACTGCAAAATGCGTTGGAAAATTGAGTTCAAGCACCATTTTTTCGTGGGGCGTAACGGACATTCTTTTCAAGTTATCGAGACGTTAAATATACCATTCGATAGAGAAAAAAAATGAGTATAAATGCATTCATAACTCATTTTCGTCATTTTGTCCCTTACGCCCTTTGAGCCTACGGTAGTCGATATACTTTAAGCATTTATCTGAACTCTCCATCAATTCTTGTAATTTATGAAGCATTATTTTTTATTGAGTGGCTTGTTTTTTAGTCAGGGCGCTTTGTAGACTATATCCACAACGTACGGAACAGATGTGATAAAACCCTTGTAAATTAAAAGTTATTTTCGTTAGTTCGTCATCAGACGGCGAACTTCTCACATTTCACTGCACACTCAGCCTCCAACGCAATAAGTACACAAAAATCTGGGCTGATTCCATTTCTGTTTACGTCACATCTATATTCAAAGCCTGTAGAAAAATCGGCTCGCCCGCGGCAGCAGCTCAGCTGTTCGGTTCCAGCCAGTGTTTATGCTGAAACGGCATGCTCCAACGATTTCTGCGACGACAAAATGCACTCACGTCTTCGCGCACTCAGCTTCGAATTTAAATGCACTAGCCCATGGAAATCTTGACAGGCTTTTTGGTTGTGTTCATTCTGAGACTTCAATTTAATTGATAGATAAAGAATTAGAATTACTTCAAGAACCTAGACTCAATTACCTAATAGAGAATTAAAAACGTGTCCTTGGGTAATTTTAATAGTAATTAAAATTGATTTTAGATTATGAAATCGCTTCAAACATTTTTACGTGATAACGTCTTATAAATCGATGAACACGAAAAAGTGTCACGTTGTAAAACAGATCTCCATGGTAACGTTTTGGACAGATCTCCATAGTAACGTTACGGCCACGCTGTGGACAGACGTTTTCTTATGACGTTATCACGCAAAATTATTCTCCGTAAACCGACTTTACAACCATTTTTTGGTAGGCAATGTAAACAAGTATTTACCTACAGTTTGTTTTTATAAAGCCTTACCTTTTATAACAGAAAAACTGTGGAAAATTGTAAACATTCTAAATATTGTTCTAGGGTTCATCGTGATGAAACCTTTAATTAAGTTGACTGTACCTTGTTCCATGCCTTCAAATTGAGATGGCAACATTCGTTTCTTACTGGCAACACCACAGTTCCGATGACGTCAGGCGCAATACCGGCTTTTATGGCGGGTTTTTTCCATGTTTTTTACGAATCCAGCTGGCAGGCTGCGCGCCAATGCTCAGACCATTGGCGATTTGTTTCTGGCAGAGGAAACACCTTTAACAATTTGGACGACTTTCTTCTTGCATCCCAGAGCCGTTCATTGCTTCAGAATCAAGTAAGACTCACCCTTCAGATCCTCGAGGGTCTAGGCTGGACTGTAAATTACGGAAAGTCCGTGTTAAATCCCCAGAAGTCCATGGAGTTCCTGGGTATTCGTTGGGACCCTTGGAGCAACCTGAAGTGTCTTCCAGAGGCCAAGATTCAAAATGTTGTGCAGAAATGCCGGATGATGGTAAATCGCAGGTGCGCTTCATTAAAGCAGATCTTTACTGGGTCTAGTGAACTTCGCAAGCTTCGTTGTTCCGCGGGGTCGACTCAACAGCAGGCTGTTGATGACGTTTTGCAACCAGCTGCTGCACATGTCTCCAAGAGCGAAGGTAAAGCTTCCAGTAGCCCTATACACAGAGCTGGATTGGTGGATCAACCACGTAGCTGCCACATCTCCTCTTCATCCTCCAGCGCCCCAATTCTTTTTGACTACGGATGCGTCAGGCCAGGGCTGGGGCGCTCTGCTCAACAACAAGCAGTTAGCTGGCCAATGGTCGCAGTGGGAGGCGCGTCAACATTCAAATCTCCTAGAGATGATGGCAGTGCAGAAGGTAATAACATCACAGAGCCGCTTACTGACGCAATCGTCTCTAATGATTATGTCGGACAATCGAACGGTTGTGTCATATCTGCGCAACGAAGGCGGTACGAGGTCACAGCAGATGATGGAGATGACTTACCGGGTACTGGATGCATTGGACCGCTATCACATTCACATGACAATCCAGTTCATTCCCGGCAGATACAACACGGAAGCAGACAGACTTTCAAGGTTTCGCGGTCAGTCGGAGTGGCACCTGCTGTCTCCAGCGGCGCACCAGATATTCCAGGTTTGGGGTACTCCTCAAATAGACCTTTTCGCATCGAGGAGAGCTCATGTGGTACCGACATATGCGACTCTAGACCAGACGGATCCAGATGCGTCCTTTGTCGATGCGTTCAGTCGGAGATGGGAGTATCAACTGGCGTGGATATTTCCTCCCCCGTGTCTAATCCCGAGAGTTCTGGGTCACCTGAACGACGCAGAGGGTATGTACCTATTGATCGTGCCGAATTGGGAGAAGGTGTTCTGGCGCAGCGACCTGAAGAGCCGATCCCTGGCCCCTCCAATAGAAATTCGGGACCTGGAGAACCGGTTAGTAGACACACAGACTCTGAGACCTCCAATCGATGTCAAGCGGATAGCTTTAGAAGTCTGGCTGATACAGGGTGGGCCGCATTGTTGGGTACGTGGAACGATAAGCAAAAGGATTTACTTGCAAGCGGTTGGCGAAAATCCTCGTTAGCTTCTTACAAGCCAGCGTGGCTAAGATGGTGCAGATGATGTACTGCCCATCATGTCGCCAGAGACAATCCACAACCACAAGATTTGGCAAGATTTATTACAGACTTGCACCTGGTAGAAAAGTTATCGCATAGTACAATTTGCTTACACAAATCGGTTGTCTCAACTTTTTGTCCCGTACGTTCAGGCCCACCGCTTAGCTCGCATATAGTTGTTCGCCAGGCTTTGAAAGCTATAGCTTTGAGTAAACCAATGTCTCGTAAGGAGAGTATATGGGATGTTAGAGATTTATGTACTTATTTAGAGAATAACGAACCTCTACAAACCAGTTTATTTGAGGTGTCTAAGAGATGTGCGATTTTGTTATTGCTTTGTTCAGGGCGACGCGTACATGATCTGACGTTATTGAGTATAAATGATTCCAGTTGTAAGATTGATTCTGACTGTATTATATTTTGGCCCGAGTTCGGTTCCAAGACAGACACTGCATCGCGCAGACAATCTGGTTGGAAATTGTTAACATGTGATTACAATAAAAATATAGATCCCGTTTATTGGATAAAATTATTAATTTCCTTGTCTCAGAACCGAAGAGGGAATATAAATAATCTATTTATTTCTATATGTGGTCCTGTGAAGCCAGCTTCACGAACCATCATTGGCATCATTGGTGGATGGATAAAGGCAGTCCTTAAAGACGCTAATATAAACAGTAGTGCGGGTAGTGTCCGTTCCGCAGTTGCTTCGTCTGGCTGGCTTGATAATCATAATATTAATGATATCTTGGAAAGAGGCAATTGGCAAAGTGCTAATACATTTCACAAGTTTTATAGAAAAACAATTAGCACTCATAATTCACATTCTAATCCTTTAGATAGATGTTTTAATACGATATGATTCACGCATTCTAATTAATGTTAATATAAGGTCATATGTCATATACCAATTATGTGTAAAAGTTGATTTTTATTTTAATGCAATACAGATTTCCTTATAAGTCTATCTATTATTTTATTTACATTGGCGATCTATTGAATATTACCAATCCTCACTCATCCAGCAGTCGATAACAAACACTTCTCAATTTGATGGCTTGGAACAAGGTACAGTCAACTTAATAGACAAATTTTACCTAAAAATAAAATTTATATTAAGTTACTTACCTTGTTCCAAGCCTGATTCCATTGCTGCCTGCTGGCAATTTGTAAAATTTTAGGTTTTTTATACTTACACGATTAATTTCATTCACATAGACATTTTATCATATTCATAATACTTATATTTCAGCAAAAGTAAGTATTGTTTATTAAAGCTTTTATTTCAGCAGTAGGGTTTAGTTTTAAGCTTGTCTTTTCAGCTATGTCAATGAAATACCGTGCTACCTCAGTAAACAAAACAAGTACCTACAGCTGCGCTGAATACTGTGTTTGTTTACATAATAAAACGTCGCCACCTGTCTACCCACAGTGGCTATTTTGCCACCTGTCTATCTACAGTGGCTACCTACCGTCCACCATCATATTGGACGGTAGGTCAAGGTAATCAAATTGAGAGTCCAATGGTCTGAGCATTGGCGCGCAGCCTGCCAGCTGGATTCGTAAAAAACATGGAAAAAACCCGCCATAAAAGCCGGTATTGCGCCTGACGTCATCGGAACTGTGGTGTTGCCAGTAAGAAACGAATGTTGCCATCTCAATTTGAAGGCTTGGAACAAGGTAAGTAACTTAATATAAATTTTATTTTTAGGTAAAATTTGTCTATTTTATTACTACAAATACCTAACGCATAAGTAGAGAATTCCGATTCAATTATTTATTGCTATACATTAAACTTAATAATGTCATTACAAGTCCTGAATTCATTATGCATCAGCGTTACTGCTGCTTGCTTAGCGCTTACTGCGATAGCGTTAAAGCGGACGGACGATGTCACTGTTTATTTCTGTCCCGATTAGAAGAATCAATCAGTCAACCATTTTATCACGTCACCCGCATCAATGCTGCAGCAGCAATGTTGCAATAGTATAGGTGACGTTCGGGTGTCAACTGTAGCCACAGACCTAAAATTTATGCTTAGCTGCTGTTGCGGCGTCATTGTTACCGCCGGTGTATCTGTCAATTTCCTTGCTAAAATGAATCATGATTAACGTCATAATGCGGTGGCGAATGTCACTCATTTTATCAAGGAAATTGACAGACTAGTCAGCTAAAAGGTGACATTCGGATGTCTCTTCTGTCAATCGTCACATCACGTTTCGGCGGCGTCTATGTCGTGTTTTCTTTAGTATGTGACATTTCAGTTTATAATTTATATATAATAATATTAGTAGTGTAACTACTTAAAAACATAAATCAAAAAATCTTTAATAAATTTATTCCCTAGGTACTTTAAAGGTTTTGCTTGGTAGGTAAATAAATAATTAAGTAATATTTTCGCACCCATTATATGTATCCAAAGTACTACAACCATGGATGTAACTAAAGGGAGGTAGATATGGCACCAGGCGCTCGATCGTGAGCCATCAAATATAGGTTCCGGAACCTATATTGAGGTACGGCTGACGCCAATGTGTCAAGATTGTCACAATCATCTACTAAATATTACCTGCGTTTTAGCTTTGTCCACTATGAACGTCACGCGTCTATTATTATTATGCATAAAAGGTCATTGACTACAACTCATGTTGTTTTTAACATTAAACATGCGAATAATTTGGTTACGGGTTTATAAACAAATATACGTTTTCGTAATAATTGTATAAATTGTATTCATACAATTTGTTGTCTGCGTGTGAAGGCCAATTTAGGCGCGGAAATTCTGTCACAGCGCGCGGTTCAAAGGTATTTCCCGGCAGGCCGAACCGTTGAACTTGCTACATGAGCACTTATCCCAAATTAGTAGGAGCTTCAGTCGGCGTGGATCCATCGAGTTACACGCGATAGAGCGTAAGATCCGCTTACGCCAAGTTAAACCGATCCTGTCTAAACGGGCGCGCGCAGACATCCGTCGCGGTCCCGTTCCGGAACATATTTCAGAACACTCCAACCGAAAATAAACAGAAATTAGTCGGATGATTTTAGAACTTCGGTAGAACACAACGACATCAATTAACTGGAGTTATGCTAATTAGAATAGATAATATTTAAGTAGAAATGATTTATTTATTTATTTATAACTATTAAGGTGAAACGTTCATAATTCATCAGTTAGTTTCGAGCTTACCCAGTCAAACTATAATCTGAGGCTCAATTCGGTCTTTCCAGTTATCTACATGGCTATTATATAAGATGTCCACTTTTATACAAGAATTTCATTAACACATTCACTGCCAGCGACCCGCTAGGTGGGCTCTCTGTTCGTATGCGCTTTTCGCTACATACGGGTTTTCCCGTGGTATCGGCTACGCTCGTAGCGCGTAGCTCGCGCTGGCACTGAATATATGTTAAACTAGCTATATGGTGGCCACATCACAATATGTCATTTTATTGAGTCAAAGAGCAAGTACTTATCCACCGACCGCATGGATCCAATATCTTTAAATATAATCACTTAGCCAGTAAAGTCCTTCCCCAATCCCTATTTAAGGTTACACGCGTTTTTAAAATTACTTTGTGAATAAAAACACTCGTACATATAGTATACTACTATTATGATACACTAAGATCAAAAGCTATGTAGCACAGAATCCTAAAACCTATTGTGAATTGTGAAAGCATTTAAAATAAAATAGATCCGACAGACAGCGCTCTATAATAGCTCATTCTGCTCCCCTAATGCTGCAATTAGACGGAGAAACTAGTGAAAGGATTTGTCCCACTAATGAACGCTACGGCTAAATTGTTCTCAGGGAAAATACTCTTTTTGCTCCGAAAAGGCATTAGAATAAATTGATATTTACGGCCAACTGAAGCTCTTTCACGTAAAGTTAAAAAAGGACTTCGAAGGATTTTATTCTAAACCCACATTTCATTTTAAAAAGTAATATACAGATAGGTATCTACTATTCAATAAATTTTAATATGCAGCCATTTCTCGGCTAATAATCTTTTTTCTAAGAAAATAAATTATTAAAACCTTGTTGGACTAAGAAAACTACATTTTTTTTTATTACTCAACTAAACTTACAGTAGATTTTTTTCTCATGTTCTACCTGTGTACATACATGTTTTCTATCTGGACTAGAAAATGCTATTCGTTTGGTGGCCTATTAGAAAAGTATTCGTAGTTTACTTCCTTGCAGCGTAGTAAAGATGAAAACTACAAAATTACTTTAACCCAGAGACATTTGCTAAAATATCTACAATGCTATAAACAAAAAGCGATAAACAATCAAAATAAGCACTAATTTATTGACTAATTCAATAATAAAAGCGGCGGATGGGATGCGAAAAAGACAACCATTATTAACCTATTTCTGAAAGTGAAGAAAAGAGACAGCTAGGATGATTAATTAACAGCGAGCTGGCCGCAAGCGGAGCTCCTCTACGACGGAAAACTTAATTACTTTTCTCTGCAGAATCATAAAACTGAATAATTCATACACTAGCTGCTGGGACAGTCTTGAATGTGTGACATAGGAGCACACTTCTCAGCACTTGGCTAAAATTGAATTGCCTCTTACATTAAGGCGTTAACTTTAAAGATTATACCCAGCGTATCTCGACGTTTGTGTACCTACAAGCAACACGGTATTTTAAAGATAATATCATTGTAAACAATTGTTTTCAGAAGAGCAGTCATGTTTTGATTTCGTTTGGCTTTCCTAATAGTGTATGAGTTTTCCATTAGATTTGTAACGTGCAATATACCTGGCTAACAGAACTGAGATATTATTATTAAGGGAACATATCCACTTATTGCTCACTAATTGTAAAATGATCATTCCTGGGTATGTTTAAAGGAATTCATGATACTACACGGAGGACGAGTACCTACCTTCATTAAAAAAAATATAGGTATACATAATATGTATTGATTCTTGTTGTCAAAATAAAATAGCGGCCGTAATGTTTAGCGCCATATCAGGGGCATAAGGAAGTTTTTAGCATTACTATTAGACAATTTTGATAACACAAACGGCCTGATTCGAACTTTAAGATACTTCAAAAAAATGCTAAAGATACGATATGGATCGGATATGTCAGTGTCAAAAGTGACGTTTTTGTTTGAGGAAATGGAGGAAAGGATTATACTGAGCAACTTTTACTATGGGACCAAACACGAAAACACGAAAAAAGAAACCGGCCAAGTGCGAGTCGGACTCGCGCACGAAGGGTTCCGTACCATTACGGAAAAAAACAGCAATAGAAACCCCTTGGGAGCCCCATTTAAATATTTTTATTATTCTGTTTTTAGTATTTGTTGTTATAGCGGCAACAGAAATACATCATCTGTGAAAATTTCAACTGTCTAGCTATCACGGTTCATGAGATACAGCCTGGTGACAGACAGGCAGACAGACGGACAGACGGACAGTCGGACGGACAGACGGACAGCGGAGTCTTAGTAATAGGGTCCCGTTTTTACCCTTTGGGTACGGAACCCTAAAAATTACCCTCCCATAGAAAATGGACTAGCCAACATGTATGAAACAGCCAAATTTTTTTTAGCGATTTCGGGGTTACTCCCTTGCTCCCATAGTAAAAGTTGCTCAGTATAATCCCAAAACCTCCCTGGCAACGAAAATGGACTCATTTTTTAGCCACCGTGTAGATGTATGGAATATGGAATGTATATCAAACTACTTTATCATGCCTTTCAGCATTAAAAGTTGGAGTTTTTACAAGAAAAGCGGATTAAGATTCTCTATAATATTTCACATTATGGTGGGTTTGCATGATTTATAGGCAAACTCTAGAAAGTTCCGCATGTCATCCACCGGGTCTTAGCGAAATTTCCAAAGGAACTTTAAACTTTTTACATAAGACGGATGATGGTGACTAACCTAGTTTGTATGAGAGAAAAAATATAATTCTGCTTAAAACAAATGTAGGTACTACATACGTAAACACCTTTGATAAAAAATAAAAGCTTTTTAACTGGTCACAGGAAAAATCGAACGAACACTGACATCAGAATTACATCTGAATGATATCATTCATTTATCTTATCTTTGCTTATTTTAAGAGGCCGGTGTCGATTTTAGTCGCCAAAATGTAAAATTGACAGATTTAGTCCGTGAAATTTTACACCTTTTGTTACCTAATTGAAATAACAAGTACTGGTTTCTATTAGCACGTCTTCTTATCTTACCTTTTATCAGATAAATTTTTTGAAAACAGACTCACTAAATTAGTAATGTTTGCTTTTCTGATGGACGTTTAGGTAAACGCGCGTAAAGCATTGATTTTGTCGCTCTTATTTGTAAATTTCGTAAAGTTTGGACGGATAAACATGGTAATTTTGTATTACACATATCCTGTACTTGACGTTTATCAGACTACATTTTTATTATTATGACTTTGAAGTAGTGTAAATGAAAGTTAGACGAAATCAATTTTCTCCAGAAATTACTTCAAAACAAGTGACAATTTCTCTGAAAATCTACTTAATTTCAACGTAATTTTGATACTTAAACAATCTACAGCATTTGCTGAAACTATTCTTATACATCAATTTGTATAATTTACCACCATGATTTTTTTTAAGAATTTTTAAAAACTGTCCCTTCTCTTCATGCATTACCGGTGACGCACGCTCGCGGCCTCATTATTAAAAGGCAAGATGAGAAGACGTGCTAATAGAAATCAATACCTGTTATTTAGATATTACGTAACAAAACGTGTATAATTTCAACGACTAAATCTATCAATTTTATATTTTTGCTCCAAAATCGACTACGGCCTAATAAATAAAAAATATCGATAACGGTTAACTAAAGAGGTTGCCTATCAAATATTGAAAGTAGACAAGCTTTGGCACCGGCCTTTGGCGCATGTAAATACCGTACAACTGTTGTATTTTTTTTAAGGCTTACTTTTTTTTCTAGGCAAAGGTTTACAAGCCAAATGGATTTACTCTTGTAAGTATAGGTACTTACACTGAGTTATTATTAATATTTCATATAGAGACGTCATGTCAAGCAATGAGTGTCGCAACCTGAGGGCGAGGGCCGGGGGTGAACCACGCGACCAAAACGTCGTCGTGAAATTTCACAAGGCCGCGAGAATCAACGCCCCTCTTTCGTAACGTCGTAAGCGCCATGAATAACGCCGGCGCTTAAGACGTTTTGGTCGCGATGATGATCCCTACATAGATTTGAGGACGTAGAAGGTATATCATATTTTACCTAAAATGGAGACGCATGCATTTAAAATCAAAATAAACATGTAAAATCCGCTGATTGGCCAGTTCATGATATAATAAATACAAATAAAATAGTTATTTTTTGTGTTACAATTTCTAGCAATGAAAACTAATATTGAACATAGATTGTTACTTCTATGTTCATGCCAAGTTTCGTGTTTTTTGTAACTTCGATTGAATAGCGGCATCTTTGTTCGTCAGACTTAAATGCATAGAGTCAGACCAAGCTAACTCTGCAGCGATTTTGATAGCACAGACTGTGTAAGTGTCATTTTAAACGTCAAACTTCTATGAAATTATTACGTTTCAAATAATACGCATTGTATGTGCTATCAAAATTGCTGCAGAGTTAGCTTGGTCTGACTCTAAACAAGTAAACAAATAATAAAAAAAACATTTAACTTTATTTACCTACCTTGAAACATACTTAGTTTAGTAACAAAATTACGTGTCCTATCTGTATGCGTATGGGTCACATTTCAGTCTATCAGTTGGTTTTAATTAATATTTTGTTTACCTACCGATGATTGATAAGTTACGCCACTATCTTTTTTTAACAGTCGATTAATTTTTACTAGTTTTTAAGGCCCAACACGGCTTTATCGCGTTTTGTTGACACACAGGCGAATGCGAAGAGCGTCGGTGAGTGACAAAAATCTGTCAAAACGAGTTGCTGCCGCCCAGCATCAACGCATGGAGCAAAATACATGTTGTCTGAGACGTCTCTATATGAAATAATAATAACTCAGTGGGTACTTTTAATACCTAACTGAGAATTTTAATACCTAATTAGGTATGTATTGTAGCACAAAATATTCTTTCAAAGACAGCAGCAAAAACCTAAAATTTTATATTTTCTATAAAAAGGGACCTTATTGTCGATGGCGCTTACGCCATTATTAACGATGCTCCGATATAAATACAATGCCGCGCGACGCTGTGCGGCGTAAGCGCCATCGATAATAAGGTCCCTTTTCATAGAAAATGCCCCAAATGATGAATAAAATCAAAGTACATAAATACAAATATCAAATATATTTATTTTTCAAAATGTCATGTCAATTTGCAAAATAAATATATTTGATATTTAATTGTATTTGTACTTACTTTGATTTTATTCATCATTTTATGTGTTTGCTGCTGTCTTTGAAATAATATTTTGTGCTACGATACATAACTAATTAGGTCTTAAAATTCTCGAGCCAGTATTTACAAAACTCGACTTCGTCTCGGTTTGTATCTTCGCCCCTTCAATTTCAAGAACCCTTATTATGTACCTGTTGCACTAAATACTAATTACAACAACAAACAATCAGTAAAATCAGTATTATACAATCAGTAAAGTTTACTCGTACTAGCTAAGGACCGTTAAAACATTCAATATTTAATGTTTGTTTTGTAGACAGAGACATCGCTCGCGTCCACGCTATAGCGGTAACGTTGCAACCGTAAAAGCTGCTGCAATGAGGACTACCGCGTTTAATTTCGCCGCTAGGGGCGCTAGTGAAGATGGAGGTCTTTCAAAATATCAAATGCATAGAAGTTTTGGGGGTTTCAAGCTTTTTTATCGGGAATTTTCACTCCTTATTCATAATTGTGGTAAATCTTTGTCCATCTAAAATATATTATGCAAAATTAAATAGTTTGAAAAAATGGCACATTTAGACGTTAAATAGTTATTTGTTATACAAGGGTGCAAAGTTGTATTTTACCCGCGAGTGTGGAATTGAAACACGAGCAAGCGAAAGGATTCTATAGTTGAACTAAAATAGAATCCTGAGCGTAGGGAGTGTTTTAACACACGAGAAGTAAAATACATTTGCACCCGTGTGTAACACAAAACTTTTCCCCTCACTATAGCGAGAAAAGTGCAACATCCACAGGCGTTAGATCATCTTCATCAACTGGAATCACTAATTTTTTTACGATATTATAACAAAAAACTGGAAATTCTGTACTTTTACGTAAGAAGTTATTAAGTAAAATTTTTGTTGACAATGTTGACATTTCTGAAGTACGAAATGTCAATGATGCGTTTTGAAATTGCATTGACTTAACTTGTGCGTTCAGAATTGTATTTAACATAATTATTAAAAAACAAACGTTTATTATGGAATTTTAAGGTTTATGACTTAAAATCATTAAATAAGGCTAAATCTGGTATTTTTTATTAGATTCTCAAACCATTTATTTAATGATAATTAATATCGAACGAACCATTATTATGAGAGTTTTACGTTTTGTTATCTGTCAAGCTACTTAAACACGCTCCATCCAAGGTCAAATTACTTTCCCCACTAGTGGATAAAATGCGTTTTTCCCCGCTTGTTTTAAAGGATAAAAGACGGCTTTCCGAGCTAGTGAGGGGAAAATACCTTTGTGTATGTTAGAACGTATTGATTTTATAAAAATAAGCATAGAAGAACTATGAGATCTGTTTTTCTGGATCTACATCTAACAGTGGCACCAACTGGTGAGCACAAGAACGGTAGGCCTCATTGCTATTCAAATATAACCATAAAGCTAATGTCACTTGTCAGTTACAGTCTCAAAATGTGGAATAAGAATAATAGAGCCAACAACGCAAGACGCAGCATGGCTAGCCGAAATCTTAAGCATGCTCGTACCATATATTTGTTATGATCCAATTCCCTCACTGATTAGAATCTTCTTCCACCTTATGTCCAAGGTGTGTCAAACAATGACACACCTTTCAATTAATTTATATCGGAACCACGTAAAGCGAGCATAGATTCCTATTTATACAGAACAGCCAAAGCAACCCTTTGTGGTTCGCGGTTCGCGAGTAAGAAGCGAACTAATGATATTCGCAGAGTGCTGGTGATTAATGGTAGCCGACTCGCGGATTGCTCAAGCGAGATGAGTTCTGAAGAGGCATCCACTGCCCGTGAAATTAACTTTCGGCGCCTTTAGAAGCCTTGTCGGTTTGTTTTCAGAAGTGAAAGCGTTTTGCTTTTGTGACCCAATATTTCAAACGTTATTGGAAACGTTTGATTATTGCTCCCCATTCCGAAGAGATAGGATTACAAGCTCCCTAAGCGGGATCGAGCGCTTTCGATTTATTTTCAACTATGTTGTGTGATACTTATATTATTTATTTTTGAACTTTTGTAGATTCGATCCAAATCGTAAAGCAACAGTTACTGTTACCTTACAAAATTTCCCAAATCAAATAAACTATTGTTTAAACGTAGGAGGATATTTAATTAAATTCAAAGCCGTTATCAGTACTAAAATATGAATTATTAGGTATTGCAATTTGTTTCGCTACCTACTTCGATTGGACACAAAGTTTCTTTAAGTATGAAAAAGTTGATCAAATATAAACGGTTTTCTAACTATAGGTATAAATGTGAGTCAGACTATCTTGATAATAATACATACATATATCCATCAGAATTTACCGCGACGCCGGCTCATGTATATTAACCCGCCCCGGAGTGCTTCCTATTTGACTGCAGCAGGTAACACACTTAGTGTATTTAAGTCGCTACATAATGTATCGCTCCGCTCAATGCTTTCAGCATCACTTAAGAAACATAACAACTATATAGTTTGACCAACTATTTACTACAGTAGAAAAATGGAGCAAAATGTTGATTACTGTGACGGAATTGGTTTGCCAGACTTAATCGCTTTAAAGATTTTTCTGGCAGAGAAATTAACTTCTCTGTGGTATCTAGTTATTATTAGTTTTATTATTAAGTATATTTTATCAGTGTGAGTTTTATTTACTCATAGTATTATAATTGTATGCCCACTGCGACATATGATATCGTCATCCACGATATCATGTCGCAGTGATTTTAGCTGCCCGTAGTCTACGGGCTACGGCGTAGCAGAAGATTAATGTATATTCAGTTGATGTTTCCAAATATTTAAACACTGAACTGAGAGTTCCAGCGAAACGTGCTTCCACTGTAAGAGGACAGAGATCATAGGTAGGTATGATACAGTAGGTAAGTATATGTAGATGTGGGGAATGCTATCGGTATCAGTATCAGCAAATTCAGATTTGTAAGGTGAGAATTGGGGACTGCCGAACCCGGACTGATTTTGTTTAGTAAACCAGTACCGGGAGTAAGTATCCCCAGCCAACTTTTTTTAGAACATCTTCCATGTACAGACTTTCGACCCTCTTCAGCTTTATTACATATATGTATGTATGTATGTATAGATTTATTTACTAACTAATCGTAGTTGTTGAAACCTGTCACAGTTGTTATTTATACGTGGCTGTTTTAGCAATGAGGTATTTAGTTATATCTGGAATTGTCGTCACATTTGATTTTTCCAGTTATAACCAAAGGTTCTTGGAATTACCCAAAATTCAATTGTTTTAAATATCGCTAAGCAATGGTTTTATCCCAGGTTGATAAAATACGACCATGTGTTTTATTATAGGGCCAGCCCATTTGTGTCTATGAAGGGTGTTCCGTCTTAGGCCTCCGGCACTGAAGTGATCTTTGAAAAGGGGTTGCTACAGTGGTTGTAAGCACGTTCAGTGGAGCTAAGTATATTGATTGTATTGAAGTGAAACTTCTAATGCAACTTCCAACAAGGTTGCGTTAAACGTTTAACGCTACCATGGAGGGGTTAATTTTATACTCTATTATTAACTCACTAAAGTTTACTTTCGCTCGACCAGCGCGGTGTCTCTAATCTCTCTCTTTCTCTCTCTCTCTCAGTGTATACTTGTTTGAATAGACATACATGTACCAGGCGAACATAACTAGGTACGAAGGAGGTTTACGCTCAAATCTTTCCATGAAGTTAGAATTATATAGCTGGAAAGGTGACAGGGAAAAATGCCGATAGATAATTTAATTTTATACTCTATTATTAACTCACTAAAGTTAACTTTCGCTCGACCAGCACGGTGTCACTTATCTCTCTCTCTCTCTCTCTCTCTCTGTATACTTGTTTGAATAAACATACATGTACCAGGCGAACGCTCAAACTTTTATAAATTATCAAACTTCAAACCAGTAAGTTGAATAGGGTAATTTCCCGAAAGTAGGGTAATTGATGCTAAATTATTAATGTTTGATAGTTAAATTTTCTTTGTTATGTATATTAAATAATGTTTAAATATTATGAACTTAAAGTGTTTGCACACGGTGCATGCGAATTGTAAGCAATATTAATAAAGTTTGTCTTAAAGAAATAATATGAGTTCACTAAAAATCAATTTCTACCCTTTCCTATTTTCATTTCCACATTACGAAGTTTCACTTCTTCCGCGCGGAGGGACTCCACGCACTATTTTTTTTATTCTTATGATTCATGCAATACGTTTACCAACCTCACCCCTTCCCAGAAAAAAGCCTTTAAGTGACTTAGTCGTTTATCGAATAGCCCCAAGCCCCAACGATTGGCTTTCACTTTAAATTGCTTACCCGTTCATTTGACTTAGCTCTAGAAAGGGGTTTCCTTATCAGAAATACCGCTGAATGAAAGGGTATCCCTTCCTAATTAATAAAAAATATATGACATATGTGCTGTCAACGCGCTAGACACCCAGTCCTTCACTTTAAACATAAATTAGCAATATTTGATTCTATTTTTACGAAGAGAAAGTTGAAAAAGGAATAAGCGTTATAATTTATAATCGATACCCCGTCAAGAGGTTAGCGCTTAAAGAACGGGTATTGAACGGGTATAAGCTTACCCGTATTATGAAGCGCTTAAAAAGCTAAATGAAAGGGTTTTAGTTAGCAACGGCTTTGGTAAGTAAATCCTTACGAAATACAAGGGGTATTTACCAAAACCCTCGCAGGGGATAACAAATCCTAATTCAACTGGCTTCTAATTTAATTAATAGTTCCTATTTTACCTGTGTGTAATATTGTGTAAATAAGCTAATAGATAGGCCGATTTCATAATATTGGGGGCGAATTATATTAATGCTGTGTTTATGGTCTCTCTTCGGCACTCTACTAATGAATTACTATAGTCTCTGTCTCCGTATCTACTTGTTAATCTGATCCGTCTATGTGAAATACTCCAATACGCAAATATGTTGGTTTCATTGCATGTATGGTTGGTTGATAGGGGTTTACCAGAAGGTAGTACAGTCAAATACACGTCTAACGCATAAGTCGCATAATATGACGAACCCAATTTGGTTAGCATGATCGATTTTATTTACCCAAAGGACAGCATTAACTTCGCACTTGGGTTAGTTGTTAGGGGCCCAGCCCAAGGGACATTATTTTATGCTGGTCACTAGTTGACTTCACAAAAGGGTTAAGAATTTGAATGTACATCTACGTGATTTTTACCTCTCTGGTATTGCGTGGAGTGGATCACATTTGGACTTTGTCCAGACATAGTTGCCTATAGTAGCGGCGTATGCACAGTAATTTTATAAGGCACACAAAGTGGCCTCATGGTTGACTGCAATCAGCTGTTTTATTTTACAATATACCTACTTAATTAAAGTAACAAAATTCACCCATCAGACTTCACCCATCGATCCTATTCCTTATTATTACGTAATAATGAATACGTTAATCACAACATAAGCTAACATATCGTTATATACTATGTCTGAACTTATTAGTAAACCTTATAATTGTATTATTAATGTGTGGTGTATGTGTTATGTGTGTGTATTGTTATGTTACAACCTTTTTTTTTATATATACACCTTGACTGAAATATATTTAAATCTTTTAATTGCTTTCATAATTTCAGGCACCTCTTTATTATATTAGAAATATCCCACAATAGCATTTTATGAAGAAGGTAGGGTTTATAATAGTCGTTTTGTTAATAAATAATATTCAATTATTTTGATAGGACTCTACGAATCTTACCTTTCTCTAGGAGCGTTACCTGTTATTACTCGTTTCTTGAGGTTTTATTTAATAGGCAATAGTTGAGGTTTTTTTATTTTAGAACATATTTAGGATATGTATTGTGCTTGTTGGAATATATTTCAGATATTATATATTTTATTGTGTAACATGTAACATGTTAGAGAATGCTCAGAGAGCTTTGGTTATTACTTTTCATAATGTTAGTCGATATTTACCACTAGATGATGATCTTGCCATACTTTGCTTATATATTTACAGAAGGTTTTACTTCTTACTGTGACATATTTTATTATGTTTGTGTACAGGTTAAACTTGGGCAGTCAGGTTTTTGTCCCGTCTTGTTTTACTGACTTAGGTATTTGGCCCTAGCAATCAAGGCGGTATATCACAATGTGTCCTAATCAGATTTCATTGGATATAGAGCTTATAGATTATTGCAATAATTTAGCTTACAAACTTAATCAATTTGAATGCAATAAATCAAATTCGTTAGCATTCAAAACCTTGTTTATTTTATAATTCATCCTCTATAGCCTAGACCCTTATTTACTAAACTTCAATATTGTAAGCTCGCTGAGTATATCTAACCGACGCACAGACATCACTGTACACGTCAAGTCTGTGGGTTAGATATACTTAGCGAGCTTATAATGCCTTGCGCATTCAATACAATAATTCTTTTAGAATGCTGTTGAGACTACCGCGTTTCTGCAGCGCATCATCCATGTTTGCCGAGTCGCGCACAGACGGTTACAATGCCGTGTGGCGCAAGAAAAGGGCCTCACTGCTTGACAGAGTGCGCGGGAGTAGCAATGATTTTATGTGAATCGCTGATTCTTTCAAAGTTGAATTATGGTGATATACTTTATGGACCACGCCTGCAACATAAAACTCGTCGCTTAATACAAAGAGTACAAAATGCGTGTTATAGATTTTGTTACTCTATACCCCCTAGAAGCCATATCACCCCGTATTTAAACAAATCGTCCATGCTGAATATGTCTTCTCGGCGACACCTACATCTTGCATGTCTCCTCTTTGGCGTCTTAAACAATAAATCTCCGGAATATCTCTTTTCCAAGATTAACATTTCAAAATTTCACAACCGTCATGACACTAGGTCAACTCGGCGTTGTCTCTTAGAAATGTACCCTCATAGAACGATTGCATTTACCGGTTGTTTCCGGTATCTCGCGACCAAATGCTGGAATGATATCCCTCCACCTGTAAGACGGCTCAAAAATAAGCAAACTTTTAAACACCAGTTTAAAAAGATACTGCTTGAAAAACAAAAAACAGGGATACCATACGGCTTTTTGGTTGCTGATTTCAGGATCTAATCGGTATTGCTATGAGATCTTGTACCGAACCTTTCGCGCTTTCTCACTCTTATTTTATGGCCACTACTATTTTTATTTCTATGTTTATGCTTATTTTCTGTTTTATTTATGTATTTTATTTCAGAACTTTCTAACACCACTCAACTACACACTTTTTACAGTACCGTATACTTATCACCGTCATATTTACCTAACTGTAACGTGATCTGGGCTCCGGCAGAATATCAGTGCTCCGCTCAATAGAGTGGAGCGTATAGCTGAGTCGGAACCCTTTTGTTGTTGCTGCAATGCACACAGCGTGCAGCTAACCACTAAAAACTAATATTTCGTGTTTAAGTAAAAAAAATTTTGTTAATTTAATTTAGTACTTAAGTTTTGTTCTGACTGCAATGTACCTACTTATACTTTACACTAAAATTGTGTGTTTTGCAGCATCCAAATAAACGTTTTATCTATCTATCTATCAGCAGCATTCTAAACATGATCTAATAAGCTAGATTGTCATATTAAACATATTAAAATACGTGAGTGACCCGTTTTTAATATGTTTAATATGTCTGTGTCTCACGGAAGTTTTATTATTAAAAAGCTAGATTGTCCTTTGTTATGGGCAATGGGTCAGCGGACAAAGTCGCTTTTGTTTATAATTTATTAAATATTTTATTAGCTTACTGTTGTTTTTGTTACTAAACATAAGGGATAAGCTATAACTAACAAATTTATGGACCATATGTTGTCTGAAATGAAGAAATTTAATTTAATTACTTTCCAAAGGTTTCAAAAATAGAGAAGGTTGAGGAAAGTTTCAGTATTTCAGGTTATAAAGCTTCAGTAGTAGTTTAAGCTAAGTAAGACGTCACAATATGTCCCCTCGCTTGCGCCCCACAACCCCAGCCAGGTACCCAACCACAGCGCACACCCCCACTTTTTCAGGCCCCGGAGCCACGTTTTTCGTGTTTTGATCATACCAGGAGATTGTGTACCTATGCATACGTACAAAGTTCATGCTAGACTTCTTTACTGATTCTAGGTACTCTCTATTATTTTCCATCGTCAATATATACAAACAGTTCCGTTACTTACCAAGATATTGACAGACAACACATAGCCTATGTTGAAGTTAGGACCTTGAAATTTGAAGCACATATTTTTGAGTATATAGGTCTTATCTACGATCTATTTTTTTGAATTCAACAAAAATGACGATGGTTTTTTTAAACAACTTCCACGCAGAAGATGACGCGATTACATAAATATCTACAATAAAAAGCTAACCGAAACTATTTATAGACAGAAAGGTTAGATAAAATTGCCCTTTATGTCATGTCTAAACTTGACCCTTATAAATTGTTTTTGGTTTATGAGTCACACATCATTCGTTTTATTTATATATCCTCGCGGTTACGTACATAGGTACCTAACTCGGTAAAAGATACTGTATCATTTTGTATATAAAACAACGATGGCGTAAAGTTTATGTAGTGGGTAACGTGACGTGCCGACTAATGTTATTTATTTATTATTATTATTATTCAGAGCCCACTGTGTCCCACTGCTGGGCAAAGGCCTCCCCCCTCTTTTTCCACTCGTCTCTGTTTAATGTCGTTTAAATAAATTTGATAGAAATAAAATGACAATGTAGTAGTACATTTACAAACTGGTTAGTTCGTAGATACCAGTGGCGAAGAGTCCACAAAACTCGACTACGGTGAATAAAAAAGTAGCACTTTTACGCTATTTAAATACTTGAATTAAATAGTTAACATATTTACTGTCAGCGACCAGCTAGGCGGGTTCTCTGTTCGAGGGCACTTTTCGTTACAAACGGGAAAAACCTTGTTGTTGGCTATGCTTGTAGCTCGCAAAAGGCATTTCTAAACCTATTTTTAAAGATAAAATAATAACACATATACCTATATATTATCCCATACCACACTTTAGTGTCAATTAAAATTTTGATGTCATTAGTTATCTCGCATCCGCCCGTGCGTCTCGCTCGCGCCGAAAAATGTACGGACTATTATGAACGAAATGCACTCGCGAATGATTACAAAATGATATCATTTAGATATTAAAATGTACATTATAACACCACCAGAACCTACCAACCAACTAACAGAATGGTCTGTTATGTTATAACAAACTTTATAATCAAACTAAAAGAAAATCCGTTTAACTGAAGGATAACTTTTTTACAGTTTTTGAGGTCCAATAAAACTCGATCGAGCGGCCGATGAGTTTAGGCAAACATGTACTGGTTGTCGAAATATCGCATGCGTTTGTTGCTCTTTTAAGATGGTTTTAACTGAATTTGACTGGGTTCAAACGGTTTCCATATTTATGCTGCAGTAACGGTTACACCATTGTCTAATTTCTCTACTGGCGGATGCTAAGTGTGTTCAATGATCTGTCACATTTTCTAATTCATTTTGTGCGTATATTATTTACTATAATATCTTCATATGTATATGTTACTGTAAAAGCCCGAAGTACGGTAAAACCTAGGTGCCGATCGGTAAAAGCCCGAAATGTTAAATAATATTATATTACTAATATTATTTACCGGCACTGATTCGGGAAATCCTAGGTTTTACCACGGCGACCGGTAAATGTTGAATCATGCACTAGTTCTTGACATTATTAGATGAAAATCTGGTACCAGTGTAAGGACCGTTATATGTAGCTCCATTTAGAGTGATGCTTCATATTGTTTCGGCTGTTTTACTAGTCATACCTCTCGGAAGGAAGTCACTAGCGTTGCCTTGTTCGTGGTAGAAAAATCTCAATGTCTTTCACAGTGGCAGCCAATATGAAAACCTATAGGGATCTCATTCTCATTTTCACTCAACATTTCTCACTCAAATTCCTTACCAATGATTTTAATGACTAAATAATGAATCACATAAAAGCTTCAGGGAGTGTATAAACACGTCAAATTAAATTCAACATCAATCAGAAAACTGGCCTTTTCGACCGCATTTACATAGTGTGTACCTAATGCATAGCACGGTTACCCATGTCGTATGTGTAATACAACTGTAGCTGACCGTAAATCATACTCGTAGATAGCATCCTCATTTGACAACCACACGATTTTCATTCCGTACATTTCCCAATAAATTCAGTCGAACGTTACAAATTTTGCAACAAACGCATGCGGCAGTTGTATAACAGCACGTCAATATGTGTTTGAATGATAGGCTGACGAATATACCACTTAATTCGACACAATTGCAACCTGTTTAGCGGTTGTTCAATAATTGTGCCACCCACGCGATCAGTAGTCCGACAGGCTGCCTTCTATAGACGCATTATGAAGCAGTCACCACATACATATGCGCCGACAATTTTCAAATACTATTTCAGGAATCGCGCAGTAGCGTTCCACATCATTGAAAGGCGCATAAATGCGCAAGTGAAGTATAAAGTGAAGTGTCCGAGTTTCGAGATTACAGTATTTAGTCTGGAGCGCTTATCACACACATGCTTGGATTACGTACATGATCCATCTGATGGGTGAGCCATCTGTGGTAAATCCTCAGGGGGGGGGGGGGGTGATCCAGCCACTAATGGATCGCCATGCAATGTGCGTCATGCTCTATGTCAATAAATGCTTCGGCTTTTAAAGCTGCCGTTGTTGAAGCAGGCCAATTACTATCAGCGATAGCAATTACAGGGCCGCGTGCATGGGCCTTTACCGCAAAGTGGTGCCGGTACTGCGTATCAACAGTCAGATTTATTAAGTTTAATGATGTGACGAGTTACATTTGTGTGTTTAAAGATCTACGTAGTTAGGATTAGCTAATATTGGGTGATTTTAATGATATTTCACATCATTTAGTAACTATATCAATAATTAAACTGCATACGCTGCTGTTGGGTTTTTCAGGCTGCTTAAAAAGTATAGCTTTAATATTGTTTTTGTTATTTTTGAGAATTAAATGTTTTTGTTGTTAGAATTTGTTCTTTCTGTAAATAACCATTAATCAGGCATTAAATTTTATAATATTTACTAATTTAAATATATGAGGGGTAGGGCAGATTGTTTATTGTACATATGATCCATGTGCCAAGCTTACATTAAGCGATCTAACACAATACTATAAGTTGTACATGTTAACAGAGAAAAGATATGTTTCATATGTAATGAACGCTATTATTTGCACGTGAGGTACATTTTTCTCGCGCCTATCACAGACGGCGCGGGTAATAAATCCACAGCGCAGCGTGACGTATCAAGCAACTGAGATGCATCTAAATTGCTGGATTTGGACTTGTTCCCCTATCTTGAAAAACCTTTTTAACTCGCAACAGGGGTGATAAGACAATGGAAGGATTGTAAATTTTATTCATTTGAATTTCACTCCAAATGGAATTCAGGTATTTACTAACCTAACCAAAATAGACTTGCAAAAGATAGATAATAGGTAAAATTACTTGTGAGTGTGCTCAATGCTAAACTATGTTTAAATACATAATTTAATCAATTTACCTACTTGTCTTCAAGTGTGGTCTAAATAAGCATTATAAAGTAAAATTAAACAAAAAATACTCTCTTTCTAGACTCAAACTAGAACTACCTAGAGTCCATCTAAGCTCACTTTGCACGGATTTGAACAGGACAAAGTGTAACAATGACATTTTAAACGTCATATTTTTATAGAAATTTGACATTAATTAAGACATTTCCACACTGGTGTTACAAATGCCATGCAGAGTTAACTTGGTCCGATTCTATCTAAAATACCAAATAACAACTAAATTGGTTCAGCGATTTGAACGTGAAGTGTTACCTATTCACAGACAGTTACTTTCTGCTTTATAATATTAATAAGTAGGGTATTAAAAGATTAGTTTGTACAAATTAATGTCACATATTGTTTTGTATTTTTGTTAATAGTAGAAAGTGTGACATCCTGATATCGCCTAGACACTCCAGCGGCCGACATGGCCCCTGAGCTGAGGCAGGCGTCAGTAACAACTTAAAAGTTCCGAGCAAGCTCGGTTCTCCATACAAACGTAGTTAATACGACCTCATTATAAAACGACTAGCTAGATTGCTCTGAAACTTTGTACTTACAATAGGATAAGGTATATCTAGTCGTGGAATTAGTTTATGTAGCTTCAGATACTATATTTGTACAGGTCAAATCTTGGAAGTTAAATTTGACCATCTTTTGTACGGGTCAAATCTTGCAAGTTAAATTTGACCCTCTTCCCGACTTCCAATGAACCTGAAAATTTGCATACACGTGTAAGTCGGGTGACAATGCAATATTATGGTACGATCGAGCTGATCTGATGATGCCATATATGATGATCTGAGGTGGCCATAGGAACTCTGTGATAAAATAACGAAACCTATTTTTGGGGATTTTAGAATTGTCTTGATGAGTATTAGTAGCCTATGGAATGAAAGGTACAGTCAGCGATAAAAGCTTGTACCAAAAATGTTTTTTTTTGCCTAAAACTTATTTTTGCTTTCGTATAATAGGGATGATGACACATTCGATTTATAACAAAATCGAGTAACATAGACAGCAAATGAGTAATTTATCACAATAATGTAGTTATTAAAATAATATATGGAAATAATACAAAAATACAGGACTTGAAAATTTCAAAATTTAAGTAATTTCTCAACTTCCAAAAAGGAAAAAAGTGAGGGTACAGGGGCCCACTGACTATCAGTCCGCCGGACGATATCGACCTGTCAGTTGTTTGGAACCGTCAAATTTTTGTTCTAACTGACAGACCGATATCGTCCGGCGGACTGATAGTCAGTGGGCCCCTTAACATTCGATTCCTCACATTTTATCCAAAAAAATGTTTTACGGCAACTATATACATAAACGCAATATTTCACCGACAAAATAGTTATTTGTGCAACAAGAGAGGAAAGTTGGTTTTTCTTGCGAGTGTTTATTTTGAGTCCCGAGAAAGCGAAAGATTCTATAATTGAATCACGAGCGAAGCGAGTGATTCTAAGGTAGAATCTTGAGCGTAGCGAGGGACTCAAAAACACGAGATGTAAAATAACTTTGCTCTCGTGTTGCACACATAATTTTTCACCTAAGTAGTGAGAACATATTAAGGGGCTACCTGAGGTTTTCATCGATTTTTGACAAGTTTTGAATCGTATCTCCTACTTTTGCACTACATATAGAATTATAAGGCAAGCGGCTATCGGTTCTTTTTTCGTATCTCGATTGCTGTGAAAGATCTTACTTAGACGAAATCTACATATTTGGGTTCGTCTTAGACGTCTCTAAAAATTTGTCTAAGGTTTTAATTTTAAACTAATTAACACAAAAGTTATGGCCAGAAAACCAGTTTTTTGGCCTAAAATTGTTCAACTTTGATGCCAAATATTTCGAAAACAATGAACTTTGAAGTAAATATGGGATACTATATTGCTAAAATCCGTTGCTGTTAATATGATAAGCTACAAAAAACATTAGAAAACTAAGGGATTCAAATCGAAGGTCATTGGGGCATGGGATCCCCTTAAAGGTTAAAATGTATTTCGAATTACACAGAATAAACAGAAAAAAAAGTATTATAATATGTACGATACGATAAGATACGATACGATACGGGACCGAACCGGACCGGACCGTACCGTACCGTATCGTACTGTACCATACCATAAAAAAATGTAATAAAAGTATGAAGTTCATGGCCTTCACTAAATTAAAAAGCTACATTGTTTCACTCCCTGGAGTGAGGAAAGTCGCACTTTCCTCACTCCAGGGAGTGACGAAAGTAGGCTTGTTCGAGCTGCTGAGGTGAAAATAACAATTCGCTGTTTTCCACAGATTTTCTTATTTTACCCATACATTTTAAATGGGCTCTCAGTGAACCTTGACGTCACGTTCACTTATCGTTTTGTTAGAAGCGTTTCGCGAGTGAAATACAACTGTCGGACTTTGACTATCATTTCTGACTTTTGTATTGCTTTAATGCAATGGGTCCCATATAGACATTTAATCCAAAAAATTAACCTGAGCGATTAATACCATTAATGAAAATGTGTCATCTAGCCTATTAAATATGTGTTCACTTTATACTGTTGTTTGTTTTGATGATTGTTCCCACTCTCCTAAAGATCCCTGGTTGCTACTTGTTACAATTAAAGAGTCCTAATGATGAATCTACTATGATTAATGCCTGGTTATAGTTTATAAGAAGACTGCAAAGCAAAGAACTACTGACTCACGGGGAAATTAGAAATAAATGGTCCATTTCTCTACAGTATGGTAAGTTTGACGTTAACTATTTTTTTATTACAAAATAACTTCTATTGATTCAGTAGGTGTAAGGGGCTTAATTACTAGAATTTTAGCCTGTAATTAGCAGAGGGTAATGAACGGCGTCTTTTATAACCAGATTGATTGAAAGTAAGTTCACCTTCACTTCCATTGCAATGTAAAACATATTTATTATGTCAAATGTGTCCAAGTGGGCCTTTTATCTGTTTGTATTTAAATTAGTACAAATATTCTTAAAAATAAAATATAATGTAGTTCCTAATAAACATATTGTCTTCTCAACGCCGATATTACAAGTAAAAGAGTCCCTCCTACAAAGCAACATCACTTGTGGGTAAAGGTAACAGTTCAAAAGCACATGAATTTTAAACGTATAAAATTTATCGGAGCAAATCCCCGCTAGCACACGCGAGGCGGCAAAGTCAGAAACAGTAAGGTCGCAGCGCCACGCCTGGCCGACTCCCAGTACGACAAAATGCACTCCACCGGGCCCGCTGCACTCACGAGTGCATTTACATATTGATCTCAAAATCACAGTCGCAGTCTGAAAAGCAAATAAAAATTACCAGTGTTTACTTTGCATGCTATTATTGCAGGTGCGGAATGTTTTCGTACAGTTTACTTAAAATGCAAACGACTGAAATTTATGCTCTGGTCAATGAGTCCATGCAGAAAATCATTTTTCATACAGTTATACGGTGAAAATTGGTTTACTATGTCAAAAAATTACGGCACTGAAAACGATTAAAACCGGTATATTTCCCATGTATGTTACAAGTTATAAAGAGAATGAACAATAAGGTATGCGGAGTGAAATCTGGACAAAATTCAATGTCGTATTAAATAAAACAACGTGGTAACTTTTCATAATTTTTTATGTATTTTAATAATGTATTTAACAACGTTAATTGCAAGATAAAGTTTACTCAAATGCGAAATTTTTAACGGAAGTTGTGGTACTTTAAAGTCATCGGTGTCGAAAACACACATGTTGGCATTTTTTTTAGTTAAGATTTTATCTTCCTTAGGAAAACTTTTTTAGGAAACTTCGTATGCTCGACATATTTCACATTCTCGTCCGTTGGGCCATTGGTGTTCTCAAAATAATAGTTACCTTGCCATAAATTTCCATTTTAAGTGACATATGATTACTCCCCCAAGAATCCCATTACGCAAAAACAGCAGTTTTTTACACATTTTGGTCGGTATGACGTACCCACATATTCAAAGTTATTTATTTTTATTTTCGGATACGGTGACCTTAACTTTTCTTGGACGTTTGCCGATGCCCATATCTTCAAGATATTTTTAAACAGTTTTGCTGCCACATTTGAATAATCTCATAACCTCTCTGTAAGATTTTTTGACTCACCGGGCCGTCATTTTCTTCAATCGATCTCTCCCAGGAAACTGGCTAATGCTGGAAGGTTTACCTGAACCAGACTTTATAGCCGTAGTTTTTTTAAAGAACAAGGATGTAAAAATATTATGAACATATCGTTACTTCTAACTCGCTTCCAAAAAATGTTCCACTATCTTCTCTTTCGGCCATAGGGAAATAGTACTGGAGAAATTACATACAGTTTCGCGATGGTGTTCTTCTAGATTGACCACAATTTCAAGAGAAAGAATCCAATGCCCATGAAACTTACCGGATTAATTGACAGATATATAGACTTTAAACTGGCAGTTGGATATAATTTCAGTTTAGTTTTTTGTTTATTTTTTACATGTTCAAAACTTTGTCCAGATTTCACTCCGCATACGGTACTTATAATATGCTCTCAACTCAAGCTATCAATATTACATACGAGTAAATTACGTCACTCACTCTCTTTCTGACAGCAATAGAACCACATACCTACCACAGATTATAATTAAGATTAAATAAAACATAATAGTAACTAGGAGTTTTTAGGTACTAGAGCAAAGAGTAAATATAATAGGTAAAGAGAGCCCTTGAAGCATTTTATTGGAACTCATTTGAAAGCAATATCCCTGATTTGCTCCCGAAACTAGCTATATATGTGTGCGTTCACATCTACATGTGCATCCGTATGTGTACTTTCGTCCTACATAATATTAGATCTATTTGGGCGGTTTACAAGACAATTTTTTGTTTGATTTCTTGTAGCTTATAAAAGATTTCAGATAACAAGAAGATATCAAACAAAACAATGACTCGTAAACCGCCCAAGTAGACCTAATATTATGTAGAAAAAGTTTTAAAGAGTGGAATGAATATAACAAGAACATAATAGTAAAGTAAGTATTTTTCATGCTTTTAGTTTGGAACACAAAGATAGTATATGTGTAGTGCATAATTGTTTTCCATCGTATTTTCACGGATCGGACGTGTCTTGCTATTTCAGTAAGTAAGTCTCGGTACAAAAAGTACTGAGATTGACTGAAGTAGCATGACAAATACGAATGTTCCGCCACGCCACGCTCTGTAGCTCCAGATATTCTTTAAAACACATAAGTAATGATGTCATAATTCGGATTCATCTTGTAGCTGAAGAATTTTAGGCCGCGTAGCCAACATGCCAATCGCTTACGCTCCGTAGCGATCGAAATGCAACTGTCACTGTCGCACTAATATGGAAGAGTGATAAAGGGATACAAAGCGTTTCGTTGTGGAAGCGATTGTGATTGTCACCTTGGCTAGGCCGGCAGGCATATTATTATCTATTATTATCTCTTGTCTAAGCAAGTACCTCCTTATATGCGCTCTTGTTTCTCCCACGTGTCTTCGGAACCAAATCGGACGATTTTTTGCAGAATGTCGTCGAAAATGTTTGTCGTGAACAAAATTAAAATTGCGCTATTATATTTTCGAACTTGTATAGGTCTTTTTCATCGCTAGTTGCAGTGAGCGCCAACGATGGATTTTCTTTTTTCCTTCGAGAATATATAAACCTTCCGGCATTATCTTGAGCACTATAAAAAATCGACTTTACGCAAACAGCAGGCTGTCTAGTATCCCTCCCCTCTTGTATCCCTGTGAAGTTTAATTCCTTTTTTTTTCTTATATTTTATACAACTGTTTAAGCAAAGCTCGGGTACCCCGAAACTTACATAAAAATTACTGACAAAAGCTTCGCATTCAAAAACGATGTTTGCGTTTAGTTAAATATACCATTAGAAACAAAAACAGGTTTTGTAGTTGAATAGTTGCATGTTCAGTGGTACTAAAAGTATTGTCGTGGTCGGTAGTCGTAAGTTCGACTTAATTTTCGCAGGTAATGGGGGGGAAATCACGACCGATTCGGATGCCATGTAATGGCGATCGTTTCACGTTACTACAACGAGCTCGGCTAGTTAGTATTGGTAGTAAGTATCTATACATATATATAGTGGCTTGGCTTAATATTTTTTTGGTGTACTCAGCTATGATTAATCAATCTAGGTAGACTAGACGCAAAATAAAGGGTCTCAGCAAAATAATAATAAATATGACTGAATTTGTTGTTCTACTATCAACATTAGATCTAGCACAGAACGACAAGTAAGTTGTAAAACAGGAACAAACTAAATTAGTTAAAGTCCTCAGTAACAAAATGACGAACTGAGAAAACGGTTTGATCTGCGAATTAAACAAGATCATACTTTAAGAATACTAAAGAGTAAGCTGACAGAATTTTTATTTTTCTGCGATTTCTTGTAAAAGTATTTATGGAAAGATAACCATGGGAATAAAAATTGCTTTAACTTATAAAATTATCAGATCTATACCTTAACACATTAATCTATTCTTATTAAATACATGCCCGTAAACTTCAAACATTTTTTTATAATATTGATTATCAGTATAACCTTGATCTGAATCAAAAAGTATATTAAAATTTACCCGCCTTTCCAGTTATCAAAATATAACTAAGCGTACGGTGTCAAAATTAGTTTGTATGCGGTCGCAACACAAGCTGTGTTCACGCAAGTTAAATACGACTTAGGGAGAGTTCGGGTACACACCCAAGGAGACTAAGATGCTAGTTTTGGCTGCAAACTGCTACGAGAGACTGCTTGCTTTAACTAAAGCGGCTCAGTTACGAGTATTCAGATTTAACGTATTGTGAAGTTAAGATTTAAGATGTACCTATGCTCAAGGTTACGCTAAACTTCAATTTCTAGATTAACAGAACAACAAAACGTCCAGGTGTCTTTTTTGTCCAGTGACTGCAATACGTGCTGTCAATGCTTTCTATGATATATTATTTAGTGTTATGTGTTTATTGTACTTTTGTCTTATGTAGCTAGTTGATACCGATACGGTATTGCAAAAATGATCATCATGTCAAACTAAGTCTAATGTATACCAAAAATAATAAATATATTTTCCGTGTCACATCTAAATGTTTCTCTTGGTGGGACCCTATTATATTTAAATTCATTATATTTTTCCGCTATTCATTTATGTTTTGGCGCTTTATCGTCATTAATAATATAATTTCAGTCAGTATTTTGATCGCGTAATTTTCTCGCGACCGAATCCTGAAATCAATTTACTCGGCATTTGTATAGGATTTTGGCCCCTGTTCATTATATACCTATTCGTTTAAATTGACATACACAGTAAGCTATAAATTCGTTAACTCGCTCTCAATACAAATTCGTAAATCGTTTAAAAGACAATGAAGTTTTACGATTTTCATTAACCGAACTTAATGGTATAATTATGTATTTACTTATTATAAACTACAAATATTTTTCCTAGCTAGTCGGTGCAGATGCTAGACTGCACGTTGGAAGTTATTTACCGCAAGTATTTTTAAAATACCTCTGTGTAGAAATAGTTAAAAAGATAAAATATGACTTCCCATTTTACGTACAAACCACACTACTTTTTTCACTGTCATTGAGATAACCATCGGATAGAACGGCCAGGCACAAGACGGACGGCAATGTAGGATGAAATTGTAATGGCTCTTTGTTGACTACGGAACCCTAAAAATGTTCTAATATAACACGCTCAATCAATCAAAAAGTTCATAATTATAGCTAATAATTAATGGATTCGAGCTTATGAGATAGTATTTATAAAGGTGGTGGAGCCTTGAGGCATCTCTGTAGGCAATATCGGGCACCCAGATATCACGCGTGATATTTATGATTTACATCCCTACATGGGTCCCTCACTGCTGCCATCAATGTTTCACTCACTCTTTGTTATGTTGTTTTAGTCATAATTATAAACTCTAAAGATATTATTATGCCTTTAAATAGCAAAAAATTAAATGCGGAATCTCCTCAGTTACGAGCATTGTACCTTTCTCAAATGATTGTTTATTTGAATGCGATAAATATCATATTTTCAAAATCGCAGTTATCTTTGGTTTACAAAACCAAGTATTTAAAATAGTAATGAACTATATAAATAGACCCACAAAAGAGATTGTATCCAAATTAAAACGTTGCACGTTCTCTTTCCCAGCTTAAATTAATGAGCCATCGAAATACAAGTCTCTCAGTACTGCACGAAGCTTAAATCCTGTTTAAGTTTAAACGGTATTTATTGTTTATAAAACAATGGGTTTGTTTGTTGTGTACCTATATGTTAACGATAAAGTGTATACCTAAGTATAATGCAGGCATTGTTTAGAATGCCGGGCTAATTTAGGCAATGACCAAAATATTAAGTCTTTCGTTGATGCTAAATGGCTTGTACACTTTTCGACAATGTATCGTAGTCATTATATGTATGTATTAAAAATTAAAGATATCTAATATTGATACAGTTTTGACACCCCCTGGCAATGACTAAAATAACCCACTTGTTATCACATTATTCATCATCATCATCATCATCATCATGTTAGCCGATAGACGTCCACTGCTGGACATAGGCCTCCCCCAAGGCTCGCCACTCCGACCGATCCTGTGCCGCTCGCAACCACCGAATTCCCGCGACCTTCACCAGGTCGTCGCTCCATCTCGTTGGAGGCCTACCGCCAGTTCGTCTTCCGGTACGCGGACGCCACTCCAGAACCTTCCGGCCCCACCGGCCATCAGTTCTGCGAGCAATATGCCCCGCTCACTGCCACTGCCACTGTTATCACATTATTATACATCTCAAAACTTTTTTGTAGTAGAAGAATTGCGTTGCAAGACTTGCATTTTTAGGGTTCCGTACCAAAAAGGTACAAAAGAAACCCTTATGGTGCGACTCTGTCCGTCTGTCTGTCTGTCACATTGCTAAATATCTCGAGAACTATTGAAGCTATCGATTTGAAATTTGGAATAGTTATGAATAACACTAACCTTAACACATTGGAAGTGTAATTTTTTTTTAATTATGAAAAATGCCTAATACAAAGAGGGAGAAAAAAGTCAAAGTCTAAGTTACTAGGTCGAGTGGGATATCATTTGAAAGAGCTCGAATTGAACATTACAAAACAATTTTTTATTTAGAATAAATCTAAAAATGGAAAAATTACTGCCATGGGTGATACTTGAACTCACGGCCTCTGTAATTTTTCCACTTTAAACTTTATTCTACTTAATAGCATCGTTCGCAGACGTTTCTGCTTGTTAATTTTTTTTTAAATTTGTTTTTCATAGTGAAAAAAAATTGACTTATGAAGGAAAATGTAAAAAAAATACAATTCGCTCCCCGCCCCCTTCCTTATCTCCGAAGTTTACCAAAGAAATTTTTTGAAATTTTTACATACTAAAAACATTATCCTACATATTACAGGAAAAATATAATCACACCTCTATCTTAAATTTTTTTTTTAATTATCAAAAAACATTTAAAACATTTGAAATAAATTAAATTAAATTGAATTTGCAATTTAAGCCCATTTGTGGGTGTTTGTTATACTTGAAATGTATGTCTATGAGATTACACTAAAAATACCTTCTTTCAAATAAAACAAAAATTGTTGAAATCGGTTCACATGATACAAAATTAAGTATCCTTGAAAAACAAACATACATACAGGTCGCGCAAATTAGTTAGTCAATTTGCCGATAGATGGCGCTGTACACAATTACGCTTAGTATACTTCTGGTCAAGTCTTTCGTGATTCGATTTACATGAGAAAATTGAACGGAAAGTTTGTACGGAACCCTCGGGGTGCGAGTTAAACGAACTCGCACTTGACCGGTTTTTTTACATGTAATGTTTTTGGTGGGATCTCATCTCTTTTTGTAGGTAGTCCTTCTTTTCGGGTACTACTTCGTGTACGTCAGCTACCACTCTTCAAACCTCATACTTATGCTCATCTATACTCGTACTCATACCTATACAATACTCATGCATGGGCATACCAAACTATACTTATACGTACTCATACAATACTCATACCTACGTAAGTACCCATCCCACACCACACCATACCCGCACTCATAGGTACCTATACCATATTCATATGCTTACCATACTCATACTATACTATTATAACTAATCTTCATACTCGTACAATTCGAACATTTTAGACCTTAACTTTACCCACTATTTGTAGTAACTACAAAAGTAACTTTGTAATAGCATATACTTATATGGGACTACAAACTTACTTATGCAGTTTATAAATCACTAAAACGTGACTGATATTGCAATATGTTTAGATTTTTTATGGCTAGATAAGCTAAAACCTACATATGTTTAAAGTTTGAAGCTTTGTAGTTCTGCTAGATGTACCGTAAAATTATGATGATCTTAAGTGAGTGAGTGTGTCAGTGACAAAACTTAGGAAATTCGACGTGCAATAATTCTTAAACTACGAGTTCAAATTGAATGTTCTTTGGAATATATTTAAACCATATTATTCCCTATATGGCACTAAAAATTCAGCGTTCTAGCTTTAGCCAGCACAAAATTACAGGACGTTGAAAATGGCCTGAATGGCTTCGAGAAAGAGGCCGTGCCTCTTTGTTTTGCTCGACTTGGCGGGGGCACTCCCTTTGCCCCCAGAAAAACAGACGGCTTTATCGCTAAAGACCAATCTCTTTCAGACAATCTTTAAGTAGTGGAGAAATAAATGATAACTTTATTGTTATACGGTTAATGATGATGGTTTTATCGGTTTTTCTCATAAAATTCAATAGGGAGCAACATCTGTATTCTCAATGCCTCTCGTTCGTCGAAATCAGAACATACCGAATTATTTTAATTGTACCTCTTCCCACACGTATTTTAATTACAATCAACGTCCTCGTAACGCAATATCCACTCCAATTCTTAAATTAAGCTTTATTGGAGCTAGACCGTAATGGATTTAATTTCCTTCGAACGCCGGGTCAAATTAACTGAGAACCAACATGTTTATCATCGATCGTGTCCATTGTGAGCATTCAAATAGAACACAATTGTGGCATCAGGTATTTCCACGTCGGGCCCGAGATCGCACTAAATTGTGAAGGCGTTTTGGCCTCTCGCAATCGGCCGAGTCACCCAGGTGGAATTAAACGATTTATCGTAGTCACGGACTCCGATTTCTGCGAAACCTTGTCACGGGTGGCAATATTGTTGTAACATGGGCTCATTCCGAATGTGTAATATCGTATTTGCGCACCTTTGAACCACCATGGGATCTAATGGGAGTACGTCTATTATGCCTGCGATTTTTATCGTTTTCAGTGATGCTTAAATAAACTAATATAAGGTAGGTATAACTATACTAACTTTTCGAACTATTTCGTACACGTAAGTTAATGATCAGCAGATATTTTAAAACTCCAAGATTATTAAAAAAACCCTAATATTTTCTACATAAATACCATACTGATTTATTATACAGCTAAAATTTATTTTATTATGATAACAACGGTTTATAGCTCTTCATGTAAAACATATTAGTAGAAATATAGGATCCCTTGAGTTCTTTCAACTGATTACACACTCGTTCTAATAACTACGAGTAAATATTTTAACATAAATAAAAATAAATTGTTTTAGCAAAGCGTCGGGAGGCACCCGCGTCACCATGCCCTGAACGACATGGTCCAGAGGGCGCTCAGGTCAGCTGGTGTTCCATCCGTGCTTGAGCCTCCACATTAAGTCGCACAGACGGCAAGCGGCCTGAAGGCCTAACTTTGGTGCCGTGCGAGAGAGGACGATGCTTGGTCTGGGACGCTACGTGCGTCAGCACCTTCGCCACGTCTCATATCAGTCGCACAGCACGCGCGGCCGGGGCGGCGGCAGAGTCTCAGGCGGCGGTGAAGCGCCAAAAGTACGCTCCATTGGGCTCGGGGTATATTTTCGTCCCTTTTGCGGTGGAAACAGCGGGTGCTGACGCGAAACAATTTGTGCGTGACATAGGCCGTCGACTTAGTCAAAAGGGAGAGGACCCCCGCTCCGAATCGTTCCTGGTGCAGAGGCTGTCCATAGCCATCCAGCGGGGTAATGCCGTGAGCATTATGGGCACTTTTGCACCGGGAGCGATAACGAACGGGGTTGACTAATAGTTACCTCATGTAATTATTTGTATTCATAGATTTAATTGTTAATTTAAATAGTAATGTATATGCGTATTGTTATACTGACATTTATTGAATAAATTTAGCAATTTAGTATAATAGTATTTTATACAATCTTATTGAGTACGAGATTGAACAGCATGATTATTCACTATTGTATACAATACTTTTTCTACGGGTCAACAAAAATAATACTTTAAACTAGTACATAGAATCATATAGGTAAACATACCAAAAGTCGGGGCCCGGCGGGTTGGTCAACGACACCTTCTCGAAGTCATGAGGCCCTGGTAGTTGCTCCTTGCCAAATTCAACTTTTAGACTTTTTTTTACTCGATTTTGGCCACCATAGCCTACGGAGACTAACAACTAGCAACGCTAAGCGGTTTTCGTAGTCTATTGTCACATGCGCGTTTTTGACTTATGAAGCGATTGTTTCTACTATACAACTTAAAATAAATAATTAATTTGAGCTATCGTTTTGATTCGGCCTCTTGACCGTGGCGAGCTGAGATTGGTCAATTTCATTAAAGTGAACTAAACCGTTTCGAAACGAATATTATAGGTAAGTTGAGAGCCCATACGTGAAAACCCAATTACAGTTTAGTATACGAAATCTTAATTCAACCATTACAGTCGACGAGTAGAAAAACAACATTTTGCTACGTCGGCAATTATAATTATGTAAGCATTGTCTCATTCATATTATTATACAGTATGTAACCAAACGTAAGGAAAAGAAATGTACCACACAATAGGGATGATGACACATGTTGAATTTTATAACAAAATCTAGTAACATAGATAGCAAATGAGCAATTTATCACAATAATGTAGATATTAAAATAATATATGGAAATTATACAGAAATACAGGACTTGAAAGTTTCAAAATTTTAGTAATTTTTCAACTTCCAAAAAGGAAAAAAGTAAGGGTACCATTCGATTCCTTACATTTTATCCAACGCAATATTTCACCGACAAAAACGCAATTTTCTTATTTTGTCCATACATTCAAAATGGGCTCTCAGTGAACTTGACGACACGTTCACTTATCGTTTTGTTAGAAGCGTTTCGCAAGTGAAGTACGACTGTCGGGGTCTGACTATCATTTCTGACTTTTGTATTGCTTTAATGCAATGGGTCCCATATAGACATTTGATCCTAAAAATAACACTGATCGATTGATACCATTAATAAAAATTTGTCATCTAGCCTATTGTTAGATCATAAATAAGAAAACGGTACCTGATTTATTGAAATCCACTTACTTTTACCGTCGGTCAAAAAAACACAATTTAATTATTTTTCAACACACTTGCTCAAAACGACGTTTTTATTCCACCGATTTTTGGCTCATAATCCTAGATATTAAACACGCGTGCTCTTTCAGTGTATTATTCCACTCGTGCTTTTTAATTATATTATCCGACTGAGTTAAGAAGGTAACTGATTGCTAGTAATATGCATGGAAAGGGAGCCTTCTTTAATTGGTCGGACTGGCGGGCACCGGCGCGCCCGACCGCCTGCGCAGTGCGCGGCCCGGCCGGCCCGCCCGCCGCCCGCGGCCGGGGCGAGCGAGTAAGTACGGGTATGACAGATGAAACACACAATACTAACTGTTTTAGCTATTAAAATTTGATTAATATGAGTTTTTTTTTTCTCGCAAGTGTATTGAAAAACGTCGTATGAAACGCGTGTGCATTGGTCATTACACACATCGGCTTTCTTATTGCGCACTCGCTTACAGCTCGCGCGCACAATATCGCCTCGTGTGTAATGACCAACTTAGCACACTTGTATCATAATGTACTATTTCAACACACTTGCTCAAAACGACGTTTTTATTCCTTCAATTTTGGCTCATAAACACGCGTGCTTTTTCAGTATATTAAACACACGTGCTTTTTCATTAGGTATATTATCTAACTGAGTTAAGAAGGTAACTGATTGCTAATAATATGCATGGAAACGGAGCCTTCTTTAATTGGTCGGACTGCCGCCCGCGGCAGGGGCGAGGGGCGGTCGGCAGTATGACAGATTTTAGACTTTTACTAACTGTTTTAACAATTAAAATTTGATTAATATGAAACTTTTTTTTCTCGCAAGTGTGTTGAACGTCGTATGAAACGCGTGTGCATTGGTCATTACACACATCGGCTTTCTTATTGCGCGCTCGCTTACAGCTCGCACGCATAATATCGCCTCGTGTGTAGTGACCTACTTAGCACACTTGTTTCACAATGTACTATTGTGTAACCTCTATTATTTGTTTACCATCTTATCATTACCAATGACAAGAACGATACAAACAGAAATGTCATAATAAATATATTCTATTCTATTCTATATTCATTAGAAATGTAAAGGGTTTTGCCTAGTTTTGCCGAAAACGGTTGATTTTATTAACCCTTAGGTGCATACGGTATCAAAAATGATACCTTATCTTTTTTCCACACCAACATTCATATTTTTTTTATCATCACGGTTTATTGACCGAAGTTAGATACCTTTGCTCCAATACTAATTAAAAAAAAACTGGCAACCACATAGTGCATCCATTTTTAAACTAAACGTCAAAAGTGTCAATTTGTGCGGTTACTTTTTCCGACAGTGAATTTTGTAAGTTTTAATTATTGTTTATCTGGTGAATGCCGTGATATCTTGAATAGGAAAAAACTGTACAAGTAAGGTTGGTATTCATATTTATCTTACATAATATGCATTTTTGTTTGATTTGTATTCTTTGAAATATTTTTTTTAGTTTTAAGTTGGTATCAAAAACGATACTCCATGTGATAACGTCTTTTTTCGTCGTATCAAAAACGATACTCCATGCAGTCTGCTCTATTTTTCTACTTGCACGGCTTGTGACATTTTTTGTATTTGTTTGTATTTTACTAATATTTGGCATGTAGTTTGGGTGTGTATATGAGTTTTTATTTTTTCTACAGCAAGGTTCGTCATAGAGCATTATAAGATAAGGACATAGAAGAATTATTTGGTACAGTTAGAAGGTGGAGAAATATCGGAAGACGATGCCGAGTCTGACGGAGATGATCTCGAGTTTTATCCAACTCTCGAAGAACTGCAAGCATCTCTTGAGGAAGATGAAGAAGGAACGTGACGAAGAAACATTCTACAACATATGCCTTCACGCGATATAGAGTTTGACGGAATTGGGCACATTCAAATAAAGGGAGATAAGGGGATGAAAAGTCAAAAGGGTTGCAAACTACTCAGCAGTGTACAGTGCAATAAGTGTAAGTTTTTTATGCTCGAAGAAGAATTCTGACTGTTTTAATGACTTCCATTTGTAGTTAACGTTTTTCTGATTGTTTAAATTCTTTATTTAAAGTTGATTATTAAAATATCTTTAAAATTACAAGAAGTTTTTTTTTGTGCTTACTCCATGGAGTATCAAATATGATACTAAGGAATTTTTTATAAAAAAATAATTTAAATATGACTATATATTTTTTTTACTATTTTTCCCATCATTGACGTACATTTTCTAATCACATATATTTTTTTTGCAAAAAAATATTAAATCATGCACCTAAGGGTTAAATTACTTCTTGAGTTCTTGACTCTTTTTAAAAACAAATTGCTTTACTCACCTCCAAAAGAAAAAATCAAGTAATGTCAGATCGGTTAATTGCGGGGCCACAAGGTCTGCAAATCTGCCAATCCACTGATTTTCAAACATTTCACGTAATCGATTCGCACTTGAACAGTCAGCAGCAGAAGTTGCTAAGCGGGCGAGGTGTTCAAAATGATCTCGACGCGACTTTATTGTTAAGAGAATAAGAGCGTGTCAAGGTAATTTTGAACACCTCGCCCGCTTAGCAACTTCTGCTGCTGACTGAACAGCGATATGAGGCGGTGCACCATCATTTTGGTACCAGGTCTGGACGTCGTGAGCGAAAGACGTTGTAGTTAGTGGTAATAAAAATCTGTTTATTTATTAGACGCGACACTCAACTTCAAATTTAGGTGTAAGTTTGAGGTTTGACGAAAGAAAGTAATTTATGGGCATAACTAAACCTCTTTACAAGCGTACAAGAGCTGCTCCAAAGAATAAAATACTCACTAGGAGCTGCTCTTACAAGAGCTGCTCTTAAATTATGATGATGATGATCTACATACTTGTCATGATTACAATGACAAATTCTAAATGTCAGATGTTTATTATTATCACGAAATATCCAAGTAAAATGTATTATTTACAAATCAGTAGGCGCGTAGAATTACACGCGGTTATGCTTTAAAATGGATGAATACAGAAATTAACGCCATCATAGTTGAAATGTGATAATAAACCGATAAACCGGGTCACTCACGTTTATAAAGTCGATGATTGCTCGACATGTTCTGCGTCGCGCCACCAACGCGAGCGCTCTTTGAAAATGCTACTCGTTATGGAGCGAAACATGTCGAGCAATCATCAACTTTATAAACGTGAGCGACCCGGTTTAATATATTTAATATGTCAGTGCCTCACGGAAGTTTTGTTATTAAAAGTGTTGTGTTTGTTGTTGGTAATCAATAATAATGATGGCTGTTTGTTTACCTTTAAGTACCTCATCCAATCAACCAATTGTGAAACTGGAAGTGAAGTAACCGATTATTTCTAATTTTTAAGAAAACATCTGTACTGAATGCATTATACATTTCAATAAACAATCCATATTCTGCTAAGCTAATTAGTTCCCTCGCTGTTACAGTACAATCCATGTTAAATAAAAGGCCATGCGACTTGCAATATAAAGCAATGTTGTCCAAAGATGCTTAGGTTTCTTTCAGTTGCTCAAACTCAGTTTGTCGGTGGCGGATATCAGCAGACTCGGTATTCCCGACACGCGCATCGCTGCGGGAGACGAAACACAAATCCCGAGAGACGCCGAGAGAATCTGTTCGCAGCATATACCTTCATGTTCACCTTAGCCTTATTTATATGCATCTCAAGGAAAAATATGTGCATGATCCTATGCGATACAAACATTCCACGAATATGTCTTCACGTCGAAATCGTGTTTCTATTTGAAACTAGGATTATTTTATCCAACTAACCTTATACACATGTTTAGACACCCGTATCTACTCGAGACACTGTGACTAAACTTACGCACTCTCCGCCTGTTCATCCGTATACCTGTTTTGTGTGTGTAGTTCTCAGTATATGTGTATTCTGTAGGCCAGACAGCGATTGGGGTGTAGCAAAAGGTACCCAGGACTTCGACTTCGTCCAGAAAATCGTCGGTGTGATGTCAAATTGTCAATTTTTATGATTATATCTTACGGAATACGTCAAAATAAGCAGGTTTTACTTGAGAAACTTTTTTCTAAAATTTAAAAATACCGAGATATTGCACTCGTTTTCACAAAATCGTTTTTTTTTCTTCAACATAACACCAACTTTTTATTACTTCATCTAAGAAATATTAAAATATGTATATTTTGTCATGTATCATTTTTCTCTAAGATGTTGATCTTATCATTATGGAGATAGGCGGGGTAGTAATCGACAATTTTTAAAGAAGTTAGGAACTTAGAAAATCTAAGTAATAGATGCAAGATAGGTGCGACGACGAGCGAAGCGAGGAGGAGTGTGTTGGGTTGACTGCAATCAAACAGTGCCAGAACCGACTTATGTTCTTGTAGGTACTATTGTCGGGTACAACATCACCTATCGCCATTATTATTGATCCTATTAGAGAAAAATGTTACATGACAAAATATACTTAATTTGACATTTCTTACACGACAAAATAGTAAAAAGTTGGGTTCGGAATGTACTTTTCGTCGAAAATTTTCGCTTTTTTCTTTGGGTCACCTTTGGTACACTGACCTATTTTTTACTGAACTCTGTGGTGCATGTCCCTAACACAAAAACTTACCTATTTTTTTCTCCGCGCTTTTCATATACTTAGAGCACTTTGCATATCCTTAGGGAACCGTTCATTTCTCGGGATAAAAAGTAAATTCTAGGTTATATTGTAGGTTAGGAAAAAAAAACCGAATGATATCCAATATGATTCAAATATCGATTTGATGTCAGGTGCACGTTCGAATTGGCCTGTCAGTCGATTGGCAATTTGTATGGGTGGACTTAATCTTTAAGAAATTACGTACCTATACTTCAAAACTATTTTCAATTTATTTTAGTATTTCAATTATTAATAATATTAACCCCCGAAATAATTATTAATGAGTAAAATGTGAATAGTTTCAACTTCCCCTCCATAATTGTCTGAACTTTGCAGTCGTATAATTAGCGTAGATTATATGTAGTATTGAAGAGTAACATAAATTTTCTTGTTTCGTTAATATTTAAATGATAACTATATCTAAGGTTCTATTATATTATAGTATTGACCCCATATAAATACCACACCTTATTAAAACCGAAACGTACATGCAGATCTTAAGCGTTCGTGGAAACGTACATTAACCTTATCCAATTGTTTCATTTTCTCTCGATATACTCGTATACCTGCTATACGTATCTACTCAAAAGCAGACACACAACCAACGATTTAAAACTAAATAAGTATGTATAATATATTCTTCCAAGCAGTACATGCATAAAATATCAGATAAGATTTCAAGCATAACTAAATTCCCTTTGTAAACTGTACTATAAAGAACCGACGATTGCCGTATTAAAAGGGCACGACTTTTCATGCCACAAAAAAGAGCTAAGTGCAGTTTCAATCTAAATTATTTTGTAATATTAAAAGCGAATTGTGATACGTCTATAACTGATTTAGGAAAAGTTGTTCAAACTAATTAAAACATTATAATGTTTTAACTAGCGACCCGCCCCGGCTACGCACGGGTAGTTCAACTAATTTACACAAAACCTTTACAAATTATACATACAAACCTTCCTCTTGAATCACTCATCTATTAAAAAAACCGGCCAAGTGCGAATCGGACTTTAGTGTGACTACTTAAAAAACAAATCAAAATATTTAATAAAATAATTTGATTTGTTCCCGAACTTGTTCTTTATTTTTTAATTTTCTCATTTACCCCTCAAAAGTGGCCCCCATGTCTAAAATTAATTTGTTTACGTTACATGTCCGTCTTTGGGTCACAAACTTACATATGTATACCAAATTTGAACTTAATTGGTCCAGTAGTTTCGGAGAAAAAAGGCTGTGACAGACGGACAGACAGACAGACGCACGAGTGATCCTATAAGGCAGGGGTCGGCAACCGGCCGAACTGCTCGCTTGCAGCCCGCGAGCCTCCGGGTTACATCAGTCCTACGTCACTAAAGTGATCTAGTGAAAAAGAAAAATCTTTCATTTCATTTTTTTTTTTGGAGTTGGGACCCATTATCACAAGATCTACATTAAATGTGCTGATTACTCAATATACACAGACGTGTCAATATGAGTGTCTGCCTATCGCAATGTAATTTAGGCGCGCTGAATGTCGGGTTTCGCCCGACCTGTAAGTGTGTAGCGGACGCCCTGGATGTAAATGCGCGCGGAGCGCGCTTCGCTGAATGTCGAGCTTCGCCAAGAGCGCGCGAAGGGCACTGAATAACTGTGAGGGACGCCGCAGGAGCCCTGCATGTAAGATAAGGGGCTTACTGTCAGAGGGGTATTTAAATATTTGGCGCCCCGGGTCATTGTGTATCTGCTGCCCCCCATGACCCATGAAGTAAACACAAAAGCATAATTTTTTCTCAGTGCCTTTCTGCAGAGCATGGAATCGAACATATAGCCAATTGTGAGCGAGGCCGACGGCCGAGCTCTGAATAGGCCGGAGGCCCGGAGCGTCTGATTGCGGTGTGCTGCCCTGTGAGGCTGAAAGCCGAATTACAAAGGAGCACAGCTAAAGAGGAAAGAGGACGGCCGCTTCTCCATACAAACGTAGTCCTTATTTTCCTCTCTGAATATTGACAAATGGAAAATATTTTTGCGTAATTTGATGTATAATAACCATAGCTATGCCCCTACGTTTGACGTTTTTCGATTTTTTTTTATTGTGAAAATTAGGAGCGACAAACTGATTTCATACAAATTTGTAAATGCTCCTAACTCTTAATCTTAGTAATTCAAAATTAGAAAACAAAACAAACGTAGGGGCATAGTTGTAGCTAATAGGTATACAACCAATTGTGTTAAAATATTTTCAATTATGTTAATATCCAGAGAGGAAAATGAGGACTACGTTGTATGAAAAGGCGATTTCGCGGAGGTCCTCCACTTTCGTCTTAAAGCAATGATCATGTCTAAAGCAAGGCTGAAGGGTACAAACATGATTAAAGTTTTTCTGCGGGCCAAAGGGACTCAAAGACGGAGCTTAGTGGAGTTGAACTGGGACAAAAACCTATGCGCAAGACGAGCTATGCATAGTGCTAACGTCACGGATCGTCCACTTGCGGCGCTCTTCCGTGCAAAGCCAAAGGTCAAGGTGGGAAAAAATCTATGTAACAATGACCAAGTTAAAGTCACACTAAAGGCCGAGCTCCGTATAAAGCGCTTCCATGCAAGGCCGAAGACCGAGCTGGAGGAGGAGAGAGCTTGGAATTGGCTTGGAGCTTGGAACCAATGTGATCTCGGCTCTCTTGCTACTCGGCCTTTGGCATTTGCTTAAAAGCGAAAGCGCGACTTGCTGGAATACTTCGGGTCTTCTGGAAGGCGCGACTTTTAAGCTTTTCAGGGCTCGCAACCTGACCTTTTAGTCCGCTATATTTTTTAATACCGAAGCATCAGCGAATTAAGGTCTCCGTTAAGTGTTTTAACTCGGGCATTTTGCTTTCTTAACCGATTCTCGTGAAATTTTGTGACCAGATTTTACGATCAAATAGATTTTTTTGTCGATCCACTTTTAGGAAATTTTTCAAAATGCGGATTTGCGACCCCGGTCGTGACGTGCGTTTAGTAGTAGGCGCGCGGAATGCTGACAACGCTTAAGCTGTCCTCATAACTGGCAATAATAGACAACGAACTTACTTTAAATTAGGTACTGTAGTAAATATATATAATTAATAAACAACTAACTTATAAAACTTGAAAAAACTAAAAATAAATAAAACTAATCTTAAAATAAATAACTAAAAACTATTCCCATGCGGCACGCGGCATGGTGCCGTAGATGCTGGCAGCATTTCCTCGCTGTATCGCAATGCTTACTCTTTGTGCGAGGAAGCTGCCAGAGCGCGCGAAGGGCGCTGAATAACTGTGAGGGACGCCGCAGGAGCCCTGCATGTAAGATAAGGGGCTTACATACAGGGGCGCCCTGTATGTAAGAGCGCGCGAAGCGCGCTGAATGTCGGGCATGGCCCGACTTTTGTAGTGTGAGGGGCGCCGCAGGCGCCCTTCATGTAAGAGCGAGCGAAGCGCGTTCTGAATTGCGGCACTCTGCATAAAAATGTATATTAAAAGTAGTCTTTTTTGACAAACGACCTTTTGTCTAATAAATTCACGAATTATTAACAGTGTGCGGCCCGCTGCAATTTTGCTAACCACTATGTGGCCCTTGGCTGCTAAAAGGTTGCCGACCCCTGCTATAAGGGTTCCGTTTTTTCCTTTTGAGGTACGAAACCCTATAAAACCGCATCAAAATTCGTTGCGTAGTTTTAAAGATCTAAGCATACATAGGGACAGACATGCAGACAGCGGGAAGCTACTTTGTTTTATACTATGTAGTGATAGTAATAATAAATGCACTGCTTACCTGGCACAGCAGTGAATGAAACATTTAACCTAACCTAAATAAGTAGAGTAAAAGTATAAATTTTCATTTATTATTTTACATTTCATCTTGTATAAATTCTTAAGAAGAAAAGGATCTATGCGTACTACGGGCTCAAAAGGCTAAAATTTCGCTTAAAAAAACGATTCACTCCAAACGGCTTTCACTTTTCACTCTGGTTAATATCCATTGCTTATTTTTCCCCTTCATAATGCCTCTGGGGATTCCGGTAGTATTCGTGATTTATGGCTTATGCAAAGAATGGGAGGATATTTTCTACACCATAATTCAGGCTAGTTGAGATTAGAGGCGGGCCGCGTATAGGATGATATTTCAATCTGTTTCGTAGGCCTTTTTATCCGCATTTACTCATTTCCCGATATTTTTTGCTCGTTATATGATGCTGTGGTTTGTCTTTTATTTTATGACTTCAGTCTGTGTTTCTATAATTTACTGACATTGGTTCTTGCATCCTTGTGCTCAGTTTAAATTACTGTTTACATCTGAGTGTCTTTTACTTTTTGCGTTAATTTCCTTATTTAAACAGGATTGTTGTTTGTTTCGAAACCGTTTAATCATTAAAATTAAACGTTGCGGCATCATAAAATATACTTACCACCCAAAAAGTTAGACTCATCAATCTAATCGCACAACAGCAATCTCGTTCCTGGGCGTATTGTTAAAACTTTCAACTCATCAGCCGTCTGTCCAAATTAAACGTTTTCGTGTCGGGACCGTGTTACTGATATTTGCTTCGAAGACTTAAAACGGTTTAAAGTTTTAATAGGTATAGGTTATTTAAGTAGCGACGTCGGAGCTTTTGTTAAGTATGTTTACACTATCTACAACCAGAATAAATTATTTAGAGATGAAGACTGTTAGTCAAATTACAGATTTAATTTTAGCTATAAGCACTTTCCATTATAAGTCATTCAGTGAACATGTACATCTGTCTGTCGTCTATCTGTGGTATCGTATCGTAGCCACCTGATGGATGGATTACGAATTTATGACTATTAAATAATAATAATTTTAATGTCGTTTTTAGTCACACAACAATTATATTTCTACAACAAATATCGTTTCAGGATTGTTACAATACACAAAATAAAACAAAGTACGGATTGCAGTCTCATTTATTTTCTCATTCAGGATTTATTAATTTAACTAAGATAGTTACATCAAACACACATTGCGTAACAATTTGGACTGGAAGATATGTACTTAATGATTCCGTGGCAGAATATTTATACAGGTAGGTTTATTGCTGTACCCTTCGCCCCATTCAAATTTATTTAACAAGAGGGGTCATGCAATGCCGTTCGAAGCAGTTGCTCTTAATTAGAGGATGCCAGAACAAACGACAATCATTTGAAATAATACAAAACCCTCTAAAGGCAACCGCGTAACAAATCCTCTTCTATTATTAAAGGTTAATTAATGAACTTCAGAAAAAAACTGAAAACTGTTTTGTTTTGCCGGTTGTTTTTTTTATGAATCGTAATTTTGCAGTATTTGGCTAAGTAATTAGAAACACTTAGATGAGCGTTTTCCAAAAAGAAAAAGACCTGATTCTTTCAGATCCTGATATTTGTGGATTCTTCCAACTACTAAAAAAATGTCCCAAAAATTAGTAGATATGGATGTTTATTTTCCACTACCCACGTTTCGCACATACAAGTAAAAAAAATACACTAAAAGGTGACGTAATGGAACGAACATTTTATTACTTACATGTATTTTAATTCTGAAGATTCTGAGTATAATGAGCCCAAGATTTATAAGAATCAGGTTTCAATTTTTTTTAGAAAACGTAGCGTTACGGCGATTAAAATAATGAATATCGATTTTTAGGTTTATCAGATAAAGGCTGCTCGACGGTCTGAATTGTTCTGCTTATTTTTTATAAATAGTATTAAAGAGTCCATTCATTTTTCCACATTTTATGAAGTCAGGTTATTTTTATTCACGTGGTAGTAATGGTGTGCGTACAGTTATATAAAATCGATTAATGTTATTTGCCACCAATTGTGTTACTTCTTGAACATAAATAAATTTAAATTTTCATGTTTCAGCTACACAGAAACATCAATCCTTGGACAGATTCCTACTCCAATTTTCTCATTTTGCACCCAATTATAATGGCAGTTGATAAGTTTAAGTATATATTATTTAATGGCGTTGGCTTTAGCTAAGATTTTAGACTCACGAAACGCAAGTCACGAAATCCGACGACAGTAAAACATACTATTATGTAAATAACATATCTAATTTTCTACGCTGATTATTCTGACATGACTCACTCATGAGTTTCGATACGGTCGTCCATCAAACAGCATGCATGGGCTTTGATAGTTAGCATGACAATAATTCCCAATCGTATTAAAAATATTATTTTGACTGAGGGAAGGGTTCTCTCATAATGTAATCACCTAAAATGGTATATGTTTCGTCGATCACGAAGCATATGTCTAACATGAAAAAAGTAACCCTACAATTCATGTTGATAAATATTTATAATATTGTCATCCTTTTATTTTAGTTAATTTTAGTATTTATAATACTATATAAGTATTCCAACTACATAATTATTATGTACTTAATACAAAATAATTTTGACAGTTTTACTCGTAAGGTAAACTAATTTGCATGAAATTGACAAAACATCTTTAAAAATCATCAATAATTTAACACTACACTCATTGACATGAACACACTTAATTACTAGTTGAAAAAAAAACCGTACGATATTATAATTTTTGGACATTCTAGTCTCCATTTAATCCAAAATAATATGTAACAGAAAATATTTTTGAATATCCCGTTATTAAATATTTCCATTGATCAATCCTAGGTATTTTTTTACCCCGTAGCGACTGTGCTGTGGTGTGTCTTAAAATACCTGGCGAGTAACGCCGGGTTAAATATTAAACATCTGATATAGTTAATGAATATTCAATACGATAGTAACATTACATTAAAAATATTATAAGCGGCTTGTAAAAAAATCTAATCTACGTATATACATCTATAGTACAAAATGTCCCTCATAAGTACGTAAAATAATTGCGCTATATCTATTTTTTAAATCTTAATAGCAGCAGGGTCAATCCACAGTAACTCGCGTTACTTCATACGTGACGATCTTATCGTATATTTCAAATCTAACGCTGCCTATATCGAAAACTTGGATAGGTAATAATATCACAAAGGACAAATTATTAAAATCGAAAAAAGTGAAAAATAACTCAGTAAGTCGCGTTACATGAAATGTACACGGGGTTTTTCACCTTATACGTTTATTGATTTGCCTTTGATTTTTGAATGAATGAATTACTAACAAAATAACAAAACAATGACATCAATAATCAAACTTATACATATAATATTTAACCAACTTAGATTAAAGATACACATTTATTGAATTAAACTACAAAATACTACGAACTCGCGTTACTTGCCACTAGCCAGAATATTATTGAATATTAATATTATTTCTAGCACACAAATAGATCATTTTTTTAACATTATTCATGGAATTAGGTATACTGTATAGTATAACAGCAAGTACTGTATAGGATATGGTCATCTTCACAGTCCGTTCGGTGTCATGTATAATGTTTTTTTTTCTTTGACCAGTGTTCTTGAACTATATTTTCGGGATTTCTCTCTTTCTTCCTGTATCAAATTGAACTTTTTTTTTCGAGGATACGCATCTAGCAACTTCTTTTTTTTTGCCTGGTTTTTGGCAGCTAGGTACTTACGCCTATGTTTTTCTTTATATTCCTCGTACTTCTGCCTTCGTCTTTTGCCCTTTCGGCCGCTGATAGAGGCATTGTGGCTACAAAATACATTTATATATTTAATTCCTCGGTTTACAGTTGCAGTACCGTGACTCGTGTTACAAGGATCTCAAGTCATGTATTACTTTAAATAAATACTTTTGCTGAGAAATAAAGTCGAGAATGTCAACATCTAAGCTCAATCATATACATAGTTAATTTATAATTTCACTTGTCCAAAAATTTATTGCAGAAAATGAAAATCTTGTTTTTTTGCGTAACTCGCGTTACTCAATGACACGCAATTTTGAATCACGTGTTACGTCATTTTCTTTCGCCTAATAAGGTTATAATAATAATTACAATTAAACTAAGGCATCAGGAGTTCAATTCTTAAGATAAATAAGGTTTACTTACCTCTTCTTGGAGTATAATTTAGTCTAATTTTTAATATTCGTGACCACTTCTTTTATTACGTTTTTGATTGCTTCCACAGGCAGCACGGATAATGACGAAAATATTGACAACGATTGACTGGTTATTGACTTAATGTCATAAAATTACGTTTAAAAACTTTCGAAATTCAATACTTTATTTTTTCGTTGTCGTGTCCGAGTTACGTGGATTGACCCGGCAAATTTCGACTTCTGGCAGCATTAATGAGGGCATCCATATCTAACCAATACAAATAAATGCTGAACAAAGCAAAAACCCTTGGCTGTCCCATAGAAATTAGCAGCATCACATCAGCCGGACTGTATGAAACAACCAAGTTTAGTTTTCGCGATTTTGGCATTGGTATGGCGCTGTATATGAACGTTACGCCAAAAACATATTTATATTTAAATTACAGTACTTCTCGAGAGCCTCCTTTTTAGTCCACTATAGTAGCAGACACACCAAGTAAAACAAATCAAACTAATCTATTCGTAGGATTATGTATAACTATTGTAATGGGAAATTGCTACACTGTACAAACTATGGCACTGTTCATAATAACTCACTTTAACTTAATCAGATTAATGGAATGTTATTTGTCTAATACAGGCAACATTTATATATCGCAGTGGAAATAGTATTAATTCTACAAGGACAACCGATTAAAAGAAGAAAAGTTTTAGATTATTGCTTTTTTTTGTAAAAGTAAAACTTTGTGATATTAGTCAAATATTTGTAAAAGTATATGTGACTGTAATCTTATTCGGTATTCACTCAACAAACATTTGAAATTGGAATTGCATGGAAAGTTACATTTGTCCATTTACCTATTTGCACGTTGCTAATAAATAAGCATTACTAATTTGTCAACAACATTATTGCATTGACATATCAATCTTCTGCGAAGAAAAAAAAAACAAGACATTGATTATATAGTTAGATGAATCAGTAGATATATTCAACACTACTCATCATGAATTTTACGAACTGGGTAAAAATACTAAATTCGTAAACAAAACTATTATTAATAATAGTAATTGAATGGAATGTTATTGTAAAGCCCGTATAATTTACCTACTCTGGATAAACATTTACAAATTTCAAATCTAATAATTATCGTGTTACATATTTTCAGCCCACATTCAGAAACCTATTATTACTAACTAATCTAAAAACTATTATATTAGGTATTTTTCTAAGTACCTCATAACAACAAAATATTAAGTATAATTTAGTAGGTACTTTTGCACATTCTATAAACCTATATATTTTTTCCAATATACCTCTGATGTGTTTTTCGAGCACCGATTTGATGAAGTAAGAATTGATTTAAATCTTATTATAAATATAATGCTAAATGTAACGTATTATGGCAACATATTATTTTGGTTACAGATATGAATACTCTTTTATCTCTAAACAGAGATATGATTACACTTATCCCTCGATACTCTTCAACAGGCACTCTACAAAAACAACTGCGAAAAAAGATATTGAAATCGCAGCCGGGTAGAGATCTGTATCAGAAACTACATTATTTATGACAGGTACAATAAACTGCTAGTCGACACAAAATCTAAAAAATAATACTTGTTATCTCACAGTGTTTTCCATTACGCTTCGTAATTTTAGCAAATAGAGTTACACAACTCGTGATTCGATTTCGTATCGTATATTATGTTAATCGCAATGTCGTATCGTCGTCGTCGGCCGTATTGGCGTAGCGATGTCGATTCGTCGACCATTTGCCTTCACACTAGCTACACAACCACGAAACCCGGTGTACAGAGCAGACGGCAATCCCAAGGGCAGTGATGGGGATCCCCCTGTTGAAATAAAATGAAATTCTTTGCTTTCATGGAATTTTAAAACAAAGTCACAGGTCGAGGCCCTACACGAAAACACCGTTCATGATGTGGCTTACTGCCCATTTGGAACTCAAATAAATTCGTGAGGAGGCGTAAAGTTACTTTGATGCGGTCGTAAAAAGGTTTATTTTCGTAACAGTGGGAATGAAAGTTATAGTTAAAAGAAAACGATAAACTGAATTAGTACTAACCAATCCATAGTTTAGGGTTTGATTTCGAGGGCACAAGCAAGGATTGCGAGTACCCCCTAATGGGAGCCGTGTCGTCCAGTTGTAGCATAGCTAGCCTTTTTCTTCTGCGCACCGTTGCCGTGTGCCACATGTCATCGTCTACTCGATTTTTAGATTCTATGTACTGGAACCATTCCTCGTGTGTGACAGAATTCATCTCCTTGACGTCAGTGTCCGTGTATATTAATTGTAATTTGCCGTTGTTTATGCCCAAGCCAATGAAATCTCGAACTCGTATACCAATTTTTCTCCTCCACATTAAAAGGCCGGAGTCGTTGTATGTGCGAAATTTAATTTCGTATCTAAAACCGCGATCGCCGCGTCTCCTAGAATATTTGAATGAGCATTAGACGTGTCACCTTAACTATAATATTATAAAGAACAACCTACAGAAGCACCATTAAATAAAGCGCATATTTGTTTATGTAATAATTACATACAGCTGTAAGCATTACTTACTACTAAACAGTGACTCTAAGTTGCGACGCCTATATGCAAATGCGCTAACTTTCAGACAGCAGCTATGTCGCCATTGCTAACTTGTAAAATGAGTTCACGAAATAAATACAAAAATACCTTTATACGCCGAAAAATTATAATTTTTTAACAATTACAAACTAGCAGAATTAAAATAAAACCAAAAACATTTTTTTTATTTACGCTTGACATTTAAAAATGTAATTAAAAACTCACAGCAACATAATTTACATATTAGAATACACAAAAAGCAAAGCTATTAAAAACTTATTTAAAAACGAATTATGGACAAATTGAAAGAATGTTACCTATTAAAAAATCACTGCAGTGACGTAATTATGACTAATAAATAATATTAATGGTTTTGATGTCCATTGAATGTTATCTTACATCATACAATCCTTCACCGTCATTGTTAGTACGAAAGCTATAAAATAAATAATGGGAACATGTTAGTTTTATTAGTACCTAAATACTGAAAGTTAAACAACAGTATAGGCGGCACACCTACGAGGAATGATTTTTTGTTATCGTATATTTTTCAGTTCAATTCATTGTTACAAACATTTCTTATGAAAGATAAGACAAAAAAAAAGAATTATTAAATTCAATTCATGATTGGCGGAGTAACAGCGTAACAAACGAACAAAAAAATATGATGAGTTGATAACGTTATCTTTTTTTAAGTCAGTTAAAATAGTACATTAAGATGCAAGTGCGAAAGATAGGAAATTCGAAACGAGCGACCATAAATTAAAACACGACCGAAGGGAGTGTTTTAAAAAGACACGAGTTGAGAATTACCTATTCGCACATGTATCGTTCAACGTTTTACAGTACATTTATGGCCCATTAAATTTTCGACATAGCTAGTTAATGCGCTTATTATCGCACTAGTGCGGTAAAGTAGCACCATATGTACATTAAATAGATATTTAATCCACATCAATCGGGCTTAGCGCAACGATTTATAATTTTATTCTCGACAACGTTTCAACCGTCGTCGCATACAGACTCGAAAAATATGACTAAGTATATGGCTAAAGTGCACATTAAAACGACAAGTAAATAAGACTACTTGATAAGTGATATCTGCACTTATCTATATTATGGCCGAGTGCAAAAACTAAAATATGGCATCGCCAAAATTGACTCGTAAAAGTAAACACAATTACATGAGCACCGGTTGCCACGTAAAATTTATGTCCGATTTACTGTATACATTAATAAATTTTATGTGGAAAACGTGGCCAAACCACGTAAGTTTCAAGTGTTAAATGAAATGGTTAAGTCAAAGACTGTGGATGGTGTTTTAATTACCTGCGGCTTCCTCGACTCCTGTACGAGTAGTAATTATTCCCGTCGAACTGGACTGGCGCTCCGTCCTTTAACATTTCGACGTTGAGTTGAATTTGAATTTCACAGTTTCTCCCTTGGAAGCCGTCGGAGCAAATGCACTTATATTCGTTCAGAAGTGGTATACAAGATCCATTGTTCTTGCACGGAGATATACCTGGTGATATATAATTGTATATTATATTACCTACATTCATATACCTACTGCACCAATCTATTTTATTTCCATTATTAAATTGTAAAACGTAAAACTTAAGTTGTTGATGTCAACAACAAGACCAAGTCTTCTCCGAGACCACGGGGACAACGCCGTCCTCGAAACGTCGGAGGTAAATCTTAAAACTTAAATACGCGATTAGGTCCTGCTTTACAATTTATTAATGTGTAGAAATCGTGAAAGTTTAAATCAGTGGTATTTTATTTTCGTTATACCTTTATCCGTATCATTAGTCGGTTTTCTGTTGAAATTACTTTCATTTCATTGACTAATTGTTATGCAAAAAAGTAATGATTAACACAAAAATTTTATGCTAACACCATGTAAACTCGACAAACCTACCTTTGTTTTGATATTGTGCTCAAACATAACAAATATACATAGAACCTATTAGGTAATATGTCATAGTGATTGCTCCTCAATACCAATTTAGATAATTGCACTGAATTATGAATTATGTACTCGTCATAATTTTGTCAAGGTACTTCATATATAAAACGTCTAAAATATCAAACTTACCAATTCCACAGGGGGATCCAACGTACTTAGTAACCCCGCTAGTAGCGCAAGGTAGCGTATCCTCCTCCTGTACTATAGCGCATTTCGCCGTGTCCCCATTGTACAAAGACAGCTGGTTGCCATTGACAAATACTTTTTGCACCGCGCCAATGAAACTGCTGATCACGCCTGACATTTTATGTGGACGGATGTAAGCACTGAAAGTGCAAAAAAGAAAGTAAATAGAAATTACGGGGCGATTCAGCCAAGCCTGAATAGATTAAATTAGTGAATGAAAGAGTAAAACTCAACAATTCACATTACTTACTTAACATATTCGCGCCGTTCGCGGGCAGCTTTTTTGAATTTATGTGTAGAGGTGTATAAATGGTGTATGTGTACTTACGGTAAAGAGCCAATAAAGAGCGGTAGTGTTAATTCCAAATGAGTAAGTGGCGGCAAAGATGACCCCCGTTGTGTGGGGTGGTGGTCCAACTGCAGGCTACCGTGGCGGCCGGCGCGGGTCACCCGAGCGCGGTGCCAACGACCCTTCTCTATCGGTACTGGAGACCTAAATCGAACAAATTCAATTTAAAACTCTTCAAGCACTGTAATCAAAATTAAAGTCAAAGAACACATCGCGTTAATTAAATAAGTTACATTCGGTAAGTTTTGTTCTCTTAATTAATTTCATGAGAGGCAATTTATCACCGAGTCTCTGTTTCCAAATTGAAAGTTTACTTACGTGATATTGGCAACACCACTCCCCAGATTGTACCTAAAGTGGAGGTATCCATTAACTAAGTTAATCGTTATGAAATCCCCCTTGGCTTTATTAGACTGGCCGGTGTAAAGGAGCATCCCTGAGAGTCTGTTCGTTAAAAACCAGATTTCAATGCGGAACGCTTTCCCTAGCCCTTCGAGTGGCAATAATTCGATGTAGCTCGTCCCATTAAACTGGGGAATCCACGACTCTTGTATAATGTTTACATCTGTAAATAAATAGGTTAGATGGTAAAGCCTTGTTTTACTATGTGCATATAAATAATATTTAATTGTTAATGCGTGATTCTGATTACTTATGTCAGGTTAACGTCAATCGGACGACGAACTTATACCATGCAACATTTACTCAAGTACCTAAACACGTAGATGTAAGTTATTTACAAAATTAGAATGCAATCACATTTGGTCATTCACCTTCTGCGGTCGCCGAATCAAAGTATGAAGTTAAAGGTTTTCAGTCGGCGAATGATCCTATTCCAGTGTGACTTCACCATAAGGAAATCAATTCATGTCTCACCGCATTACGAGTATCTTACGAGTCTATTCTAGATCTATGTAACTTGATATTCGTCATTCAGAATGAATCGCAAACATATTCATTTAAATAGACCAGTTTGCATTTTCTCGAAAATTGACAACTATACATACACACTAAGTAACTATGAAATCTCGTTGCAGTGATTAATAGGTCAAATTCTCGATTGTTTTATTTAACCCCTACACCATATCACAATAATATTAAAAATCCACAAAAATGTCTAGTGTTTTAAAATTTTACGTAACAGATTTTACGTAATTTTAGGTGGTAGTGGTTAAGCGTTATATATGTCAAACCGGCTAAATATGAATAGGGTTTATTCATGAAGGTATCGGAATGTATAGAATTATTGTATAAATACCGTTACTGCAAGTATTTCCGTTGGAGCCAATTTCGCCTCCAAACAAACAGCGACACACATGGCCGCCGTCAGGTCCGATGTCGCACAATAGCCCCTCATCATATCCACAGGGATTCGATTCACATGGATCTAATCTCTCGTCACAATTGGCTCCTTGAAATTCCATAGGGCAGATACAAGTATATTCCGTCGCCGATCCCTCTATAGATCTACACGTGGCCCCGTTCTTGCACGGCATACTCATACACGGATTAGATTGGCACTCTCGAACGTTCTCCATAGACACAACTAATGGGTCCGGTCTTCCCAATTTCTTTGTCACTTGATGACGTATTATTCTTAAGTATTTCACGCACCCGATAAAACCACTCCGGGTGCCGATATTATCGAAAACCCTGCAATAGTACATTACTAAAGAGGCCGTGAAGTAAGGGGTTGCAGGCCGAATAGAATAGGCATATATGGATAGTTATGAGGCTGGCAACCCCTTTTCACGCCGAGGTATATACATATACCTATACAGTACTTTTCTCAAACCTGCAACGGAATAAATAAAATAAAAACTCAACGAAATCAGTTTTACACTAGAAAAACTAACAGTACACTACACACAAAATATAACTAACACGTATCTTTATCACACGTATATTTTAGACGTGTCTTGTATTTTTATTACCCGTATATTTTTATATATCTGAGTTTTTTGCAACGAACATTATATCAATATTTTCATTGCATGCTTGAGAAAAGATATTTGTTATACGCCAATACCGCGTTACTGGTTTTTATAAAAAATATCAAAGGGATAATAAAAATAAGTAATAATTGATACAATAAACATACTTGGAGTAGTTAGAAGGTACGCTGCCCACGTAAGCGTCTTCGGCTAAGTCCAGAGCCTTTAGATGTCCGCTAGATTGTCCTACAACGTCTTCCATATCGTCAACAGATAATATGCCATCTCGATGATATCTTTTTGCAGATACTTTATGATACTCATTCAATGTAATCTTTTCCAACGAAGTCAGGACTAATGCTCCGTTTCCAAGATTGTACCTGATGATAAAATAACACAAAGTTATTTTCTTCACCTGTAAAATATTAGTTACAAATCAAATAAAACATCAATCACGATTTACTAAACTTACCTAAACTCTATATATCCATTTACCAAGGCGAGAGAAACAAAATCGCCCGTTCCATCGTATTTCTGCTGATTGTACAATATGACGCCATTCTCAGTGAAAGCCTTAAATTCGATATCGATATTCAGCTTGTGGTACGCCTTCAAAGGTTTAAGGCGGATGAAAGAAGAGCCGTCAAAGTATGGTGTCTCTATGTAAGGTGTCAGGGTATCTTTTATAAGATATTCGCAGTTCATTCCAGTATAAAGTCCGGTGCAGACGCAAGTGTAAGACGATCCTGGCAGGTCGACGCAGCTACCTAAGTTATAGCACGGATCTGATAGGCACGCGCTGTATTCCTCGGTCGTCTCTTGAGTCATTTGCTCTGGAATAAAACATTTATCTTACCGACCTCGATAACTTAGATATCACCGGGCTACCGTTAATTTTAATAGCATTTACGTCACGAACGTACATGTGCGATACAACTATTTCTATAGTAAGGCCAAACTATCATGGTAAACAACTTACTAAATAGTATTTTTCATATTATTCATTAATTTTACAATAGTTTTTATTTGCCTTACTTGATTTTATAATTCAACAAAAGATAAAAATCCCCCTTTGAAACTAGCAGCAGGTACAGGAGTATTCATGAAAAGTTAAATTCCCTGTATCTCGTCGCGGCATTTCATTTAACTTTGTCATGGCTGATCTAAAGCGAACATGCGGTTACTAAGAGCGAGTTCATTTCGGGACCAAGCGAGGCTTGAGCGGATGTGAAAATGGAACGAACGCGTCAGAGCTATGTAATGTATTATTAGTCCCCACGTAATGGGCTTCGTACACGGGAATTTTTATTCAAAACAATAAAATTCCTAGCACGCTTGAAGTACAAAATGTTTCGCTTAAAAAGCAACACAATGATATAGTTTCCAGAGTAATAACAAGTAATAAAACTCGTTACTTTTATGAGTTCTTTTTTTTTAATTTTCCCATTTCATTTGCAACATGTTTTTCGTCGTTGCCAACTTCCTTAGGAAGGTATTTTAATGAGGTGTGTATTTTAAGGAGTTACTATACATTTTATGAGAATAATTATTTGCACAACAAGAGAGTCCCGTGCAAGCGAAAGGAAGAGTGATAGAGAGAGATGACTACGATATTACGCTACGGAGCGTAAACACGATTGGCTCGTTGCCTACGCGCCCTAGTCGTCCAGCAGCGCGCCCACTGTGGCCGTGGTCGCTGTTTGTATAACATGGAACGTGACTCACCGATACACCCCTTTCGATGCTGCGCGGGCTGGTAGCCGGTGCGGCACACGCACGCGCTCCGGGTGCAGCGCGCGCCGGGCAGCGCGGCGCAGTCGCCGTCTTCGGAGCACAAGTCGCCCAGCAGCGCGCCCACCGCGCCCACCGTGGCCGTGGTGGCTGTTTGTGCACCTAACATTCAATTTAATGTTGCCTTTCGGTTCTGATATCAAATAATGAGTGGGTTAATAGAAAACGAAGCTTGTTTCCACGAACATTTAACATGTTATTATTGTCAATAGACCGACACGCAACACTCACAACATCCACGCACACATCCGAAGATAGATCCCTTGGCTTTAACTTCTGGATCACTGGTCCCCAATTCCAACTAACCAATCAAGTCCAACGTCGGTAAATAAAGGTAAGTTATAATATAGATTCGCGATAGATCCGGTTGTAAATGTGATTTAATATGTGTTCAAAACGCGAAAGTTTTAAATGTTATATTAATATATGCTTGATTACACACAATTGTCTTCTCGAAATCTAATTGAATTTCAACCCTATTGCATTGCAAATAATATTTAACTGTACATACAGCTATAGCTTCACGAATGTTTTCTCTTTCTAAATAACATTTCAGTCAAACATTAACGGACAATAATGCAACCTTTCGTAAAATGAGACGTGGGATTTGGAAGACCTTCAACTTCACAATAGTAACAGGTCGAGTTTTAGTCTGAAGTTGAATAAAGCTTGTGCCCTAATGAGGTCTTCGTTATCACGCGAGTTTTGTAACTAGGCAGAACTGGACCATTCCAATTCCCAGTTAAAAGTTTTAATATTGTAAACTAAGGAGTAAGGACTTTAAACTCTCGCGTTTTGTATACATCATTAACAGGTCTAACGCGATTAATTTTCATTATTTTCCTTCCTTTTTTCCAACGTTTCAGCCAGGTTGCACTAGCTGTAGACACGGAAGACTGACGTCCCAGCAAAATGTCAATTGAGATATTAGTAAACAACACTAAATCACCCGACATTAGTTTATATAAATATTAATTAGTTTATATAAAAGGTTTATTAGTTTAAATAAAGAAATTTAATCGCGTTAGTGGGTGTACGTACCTGGTACTAATTAATAAGTTACCACACGATTTTCACTCATAATTTATAAAAAAAGGCAGGTTGCCTATGACCACGGACGTAATGTCACGTTCGAAACGTCAAGCCATATAATAAACGTATGTGTACGCGATTGAGTCCCGATTCAGTTTTATAAATTAAGAATGGCACACATGCTAAGCCCTTTCACTCACTGCGTGTTTTTGCAGCATACAGTTACATTCCAGTGTTATTGCAGTAACGATATAATTTTTCACATAGTAGGTAAAGACTGTCGGTGTCGAGATTCAGTCGCGCGTTTTAATCGCTGCAAAAATCGCAGTGTGATTACACATTAACATTATCAACAATAAATTACCTATATTATAAGTGTTATAGTATTTTTCACATAGCTCGAGTATACGGTGACAGCTGTCATCTCCATATAATTTATTATCTTAAAACATAAAATATATATTGAGATGCAGCTTTCACAGTACCCACCCATGCTAATTGACAAATACTATAATTAATATGTTTAATAATTCAGTTGTCAAAATACACGCTATGTAAATAACTTTCTGATTGACCGACATACACACATCACATAAAATAAACGTTATTTACTTCTGGCAAGTGTTCCACAAATCTAGCTTTTAATGAGGAAATTACTTTTACTTACTTTAAATAATACATCACGTGTTTGACTGCTTAAATATGACATCACGTACCTACCTACTCGTATAATTGTTCCCTTTGTGTGTCGGTATTTAGCAATTATATTAAACTACTGATATTAATCAGGCGACAAAATTACATTCATTAAGGTACGTTCGATGACTGTGGTATGCTCGAAAATATGAAAATAAAAGTGTAATTGTGTGGTTTTATAAAACCACGATGCAAGTGAAACTTTTTTTCAAATTGTAGGTATTTAACTGAAAATTTTTGGAAAACTATTCGATTTAGGGGACCTTAACTTAATGAATTAATCCTCTTTAATTATCTTACAAAAGCTCGCCCAACGCCAATGTAATTCAGCTATTGCGCTGCGTAGCGCTGCGCAACACGGAATGGTGCTGTAATAGTACATTACGATACAAGTGCGATAAAAATAAGGAAATTCGTAACGAGTGGCGATAAATTAAAGCACGACCGAAGGGAGTGTTTTAAATCGACACGAGTTGCGAATTACCTATTCGCACATGTATTGTACAACGTTTCACAGTACATATGGCCTTATAGATTTTTGACATAATATATTGATTATATATAATAATATATTGATATATTGATTTTTGGCGTAATGTACTAATTATCGCACTAGTGCGGTAAAGTAGCACCATATGTACTGTAAAATTACTTATCCACACTAATAATTAATATTGCTTACTTATCATACGCGAGTCAAGGACTAAAGAAACCGGTATAAGACTAGTAAGTTCTCCGATTACGCATAGGTTGTTAAGGATCACGGTCACGTTACACTGCCGTTTTCGAGATGTCGATTGGTTCATCAACCGTTGGTAATTGTGACGTTCGAAAACAAAAAGTCGTATGTGACTTTAAACTTCTTATTATGATATGACATATGACCATGCATATGACTCATGGAGACTATATAAAGGAGCCAAATCTCTATGTATGAAAAGTGTCCATCAAAAAACAGTAATTCTATACGGACGGTATGACTATTCGCCATTCACCGTAGAATTTGACAGATAGAGTTTGACGTATTACCTTACCGTATTTAAGCTTAATAAGTTCTTAAAATTTTGTATGAAATTTCAAGCAAATATCAGCCTTCGTGAATTAAGTATTGTAACCTTAGTCCGTTAATGAAGATTATTTTAAAGACTATGAGCTCTAAGTACTAGAAATAAAGTAGAATTTTACTAATAATGTAATTACGTAATGCGACATGTTAAGGTGGTTCGACTAGGTTACCCAAAGCTTAAACCCCGCTAGATGGCGTCACTTTCGCAAATTTTCAGGTTTAATTTTTTTGTGGAATAGTGTTGGTATCTGTATACTTAAAAGTATGTTTAGCGCACTCTTTACATAAATACTGAACTATTATAATAAACATTGAATACTTCATTAGTGCAAAAAACACTTTTAAAGTCGACAGAGTGTTTCTGTCATGCTATTTCCTACTATTACTCACACATGCATACAGTGTTTCCGTGATGCTTGTAGTAGACAATTTCATGCAGTGTAAGTATGCTGCAATGGCGTTGCGGTATGTTCGTGGAAATACGTGCAAGAGGATTCGGGTTCGAGACTGGTACTTACGTCAGGGGTACTTTTTTTGTCCTTTTTGCGTTATCTTATGTTTCTTATACCTTTTATTCTTCGAATTCTTGTCCGATTCCGATATAACCGAAATATATTTCAGTGATATCGGAAACGGCTCTAACGATTTCGATGAAATTTTCTGTAAGGGGTTCGATCTAGCTAGGTCTTATCTCTGGGAAAACGAGCATTTTTGAGTTTTTACTTATGTTTTCTTTTTCTCCCAGATATTCAGTATTATTAATAAATTAGTTTATAACGTTTTATAAAAATATGTGACGTTTTGAACTAAAAGGTACCACATTGTCGGTTGTCGACTAGGTTGATTTCATTTTGAAGCTTTATGGAAATATGACAACAATAAGTAGGTACCCGTTTGGTTGCAAACGCCACATATATTGAAAACCTGACTTTCACAAATCTCACCTTTTTGGGTTCTTCCAACTCAGAAAGGATGGAGAATACTGACGATTCTTAGTAGCACTAGCCCAAGGAAGTCCAGGTTTGTAAGTGTTAGGTATCAGTTTTTTTTTAAAGGGCTAAATATAGTTCTACAAGTAAAGCAATCCCTTACTGCCCAGCCTCTATAGTATTTTTCAAACTGGAAGGGCACGATGATAGATTTCATCTCCATACAATTTATAACCTAATAGTGCCAAATGATTTTAAATCGACACGAGTTGCGAATTACCTATTCGCACGCGTGTCGTACAACGTTTTACAGTACATATGGCCCTTTAAACTTTCGACATATGCACGAAAAGTGCTCTTTTCCGCACTAGTGCGAGAAAGTAGCACCATATGTACTGTAAAATACTTTTTAGTACATATGGTGCTACATATACGTTACCGCCCTAGTGCGGTAATTAGTACAATACGTGCATATGTCGAAAATGTAAAGGGCCATAATTATGTACTGTAAAACGTTGTACAATACACGTGCGAAAAGGTAATTCGCAACTCGTGTCGATTAAAACACTTCCTTCGGTCGTGTTTCAATTTATCGCCACTCGTTGCCAATTTCCTACTTTTCGCACTTGTATCGTAATGTACTAATAATAAAGTAGTAATTGTAAAATAAAATTAAAACTTTTTTTATATATTTTTTTTTTTATTCAAGTAGGTACAGTGAGTAACAACATTGCATGGCCTTCTAATTATAACTATTATAGAAAACGGGATATTTATCATGTTTATTTATATTATTTATTTCTCGATATTTTGGCCGGTCTTGCAAGACCAGTCGTTGTGGAGATCCCTGGGGAGGCCTATGTCCAGCAGTGGATGTCTTGTTGGTGTAGATGGATTCACACAACAAATGAAATAACATTTTTTCATATTTATTATCCGTAGTTGTCCCTGTACCTGAAAGAAAAATAATATCATGATAGCACAAAATCTCTAATGTTATAGGAAGAAAGATGATGCAACAATATGGATTCTAATAAAGTTATCATTTACTTACCTAGTAATAATTGTGTTTTTCATTCATAGACAAAATTCCATAATTTTCATCCCCAGGAAATGTTTTATTTTACTTTATTGCAGTGAGGATGTCCTGATTTTTTCTGGCTAATGAAGGAAAACATTATTTCCAAGAATGCCTCTTCATTTTGCACAATACCTAAAAAAAACCTAGAGTTAGTGACACATTGACTATTCGGCAACCAAAACAGTAATAATTACATTATATAGGTATTGTTCACTGCTTATATTACGGAAGAAGTGAGAATTATTTTCTAAAAAGATCGGCACGAGAAAATTACAATGTACAATGAAGGAATGAAACTGTACCTACCTTACGAAACTTCACCATCATGAATTCCGCTTCAATTGAGTCTGAATTTTTCTGGATTTTCGCGGACCAGAACACCGATGATTTTTGTAACTTGATTTAGACGATTTTCAATTTATACAAACAAATTGATGTCACAATAAACATGACCCTATGTGTCAGTGTCAACACTGTCAAATAAAAATGCACTAAACATGACGGCACTGCAAATCCTGCCAGGCTGCCTGTCGGCCAGGCAACGTCGCCAACGTCATAGAGTGGCAACGCCGCACGCAACGTATTTGTACACGACATTTGTGACACACACATACGTAAAATTGATGAAAAAATTAGGTTGATTTATGTATGATTTCTGTATGAAACAAAGTTTTTCTATTAATTTAGCGCAAACGAATATTCGAAAGTAGATAAATGAGCAAATATTTGTGTAGTAATAGTGTGTAGTGCCTTAATTAAAGCAGATTGAATTTTGTATGAAAATCGAACCACCTTAAAGACGGACCAACAAATTTGAGGCGATAGTATAAAAGTTTCACTTTAAAATTACGATATGAACAAAATGAAAATAACTTCGAAAGAACGGAAGTCTGTCATCATTTAATACTATTAAGCTGGACGTTCGAGGTGACAATTAAATATTACACAGTAATTATTTAGATAGGTGCGTTGGTTTGGTAAAATTATTAATTTTCTTAACATTTAAAATATTAATATTAATCACCCGGAAAAATATAACATCGGTGATTTTGCTTTTCTAATATTAGGTAATTGTTTTTTTTTGGTTACGAATAAATACATGACTTGTTGCATCAAGCAGGCTGTGCTAGATGGTGCTAGTAGCGCCTCCTACGCAAAGCTTTGCATAATATTCCCTGACAAACAAAGTAATTAATTCATATAAGTATGTAGGTAGTTTTCTAAAGTACTCACCCTTAAACTTTTGTCCCATGAGGCTTCCGTCGAAGTCGCTGGGTGTTTCTTTTTTCGCCCAATCGTACTTGTTGTACTTGTCAGGGTTGAGCAGGTGCCTGGTGGACTTGGAGGCGGCGCCGTCGTCTTGTTGCGTGAACTGTATCGGCGAGGATGGCCTCGGCGGGCCCGCCGTGCCAGCCACCTCAGACAGCTTGCACGGCCCGAACGCTTGTACTACAATGTCCTCTTGCGTGCGACACGCTTGCAATTTCAGGTGACACTCTGATTCATAAGTTTTGCCATCGCTGCCGCATACCTGTTGGTTGACTCGGTATTAAATTTGCTTCAAGTAGTTCGCTACGAGAAGTTTAACAGCGTTTTCGTGAGTTCTTTAACGAGCGCTTTAGAAGTTCGTAAATAAACACTTCACATGCCCCGATAATAAGTGGAATATGAACAAGTTTGTTACCTACCTACACTAATTTTTAAAAAGATTTCGCAAATTGTTTAACTACCTGTAGATTTTTAGGAGGCATTTTTTATAAATTAAAGAAGCACTTTTTCCATAAGGCTATCTTACATCGACTGCCCCCAGTAACACGAACTACGTATTATGTGCGAGTTTTCTGGAGAGCAGCCAAATGCGTTTCTATTGCATCATTTATGTCAAAATGTTCATTGTAAAGAAAGTAACAAGTTTTAATTAATCCAATTTTCCCACGAAATGCTCCACGAGTTTCAGCTTGGTGGTTGTTTGGGTTACGATATTATTTTTTGAGTCAGGCTTAATATCCGAATCAAACCTGGGATAACTCGGGGCACGTTCTAGAGATTTGATGTCGATAAATAAGATGTCGAATTGTCGATACATATGTGCACACTGAAAAATCCTCGATTACTAAAAAGAGGTTCGATATCATGTCCGATATAGAGCCTCTTCAGATAATAAAAGTGTACCGATGTAATTTCCATCAAAATAACCACGTAGTAGGTAGTGTTTTGTTTTTACAGCACTTACCAGCATATTATTATCACTGTCGGGACAAGGTGCCGCAGTGCACTCGCAGAGCGCGCCGCCCGTGCGCTCGGTGCATACCGCGCCGAAATAGCACGACAGTTCCGCGCAAGACTGCGCTACGCCGCCGCTTTCCGCTGCGCGAAAATACAAAGGATCTAGGTATTAGCTATTTGAAATCACACTTAACTCTAATCAAATCGAAATCTTACAAACAATAAGTACAATGTTTATTATGAAAAAGTTGTATAAAGGTTATCTAATGCTCACTTAGTAATTCGACATTGGCTCGATATTTTAAGTTAATTAGTAGGTAAGTAGCTGTATTTTTTATTAAACTTATTTTTTCAACACTTACACAATAAAAATATCACCTACAAGTATCAATATTACAGTAACAGTATCACCTTGCTTTGATACGAGCTGCATTTGCCTAGGGCACTGTACTTCTTAAATCAAAGTTATTTACGCCGTGCCTAATACTTTTACGCGTTGATAAATAATAGTATTATTCTTTGATGAAAGGGAGGTGACGCCTTGTTATTGCTGCACTTACAAGTGTATGTACTTGCTTAGACGGTGTACTTCTGGTACTGCGGCAAACCAACTTGAACTCGGTATTACACGTGTCGTACTACTCACGGTCAGCACAGCCGTTGGGCCCCAAACGCCGGCGATGGTCGGCGCAGACGGTGCACTTCTGGCCCTGCACGCCGGTGCGGCATAGGCACGTGCAGCGCCCCGTCATCTGCTCGCATACGCAGCGCCTGTCATACCAACGCAGTCCTGCAACTCAAACTCGATGCTACCGGTGCTACTCACGGTCAGCACAGCCGTTGGGCCCCAAACGCCGGCGATGGTCGGCGCAGACGGTGCACTTCTGGCCCTGCACACCGGCGCGGCACACGCAGCGCCCCGTCATCTGCTCGCAGTCCTCACGCACGGACCCGAAAGCGGAGCAACCACATGCTAAAGCAATGATATACATACTTTATAATGGTATACTATCATAATGATATAATTCACAGTAATTTCGTCTACTCATGTAACTGATCCCTATGTAAATGTAACTGTGCAAATTATCAGATAGTAACCAACGTGCTTTCGCCGCTGTTACTAAGGAAACTAAGAAGAAAAAAAACCGGACAAGTGCGAGTCGGACTCGCGTTCCAAGGGTTCCGTACATTACACAATTTAAACAGTGTATTCTTCCCCTCACTAGCTCGGAAAGTTGTCTTATATCCTTTAAAACAAGCGGGTAAAAACGCATTTTATCCACTAGTGGGGAAAGTAATTTGACCTTGGATGGAACGTGTTTAAGTAGCTTGACAGATAACAAAACGTAAAACGCTCATGATAATGATTCGTTCGATATTAATTACCATTAAATAAATGGTTTCAGAATCTAATAAAAATACCAAATTTAGCTTTATTTAATGATTTTATGTCATAAACCTTAAAATTCCATAAGAAATGTTTGTTTTTTAATAATGCTGTTAAATATAAAGCCTGACCAGGAATATATGATCATTGTCAAGAAGGCGCTATTATTCTCATTTATATGGCAACAGTTCAGTATAGTCTGAACAATGTGGATTGGCAACTCGTTTGACTTACATCTACTTTTATTCACCGTAATCAAAATCAGAACCCAGGGGCGTATTTACCATAGGGCCAAGGGGGCCATGGCCCGGGGCGGCAGGCTCCGGGGGGCGGCGCAGGCCGCCGCTGCTTTTCAGTTGCTTTCAGTTTTGGGTGCCTCAGTGGCGCCCCAATTTTTTTTGTGGTGTTACTGGTACTAGACATAAACTACTTGTCTTATTCGTTGTCAACTTCCAGTAGCCATTACAATTTTTACAGTGCGTTTGCGCCCCTTTGCCTTCTACCATCTTTACCCACGTCGGATTGTCGTCGAGTTCTCATGATGTCGCCCTGTGACATCGCTCTTCACATCGCCTTAAGGCCGCGGGCTCCAGTTAATGCTTTTTAGCGCTGCATGCTTGACGGCATAAACGCTGTGAGCGACGTATAGGCGCCGGCCATTGCGTCAGCAGCCGCTATATCGTGTACGACGTCCGTACCGTAGTACCTCTGTGGCGCACAGCGTCCAGACGCTGTTGCCGACGTCAACCGGAAACCGAACACTATATATATTAATAAGCTTAGAAAATGTAAAATTGAAAAATACTTAGTTCGTTGAGTCGTTATCACAGTGAACTCCATATAAAAGCTTTTGGCGCTTAAGGGTCCCCCACTTTTGTCGACGCGGAATCGGCAAAATCCGATAGCAAAAAGCTTTATGCTTGCGCAATAAGAGAGAAAAAGTCGTCATTCGGCTCGGCTCGCATCGGTCGGCGCCTGCTTTTTCGCTCCTATTGCGCGGACATAAAGCTTTTTCCTATCGGCTTTTGCTCAATGCGCGTCGATATATCTGGGGAGACCCTAAGTCCTTTATGCCTATTCACGCATTTTGAAAAAAATCCTAAAACTGGATCGACAAAAAAATTATTTTATCATAGAATCTGGTCACAAAATTTCGGTTAAAATTTACGACGAGGAAAACACCTGGACATACGAAAGCAAAATACCCGAGTTGAAACGGAGACCTGCGCTGACGCTTCGGTCATAATAAGAATGGCGGACTAAAAGGCCAGGTTGCGAGTTGCGAGCCCTGAAAAGCTTAAAAGTCGCGCCTTCCAGAATACCCGAAGCATTCCAGCATTTCCAGCAAGTTGCGCCTTCGCTTTAATTTGAGCGAACGCCAAAGGTCGAGTAGCAGGAGAGCCGAGTTATATTAGTTATATTAGTTCCAAGCTCCAAACCAAAGAGGATATAATAAAATAGAGCGGTACTGTCATAGTAAATTTTGTAAGCACTGAAGATTCACTGCCATCTATCAACATACTTTAAAATTAAAAATGAAGATTTATAAAAATACGATAAAATGTATTTAAATATGGATAAATGATTTTTTTATTTGCATTAATTATTTTTATATGATTTGACCCATGTTCTTCAACGTATATGCGTTAAAATTATAAATAACAAACGAAACCATCAACGCCCTCTATACGAGAGTAGGCCAAAGCCAGTGGTGCCATCTGATCGAGAATCAAATTTTCGTGATTTTCGAGGCACGTTTTTTCTTTAGACTGTATCCATCAATTACGGAGTTGTATCTATCTTTGCTCCAAGCTTATTCCAAACTCTCCCCTCTTCCAGCTCGGTCTTCGGCCTTGCATAGCTCGGCCTTTGGTGTCACTTTAACTTTGCCATTGTTCCAATCCCAACATAGATTTTTTCCCACATCGACCTTTGGCTTTGCACGGAAGAACGCCGCAATTGGACGATCCGGGACTTTAGCACTATGCAGAACTCGTCTACTTGGACACAGGTTTTTGTCCCAGCTCAGTTCCACTGGAGCTAGCCCTTTAAGTCTCTTGGGCACGCAGAAAAGATTAATCCTATTCGTAGCCTTCAGCCTCCCTTAGACATGAACAGTGATTTAAGCTCTTTCTTCTGCAGTTAGGCCTTCAGCCTCACAGGGCAGCACACCGCAATCGGACGCTCCAGGCCTCCATCCTTATGCAGAGCTCGGCCGTCGGCCTCGCTCACAATCGGCTATAGGTTCGATTCCAAGCTCTGCAGAAAGGCACTAAGAAAAAAATATGCTTTTGGGTTTACTTCATGGGTGCTTCATGGGTCATGGGGGGCGGCAGGGACCCAATGGCCCGGGGCGCCAAATTTTTAAATACGCCTCTGTCAGAACCCTAAATGGGTTTGGTTTATTCTTGCCTTCTTATTCTCTTATTTTTGCCGTATATAATTCATGTATTTTCTTACGTATCACCACATAGGTCAAAATCGTCTAATTGCATCTTCTTTTTTATTTTTGGTTTGCATAAAACCTCAGGAGGTACAACCTTCTCTCGTAATCCGCGTAATCGATGCCTCCGATTTACCTAGAAATTTATATAAATTTACTTATATTTAATTTAGTCGTAACATACCAGATGGTGTGACTACTATTAGCCACACCATCAGCTCAGTTCAGCTCTATAGCTGAAAAAATATTTCGTCTATCAAGTTACTCCATTCAAGGGAAGATGTAGGCATCCAAGATTGGATCACCAAAAGGCCACATGATGATGATGATGGTCATGTTACTAGGTATTCCGTAACCTTACATAGGTTCTGCTACATTGTCAATTAACAAGATTGATCATCTCCAAAGCCCATAGTAAATATTTTTCAAACTCAAATTCATTTTTGTTACTGTGTTACCTCGCTTGTATAACATTATAACACAACAATAACTAAGTCGTAATAACCAGACTATAATGACATTTTGATTTGTTTACCTGTCAGCTCTGATGGTAATTTGGAAATGTTTCGTAGTGAAATAGTTTAATTTCCCGAACTGTTCTTTTCCAGCAGTTTATTATTTACATTATTAACAATGTTCCGCTCCGGACTATGTATACCTATAGTTTTGGGCATTTTTGTCATTTATTATTTAATATTCAACACTTAAGCATTATTCAAGTAAACCGCCACAATGACACTGACAACAGTGACAACCTATCATTAAAATTTTTGCCAGTGTAAGAAATTAGTTCCAATGAAATTCCGCAACATGGCGCATGATTATATATTTCGGGTCAGGCTTTAATTCTGAACGCACAAGTTGAGTCGATGCAATTTCAAAACGCATCATTGACATTTCATACGTCAGAAATGTCAACATTGTCAACAATTTTTTTATTTAAAAACTTCTCACGTAAAAATACAGAATTTCCAGAGTTGTTTGTTATAATATCGTAAAAAAATGAGTGATTCCAGTGATGAAGATGATCTAACGCCTGTGGATGTTGCACTTTCCTCGCTATAGTGAGGTGAAAAGTTTTGTGTTCCACACGGGTGCAAATGTATTTTACTTCTCGTGTGTTGAAACACTCGCGGGTAAAATACAACTTTGCACCCTTGTATAACAAATAACTATTTTATGTAAAAGGTCTTTAAAAAGCCCGTAGGGGTCGGATCAAAAACTAAGTAATTAACTTAAGTCCGACTCACGCTTGACTGCACATTTCTAATAGGTTTTCCTGTGATCTATAGGTAAAGATCTATTTGTGTATTTTTTTCAAAAATTTTGACCTACTGGGTAGATAAAGGGGGGGAATGGTCACTTTTTGCCTATTTACTTGAATAACTTATAAACTGTATATTATACAGTTTAGAAGTATATCTTAAAATTATAAAAAAAAATATATTTAAGTGGCCCCCGTGCTTAAAATTCATCTGTTTACTTTACATGTCCGTCTTTGGGTCACAAACTTACATATGTACCTATACCAAATTTCAACTTAATTGGCCCATTAGTTTCGGAGAAAATAGGCTGTGACAGACGGACAGACAGACAGACAGACGCACGAGTGATCCTATAAGGGTTCCGTTTTTTCCTTTTGAGGTACGGAACCCTAAAAACACTTTCATCACTAGTTTCTATTTCTATTATTTTGTACCATACTCTATCTCTGCCAGTGGGGACCTTTTTTTGAGGTAAGGAGTCATACTACTTTAGTCGTTTTAATAATTAATTAATTGTAGAGTAGTAAATTATTTACTTCAGTATACTCGTAAAAAAAACGCCTCTTTAATGTCTCGTTATTTTACCTACCAAAATCTAAGTATATTGTCCTAATAGGGGCCCGGATATCTTTTAAGAATTTAATATAAGGGTGACTTCAGTTAGTTCGTTAGGATCTTTTATTTAGGTACCATAAGAAAGGATACCTACACATAGTACTAGACTACTAGGCAAATTAAATTATTTTTAATAAACATTTTGATTCCAGCCGCGGTACAGGCGAGCTTGGTCACTTTTTCTTTTGTATAAATGACATCTATTTCAGTGTACCTAGTACCTTGCTACTGTTGAACTTCTATCAAGAGAAAATAATAATTCTGAACGCTGCAGCATTAATTTAAATATTGCTTATCTAAAATATGCGCAAGAAATAAACTAAATTGCTATGTATTCAGTTTCTTAATATTTTTTAACATACTTAGTTTGACAGTTACTCAAGTCGTTGATTAATTATTTCTCAAAAGTTGCGCCGTCCCAAAGGATTTCACTTTTGATGGAGATATTGCGATCATAACATTATTAACAAAATTTTAATTAAAAGTTTCTTAGAATCTGTAGTGCTTTATTATATAGGTAAGTACCTATTTTATGCAATTTATCCCCTCACTAGCTTCTGCCTGCTTCTTCGTCTGCGTGGAATAATGATGATGATTAATAAAAACAGTGTCTATCCTATGTCCTTCCCCAGGCCTCAAACTATCTCCATACCTAATTTCATTTAAATCGGTTCAGCGGTTTAAGCGTAAAGAGGTAACAGATAGACAAACGGACAGACAAAATTAGGTACTTTTGGATTTATAATATTAAGTAGGGATATAAAACAAAACAGTATCGACTTTTGTGGCAGCCCAAAACAATATCCGGTATAGGGCAAACGAAAAACCACAAGAGGGATTCCAGTCTAAAACGTTTAATTTAATTTGATGGAGCATACGTACGTATACATCCCGTGTGTCCTGAGCCGATCCTCGGTAGCCCCCAGTAGCCGGGCTCGCAGCGGTCGCATTTCAGCCCGCCCACTCCCGGCCGGCACGCACACTGCCCGCTCTCGTCGCACCGATCTGACACCGATCCGAGCCGGTTGCAGCCGCAACTAGAGCCAGTTATCGGACACCCCTCCTCGTTAGGACCCGCCGCCGCCGTTACGCCATCCGAGCAACACCCGAACCCGCTCTCCGAGCAACCCCCCTTCTTATCTTCATACTGCTTCGTGTCGTCTGTATAAAGTCATGAAAATAACTCAAATAGCTCGCATGTGTTTGCGGTGTCAACAAATAAAACACATGAATGTATAAGTCGGGGAAAAGGTACAAAGCGGTAACAGCTAGCGTGATTGTACCCTATTTACTTGCATTGCCGGTGCCGTTAGTATTTATTCCCTGACAAATCACCAGATATAAATGCAGAAAAGCAATAAATACAAGTTTGTATGTGAAAATAGTGTCTAAAGTGAACATTTGTTGCACAATAGCTAACATATATTAAAATGTATACTGAATTTGTTATTTCATTCGTTTATTCGTACCTAGTTATGCGTGCATATTATTTTTAATAAGATGATATTACATAAAATTAGCTAAGATGCTCGAACTAAAGTGGTTTTTACTTTACTGTAAGTTATCCGAACTTTCTTTGAAGTCCATTTTGATGTTTAAATGTTCAAATGTTCTGTGTCACAAGTTTAAACAAAAGTGTAGTATGCTTACTTTTCGGGCAACACCTTGCTGCAGTTAGGGTAATATGGCAATAGCTGCCGGCCGGACAATCTTGTCGGTGTGGACCGTTACCGCAATCTATCTCAAGTCCCGTGGTCGGCTCGACCATCGCCTTACTGTTACCGCAAGGCCGGACCTCCATGCCTGTAAAGCGAGCTTTAGGTAAACAGACTGTTAATATACTTATAATAGATTTAAACGAAACGTAATTAGTTTCTACGAGTTTCTAGTTCGCAATTAAACATGCAGACACAAACCTTTGCATAAATCAAGTGGCCGCAGCCGCAGCTCGAGTTGTTTTTGGCAGCCCTCTTTTCGCATTGCACACATACTAGGGTAAAGTCTGAAGTCGGAAGCGCAGACCGGGAAGTATTCGTCGTCTGGCGGACATTCGAATAGACAGGAGCAGCGCGGGTACTGGTCAGCGCCGATCTCGCAGCTGGCACCGAAGTCGCAGCGGATATCGCGGCAAGCCGACGGATCCGCCGTGCCGAACTGATCGGTCGCACCCGAGGAATCCGTCGACCCTTCGTCCGCCTCGGTCGTGGTCACCGCGGTCGTAGCTACCCACCCAAATATTTGCGTGTTAGTTGAGCGATAAAGCGGAAAGTTAGTTAATTGATCGAGGATGGGTCGCTTTATTGGAATTACTGGTAACAACTGAGTTGATGACGGTCTATGGTAAATATTTTGTCTGTGCCAACCCGTGAGCTTTTAGGAAATTGGATCATACTAGTTTTATTTAGTTAAAAATATTTTCCCATTCCTCATAGAAAGTTAATGAAGATGCGGCAGGAAAATTATGAATGTTTAATACGTACTCATTGCAATAGGCGGTACGACCGCAAGCCTATCTTTGCAGTCTCCATAGAAAATGACGTGAAGAGTGTTGGCGGGGGACAGCTGGCATGCGGCTTTTTGGAGTTCACACTCGTTGTAGTAGGTCTGCATATTGCTCCCGCAGACCGGCTCGCGCGCCGCGCCGGTGCAGTCGCTGGGGCAGATGCACTCGCCCGCGGCACAACGGGCACCAAAAGAGCATTGCACGTTCTCGCATAAAGCTATTAAAAAAAAACAATTAAAATGTAATGTATAAATACCTACGTAAACTCTCTCGTTTCAATATAAATTATAAAATTTTGTTTCTTTGTGGTGCAATAAAGAATATTTATTATTATTATTATTATTGCCCTTTGAGGCACATTTCAGTAGATTATTAGGGCTCCGTACTCGGAGGTTACACTCTGAACCCTTAAAATCATACAAACTTCTCACTGCTGGGCTCATTGTAAAAAAAGAGAACTTTTACTATTAGTCTCCAACCTAACTGTTTACGGTTTGGGTAGGTCCTAATACAAAAGGATGGAGGATATTTTATTTAATACTATTTTTATCCGCTGGTAGGTGCATAAGATACCATTGAGTTTACCTAATTATTAGTAATCTCTATCGACCAACTTGACAAAACTTTTAGCGAAACATTTTATCTTATAAAAACAAGATATCAAAGGTTTTCTCCGACGTTAAGTACACCGTCATAATAATAAAAGATTTTACAACGCTTGCGTTGCCGGGTTATTACGAATCTTTAAATTCCTTGTCGTCTAAGTTTGCGGACGGTACGACTTGAGGCAATCTATTTTGTCGGGCGATTTTTAGCATATTATGCTACTCATTCTATCTCGCATAACAAACAACTCTTCTCTTTCTAAAGCAAAGTAGCAAGGGAAGACATCCGTGCAAATTTAATAACGATTGTTTACCACTTCCCGCAAAATGAAAGCCTTGAGCAGCCGATTAATACTCGAGGAGAAAATGAAAGCGATATTTTACCAGATATTTAAAGTACGCTTCTGCTTGCTTGGAGAAAATATTTTTATGGCTGTTGATTCTATAGGTATACAGTCAGCAATACCAACTACTCGCTTAGCACCCTTGCATACAAACTTCTATGTAGGGGGTGGGGGGTAACCTTTTCAGTTCAGCTGACTGTACATTATTTAATAATGTAACTATTTATGTAATGTAAGGGGTAATTATAAAAAATAGTTTAAAGGAACCCATACAAATAATTGTAATCACAGTAGTTTCCTGAATACATTCCACAAAGGTGATGTCGTTACTCGTTAAGTTGGCTTCATTTCGGATATAGGTACGCCGCGATGGAGCACTTTAATCCAGTATCGATCTTTAATCCCCCTAGTACCTATAGTAAAACCGAGCGAGCTCTACAAGATACCTAGATAATAAAGGTTTCATTCAAATTCTCCTTGAAGATTTATCTGACTTAGACTTTTTGCCCTTCAGATTTCCTTTTTACTTTTTGCGTGAAAACGACGTTAAGTTACTACTTAGGTACCTAATATAGCAAAAATATAGGTCAAGGGAGAAAGGCCGATGGAAGCTAATTGTAGACGGCACTCTTCTAAATCCTATATATAAAAGAGAGAGAGACAAAGAAAAAGACAGATGGGTCTTTCAGGCCTTAACTAAATACAGAAACCATAATATATGTATATCAATCAAATATCGGTTTTTTTTTAACTAGGAGTATTCCAGCTTCCAGCGTAGCAAAACCGTCTCGTGTGATGCGGATACAACCAGGAGGCTTTTCTGATAAAAAAAAAATCTTTTAAATAAGGGGTTTTAACTCGAAAAACGGTTAATTGCCTTTTATAATACTCAAAAACTACTTCCCACTTCCCACCATAAAAAAAAAAAATTATGATTCATCGTTGGCAATGTCATTTTTACAGTTGCTTGCCTTTCTCAATAGGCAGATATGTAACCCACATGCCACCGACATACGGACGGACAGAGTGATAGACGAACATCGGATGGTTAGTAATAAGACTAATAAAGGTTATTGTATCTGCGAAACCGAAAAAAGAGTAAAATAATATTTAACTAACAAGTTTGGGAACAAATCAAATTATTTTATTAAATATCATGATTTGTGTTTTTTAAGTAGTCACACTACTATATATAAACTAAAAACTGTAATTGATGTCATATATTAAAGAAAAAGTGACGAAGCCCTCCAGTGGTGAAGGCCGGATTCGAACCGGCGTCTTTATATATCGAATATTTAACGAAGATAAACACCAGTTGTTTCCGTGTCACAAAGTATTGCAACAGTAGGTAATTCGTCCGTGTGATTTTGCGTTGTACCTATAGCATTTAGATGTTAATGGTGCAATATCCTCAATTGGGTAGTAACTTTGTGGTCACAGTCCGTAATTAGATTGAGCCAATCGTGATTATTTAGAGTGGTTTACAAACATTGTTTATGTTTAATTTTATAGGTAGTTTCAGTTTAGTATAACCAACCGTACCTACTAATTAAATTTTGTATATTTCTATATTATATATAAATCAAACACATCGGGGTTTTCGGTGCGGGGATGATTTTGATAAAAGTAGAGATAAACAAATACAATATAGTTTAGTCTGAGAAAACATCATATTATGCCTAATGAATAACGACATCTTTGTGAATTTTATACACAATATTATACATTTTTATTTTTACCACACAAGCTGGTAAAGACCGTCTTTATCATTCTAAAACGGAAGAGGAAGTTGCAGTTTATCCTCAAGTGTCGAAGTAATTTTGATTTGATTTCTGATGTCGGCAAGTAGAATTGACTTTTAAATGATGATTTTGGATGATAGGTATTAAATAAAGTACATTTGGACTTGATTTGTAATGTTTTACAGTTAGTATAATATATTTTAAATCTTTTGTTTAATTTATTATTCATTAGGTAGAAACCTGCTAGTGTACATTCTGTTTCTTAAGTAAATGCCTACTTTTTGGCTAATGTCAAACATTCCCGCACCAAAAACCCCGATGTATGGTATATAAGATTGGTCAGTCAAATAATTTAATCGTACGGCTTAACTCTACCTAACTATAACCTTTAGGAAAATAATATACTTAATCAACGTATAAAACTAAAGCCAATTACATACGTTGCTGTTCCAAAATAACGGCTGTTTAGTTTAATATTGTTTTTTTTTGTTTACTTCTAACCGGAAAACTCATAGGTTTTTCCCTATAACGTGATTAATGGGAAGAGAGGGGTCTTTTAAAAGTGCCCATTGAGATTGGGAAAATCTTGTGTTCGACAGGCATTACATGGAAAGGAAGCTCGTTAAAATGGCCAAAATTAGCTACTCAAACCCTTTTTTACAGGCAAGGTTTTATTTATGAAAGTCATTATGAGCTTACCAGAAGCAATTTAAAAAATGGAAGTCGTATTTCTATAGCAACCTTAAGTTAAAATTAGATAGATAGATAGATAGCGTTTATTCGTGGCGAAAAAGAGGAAACACAACATAAATAATATAAGCCACGAAATGGTCCCGACTCAGCATGGTGCTAGCCTGGCTGGGCTAGCGCTGATCTTCCGTCGGGGCCATGGACTAGTGCAGTTCTAAGAATACTAACACAATATAAAACAAATAATAAAAGACACGTCAATATTAATTAAAACAAACAAGATGCAAAAATAAAAATAAACAACAATTCGTTAAATAATAAAAATGAGAGTGAGTGGCGTAATGTCTCGGGACATTTAAAATTTGAATACAGAGAGCATTAGAACAGGAGTGTAGTAGTTAGCTTATATTGATCCAATTGTTTTTAACCAAATCAAAACTCGAACAACTTATTTTAATCTAGTAAAGTATTTGACTGCACCCCGGCCAGGCCGAAAAGGAGATGGCAGGACGACTTGGACGCATTTTATCCGGATTGGTGAGAAACTACAAACGACAGGGTTGAGTGGAGAAACGATGGGAGGCCATTGCCCAGCCATGGGACGTGGGACACTAAATTAAGCTAATATTTTTTTTTTTTTACTAATTCCTGCTACTTTATTGATGCAAAGTATTAGAGCTAACAAATAACTCACAATTTAAAAACAGGGGCACAATTCTATTAGTTACTTTCCTATCTACCAAAACTGTTCTAAAATTACATCAGTAAACAGCATAAATATTATTAGGAATATAGAAAGATTCAAAAGGCACTGCTTGTATCAAAATTTTCTAGGAAAACTATTTCTGTCTTTCTGAATCGAGAAATAGGAAAGTATCAGGATGTAAAAATATCTACACGTACTCAAAATACTGACATTTTATTAGCCAAGCTCATAAATCAATCAAACTTTCTTCAATGGGGGTTATCATGTCAAAAAGCCTTTAAACAGTTCCTTTACCTTAGCCCCTCTGGATACACTCACAAATAGGATAATTACTTACTTAAATCTACTGAGTACTATATGAAAAGTATATTATTTACGGGCGCATCTTGATTCGATATTCGCGAGAATTGTAATGGTCTAATGCTTTTATGGCACGCTTAGCCTTGTGCCAATCAAATGTAGCAATGTAGTCATGCACTCTTTTCGTACATCAACACAATTAATAGAATTATTGCAGTCGCCATAATAATGAAACGCCTATTTACCATTGTCAATAGCATGGTTTCGTCAGAATGTTTCATCAAATATGAGGTTTAAAATGTCGATGAGCCTTATCAGCCCGTTTAGCTTTAGGCCGATCTGGATAAATACAGTAATGTAGGTACACTTATTGTACAGCCAACAAAATGATAACGTCTATAAACTGTCACAAGCAATGCGAGCAAATCGTTTGTTTCGCGCACCGAAAGCGGTTCACGTAAATATCAACGGATAGGTTGTCAGACGATAATGGTTTCAAAGAGATCAAGCGGTCGTTTTGTTTTCAACTGAATAAATCGTCAAGTAAACGTGGATTTAGTTAGTAAAAGAATAACGGTTTTTGTTTCAACAGGTTGGACGCATATTATAATTATCATTTATCTAGATACATATTTATATTCAAATTAGGGGAATAAGGTGGTATTCATTGTTTGTCAGCGATAAGGTCGGACATATTCTTTGCCAGTTTTACACGGGCAAAACTGCAAATAAAATCTTGGTAGGTATATGTTATATTTCTATAGGTCTATTGTATTGTAGTCATGTTAGAAAATAAAATAGCTGGACTTACCACAATCGCCTTTGTAAGCAACCCGCAGATTGGTTTGTTCACGGCACGCCGTTGAGTCCAATTCGCATTGCGATAGGTACGTCTGGCCATCGGTTCCGCATACCAGGCTTGTGTCCTACCAACAGTTTATGACTGAGCCAATCGTTCATTCTGTAGTCACATTTACAAGCACAACAATAAATTGTATTGCTTTGAACATGTTATAAGTAATATTACAGGTTGTATTTTTTGAAAGATAATTAGCTACATTTTTTCTAAAATATATAACATAATATTTACAGGAAAACTTGTACTGCTCTTGTTTTTGTACAATATTCAGTCGAAACGATATCAAGTAAAAAAAAACTATTTATTATGTTATAAATTTGACTGACACTTGACTATACCAGCATAGTTATGAAAAAAAATCTAGTAAGACAGTTTTGCTGATCTTTGATAGTTTCAGATTACACTACCCCGGCCTAGTAAAAAAAAATACAATGTACATACACGGTGTTTCATGACCCACTGAAAAACCTAAAAACAGTTTGTTCAGAATCGATAGGAGAATCGATTGCGCTATAATGTGCTATATATATAGTGTAGGTACTGTTCTGTAACATAACATAGCCTGTAAGTTAATACTAACAACTATGGACTGTAACTGTAATGCAACAACATTAATAACTAGCATTTGACACGTTATTTGTCAATGAGCAACACCCTTAACTGGCCATTGGTAAACCTTATCTCGCTGCAGTAAGGTATGCAAATGGTCAGTTAACAGTGTTTACGATGGTAACTAGCAATTGTTTGATGTTACTAAAACGACGAAGTATCTTGTGTAGAATTACCAGCCGAATAGAATTGTTTAGAAAACTAAACAACGAATTTTTTTTTTATATTTATCGGATTAAAGAATAAATACTCAAGATGAGTTTAAAATAAAAAAATCTGTTGGGGTGTCTCAGGTTTTCAGTGGCTCAAGTAACACCGTGCATATACATATACATACAGTGGTTGAAGAATATACCCGTAACATGAAAACATTATCTATTCATTTAAAACAATGTAAACAAACATTTATTTCAGAATGGAACATTTAATTGATTTACACAACCTGTTGCCGGTTTGGGTATGTATTACGCGGATTCCCATGACAATTTATCCATTGGAAAGTATTATTAATTACCTGCGTCTCGGTGCAATTGTGGTTGCATCGGCATTCGGGACGACCGGTGTTTTCGTTCAGGATACAGTCGCCACCGCCCTGACACACCATATCAGCGCAAGTTTCTGGACAAAATTAAACAAGCGTTCCAATCATAGCTGCAAAATTAGGGAATAAAACAATTTGTAAAAAGTATATGGCACACAAAGAAGTAGTACCTATAACAAATAAATATATATTTCTTGATTTTGGGTCTCGTCTACACTAATAATAACACAAAAACAAACACCTCTTTTTATAAACCCACTAAAGCCACGGAAAATTACTTTTGACGCTTAGTCTTATACTTTAGTATTGCATTTGACTGTACTATATAAATAGGAATCAAAGCACTCAATGAAAATTTAAAGGCTTTGTTAGCAGATGAGAATTGCTAACTTTCAACTGTGTTGATTTATACGGCGTATGTATTTTCTTTCCATAGCTGCAATAACATCGATAGGTGATTACTTAAATTACCATGGTTGCGATCTAGCTATAAAGAATCTTTTTCATTATCACAGAAATACAAAAAAAAAGTTTTATTGATTGTAACAAAAGAGACAGACGAAAATAATTTTTAAATAAAAAAATAATCTTATTAGATAGTACCTACATGTAACGACGAAAAGAAAATAATCCAGAAATCACTACATAGTATAAAACAAAGTCGCTTTCCGCTCTGTATGTATGTCTGTCCCTATGTATGCTTAGATCTTTAAAACTAGGCAACGGATTTTGATGTGGTTTTGTTTTTGAATAGATAGAGTGATTCAAGAGGAAGGTTTATATATAATTTGTAAAGGTTTTGTGTCAATAAGTTGAACTACCCGTGCGAAGCCGGGGCGGGCCGCTAGTGCTTTATAAAAATCTGTCGGGTTTAGGACGTAGTACTTAGTATTTGCTAGAGGTATGGTAAATTAATAAAGAAGAGCCTTAACCTAATTCAGTTTGCATTACCTATTTGCGTTCTATATACATATAAAAGACAACCGGTCGTTCGAGTTTGTTTAACTCGCGCACCGAGGGTTCATACAAACTTTCAATTATCTCATGCAACTATAAACACGGAAGATTTTTGACCATGCAGAAGTACACTAAAGGGGCCCACAAAAAAAAATCAAGATAGAGGTGTGATGACAATTTTTCCTGTAGGTAATTTCATGATAATGGTACTTAATAATGTAGGTAATTTTATGATAATGGTATTTTTTGTTTGGTTAACTTCGAAAATAAGGGGTAGGGGGAAGAGAATGTTATATTTTGTACAACTTGCTACATAAATCACTGTAAAAAAACTCAATACCCTACTTGACTTAGTTACTAGATTTTATTTTTTTGCGCACTCTCATGTTGGGGTTAGCCTTGTTCGTAACTTTTTTTATTTTTATTTATCTATGTTGAAAGTTGTAGGTCCTCGCTTTCAGTACGGGCGGCCTACAACTCTTATTACTTTGTTTCTGTTTTACATTTACATAAATATTGATTACTGAATATAAAATATTAATTAAATATATATTTATATATAAGTACGATCGAGTACGAGTTATATATATATATATATATATATATATATATATATCTATATATATATATAAGTACGATCTATTTATGTATTATTAAATTTCTTTAGCGTGTTTATTATTTTTGTGATAAAATTTTCGAACGATGTTTTTGTTGTTTCTTTTTCTATTATTTTAGATACATCATACGGTTCAATTTTATGCAATTCGCAGAGAAACTCGTGGTCACTGCAAAAGTATGAATATTGTTCATAACTATTACTAGTTTTAAATTGATAGCGTAAGCAATTCTCGAGATATTTAGCGATGTGACAGACAGAGGGACGGACAGAGTGGCACGATAAGGGGTCCTTCTTTCTTACCTATTTGGTACGGAACCTTAAAAAAACGTCAAAAATAATTGCAAAACACAATTGAGATGGCAATATAAATCGTAAAAATAGGACACGTTTTCATTTATAACAGATGGTCCGTTAATTTTCCAATACAAATTTCAGGACCATTTTATGAAAACCGTTTCTGCGAAAAAATCTTCATTTCAAAATAAGTAATGTTTCAATATTCAATATTCTGGTACTTCTGAATAATAAAATTAATCCTTAGTCGGCTTCCATCAATCCATGTCTGGTTCAATTTATCATTGGAGCTGTTTTAATCCGTTTAATTGACATTTCAGCTCGTTATGTAAACGATAGATTCCGTGCAATTAATTACAGCCCCTCGGTAAACAGAATAAATGACCGATGCCTTCATGCGTCAGTGAAAACTGAAAATGTGCAAACAAACTTAGGAATCAAACGGATACTTAAATAAAACAAAACATTGTTCTTATGTCAACCAAGTGAAAATGAAACAAGCATGACACTTGAATATTAACATTATGAAAATTATTCTTTAATCCTTTTTAGGATTTCGTAGGTATCCAAAGGGTGATAGACGAAAACTTACATCAGCAAATACATAGTGAAATTTTTTTTTTATTAGACGCAAACAACAAAATTTTTTGTCTCTAAAATGATATGTTGAAATATATATAAATCATTTCTTGACTTCCTTTACGGTAACATTCATTCAATTAACTGACTTATACCTACGTAGGAAGGTACCTACAAGTCAGTCTACGGGTATCTTAAAGAATACGAAATATTGAAACAACATTTCTTTGTTAAAGTAGCTTACGACAAAGGGATCTCGAGCGCCTTTTGATTGACGATTTTCTAAGAGGGAAAGATTTTTTATCGCAGGAAATTAGAAGTTAGACAATTTATTTTCGTAGGGAATTTTTAATATCTCCATGTATTAAGATTTACCTCCGGATTACTGGTGCGGCTACGTGACTCGAATAAAGGTTGACGGATTAATACAATCTATTTATAAAGCGTCCATCTCCTTAATCTTGATAGTAAATAGAAACCTAGATTCCAAATTGAAACACACATAACAAATAAGGAACTAACTGATCGTATTAAATACCTACCTAAACGTCAAAACTGCCTTAAATTTTATGTAGGTAAATAAACGGAACTGAGCAAGATACGTCAGTCAAATATTGGTTGACTGGTTGGCTAAAGCGACCACCAATTCCTGCAAAATAAACTCCAGCGTCGAGGTAAACCTCGACTGTGTCCTAATGACTAACGTGTAGTACGTGATACACCTTGCTGTAGAAAAAAATGTGAATGATACATACGACAAGTTCCATTGTAGAGAACTCTCAGTTTCCCCTCCTGGATGCCCTCTTGGCAGGCGTGCATTCTCATCTTGCACTCGCTGCCGTGGGTGTTGTGATCAGACCCGCAGACCGGCGCAAGCATCGCGTCGCAGACAGGACATGCACACTGCGCTGCGCCTCCGCGGGAGACGCACGCGCCGCCCCATGGACATGTTGTACGGGCGCATGGGTTCGCCTCACCTATGAGGGGACGCTATTGTTAAGTTTCACTAATAATGTATACATTGTCATACATAGTTTTAAAAACTGTATCGTTTCTTATAAATTCAACTTAGCCGTATTTTTACACATTTCGTCCCGGGACCTCGACGTAAAGCGATATGGTTTAAATAGTTAGACAAAATTTACCCAATCCTCCTGAGTAACAATAACGATTTCGGACAAATAAGGTATACCCGTTAAGATCGGATGGAGGTTAAGACCGCTTAGTCGTGTCAGTCGTGTGTTACCAACGTTTAAAAAAACCGGCCAAGTGCGGGTCAGACTCGCGCACCGAGGGTTCCGTACATTACATAATTTTAACAATGTAACTTTTTATGTGAAACGTGAGTGAAAGGTAAATTGCGGTTTACGATTTATGACGTATTAAAAAAAAACTACTTACTAGATCTCGTTCAAACCAATTTTCGGTGGAAGTTTGCATGGTAATGTTATTTATTAAACATATATGGTACATCATATATTTTTTTCAGTTTTGTCATTCTCTTATTTTAGAAGTTACAGGGGGGGGGAGACACATTTTACCACTTTGGAAGTGTCTCTCGCGCAAACTATTCAGTTTAGAAAAAAATGATATTAGAAACCTCAATATACTTTTTTAAGACTTATCTATAGATACCCCACACTTCCAAGTATGGGGAACCCCCAAAATTTATTGTTTTTTTTTTTCTATTTTTGTGTGAAAATCTTAATGCGGCTCAAAGAATACATCTACTTACCAAGTTTCAACAGTATAGTTCTTATAGTTTCAGAGAAAAGTGGCTGTGACATACGGACGGACAGACGTCCAGACATGACGAATCTATGAGGGTTCCGTTTTTTGCCATTTGGCTACGGAACCTTAAAAAGTGCGGGAAAGTTAAAATTAATAGAAAGAGACCGGATTTTTTCAACGTATGCGACTTATTCTCTTTGCTTTAGAGTTCAAAATGTTCAAATTAGCAATTAGTCCGATCTTAGTCCAAGAAGGCGTTTTGGTTTAGTGTCTTGAAAAAAAAAATTTTGTGTAGATTACTCCTAAACTATTTTATTAAGGGGCATTAAGTGAATGAATAATAAAAGTTTGTTTTCTTTTTTATCATTTGACTTTTCACCCACCGAAAAATAGTCCGGTCTCACCCGGACCCTATACCTTTATACTACCCTGTATACTACAAGAAAATTTACGGTTTGCGAACAAGACGATAGTACACAAAAAAATCGTACTGTGCGAACCGCAATTACACATGATTCGTAAAGCGTTATATCTGGGCATAATCTAATCATTTCTTTTAGTAAAAAAAAAGTTTTGAATCTGTGCATGGTAGCCTTTTAGAGATAATGGTATGTTACTTATGACACTCCGACTGACATCCAATATAACTATCATGGATCGTTTCGAGACGCTCTAGCGATGGTTCCAAGAATGTCCGTTAGGCTTTGGTTTTTTAGCTGATTATTTTAGCTGTCTCCCTCATTTCCCTTGCATTAGAAATTAAAGGGAATCCAAAATGTTCCGTGAAAAGTCGATTTTACGAAAATCGCAAATTTTGTAGCAATCTCGGTGGGTATATATTTATAACCAAATTCAGCTGAATTTATTTGATTTGTTAGAGTAATTATCAGTAATATGAATCTTAGTTGATCATCTCTCTAGGAATGAATTTCAAAAATTCAAGTGCTATAAAGTACGATGCATGTTCATTTGTACCTAAATTACTATCATGACACTTACCACAGGCTCCCATATAAGCAGTCCTGACATCTCTGTTGTCACGACAGGCCGTCCGGTCCAGCAGGCAGGGGCTGTCGTACGTCCGGCCGTCAGTCCCGCACACCGGTCGCACGATGGCTTCGCATTCCGGACCGCAGCCGCAAACGGCAACGCCCCGCGAGTCCAGGGAGCAATGTTCGCGGATACCGCATTTCACCGAGTCGCATGGGTGTTGAGCTGAACAAAAACTATCATTAACGAAACAATATAACATCAGGGTATTTACCTAACCACTAAATAGCGTGAAGGAGCTTGTTAGTGATATAACTGAGCGTCCTTTCGGTGAGTTGAGGTCGCAGTGGGACTATAAACTAATTTATTAATGAAAAAAAATTCAGTTAGTGATTGTTATTTAGAGTACGACGCAACGAATAAAAGTTTTGAAAGTCATTATTGTAAGACCCTTTTTTGTGACATTCATTAAACTGTTACTGTATTTGAACATCGGGGTTTTCGGTGCGGGAATGATTTGAGTGAGAGTAGAGAATAAACAGATCATGTCTGAGAAAACATCATATTATGCCTAATGAATAACGACCTCTTTTTATACACACTATGATACAATTTTACTTTCAACACACAAGCTCGTAAAAACCCTCTTTATCTTTTAAAAACGGAAGAGAAAGTTGCATTTTATCCACAAGAGTGGCGAAGTAATTTGATGCAAATTTTGAGTTGATTTCTGATGTCGGCGAGTAGAATTCACTTTTAAATGATGATTTTGATTAATAGGTATTAAATAACGTTCATTTGGATTTGATTTGTAATGTTTTACAGTTAACCTTTTCCAGTCCTGGTGTGGTAAAAAAATTGCGTTTCACTTGGTAGCAAAGTTTGTTTAAATATAAAAAATAATATGTTTTAATTTAATCTTTAGTTTGATTAATTATTCCTTAGTTAGAAACCTGCTAGAGTACATTCTGTTTTATAAGTCAATACCTACTTTTTGGCTAATGTCAAACATTTCCGCACCGAAAATGCCGATATATGATTTGAACAGACAGCTGTTATAAACCAGCTCTTAATATTCAGGGTCCCTGATATTTTCTTGGTCTTTTAATACAGATTAGAATTCATATACAGGCTTTGGAAAGTCATGAATTTACTTTTGTAAAGAAAGTTCCTTTGAATTAATTAATTATTAATGACTAAGATTTAGATCTTTACTTATTTATAAATGAAAAGTCAATTTTGATTCAGATGATATTGAAATAATTGAAAGTGATTAAATTTGTTAGCAGCGTGTTTAGGTATTATTAATATTTTACTATTATTATTAGCCCGTTAAAGTGTCCCACTGCTGGGCAAAAGCCTCTCCCCTTGATCTCCACAATTCCCGCTGTAGTGCTTTTTCCGGCCAGTTACTGATGAAGGTGTCTAAGTCGTCCCGCCATCTCCGTCTGGGCCTGCCACGTCCGCGCTTATTTAATTTTGCGGCATCCACTTGGTGGCTATACTAGCCCACCTATCCGGATGCATGCAGCAGACGTGACCCGCCCAGTCCCACTTCAGCCTAGCGGTCTCCCCCACGTCAGCTATGCCTGTTTTGGAGCGCAATGTAGTGTTTCGGATGCGATCCGTCCTTGTGATACCTAGAATACTGCGCTCCATTGCTCGCTGGCGAATCTTCAATTTGGACTTCTGACTCTCGGTGAGTGACCATGTTTTAGGCACCGTAGGTTAGGACAGACAGAATACACATGTCAACGAGTTTACGCTTAATTGACATTGGAAGGTCGCCCTTCATTAGCTCCTTCATGGACACCTATTACATAATTATTATTTGGGGCAAATAAACTGCGTTGACTTCGAGCGCTCGGTAAGTTGGCTATATTGTTCACGTACCTTCAATATAAAACAGTTTGAAATGCTATCGCCTTAAGGTCTTGCCACCCACTGGTGTCCACTTCGCTACCTATAAGTGATGATTTCTTCACTATAGGTGGTCTGTCTGTAATATTTGAAGAATTCCCTAGACTATTTCTCATGACAATACTCGTATTCAACATAAATACGAGTAATGTGATTTATTTATTAACTATAGCTATAGCTTTCGTCCGTGTAGAAGTCGTTTAAAACTTTAACCCCATTTTCACACCTTTAATATTGTTTGTTGATGTTCTAAGCTTCCCTACTCTCAACAGTTTACACTGTGCGTTGTCTATCAGTTTCTATACAACACGATTTTCGTTGTATTTTTGTTGTTGTTATTAAATTGTATTGTAATCGGGATTATTTTTATCTTGGTCAATATCTTTCTTTATATACAACTAGGGTCCAAAATAAAATTACCTTTATTTCACCATATTAAGTAGCAAGAAAATCTATTATTATTTAGCTTTACATTTTGATAGGCAATTTATTTGTTAGCAGTAATATACGTATACGTACGTATAAGTATACAGAGCTTTATCCTAACTTATTACATGTTTGCTTTGATCTTATTCAATGAATTAATGCAAAACAATCTACAAAAAAACCGGCCAAGTGCGAGTCGGACTCGCGTTCCAAGGGTTCCGTACATTACACAATTTAAATAATGTATTTTTATGTGAAATGTCTTTAAAAAACCCGTAGGGGTCGGATCAAAAACTAAGTAATTAAGTCCGACTCACGCTTGACTACACATTTCTAATAGGTTTTCCTGTGATCTATAGGTAAATAACTATTTTGTGTATTTTTTTCAAAATTTTAAACCCAGTAGTTTCGTAGATAAAGGGGGGGAATGGTCATTTTTTGTATATTTTCTTGAATAACTTCTAAACTGTTTATCCTAAAATTATAAAAAAAAATATATTTGAGTTTCTCACAATGAGCTCTTTCATTTGATATGTAACATACCAAATTTCAACTTAATTGGTTCAGTAGTTTCGGAGAAAATAGGCTGTGACAGACGGAGAGACGGACAGACGGACAGACGGACAGACAGACAGACAGACAGACGCACGAGTGATCCTGTAAGGGTTCCGTTTTTTTCCTTTTGAGGTATCCGTACCTCAAAAACCAACCTCCTCGGGGTAGGGTTCCGACCCTAAAAACCAGCTACAAATACATGTTAAATAAATCTTTCCACGTTTTTCCATGAATATATAGGTACCAAAAAATCAGCCAAGAGCATGTCTGGCCACGTTCAGTGTATTAGTGTCGGTTTCATAAGAGTAACTGCCCGTCCGTTACAATAGATAGAAATAACAAAGGCGTTCTTAGGGCTCCGTAGCCAAAATGAAAAAACAAACGGAAGTTTTATAGTTTTTGTATCTATTTTAGAGTGAAAATAGGCGGGCAGAGATGGAACATTGAAAAGGTTGTTAAAAGCTCAAGTACCTAACATATAATTCATATATGAAACATTTTCAGTTTATAATCTTCAACATAACATGTATATGTATATTATCACATTTTATTTCGAATTACTATTTACTGAATATGTTCTCTCACAAAATTCGTAGGTACACATCACATTTCCTACTACGTTACTATCAATTGGTTTTATATATCGACGATAGCTCTACTCTCTCTCAAGTCATCCACGCGCACAAAAAAAAAACAATACATCGAAAAACGATACACAAGAGGACGAGGTTACAGCGAACGAAATAACAGGAAATTACTGATGCGCTATCAATCGATCAAGAAGTATCCCTTGCGTAGTTCTTGTAGTAGAGAAATCGACATACCGGAAGCACATTTTCCTCTGTAGGCAATCGTCAATTGCTGCCGTATGCGACACGACTCCCGCCTGAGCGCGCATTCACTGGGGTAGTCTTTGTAGTCGGACCCGCAGACTGCCGACCCTGTTCTGGCAATCAGGTCGCAGGGCGGGCCGCATCGGCAGATAGGCGCACGGGCCTCGTTCAGTTGGCAAATACCGCCGTCCGCGCACTCGTGCTCTACGCACGGATCTGCAACGAAATATTACATTAAAACTATAAACTAAAACTATTTGTATCACTGAACAACATATTAAGCAGATAACATTTGATATTACATTACAGTTAAAGTAGGTATGCAATTTTGTGAATAATACGTTGCTACTTACGCGATGTCAAATTAAGCTGAAATGCGGATTTTAATTTTGCAACATATTGATAAAGCGTAAGTGAATATAATGTATAATAACAGAAATGTATGCATTTTTATAGTAATCTATTACAGCAAGTTTATTTCACTGATGCGCCTTAATATTCAATCTGCACTTTTTAGTTCTATAAAATTAAATAACTACAATATAAAACTTAAAAATTAAAACTAAAAATAAATAAAACTAATCTTAAAATCAATAACTAAAAACTATTCCCCTGCGGCATGGTGCTGTAGATGCTGGCAGCATTTCGTCGCTGTATCGCAATGCTTACTCTTTGTGCGAGGAAGCTGCCAGCTCTACGATCACCGGTGACGTCTACTATTCTTTAAGACAAATCTTTAAATAGTGTAGACGCGTTCGGACCCCACGGGCCAAGGGTCTCGACGCCAAAAGGTACGAAAATTCAATTAATTAACATGTCTTCAAGGAACCTGCACTCAATAAGGAAACTACTACGGCAAGAAGTAGCTTTGATTTGATCTTGTTACAACGAAACAATTACAAATCTTTCTATGCAGTTTTACTAAGACTTGCCAATATCTTCAAATACCTTTAGTAGAAGCTCTGACGCAGTAACGATGAAGCGTAAAAAATCCGTATGACAACGCGGGTCAAAAAGAAAAAGGGGTATATATCCAGAAGTGAGGCAGAGTCCGAGCCGAAACAAGACGTAATTGAATAAAAGCACAAAAGCGTAGTAAAGTAAACAGAACCTCACAAAGGACGTCGGAATGTGCGGGCATTCGGTCTTGAACAAATTTAGTTCAGGTCGAATGCTCTGGGACAAGGTCCCTGAAAAGGGTTCGCGATTGTACGTTGTTGAGAAAATAAAAGAGATTAAATTACTAATATAATAAAAAACCGGACAAGTGCGAGTCGGACTCGCCCACCGAGGGTTCCGTACTTTTTAGTATTTGTTGTTATAGCGGCAACAGAAATACATCATCTGTGAAAATTTCAACTGTGTAGCTATCACGGTTGATGAGAAACAGCCTGGCGACAGACAGACGGACAGACGGACAGAGGAGTCTTAGTAATAGGTTTCCGTACCCTTTGGGTACGGAACCCTAAAAAACACCATAGAAATTAGAATGCATCTGGCTGTCGGAGTTCTTGGAAATATAAATTGTATTCGATCTTGTTTTAATTTCCGCCTTACACTTAGCTGTATTAATACGAAAGAAAAATTCAAACATTTTTCAATTTCTTGATTAAAGTGAAGTTAATTTGTAAAAACGTTAATTGGTCTATTCACGCTGTAAGAAAAACGCTGAGTTTACTTGTTTCTTCTAAATTAATTTTGCAAAAACTACGTAGTGTTTTGTTATATAAAATTATTAAGAAGCAAAAAAATGCAAAATTGCATTTAACATACTTTTTTATTATCTGTGCTAAGTTTTGTTGTGTCTTTATTACTACAGAAATACACTAAACATAACATTTTCACCTCAGCAGCTCGAACAAGCCTACTTTCGTCACTCCCTGGAGTGAAACAAAGTAGCTTTTTAATTTAGTGAAGACCATGAACTGCCACTTCATACGTTTATTACAAATTCGTTTTTTTTTCTCTGTATTGTTCTGTGTAATTCGAAATACATTTTAACCTTTAATATATTCTCACTACTGAGGTAAAAAATTATTTGTGCAACGCGAGAGCAAAGTTATTTTACATCTAGTATTTTTGAGTCCCTCGCTACGCTCAAGATTCTAACTTAGAATCTTTCGCTTTCTCGGGACTCAAAATAAACACTTGCAAGAAAAACCAACTTTCCTCTCTTGTTGCACAAATAACTATTGTTTACTTACGTGAATTGATTAATTGGTGGTGGTGGCGATTTGTTAGTGTGCCAAATGTCTAGTGTTTAAACTATTTAAATTAACAAAGATAAAAAAAAACCGGCCAAGTGCGAGTCGGCCTCACGCACCGAGGGTTCCGTACTTTTTAATAGGTATTTGTTGTTTTAGCGGCAACGTTATCACGGTTCATGAGACAGCCTGGTGACAGACAGACAGACGGATAGACGGATAGACGGACAGACGGACAGATGGACAGCGGATAGCGTCTTACTAATAGGGTCCCGTTTTTACCCTTTGGGTACGGGAACCCTAAAAAAGGGCCCATACCGCGTTTGTTACGGATTAAATGCGGGCATTTACGAGCATTTTTAAGGAAAAATATTTATCTATTTTTCAAATTTCCATTGTTTGTAGAGAACAAACAAAAAGTCAACATGACGACGAAAACCGAAAATTAACGTTATGGACATCACGTAGCAAAGGAATCTTCCTTCAATAAAGGACGAGTAACAATAGGCGTGTCGTGTCTCCTTCCTTCATAAACTACCTCCCTATAGATTCCGCATAACGCAGCCAATACTTTTAACTTACGATCAACACGCATGGTATACTTTGTAAAATAATCTGTGGCCAGACGAACTACTCAGTTTGCTACTACAGCATGTTTTTCGTAGAAAATTATTTTTGTTGATATTTTTAAATTTTCGGAGTACTCACATACTGTTTCTCGTTTGTAAGTCATGAATGCCATTCTACCCCGTCCTGATTTCATTCCCACATGCCGCGTCATCTCCCACGAGACATAAAATATTGACCGCACATTGTTACCCCCATTCTAATAAAGCTGACCTTTCACGAATTCTTTTCAAGCCGCGGCGCCCATTAGAACGTAATTTTCCTCATTCGTAATAATTAATTTTGCTCATTAAAATGAGCCGGTTTTATGTTACTGTTTGTTAAGAACATTGTTTCTTGACACTTAATTTGTAGCAGAAGAATGATATGATATTATGAGTCGTTGGATCTTTTGTTATTAATTATTGTTTTGTTCAAAATTTATACTCTCGAGTTACACTCTCACTCATGAAATATTTTGGTATGTGTGATTAGTGATTAGAAAGTACAAATTGAATTGCTTGTGTTACAAATCATACAAAAATAGATGTGATATACCTAGAACTTAATACACATCCAAACTACGTATACCCTACACATATTTGTTTATTCGTAAATTGTTTATAATGACATTGCTTATAATCACTTAGGTATTTTTGAATGAATGTTTAGAATCGAAAGCTGAACCACTCAGCGTTCAAATGTTATATCATAATATTCACTTCAAGAAGCCGAGACAATTTTACTACGATAAGCGGACAATTATATTTACATACGTGTTAAATATTTTGTCGTAAAATTGCCGTAATTTGAATTATTACGAGCTGAATGAAAATTCATACGATTTACCTCCCGCCCTAAACTGAATTTTTAAACACACGAAATTAATTTAAACAAACTACTGTCACTGTCAAAATGACACTTTCAGGCAAGTCAGGGGTTCTCAAAGTAAGGACTCGCAGAAAAACTCAAAATAAATATAGTGAAGAAATGAATTAACTCAAAAACTTTTTGTTAATGACACACTATAACCATATTTGTAATATTTACGATGGGCTAAATGAGGAAATAGAAAAAATCCACAACAAGTAGTAAAAGCATTAAGATTAGTAACCTGGGTTAGGTACAAAATAAAAATTAACATGTAGCTATAACCTCCTTAAATCTTATAGGGAAAGGCTTTCCCTACTAATATTATAAATGCGAAAGTAAGTCTGTGTGTCTGTCTGTTACCTCTTCGCGAATAAACCGCTGAAACTATTTAGATGAAATTTTATAATGGACATAGTTGGAGGCCTGAGAAAGGACATACAAAATGTTTTATCACCATCGTTATCATCCATTTACCCATCAAGATTTGAGGAGTTCCCTCAATTCCTCATGGAACTCATCATTAGAAGTGAACCTTGACAGAAAAGTATCGTTGTACCTTACTTAACGAACAAGACATATATGGCCACGGGGTCCCTTTGTTTGACATAATTATTGAAAGTCATAATGTAATGATTGTTATATTATCATTAGTTATGATTCTGAAACCGTTAACTTTTCAGGATTTTCCTCAGGTTATCCTATAGATAGGTTAGGTTAAGTTAGGTTTATTTTATGGCAATCCTGAAAAGTTACGCGTTTCTGAGAAAAAACAAATTATGACTAACGAAAATGTGGTCAAACAATACATTATGATTTAAAACTATATGGGAAACAATAGAAACCCATATGGTCACACGTGAAATAAGAGTCATTGAAGAATACCGTTCGTTCTGGTCTTCAACAGCAGTTTCACTTCATCAAATTTAATGGCACTTTTTTATTGCAAATACTATTTGCAAAGTATTTAAAGTATTTCCAATAAACGAATCCATGAACAATTGAGGGAACTCAAATCTTATTGAAGAGTTGAGGGAACTCCTCAAATCTTATTGAAGATTTAATGAGTTCCCCCAATTCTTGAATTTGATCACCAGAACTGGGTTCTGACAAAAATGGAACCATCTTTAAACTAAGTACTTATATGATTTCATAAAAAAAATATAATTTTTCTGAATCCGTCCACAAATAACGGAGTTTTGCGGTAGCATACCTACATACATACTTACAAAACAATCGATCAAATTCATAACCTACGGGAACACTCAATCTCGAACATTAGTGAAAAATAATGTTTAGCGGCCCGCAACTTGGTCGCCCGGGTGAACCTCCATAGTGATACCAGTGCAATAAATAAACTACCCGGCAAAAGCAGCTTTTGATTGACATATTTTGATGAACAAAAATATATGTTTGGTCAGCCAAAATGTGTATTTGATCAGCAACTTAAGGTTAGCAAGTATTTCAAAATCAGTTCGCAACTAATGTCATAATGAGCTGCTCTAAATTGATTTGGTTGGCAAATTAATTATTTGATCGGCAGTAAGCGATCCAACATTAACCAAATTTTGTTAAGCAGTCAGTAGGTAAGCGGACTATTTTATTTTGGATTACAATTTAACTGATCCGCAAAAATTAGTTCTAACCTAACCTATTTTTCTAGTAGCAGTTGGTTTCCGTAAAGGTCGCAGTTCTAACTTTTTTTTTTTTTCGTTGGAAAATTGCTTTATGCATACCCACACCCTCGGGGGAGAAAGTGCGGGTTATGTGGGACTCGGCAAAAGGCGCCACTACCCACTAAAAAACCAACGGTATGCCTGCGCGCCACCAATGGGGCGTGGCCACAGGTTCTCTTTGTTTCTGTAAAGGTCGCAGTTCTAACCTAACCTAACCTACTTTTCTAGTAGCAGTTTGTTTCTGTGAATGTCGTAGTTCTAACCTAACCTAACCCACTTTTCTAGTAGCAGTTGTTTTCTGTGAAGGTCGCAGTTCTAACCTACCCTAACCCACTTTTCTAGTAGCTAATATCTTCCATTTTACACCTATTATACTCTCAAAGTACTAAAACTGATAAATATCACCAACAAATACGTTAGAACACCGCAATGTGACTGCTAATAATCATCGAATGAAATGCACTCGCACGATCCCGCTCCGCCTGCAACCCTGGCGATTTTTCAAATCAAACGCAACCCATCTTATTATATCAGATTACCATTTGTTTAATATACATACGTCTCAATTAAACTGCCAACCAATTTTTAAATCTTGCTGACCAAATAATAATTTTGCAGCTCAACTATTTATTAAGCAGATGGATATTTGGTTATAATGTTGACCATAATATTGTCTTCGGTTACCGCGATAGTTACTCATGAAATAAAACTATGAAAACGGATTATATCGCGATTATTGAATTTATAATACATCCCGACGTTTCGAACTCTTTACAGCGTTCGTGGTCAACGGGTGACTGAGGAAAAATTACAATGTGCAAAAATACCCACATACTAAAATAATGAATAATCATAGACTACAAACTTTAAGGCTGGTTGTACATGCAAAATCGGTTCATAAGGCTAGTTATACGCTACAATAATTTTCAAGTAAAGATATATATATACGCGATAAAAAAAAAAAAAAACTAAGCCGGCTCCAACCCTACACCACGGACCCGAGAAGATTTAATTCCCTCCTAAATTGTAGGAGGGTATCCCAATATGGGCGCAATACCGGCAACAAACTCGGCGGGACACATCTTTTCAAAACATCAAAATGTCCAGCATCATCCAACACTAAGGTCTCACAGTCTATGTCTCGCTTGCTCCTTTATCAGATGGACTACAGGATCCCAAGCTGGTGGTAGAGAAAAGCCATCTTCCCTATTAAAGTTTGGATATTTCTTAATCTCAATGGCCTCGCGCAGCATTCTGGGTATGTAACGCTTCTCCTTGGCAAGAACCAGAGGCTTATCAAACTTGATTGAGTGATTGGCTTTATCCATGACATGCTCACAGACGCTGTAAAGAGTTCGAAACGTCGGGATGTATTATAAATTCAATATACGCGATATAATCCGTTTTCATAGTTTTATTTTATAATGTTGACCGTTTGTGAATTATTTGCTGAACAAGATTTGCAGCTCGATTATTATTTATTGCCGGCAACATATTTGTATGCTGCCCAAATGATTTAATGGCTATTTTTTTTGCAGATCAGTTTTTAAAAATGGCTGATCATTTTATTACTTCCCCTTTTGATTTGCCATTAATATACCAAAATGTATTATGTTGAAATTTAGTTTCCTTTTAACAAAGTCATTATTTCTGTAGAAGAATATAAAAAGATTTCTCATAAGTATGAAAAATATGGACAGTTTAAGTACCTTGAATGCTGCAAAAGTTTTTTGTCACCTTTGTGTACATTAATTCCGTGTATTTATAAATTCCAGTTTAGCTTATTCGGTTTACCGCAAAAAAAAAAACCGTAAATTACTTACCGTGAATCAAGCTTAAATTTACTGCGAATATCGTAAGCTCAAAGTCTCATAATAGTAGGCCTAAATAGAACAATGAAAATTTTCTTCCATAATATTTTAGCTTGAACTGATTCTCTAGTCATGAAGCTCTAGCACCGGACACATTTTAATCAAAAAAAAATTATCAATACCTGCAATAGCAATCGTTCCTTCACAGCCCAAATGAATTCATTTTAAACCAAAAGAGACCCTTTTTTTTCCAATAGATTCGTTTTTAGCTAAAACCAATATGCATTACAAAGGGCATCCAATAAAATCACAACTCCGAATGCCGTTTGCAATGGGTAATGTAGGCAATTGCCTACAACGTAAATACCTTTACCATATTTCATTTTTACAACATAAGAATAAAAACTCTTTGAACTCATTTATAAGTATAAAATAAAAACATGGCAGTAATAGACACCAATATCTGGAGCATCAAGAGCGAAAATTAGTGCATCTCGCTACTTATATAATATTGCTACAAGTGGTAGGAAGAGAAAATATTTATCATGAACGTGCTTCGCATTGATCACAGCGAATCATGGTTTCATCAATGTTTGCCATAAGTATATTCTGATCCTGATACTTAACGATTTGTACATCAATCTCACTTAAGATTCACTAATTAGTGAAATAATGTTAGCTACTTAAACGTTACTTTTACTTTTTGATTGAGTCTTACCGCATTTCCCATGGTATTTAATAGTGATGTTGAGTTGATTGTCGCACACATGCTTGTCCAAATGGCAAGCGGAGGGGTATTCCTTGCCATCAGTGCCACAAACAGTCTTCCGTCTCTGGCAACTACGGGGACATCGGCACTCGGCTTGCCCAAAGTTGACTGCACATCTAGAGCCCGTAGGGCAGGTCACGCCCACGCAGGGGTCTCCGGCCTCTGTTAAAAATAATGTGTTAGGTATTAATAACTGAGCTACACGGAGAGCGCGCCAGCCGAGGTGAGCTTGAAACACGTCTCTACGCCGTAGCATTGAAAATAAATTCGTAGCATTCTATCAACGTGTTGCCTTATTACGGACGCTCACTATTTAAATTTATTTATTTATATTTATCTTAGAATGTTAGAAAGCTAAGTTTTAGTTTGGTAACCACTTTTTTGTCTTTATTCAAAAGTCCTAAAAAAATCGTAATTTTATTTTTTTCTAAAAACACCCACTCAAGTCAGATAGTATAGAGACTGATCCGAGAAGGCCTATTGCATTCTGGCATTGAATTACCAATAAAGGTTATTAATATAACGACCTCGAAACTCTAAAATTTGATCTAATGACGACCCAAATCAGATCAAGCTAGCGAAAAGCGATAAGAAGAGCCGACCCCAAATAAACACGGGATACAAGACCGGAGGATGGATGTAATAAAATATGTATAAGTAAATATCATACCAAATTATATAATTCAATAATTCCGTATTATTATCCAGACTGCGACTTGTTTATGGATAAACCCAAAAAACTAAACTGCATACTATTACGATTATGCGAAAAACCTACTTAATGTGAACGTTTTGTCACATTTGCTACTTAGCTGAGTATTTTAATTCAAAAAAATACTTAACTAAGAGCCACTTGTACCATTCAATAACCCGGAGTTAACCTGTTAAACCTGTAGTTACCATATTTACCAGTACAATTTGACATTGGGTTAACGGCTTAACCGGTTAACCCCGGGTTAGTGAGATGGTGCAAGTGGCGCTAAGTAGCAACTGTTTAATTACTGTTTGTTTGTACAGCACATTGACGCCTAGCTGTAATGCTGTAGGTATACTAACTATTAAATTAATTAATTAATTACAAAACGTTGTGTTCCATGGCCGGGTTTATCTTATTTTTTAAGTAGGAACACAATTTACTAAACTAAATTTGTAAGAGTGTAATGTTCTAATGTTATTTTATTTTATTTACTATGAAACAAACCGTCATGCAATAATATGGTTACAATCTCTGTTCTACGTTACGTTATAATTTTTTTTTTTCAATTAGCGCTAAAGCTAAAAATATAAAATAAATATTGGATGCTACCGATACGCTTTAACAAACATTCAATTTGCTAATATTTACCTAACCGTACCTACATATGTACGCAATATTTTCCAAAACTTTTTAACTCCTTTTTTACTACAACATCATGGTATTGTCATCAAATTTGCGAGTAGGGTTGTATCTCGAGTTTTCTTGGCCAAATCTGTGTGAAGTGATCTCGAATATCTCGATATGTCTAAAGCATCCCTGAACCTATTTTCTAATATTTCTTTGACTAAACTTACCACATTCGCCATCATGCTTGACGCGCAAGTTCAGTCTGCGCTCGCATGCCTCCTTGCGCAAGTAGCAATGGTTGCGGTACGTGCGGCCAGCAGTGGAACACACGGCGGCGGGCGCGGACGGACAGCTGACCGGGCACGCGCAGTGGGCCCGCCCGTCTCCGAGCGACACGCATTCCGCACCCCAGCGACAAAAAGTTTTCTCGCACGCTTCTGGAAAATCAAGTATCGCTTAGTATGATTATTTTAGCATTCCAAGCAATTGTTTAAGGTAGGACAGCTGTGACGTGGTTATCACTAGTCTTTCTCACAAATTAACACTAAGGTGGACATAATTACAGCAGGATTACGATCTGTTTATGTGTGATAAGTCGTAATTTATCATTAATAAGAACTAATAACATACATTAGCCCTATATTATCAAAATCCCAGGTAATAAAAATAAAGTGATTATCATTTTACACAATTATTATAAGTTACATGAATCGAAATCTATTAAAGTAACTCTATTAAAGTTTTATTTTCTAATGATGCACGTGCAGCGTTACTTATTACCCGACTGCAGGATGGGTCAAGATTTTAGCAGTCTATGCATACAGTATGTATGTTGATATGTTTGTGTCGTGTGTTCCACCGTATGAATCCATAATCATCAATAGTAGAGATTGATAAAAATAAATCGATGCGGGTGACATCGACCTTTTCGCGAATTAAAAAAAAAACATCGTCAAGTTAATTCCACTTACGACTCGTCGTACGACTTTCCTCACTCCAGGAAGTGAAACAAAGTAGCTTTTTAATTTAGTGCTTTTCAATTATTATTATTTTTCTCTGTATTATTCTGTGTAATTCGAAATACATTTTAACCTTTAATATGTTCTCACTACTGAGTTGAAAAATTATATGTGCAACACGAGAGCAGTTATTTTACATCTCGTGTTTTGAGTCCCTCGCTACGCTCAAGATTCTAACTTAGAATCACTCGCTTCGCTCGTGATTATGGAATCTTTCGCTTACTCGGGACTTGATACACTCGCAGGAAAAACCAACTTTCCTCTCTTGTTGCACAAATAACTATTGTTACACTGTTGGTCGTTTTAACTTTTATTACGTTCTAATAGAAATCAATCAAATCTTATAGGAAAACACTATGACTTTCCATTTTTTTATACCAATAATTATTATATGCACAGTCATATTATTATAATTAATAAGTAGCTATTGAAAAAAAAATTTTCTGTATGTTCGTACCCACTGTTTTCAAATAAATCAATTCAGTCTTTCCCTGCAATGAAGCATAATAACAAAAACGTCAGGTCTTATAATATAAATAATTATTATATGCTCAGTCATATTATTATAATTCATAAGTAGCTATTGAAAAAAAAAAACTGTATGTTGGTACCCACTGTTTTCAAATAAATCAATTCAATCTTTCCCTGCAATGGAGCATAATAACAAAAACGTCAACGTCGTATGACTGTGCATATAACTTTGCTCTCGTGTTGTAAGCTTAAACTTACAAATTCTATTACCTACATACAAAATGTTTGATAGACGTGCTCGTGCCTAATTTTGCGAGCTCTAAAAGAGTGACACAATTTCCAATTTTCTACCTGGGGACTGCGAACCGTGACTAAATTATTAAGAAGGTCTAAAATATGATTCGAAAATCCGCTTTGGCTTCGGCATTGTATTAACTTGGGCTTCGGGGAGTACCGATCTTGATCGTCTAGTTAAAATTCCAGGCAGATTGTGGGGCGTGAAGTCACACAGCGGTTTGGCAAAAGTTAATTCACAATTTTCTTCTCAATTCAAAGTTACAAGTGGTATCCGAAGACGTAAACGAAGCCTTTTTACGTAACTCACTCGATTTATAATTTAGCTTTTCCAGGTGAAATATCTTGATTTATTTATAGTTTATGAGTTTTTAATTTATATCAATCTAGAAATTTGAAATATGTAGTACAAAATCTAGTAAACAATTAAAATACAATCACATTTCGATCGGAGTTACACACTAAGGCCGCGGTCGTAATGTATGTTCGATCCGGAGCCATTTGCGTCAGGCAATTAGCTCCGAAATGGACATTGCTAAACAAATAACAATCGACAATATTACTCGACGCAATAATTAGAGTAATAGTTTGTGATTACTTTAAACTCCATATATTTTAGACGCCAAAGATGATGTTAAAAAGTGTTACACTGACTTTAACTATTAAAACAACTGGATTGAAACCAGATAGCGGTATCAGAGTCAATAACAATCTATAAAAAGAAAGGGGCCTACGTGTTATAGCAACAAGTTCACCTCCATCAAATCCAATCTGATCATATGGGATAAGTAAAGAAGGGTCCGTATAATACATAAAAGTTCCAGTCGTTTCGAGTTATTCAATACATCAGGCAATCAAAAACACTCTAAATAAAACTCTTCGCCCGAAGAAACGAAATTACTTATAGGGCTGAACACAAATTCGATATTGAATGCCCTTAGAACACTTGAAATGTCAATATTTGAACGGCGGCTGCTGTGTGAGCACTGCATATCACCCTACCAATTGCAAAATACGACATAAAATAAATTGAACATAGAACAATTGAAATTAAATGAAAACACTTGAGAACTTTGTATAAATATAAAGGCTCATATAAAATGACCGGTTTTCATTGATTGTATTAAGTGAATTATATGTTTGGTACCTACAAATATCTTAGTGTAGGTACATTTTAGGAAACACCTAAATTATCTGGTATCTAGGCTATCTAGGCTTGTGAAATAACGCAATTGTGATCAAAAGCCAAAACCATCGTGTTTCTGAGATTTCGTTACAAATTCCTTGATGCGAAACATTAACCACCCGCAACGGCAAAGAAGGCGACAAATTGTGTTTATTATTACATTTGTCTTCACTGAAAAAGAGGTCAAGCGTCAGGATTCAGCCGCGAACTCATTTCCTTGATTTTTATTTAAAGGCCGTAGAGGAATCCGCTTCAAGAAAAGAAAGCAGTAGGAAATAACAATTTTGTAGGAGACAAATAAAATGTTAGAACGAATCGCGAAGAGACAGGAGGGGAGATAAAAATGATGGCGGATGCTTCGTGAATGGAAGAAAATTAGGAAATTCACCGCCGCGCTTTTCCAGGACCGCGCGGGCTGTTTAAATTAAATAGGTATCTAAATATAACTTGCTACTTAATGCGGGCCGAACATTCCGAAAGAGATAAGAGAGCCGGCTCCATATGAGCGCTTATTAGATGCAATAAATATCCCAGGCTAAGTTTATTTAATTAATATTTCAGTAAACGTTCTAAAATTAAAGTAATATACATATATATTTACAAAAATACACAATGCAAAAAATTATCTTTCACCAGTGAATATATCTTATAATAGAGAAACAAATATTTTTACGAATATTATTTCCATTATTCTTTACTATACCTACCTATTTATTAATTGAAACAGTTGTCTGCCCTATTTTATTCAATATAAAATCCTGACATTAAGTAAGAACGAAATGTACGAAAAAGAAAGGAATCATGCTTACATCAGATAAAGTAGTACAAAGGCGAACTAAATCACCAATCTACATATTTGAAATTTGTATGATCGTCAGAAAATATCCTCATTTTTTTCCAAAATTTGCCGACCGTCCTCGACGATACGAAAGTAGATACAAGCACAACATGGCGCCACCCAAACGTTCAGAACTACAGCTACACAAAACAAGCCCAAAAATGATGGCCATCAAGATATATAATAAACTCAGCGACGAATCAGACATCAGATAAACAATTTAATAAACTGTTGAAGAACTTATTAGTTAACAAGTGATTTAATGATTTCTGGGAAGATAAAATGATCACGAATGTTATTAGTTTTAAATATTACTCACTTTATTTATTTTTATTTTTTTATTAAACATTGCCTGACGCACAAATTCTTAATCTTGACATTATAGCTTATGGCCTTACGGTCGGGGAGCCCAAGAGGGAAGAATTTTTGTAGTTAGGTACTCGAACGCGTCAGATTAAGATATGAGTGATATCTTGCTACTCCGTGGAGTACACCTTTACCACTTTTAGCCGTCTATGTTGAGCAGTTGGTTGGTGGGATTGTGCTAAGAGTTTTGAATGATTCACGGTTAGTTTCACTAGACTTATATCGGGAGCTCATAAACAATTCAAAAGGTAATCACGGTCTATATCCCGGTCAAAATAAGTCTAGTATAATTGTGCTAAATCTGACGATTATTTGTACGCAGTTCCTTAATCTGACGGTTACAATCTGAAAATCGGGCGTCGAACTTGTGGTCGTGAGATTAAGGAAATGCGTACAAATAAGTGTCATATTCAGTTATAGAAAAATTATAGCATTAACGTGGACAAAAACGACCAAATCCACAATCTACTTAACGATTTTTTTAACCCTCCACCAACCCCCCGAATTTAAAAAAATCTGTATACGCTTTCCTGCTCGCTGGAAAAGAAAACTATATACAACCTTTTTTTCTTCTTATCATCTAATCTTTAGATTCCAATAGGTCTCTACGACGCTCGAGTAACTATACTAGCTACACATTTAGCATCGCTGGCTCCCTAGCTCCCTACCTATTATGGCGCGAGAACAGTGCACTGACATTAGGAACATAAGGAACATTTGACTACATAGTGAACGTAAGTCATGAGATGACGGATGTTCTAAGTAATAAGCCAGAAATAATAACACAACCAGTGTACAATACTCTTGGCGTGGAGTTTGCCCACGTAATGCGAGGAGCGTACGTCCTTGTGAGAGTCAGGACAAAGCAATTTTGTTGGCTCGAGACGCCGCGCCGGCGGAGTTGGCATGTCACCCACACCGCACACATGCGAACCGCTGATAAGGTCCGTGTTTTACTACTGCTTCATATAATAATTATATATAAAACAGGCTGGAGATGCTTCAGATTTAAAAAAACCGGCCAAGTGCGAGCCGGACTCGCGTTCTAAGGGTTCCGTACATTACACAATTTAAACAATGTATTTTTTATGTGAAACGTGAGTGAAATGTCTTTAAAAAACCTGTAGGGTCGGATCAAAAACTAAGTAATTAAGTCCGACTCACGCTTGACTGCAATTTCTAATAGGTTTTCCTGTAATCTATAGGTAAAGATCTATTTTGTGTATTTTTTTTCAAAATTTTAGACCCAGTAGTTTGGGAGATAAAGGGGGAATGGTCATTTTTTGCCTATTTTCTTGAATAACTTCTAAATTGTTTATCCTAAAATAATAAAAAAAAAATTTGAGATTCTCACCATGAGCTCTTTCATTTGATATACATATAACACGATATAGTTTGAAAAACTTTATTTTTTAATTTACTTATTTACCCCCCAAAAGTGGCCCCCATGTTTAGAATTCATTTGTTTACGTTACATGTCCGTCTTTGGGTCACAAACTTACATATGTTTACCAAATTTCAACTTAATTGGTCCAGTAGTTTCGGAGAAAATAGGCTGTGACAGACGGACAGACATACAGACACGCACGAGTGATCCTATAAATAAGGGTTCCGTTTTTTTCCTTTGAGATACGGAACCCTAAAAAGGTGTTACCTTGTAAATCTAAAACATCACGTTTGGTGAAAGTGTACATGGTATGGCATAAATATATATACATTACCAAAGTTTCAAAAATATGTGTACGCTCTTAGACAATAAAATCGTGTTCATATATTTTTGAGCCATTTGTCAGATCGATATTTTTGCCTTCGACTGTACACTAGTACACTGATGTTTATAAATATTTATGGACAAACACACAGATTGTCCCAGCTCTAAACTAAGCAAAGTTGTACTATGGGTACCTATTATGCAACGATAATAATGTATCCTTGTATAGATAAATACATAGACACATATAATAATTGTGATAAACACAAAAATAAATTCCTTTACCGATACGGGGGGATTCGAACCCAGACCCTTCTACTTTGTAAGCAAGATCACTACCGACTAGACAAGTAGTTTAATTGAATTTGTATTAATAATAATAAATCCAGTATTGTTGTTGTTGTTGTTGTTGTTGTTTTGCAGTTAGTATTTTGCTCGCGTGTTACAATTAGTATTTTTGTCGCCTCCAAAATTTTGACTTTTATTCGGGAGCTTGTGGGATTTAACCCTCGTGCCATAAAACCTTCGCAACGTTCAAGATTTCACTTTACGAACCACTCGCTACACTGGTGGTTCAATTTTTGGAATCTTTCGCTTGCTCGGGTATCAATATTAGCACGAGGGATTAAACAACAATGTTGTCCTCTTGTAAACAATTAACAATTTTAATGTAGGTAGTTTAGTTATGTGCTTACCCTCAGGAGCAGGTGGTCGTGGCTGATAATGTAAATCTGTAACAAAAATAATTGAATTATACTAATGGGAAAGCACATTTAATCCATACTAATATAATATCCATACTAATATTATAAATGCGAAAGTCTGTCTGTCTGTCTGTCTGTCTTTCTGTCTGTGTGTTCCCTCTTCACGCTTAAACCGCTGAACCGATTTAGATGAAATTTGGCATAGAGATAGGTTGAGTCCCTGAGAAGTACATAGGATTGTTTTTATCCCGAAAATCATCCCTTAAGAAAGTAAAAAGCGTGGTGGAATTGAGATAATTAACGAAGTGCCTGCTAATTTGTGTGCATAATATGCTCAAATTTAGATTGCTATGAAATTTTTTCCAGGCGCTATTCTTACTCTAGCTGCGGTTACTAAGTCCACGCAGACGAAGTCGCGGGCAAAAGCTAGTATTATAAATACAAAAGTGTGTCTGTCTGTCTGTTACCTCTTCACGCTTAAACCGCTGAACCGATTTACTTACTTAATATTATAAATGCGGAAGTGTGTCTGTCTGTTACCTCTTCGCGCTTAAACCGCTGAATTGA